>NC_065592.1:15480431-16088271 GCF_024542745.1 Macaca thibetana thibetana
GGCATGAGCCACTGCACCTGGTCAGAAGGAAATTTAAAAAGAACAATTTGAAAAAATATTTAAGAGGATGCAGCATTTTTTAGTTTTCTTAAGCAATATAAATGTAGTAAAGAATTACAGGATCTGTAGTATGAAATATGTTCCCCATTGAATCCTTGAGGAAAGATAGATACTTTATAAGCCTCAAATCTGAGACTTAATTTTGTGGATACCTGGATGTTTGGATTTACATACTTCCTTATCAGTTCATTAGGATATTCAGGAAGCCAAGTGATGATTAAGTTATAGTTTGGGAAATAGGTTGTGAAAGTAATCATGCAGACTTTTATTTTTAGGGATCAAGGTGGTCGGACATTGTGTGGTGTAATGAGGATTGGCCTGGTTGCAAAAGGCTTGCTGATTAAAGATGATATGGACTTGGAGCTGGTTTTAATGTGCAAAGACAAACCCACAGAGACCCTGTTAAATACAGTCAAAGATAATCTTCCTATTCAGATTCAGGTGAGTACAGTTTAACTGCACCTCTAGGCGAATTTGTAAAAAGGTGAAAATAGGTAGTGACTTTGAAAAAATTATTAACCAGAATTGATAATAGCAAGGATAGACACAGACAAAATACGTACTGCTACTCTGGGTCAATGACTAATTCATCACAGTTAAAGCAAACTTCTGGTGATTTGTACTCAGGATATATTTACTAAATTAAGATGGCCATTAAGGAACTGTCTTAAACTTTTCCGTTGTGTCTTGCTGAGAATCTTCATTTTTTCCAGACTAGGTCTCACCATTATAAAGTTCTTGGAAGGGTTGGTATAATGCAGAAAATAATTGGAAGATTGAAAACAACCTAGACTAGATACTTTCTAGAGACTAAGAGACTTTCTTATCAATGAGAGACTTTCATAGAAAGTAATTTTTAAAACTGAAGACTCAGTTTTTTGTCACCTATTTGTTCTGTTAATGGGAAATCACTGTTCATTTCTTGTCTCCAAACCTTTTTTACACTGGGATGCATTTAGAAAAATTTGATGTTGGCATGTTCCCTGAAGGATGCTGCTGAAGGCTGAAGCCTCCTTAGGGATGAAGGTAACCATTCTGGGGTTCTGGTCATTCTAGGACCTGCCCTGCTAGCCTACCCCAAGGACTCATTGCATCACTGGGAATCTGTGATCATCTTTCAGTATCAGATGCGTATTGTCTGTGGTCCAATTAAATTACAGCTTTTGATAATTTTATATCAGTTTGACTTCATATCAATGTCATAGAAATAAATGTTGGTCCATAGGTCCAAACTTGTGAATTGTTGAATGCTTCCCTCCACCACTCACTTTTTAAAATTTAGTTTCTTTTATTTGTATATCTTTTAAAAGGGGTCTTTTTTTCAAGATGTATGAATTCTAAGTTTGTTTTTATTCGCTTTGTTACTAGATCATTTTCTTTTATATTCACCAATAGACCCTCAAAACCATCTCTGATTTTTTAGTACCATTCTTGACACTCAGATTTATTTTACTGATTGGCACATTCTCCTGTATTAATTTTGGGGACACTATTTTATCATTTTGTCTTAATATATGGTTTTTAAAGTGACAGAACATACTTGGCTTTTCCACTTTCAATTTTGATGGAGAAATGTTTTCTGGTCTTTCATAGGGTTGAATTTATTTACCTTTCCCTCCCTTTTAAAAAAATCCTTTTGTGATCATTTGGGGGAAGGAGAGTGGAATATAGCTTTATGTATTAAACATGAAGTAAAGCTTTACAAAGTGGAAAGCTCATTAATGGGCTTTCTGGCTAACTATACTTGTAGTTTATTAGAATATTAATAAAGTTCCCATTTCAATTTTTTATGTTGTTTTAACATTTAATCTGTATTTCTGCTGTTAGTATAGTAAACATCGTTACTCTTAAATCTAGAATTATCAGAATCAGACATACTAGTGGCTTTTTCACCCACCTCACCCCCTTTCTGTTCCTTTCATGAATCTTGTTTCTTATGAGAATGATCATATTCCTCATCCTCAGATGTTGCAGCATTGAAAAGGGGTTGAGAACCAGTGCAATAGTAAATCGGAGTTCGTATTCAGAAAATCTGTCACATCTTTCCTGTTTTGAAGATATAGAAGATTGGGCCAAGCTTTAGTTGGCATTGTTAGAGCTTTCTCTGTGCGGATCACAACTTTGTGAACTCCACATTGTTTCTCTCTTGAGTGAGGGTGTTTATGAGCACCGCAGTTTAAAAATGTTCCTTTCTAGTTAGCAAGTATTCAAGGGGGTTACACTGGAGGGTGTACAGGGTATACACACCATCTCAAATTTTAGGAGACTGAAGGTTTTTAGGCTAAAGAAGACTAAAAAAGATATAAATATCTTTAGGTCTTCGAAATGTTATCTGGCAGAAGGTAAAAGAGGTATGAACTCTTAAGATTAATGGTGGAAATTAGGAGAAGTATCTTTCAATTTAACATAGCCAATAGATTTCTCCAACAATAAATCTATGTTTGGGTAATGATACATTTTCTTGTAAAATGGGAATGATGATTGTACACTAATCTCAGATTAAAATATAGACATGTACACACATGCCCACATATATACACATATGTGTACGTGTATTGTTACTAATAATATTCATGAAATTGTTTTAAGTGTGACTTTTACAATTAAACCTTTCCCCCCGAGCACCCTCCACCCCCGCCTCCCCCTGTCCTGCCCAGTTTTCATGGTGTTTGTGTGGAAAACCAGTATCTGATATGATATTATTTTCTTATGGACCAAAAATCTTTTTCCTGAGCACTTAACATAGCAAACCTTTCAGTTATCTAACTACTTTAGTTAGCTGAGGTTATACCTTACCTTTTCTCTTCATATTCTTTCCTAAGATGATTTTAGAACTTCTTTGAGCAGAGGAGGAGGATGACTAAAACCAGAAATCACTGAAAATTAGTCTAGCACAAAATGCATATCATGTTTATTATTTTGGGTGTGTCTTATGGTGATTGACATGCATAATTGAAAAATGAAGTTCAATTTATTCATTGATAGACATCTTTAATGCTCTTTTAGTGACAAAATGAATGTGAGCTGTTTTTTGCAGTTTCTTTATATTCTGGTTCTTTTATCTACTGTATGGCCTTTCCCTTCCTTGGCTTCCTCTATTCAAAAGTAGGATAATGAGTTTTCCCTTTCCTACTTTTTTGGGATAGTTTAATGGTAAAATGCTATTTTTATGTAAGTGACTTTGAATTCTTTGAATACACACTGATGAGCAGGGACCTGGTAGTGTCTCCATTCAGCCTGGCTACTGTATGTCAGGTAATAGATACTGAATTTCACCACTAAGAAGAAAAGCCGGGCCGGGCGCGGTGGCTCAAGCCTGTAATCCCAGCACTTTGGGAGGCCGAGACGGGCGGATCACAAGGTCAGGAGATCGAGACCATCCTGGCTAACATGGTGAAACCCTGTCTCTACTAAAAAAATACAAAAAACTAGCCGGGCGAGGTGGCGGACGCCTGTAGTCCCAGCTACTCGGGAGGCTGAGGCAGGAGAATGGCGCAAACCCGGGAGGTGGAGCTTGCAGTGAGCTGAGATCCGGCCACTGCACTCCAGCTTGGGTGACAGAGCGAGACTCCGTCTCAAAAAAAAAAAAAGAAAAAAAAAAAGAAAAGCCCTGTGTAACTTATTAAATCATATATTTAATGTATAATAATATAGTAAACATAACTTAATGTATAATTCTGACTGGGCGATTACTTTGTGGGAGGCCCCTACTTAAATTGTATGTTTGTTTATATTTGTATGTTAAAAGAAGCAATGTAGGTTTTCTGTAGATGTCAGATGACTTGTCCCATAGCGGTAGGTCCCATTGGAAGATCTCTGAGACCTGTTATCAGAGAAGGGAAGGAGTTACTTGTTTATACTCATTGTTTCCTCCTGGTGAGTGACTGTGCAGAGATACTTTTTCATTCGTGCTTATTTGGTGCTCTTTGAAAAGCTCCATAATCTTGTAAGTTTTTGCCAAGTAGGAGTTCCTGTTTAGGCTGTTCTACAAAAAGAGCTATTGTTTTGGAGAGCAGTCCCAGCTATTTGTTATTTTATAATAGTTCCTGTAATAATTTTAAGAACAATAATTTACCATTTATCACATACTGATGCTGTTGGCATTTTACTTTCAAATATTAGAATGGTTTTAAAAATTGTTTCATAATTGTATGGATGGTTGACATTGTGGTTGCTTTGTAAAGAATGGCGAAAGAGGGTTTTCTTGTAAGCTGGGAGGAGCGAAAAGTGTTATCCCCAGTAAAGAACTAGTTACAGGCTTTCTTTGCCATTTGAGCACAGTAATATTAATAGTTAATAACATTTGAGAACTTAGTACAACCATTCGTTTTTTTTCTTTTGAGATTTCAGTCTAATTAACTGGGTGATTTTGAAATCTTGGTGACTTTCAGAAACTCACAGAAGAGAAGTATCAAGTGGAACAATGTGTAAATGAGGCATCTATTATAATTCGGAATACAAAAGAGCCCACACTAACTTTGAAGGTGATACTTACCTCACCTCTAATTAGGGACGAATTGGAGAAGAAGGATGGAGGTACACATGCATATATATGTATATATTTGTTGTTGTTTGTTTTCTTCATATAAAAGCTATGTTAACAATGTTTTATGGATTTAGGAAATAACAGCCTTCGTTTGTTTTATGCCACTCTAATAGTATTTTAAATGGCTTTGTTTCTACATAATCAGTATATTTTGCAAAAATGTATGAATTCAAAATATAAAATGTTATTTCAAAAACCTGTGCTTGTCTTGTTGGTTTTAACTCTGCTTTAATTTTTATACCATTTGCTGTTCTGTTTTACTTTGTCTAGTATTACATTAAGTTATTGGTATCAGCCAACTTATTCTATGTAGTTTGTCTTAATGGTCAGATTTCAGGATTAAATGTAGTCCAAAACAGAATTGTTTTCAAATTTACTCATTGTTCCAAAATTACTTGCATCCTGGTTGGGCGTGGTGGCTCATGCCTGTAATCCCAGCACTTTGGGAGGCCGAGGTGGGTGGATTGATTGAGGCCAGGAGTTCGAGACAAACCTGGCCAACTTGGCGAAACCCCGTCTACTGAAAATACAAAAAAATTAGCCAGGCGTGGTGGTGGGCACCTGTAATCCCAGCTACTCGGGAGGCTGACACACGAGAATTGCTTGAACCCAGGAAGCGGAGGTTGCATTGAGCTGAGATCACAACACTGCACTCCAGCCTGGGTGACAGAGCAAGACTCCACCAAAAAAAAAAAAATTACTTGCATCATATTGCTCTTGACTTCTAATAGCTATATAATCTTGTAAGATTTGTACATGTCTGTGTCTAGATTTGTTTTATAGTGTAAGGGACGTAAATTGGGTAACTGAATTTTTTTAATGGATAATGTTGAGTAAATTTTTTCTAGGAGGTTTGTGACCCTGTTAACATTTTGAATATGATTTATGTGAGAATCATTCTTTAAACTAACTTTCTTCTGAAGTTACGAAGAATTGCTGTCTGGCAATGTCATCCTCATAAAAGTAGAGTGAGAAATCTATTCAGTTATTGGTAGTTTTGAGAAGTTCATGATGGGGTTGTGGTGGGCTTCTGTTTCTGATGTTTTTATCTTGTCAAGTTAGCTTGTTTCTGCCTCTCATTCCCTTGAAACTTGCCAGGTGGTATTTCTCCTGTGTCAAACCTTTGACCAACTGGCCACTCTGTCATGACAGTTTAGAGGCAGTGCAGCCTATCTGGGCCAGTGGGGACTCCCTGTTGCTATTTTTCATCACCAGACTTTCAACAAGTCCCATTGCTTACTCCCTTACCTGAAATACCAGTGCCACAATAAATATTGGTCAGTTTCTTAGTTTATTTCAACTTGGTGATAAGGGTAGAGAAAAAGGTACCAGTAAAGTTAGAATTTTAATTTTTGAGAGACATGACTCATAGAATCACTTAAGGTAAAAGTGGTAGACTCTTTTTTAAAAAAATGCTTTTTGGGATAACTAAAATCATCTGTATCATAACTCAACAGATATAAACCAGACACATTTATGAGTCATATTTTAAAATCAAAGGGCATCCAATCTATAATTGAGCTTATGCCTATGCATTAAATTTTTTTTTGCTGTATGTAGTATCTATGGCACCTCTGAAGAACCAATCTTAAATGGCTTAATTTTTTTAACAGCTTTACAGTTCACCATTAACTGTAGAACTATAAAATGATTTCTGCAGTGTCAAGATAAATGTTAATTCTGGTAAGATGTGTTCTACTTGACCCTCTAGTATAAAACCAACCATTTCTAAGTAGTGTTGTAATTACAGGTATTATTAAAAATTATTTGAGTATATAGGGAGATGAGAAAAAGACTGAAGTTGCCAAAGGCTAGGTTAATTACATGTTTGCTTATATCTGTCAGCATCTCTTTCATTTCTTTTTTGAAAGTATTAAGGGAACTTCAGTCATCATTATTCCTATGGTTTTGTGTACTTACATGAGATTTTGTCATAGCTTTCAGTGATACCTTTAAACTTGGTCTGTTGCCTTTAACTTCTGTTTAGAGAAGCTGAAAACATTCCTAGTATATTGTACCCTTGCTAGAACACTATTATAGAATAGATTTTGTAATAAAGTAAGAGAGTCATAGTCTCTGTTCAAGGTGTTTGAATTACTGAAGGATCCAAAGACCTCTATGAGCTGATTCTCATCAGCTGTTATATGGGATCAGGTAAGGTGAAGGAATCAGCTTTGATCTAAAGTTTTATACATCTTACTTTTTTTTTTTGAATGACAGAAAGATTTGCTTTGCTGTTGTCCTTAACATCCCAGCCCTGTTGACTCACTTGATATCTTTTATAGTTTGCTCATTTTGTCTAACCTGGGCTTTGTCAAAGACAATTTTTGATCTTTGCTACTGGTTTGCATTTTCCCAGGCAACTTGGAGGATCTGGTCTATCATTATGCACTTCAGACCTGGGCTCTACCATTCTGTTTTCTCACACTAGACAGCTCCTCATCCCCTTGATGCAATTCTTTTCAGCTGCATGGAATAAAAGCACAAGATTCATTCGGGTCCCAGGAATTTGTGGGGCTGAAAGTTATCCTTTTTTCTCCGAATTTATACTCTTTTTTTTTTTTTTTCTCCAAGTTAAAAAAAAATCTATTGTAACTTTTTTCTTGGAGACATTTTCCTTCGTATCTCAACTTTCCTTCACCTACCCCCACCCAAACAAACTGTTCACAATACATACACACTTCACATCTTTCTTTTCTCTCTCTTGCCACATATTTGGGTAAAATCTAAAAAAGAAAAAAAAAATAGCATGGTTGAAAGCAGACAGAACCAGAGGACTAGGGCGTGAAACTTACTTTCTCAGAATTGTGCAGAATGGATCTAAGTACCTACTCCTTTCAAATCACGATTTACATTTTAAATTGCCATAATACAGAGTGAATCTCTTTGGTATTGTTTACTGTTTCATAGGTAAGTTTCCTCCCATGTTGTGCGTCTTCTTTCTGTATTCTAACCCTTTACTTGAAGGCCCTGTAGAATAACCGTGTCCCCATTACTACATGTTTCCTGCTAATGAAGGCATAGAAGCACAGATCTTGGTGTGCAGCCGTCTTTTGTTTGGCTTATTTTGTTGTTTGTTGTTGTTGTTGGAGACAGTCTTGCTTTGTTTCCCAGGCTGGAGTGCAGTTGCATGATTTCAGCTCACTGCAACCTCTGCCTCCCGGGTTCAAGCAATTCTCGTGCCTCAGCCACCTGAGTAGCTGGGACTATAGGCTCATGCCACCATGCCCAGCTAATTTTTTCTATTTTAGTAGAGATGAGGTTTTGCCATGTTGCCCAGACTGGCCTTGAATTCCTGAGCTCAGGCAATTTGCCCGCCTCGGCCTCCCAAACTGTTAGGATTACAGGTGTGAGTCAGTGTGCCTGGCCTTGTTTGACTCTTAACTCCATTAGTTGCTATTGCTGTGTGACCTTGGGTAGGTTTCCTCATTTTTAAGTGTGGATTATAAATACCTTAGAAAGTTGTTTTAAGTGAGAGAATTTATGTAATGTGACTTGTACAATAACTGGCACAAAGCAGTTGCTCAGTAAATAGTAGTTGTCAACTTATTGAACCCACCTACTCAAACTGCCTTAACAGTGAAAATCATGTGCACATGGTGGGTCAGAAGAAGTCAACCCAAGCACAGTTAAACTCTTCAACACCCAGTGATGTGTAGTATTAGAATCAGTATACTGGTTTATGCAGTGCTAATGATAAAAACCTGGTATATTGTATCTTATAATTCAGGTGTCTTTTTGCCTGTCCTTTATCCTTAGCATCTCTAAGGATACCTGATACATAGTAGATGATTTTTTAAAAAGCCCTATAAATCTGTTAAGTGAATTAACATAGTCAGCATATTGTCTGATTAAATAGGACTCTCCAGTGTGTAAGAAGTATTAATGGGCATCTCATAGCTCAAGTAATATATATTGAAGATTAATCTCTGTTAAGATATTTTTATAACCTACCATGTGATAAGCACTTCCTCATATATGATTTATTTTAAAAGCCCTCACACGGCCCTATGGGGTAGCTAATTGCCATTTTATAAATGAGGAAAATCTCACATTTTACCCAGCTCTCCTGACTTTACGTCTAGTATGCAGGCCACTTCCCATTATTGTCTAAGATTACTGCATGAGTGGTTAGGCTGATCTGGTCATTCAGAGCTTCACACAGAGTCTCAATTTCTTTTGGTGCTTGTGATTTTAAATTAGAAATATATTTGCTATTGAAGGGGGTGATAGATTATCTGCTTATTTATAATGCAATTTGAAACCAGGTGGATAAGGAAACTACAGAGACACTTGTGGCTTAGACTAAGACACACCTCTCTCCTCAGTACTGGGGCAGATTTTCGGGGACTCTCAGAGAAGTTGCCTCATAGTCCCTTCATATTGGTGCCAGTGTGAACTCGCTCTTCTTGGCAGAAATTCACTAGCATGTGTCTTGCTAGGGTCAAGGCAGTAGGTTTTACAGCACAGCCATCACAACTGTGATGATAATGATGCAGCAGGCTTTATTTTCCTGCCTTCCCTAGTGTCTGGATCTATGTTATCCAGGGCAAACTTTTTTTTTTTTTTTTTTTTTTTTTTTTGAGACGGAGTCTCGCTCTGTCACCAGGCTGGAGTGGAGTGCAGTGGCGCGATTTCAGTTCACTGCAACATCCACCTCCCGGGTTCAAGAGATTCTTCTGCCTCAGCCTCCTGAATAGCTGGGACTACAGGCACTGGCCACCATGCCCAGCTAATTTTTATGTTTTCAGTAGAGATGGGGTTTCACCATGTTGGCCAGGATGGTCTTGATCTCTTAACCTTGTGATATGCCTGCCTTGGCCTCCCAAAGTGCTGGGATTATAGGTGTGCGCCACTGCACCCGGTCAATCCAGGGCAAACTTTTAGGCACTGTCTTTCCAGTGGCAGAATGCCACTGAAGAAAAGTCATACCGAGTGACGTTAGTCACATAAATTAGGAGAACAGTGCTTTCTCTGTTCTACCTTATTGCTACATTTACCTGTTTATATTATTATGTGCCCATGTTTTGCATGGACAGTGGCTTAGGGCATGTCTTTTCTCCAGAAAGCGTCAAGGTGTCGAGAGAGAAGGGGCTGCCAGGATATTCTTAGGCTGATTAGAAAATTCTGTCAGCATAGACTTGGTAGCTCCGTTTCATCCTGATTGTCAAGGAGCCCCTCATGATACTGAGCTCAATTATTTTAACTTTGAAGAGCCTGGGTTCCAGACATATAATTCCTGTTTAATGCAATCATGTTTTGTTTTTTTGCCTGCCCCTTCTCCAGGTTAGTGTTTTGTTAACAGGGATGGATAGCTAGCTTGCATGTAAGGCATTGAGAGAAACCAACCAACATTTCCTGTAGTATAGTGTGATTCTGGTCACTGATTTAACCTCTAACCAAATGAACATGGTTAGGCATAATAGACTTTCTAGTGCTTCCGTTGCCAGAATGTTGTGTGTACCTTCATGCCCTGATGCTAGGTTACTGAGTGGTAGATTTTCTTAAAAGCTGTATTTCTGGCCGGGTGCAGTGGCTCACACCTGTAATCGCAGCACTTTGGGAGGCTGGGGCGGGCAGATCACCTGAGGTCAGGAGTTTGAGACCAGTCTGGCCAACATGCTGAAACCCTGTCTCTACTAAAAATGCAAAAAATTAGCAGGGCACGGTGGCGTGCACCTGTAGTCCCAGCTATTTGGGAGGCCAAGGCACGAGAATTGCTTGAACCCAGGAGGCGGAGGTTGCAGTGAGCCGAGATCATGCCACTGCACTCCAGGGAGGAGACAAGAGTGAGATTCTGTCTCAAAAAACAAAACAAAACAAAACAAAACCCCCAAAAAACCCGCTATATTTCTTTGCTTTTGGCATTTTTGTCACCTTCTAACCCCTGCCTCCCATGCTCTTCCTTATCTGTTTCACTGGTCACTGTAGGAGATAATGAAATGGCTCACAGTTCTATTGTTTCTAATTAAGAACTCCAAGATGTGTTATCAGAAAAGTTTTGATCCTCCTCAAAATTTAAATGCCTACATTAAAGTTCAGAAATATTAAACTTGAGATTCTGCTACCAGGAGTAGCAGTGTTTTCCCAGCAGCAGCTTTGCGATTGCCAGATTAAATGAAGTTATTTTCAAAGGAATGAAAACATACATAAAACTGTATATTATTAATTATATAAAGGAAACAGGAAATCTATGCTTATAGGTAGCACTGTACTACTGTATGAATTTATATTGTTTTAGTATTAAGAACTTTGAAAAAGATAAAATGAGATGAATTATTATATCTCCTCTACTGTTTCTACCTCCTGAATATTGAAGCCATTTTGGATCTTTTGATTTTCTGACTATCAGAGCATGAAGAAACATGGTCATTCTGATGGTGATGGAAGAGGGAACCTGGTGCAAGTCTTCTGTTCAGTGCCTGTCCCTTTCATTTCTTTTTGGTAGAATCTGTTGTCTTCAAATGTTGACTGTCTGTAGCAAGCCGCTGTCTCAGTTTTCTAAAATAAGAGTTTGTGGTTACAATCGGACTTTGGGATAAAATAACTTACCAAAATATTTTTGCCATTGTCTCCCATTAAAAATATCTGTGTTACAATCAGAGTAAGATGCTGATTACAAGCTCTGATCCCTGGATGAAAATATTAGAAAGTACAATAAGAATTTTGGCTTGCCTTGCCTTTTCCTATCCTCTGCCTTACTTCCCTCTTCCATTGTCTCCCTCTTCCTGGCATTCCTACTTGGTAAGATGATAGAATAAAATTTAGCTTGTCATAGTATTCATTTAAAAATTGACATCTTAAAAAATAAGGTCCATACTATTTATTGGGATTACATTACTTAGCAGTCAGTCAACTTTTGTCATATCTAACTTTTAAGAGATTCTAAACATTCATTTACAGTAGTTTGTTTTATCTGATATGTGAGCTTTACACAGATGCTTGTATTGACCACAGTTAAGCATTTTGACATAGAAACATTAAACTGAGCTACTTGTATATTTTGCATCACTATAAAGACAAAATTGAGCTATATCACCTATGAAATGAATACCCATGTTACATTTATTTATATTTATAAATCAGAGTAATAATCCTTTTTGAGGCTTCCCATTTTATGAGTAAAAGGGAGTATTAAAACATTGTATTCTGATTTTGTTAGCAGTGGTTAATGGGAAACAATGCAAATAACTGTTGTAGAGCTCACCTGGTCAGAAAATAAGTGTGTAGCACTTCAGCCTTTACAGTGTCATGGCCAGTAAAGAGAACCACAGTTCTTCCTTTAATAAATTTGTTTTCTATTGGCGTTATGCCTTTTTTAGTTAATGACATTTCATCAATTAGAATAAACATTGACTAGGTGTGATGGCTCACATCTGTAGTCCCAGCACTTTGGGAGGCCAAGGCAGGCAGATTGCTTGAGTCCAGGAGTTCGAGACCAGCCTAGGTAACATAGTGAGATCCCATATCTACAAAAAAATTAGCTGGGCATGGTGGCATATGCCTGTAGTCCCAGCTACTCAGGAGAGTGAGGTGGGAACATCGCTCGAGCCTGGGAGGAGGAGGTTGCAGTGAGCTGAGATCATGCCAGTGCACTCCAGCTTGGGTGACAGAGGAAGAATCTGTCTCAAAAAAAGGAAAAAAAACCAACAACAACAAAATAAACATTGATTGCTGTAATAGGATCCTCTGATAATTGAAGGAATCAAAAAGTATCATTGTTCTTGCCTCCCATTTAGAAATACATACATTGTATTAGTTGGCCCACACAAACGCACTACCTCTATCCGATCTGTTACTGTCATGGCAATGCTGGGAAGAAGTGTTAGTGGGCTGTCTTATATTTAAGAGAATTCTTAAAGAGAATGGTAAATCTGACTTAATTGTATTAAACAAAGAATTATTACTCAAGAAGCATTTGCATATTGTGTACATTTAAATAATGTACCAACCCCCAAAATTTAAAAGCCCATTTTTCAGTAGCTTAGAGGAGATAAATTTGGCTGTCTAAACTGGAATTTCGTATCATATGACATCTTCTCAAATATGCGTATTTGCTGCTTTGGGCCATTTCATCCAACTAAGGCAAGCTGAATAGCCATAATTAAATAGTATTCTTTGTTGCTTTTTATTTTAAAAAGGCATATAAAACTTGAAACATAGTTCACTGTATTTTATATTTGTAATTTTAATAATTTTGGTTTAGAATAGGGAATTCCAAAGTGATACTTGAGTTCTCAATCATGGGGTGAAGTTTCTGTTAATGGTTATCTTGTTGAATGAGTTTAACTAGTGTAAAAAAATTGTCATCCTCAGTATATTCTCAATATATCTCATTGATATGAGACATAATTGATTTCCAGTGTTCCTTAAAAATGGTTAGAGATTTCTTCTGTTAAAAAAGTTGTTAATGCTATTGGTCCCAGATTTCCCTTCTTTACATCCTGCCAAAGGAAAAAGTGCTATGTACTTATTTTGTGCCCTGAGATGTTATACATGCTTAATAAGATCCCAGATTGTAAGTAGCAGCTGTCATTGATTTGTTTACAGAATGAACTTTTCATGCTTCATTGTATTTGTGCACAGAACTACTCTAATGACTCTTTACTTAAATAATAATCATAGTGCACATAATTTTTTTAAAAAGTAACACAGCCCAATCAGGAAATTTTCTGGGAGTCTTATTAGTTCACTCAAATGCTATTATTCTTTTTATTTTTTATTGTTTGATAATTTGATAGGAATCCCTTGGTCAAATTGTATCTGTCTCTCTTTATCCCATTTTACCGTTAGAAAATGTTTCGATGAAAGATCCTCCGGACTTATTGGACAGGCAGAAATGCCTGAACGCCTTGGCGTCTCTTCGACATGCCAAATGGTTTCAGGTTGGCTTTTTGTTACTATCTTATTGTTATTAAGCTTTGCGCAAGTTTCATTTGGAACACCTGCCACTTAATTGGTTTCTGTGTACTACATAAAATGAGGGGTGCTTTCTAGCTCATAGTGTGGTTGTTGGAGTAATTGAGTTAATTTAGATATGTGCCTAGTATAGCTTCTGTAGTTCATGATGTTTTATTATCATATAATTCTTTTTGGCCTAGTATTCTGAATTTCAGATGGTTGCTTATAAAATCAAAATGCGTGAGAAAGGATAAAGGTTAAATTAGTTGATTGCCTGGAGTGGGGTTGCCATGAGACTAAGAAATTAATTTTAATATTATGGTCCTTTTATTTTTAAAATGTACCTTTTAAACCTCAATTTTACTACTTTTGATTAATTGGTTTTTTTTTGTTGTTGTTTGCTTGATAACTGATGAATAATTTGCTACTTAGTATTCGCTTGAAAGAACCTGCCCAAAATGAAGAATAGATCTCAATAGGGATATCTGGAATCATTTTGTTTGTTTTAGGCAAGGGCAAATGGATTAAAATCATGTGTAATTGTCCTCCGCATTCTGCGTGATTTGTGCAACAGAGTCCCCACATGGGCACCATTGAAAGGATGGGTAAGTACTTAAATATGGCTAAAAGCAAATTTGGAAGCTGCAGCGGAGAAAATCCTATAGAAATGAGATGTTACTTTAAAATGGCTATCTCCTAAGTTAGTTAAGGCATGCATTATGTATGTTTGCCATGAAAAAAATAAAGCATCTTTTTAAATGAATCCTTCTTTTGTGCATATAACCTGCCTCTTCTACTTCATTGTATTCATGTTACAGGGCTTGAAATATTTTTTTCTGACAAAAAGGTTTTATATCTTTTAGAAGTGAGTGTCTTCTTACACTGGTGGTTAATCACTTACTGTTCACCTGCTGCCCACAAAAGCCTCCTTGGCTGACCCACTTCTCTTTTGGTGCCCCCTTGCATTACCATGAAAATTACCCAATAGGCTGGTATAAGGATCCTATACCTCTGTAGCTTTCTCTTTGAGTGGAGACATTTACAAATAAGTTCATGTTAGTAATTAAAGTCAGGCAAACAGTACACTTAACCCCATATGGATATCATTTATATATATTGTAAAATTGACTTAACTTGGAAATTATGCCTGCTCCAATCAAGACAACTTAAGAACATTATGAAACAATTTAAATAAAGCCATGAAAGATCATTTTATAAATGAATGTAGCAATGATTACTTTGACAAAATATCATGGGTTCTTAGTTTACTGAATCTGGAGATTTGGTCCTTTGTTCTAATTGTAATACTTGAGACAGGCTGTCTGAAGTGAAGTCTTATTATTATATTGAAATATTTGTGGTTTGTGTGCTTCCTAAGTGGGAGATAGGTGGGCTGGGTTTTGCACACTGGCTAGTTATTAGCTATTACTAACTTATATGAGGGCTTGTTAAGTCTTTGTTAAATGAATTAGAGACTATAGTTTCTTTAGTGATCGTTTCTGGGTAAATAAATAAAAGTTTTTGTTACAAAAATGTCTTCTGAAGATACAATCTTAAAAATGCTTGATTTAAAAACTCTGCCCATGGTAAAGGTTGATAATCATGGGGAAAATGTTGAGTGGGCCCTAAATATTAAATTGAATTGCACTCTTTGGCCTCCCTTGTAGATAGAAATGTTAGCTCACATTTAACTGGAATCCTTTTAACCCTTGGTGCATGTACTAATTTGTAATTTAATATCTTCTAGCCACTAGAACTTATATGTGAAAAGTCTATAGGTACTTGTAATAGACCTTTGGGCGCTGGGGAGGCCTTGAGACGAGTAATGGAGTGTTTGGCATCTGGAATACTACTTCCTGGTAAGGGTTTCAAACTCTGGAAGCAGAACAATCAGCAAATCTCAGTTTAGTTTATTTTTTCTAAATATATGCCAAGTTTGTCCTCTACACAGGAAAATGTTGCATAGGAGTTCTTTTGCTTGGAATTTTGACAACTAGAATGCGTGTTGGAAAAGTGCTATAAAACTCTTTTTCAATAATTATAATTTGTGTTTTATATGTACTAACATAAAGGGTACTAATAAATATATTGTGTCTGCTTTGAATTTGCTTTACCTCGAACTCCGAATTTGAAATTGCAGATGTTTAGTTAAAATGTATGAAGTTCATTCTGTTTGTAGTCTGGTTTTAAATTTGGAAGAATTAAATTTGGTCTTATTTTCCATATGTAATCCCTTTTAAGATTTGGGCTGATTCATTGTGCTGTTTCTAAATTCTCAGAGTAAGACTCAGTTTTGGCCTTAGATATACAATGACTTCCAGTATAAAATAAGGACATACAAGTGCTAACATGTTGAAAATGAGAGTGTGTCCTTTTTACTCCACTTAACTGAGCAGACTTTTAACTTAGTTCCTCAGTTTTTGTTTTCATTTTCTCTTCATTCTCCCCAACTGTCTCTCTTTTGTTTCAGTTTACTGAATTCTAAATTCAGTTCTAAATGACACTTGTGTTTTTCCTTTGCCAAAGGTGGTCCTGGTCTTCATGATCCTTGTGAGCGAGACCCAACAGATGCTCTGAGCTATATGACCATCCAGCAAAAAGAAGATATTACCCACAGTGCACAGGTAGAAGATTGAGCATGCCACTCTGACTTACTAGCGAGATAAAATAACTTGATTTTCTCAATTGTTGTGTTCGAACACTTGTTTCTTGTGTGTTGTTAGGGACTTCTGCTGTTATAATGTCAGAATTTATGAGTATCTTTTTAGCTAGATGTTCTAAGGGCTTTATGAATGGCTACTGAAATGTGATTAAATATAATGCTTTGTTCTTTAGCACGCACTGAGACTATCAGCCTTTGGCCAGATTTACAAAGTGCTGGAGATGGACCCCCTTCCTTCTAGTAAGCCTTTTCAGAAGTATTCCTGGTCAGTTACTGATAAAGAAGGTGAGTGTGGAAGTTTTTTATTAGGATTGGGGGTTGGCACTGGTAGAGATGATCATGGGATGCATCTCTTGTTACAACTTGGGGAACTTAATAATTGTGCATTCAAATCATGTATAAGAAGCTTTCTTCCTGACTGATGTGGGTTGGCTGTGTCCCCACCCAAATCTCATGTTGAATTGTAGTTCCCGTAATCCCCAGAAGTTGTGGGACGGACCCGGTGGAAGGTAATTGAATCATGGAGGCGGTTACCTCCATGCTGTTCTTGTAATAGTGAGTGAGTTCTCACAGGATCTGATGGTTTTATAAGAGGCTTTTCCCCAACTTCACTCTGCACGTCTGCCACCGTGTGAAGAAGGATGTGTTTGCTTCCCTTTCTGCCATGATTGTAAGTTTCCTGAGGCCTCTCCAGTTATGTGGAACTGTGAGTCCATTAAACCTCTTTCCTTTATAAATTACCAGTCACTGGTATGTCTTTATTAGTAGCATGAGAATGAACTAATACAGTAAATAGAACGGACTAGTACACTGACTTTCTTCTCTTCTGTTCCCATCAGGTAACATCAGCTGATGTAACATAATCATGTTTTCTTATTAGTGACTAACTCATTTGGCTATGTTAGCCAGATGCCATTACTGCATAGACTATCGTTTCAGAACCCCTGGTCTAAGGAGAATAAGTCAACCATAAGCTAGGAGGAGACATTATCACGATCACTAATCAGTTTGATTATCTTTCTCATGCTTGGAAATGTTATCTAATGGCAAAGGAAAGAACAAAAATACAGAAGAGAAGAAAAGCATATTGGAAAATTCAGGATTATCTTCCATTTGTATTAGTCTGTTGAATTCAGAGTTTCAGTGGAAAGAATGTAGGTTTTGGGGTCAGTATGACCTGGGTTCCAGTCATAGCTCCACCACTTCCTAGTTTTAGGCCTTGAGCAATTAGCTTATCTCTCTCAGTAGGGATACTACCCTCTTTCTTATTTTATTGACTCTTATCCGGTTAAAATGCCTGACTTAGTGCCTAGAGTACAGTGGATACTCAAATGTGAATCCACTTACTGCCTTCCTTAGGCCTCAAAAATATTTTTCCTCTCTCTTTCTCTCCTTTTAAACTAGAAAGTGGAATATTTAATACCAGATATTCTTCACCTGGAATGCAGCCTACCTCTAACAATGGAAATTATTCTACTTTTAGATATCACCAAAATAGTGCAGTTGCCCAGTCTGCTTATTTAAATGACAGAATTCCAGTGGGTCTGAAGACTTTCAGAGAGTCTACAAGATCGGAGCTGTTTTAATAGTAATAATAATATTAAGGGTTTTTTTTTTTTTTCCTTTTTCACTCTTTCTTTCCTAAGTGTATAGTTTCCAGAGGCTACATGTGACATGTGATGAGATCATTGCTCTGATGGCTAATGGAATGTTTTCTTTTCTATACTCTTGTGTTTAAAATTGGTTTGTTTTATTTTCAATATGCTCAATATTGACAGATATTACCCACAAAGCATAGCACTTTGGGTGCTCAATAATTTTTTAATAGTGTAAAGTACTCCTCAGCTAAAAAGTTTGAGAATCAGTGCCTCACTGTAAACTCCTGAGGGGAAAGAATCCTCCAGATTCTATTCTATGATTGTTATAAACCAATGCTCAATGTAACTTGAGGAATGAAGACTATTTTCTTCCAGCAGGTGCTTGCTTAGTGGTGAAGAAATTATTGAAAGGGATTTACATACCCATGTGACATCAAGCATTGTCTATGGAACGACTGAATAAAAATGTTACAAATATATCTAGATTCTTATGATTAGTATCAGAAAATTTTATTTCAGTCACCAAATTCACAACCACTCTTTTGGTTTTATATTTTCCCCTTCACTGGATAGTAAAAGTATGTTTACTATTATGTGACTTAGTTTTTTTTTAACTTTAAAGATCTTTCTCAAAAGTTTGAGAACTGCTGGTTTGTCAGTTGATAGCATAAAATAGAACCAGACTGCCCGTGTTCCTGTTATGGTTCTGTCATGGCCTGGGCAAGTCACTTTACCATTTTGTGCTTTGGCTATACAATGATCTCTCCAATACTTTCATGCTTTCAGCACCTAGCTTCCTGACATTCACGTTTAAACTTTGTTCCTGTTATTCTTGGTGATTTCCGTATGCATCTCAGATGATTTTTTTTCAAGACTCTAATGTCTCAGTTCTGTGACTTCTTCTCTTACACATATTTTATCTTCTGCCTTACCTTGGTTACTTATTCTATGGACATAGCCTAGTTCTTGTCTTCATCAGTAACTGTACCTGTATTATTTCCGTAATTATGTTTTCAAGAATCCCACTTTCCAATCTCTTGTCATTACTGTGTCTCCTACCCTTATTTCACTTCTGGAATCTTGTCATTGATTCCAGTACTTTTGCATAGTCCTTCATCCTCTTCGTGTTCTCTCGTCTGTCCTTACCGTGCTTGTACTACATGATCCTTGATTATCTCTCCCTAGCACGTACCTTCACTTCCTTGATCCTCTGTTTCTGGCAAAATTCTAACCGTTTGAAATCCATCTCTCTACCTTCTCTGTGTCTGTACTGGGTCGTTCAACATGGTTGGAGAACAGCCATCTTGACTGTTCTCCCTTTAAGTCAGTGACACTAATCTAATAGGGACTATTTGTGTTGCCAGGCAATCCTGTAAGTTTGAGACTTCTCCTGTTTCCTAGATAACTGTTCCACATTTTCTCACATTTCACACCTCCTTCTCTACCTCCTTACTCATCTGATGAGCTTGTTTGCTTCCATTTTCTCAGATAAATAATTAAGAGATAACTTCTATATATTCTCATCACTGTCTCCAAGCCCCACTGCATCAACTCCTATCTTTGCTTTTCCCTCCCTTGCCTATGCAGAAACTGCCTTGCCTCTTAAGACTGACCTTTCTACTTATCCACTATATCACATCCCCTCTTCCTACCAGTGGACATTGTTCCAGAAATTATCTCTTCTCTCACTAGTGTCAGTTCCTCCCTGTCTACTGAATGCTTCTCATCAGCCTAAAAACCTGCTGCAGTGTCTCCCATCTGAAAGACAAAAGCCCAACAAACTCTCCCTTCATTCCGTAGGTCCCGCAACAGAGTTGCGTTTCTCTCCTCTTTATAAGCAGCACTTTGGGAAAGAGCAGCCTTTTTCTCTTTTCTCCATTTCCTCACTTTGAATTCTCATTGAACCTGTTCTAATCAGGTTTTCTTCCTCACCACTTGCCTGAAGTATCCCTTGTGACCTTCACGTTGCTGCATTCAGTGGTTAGTTTTCAGTCCTCATCTTAGCCATTTTCAGCAACATTTGACACAGAGGAACACTTTTCTCTCCCGTATTTATTTTATAATGAGATATAGTGCATATATAGAAAAGTACAAAAAATACAGTTTAAAAAATAATTATTTTTTTCAAACTCGTAAAACCAGTGCATGCCATGGTTAAGAAACAGAACTTTATCAGTGCCCCAGAAGCCATCTGTTTTATCCTTCTCATTACCTTCCTGTATGAAGAAGTACCATTTCTGACTTTCTGAAAATAAATCCATTTCCTAGATTTTCTTTACCGATTTTCCACCTGTGTATGCTTTCCTAAATAATTTGAGTTTGCCTGGAACTTCCCAGAAATGGGTCCTAGGTTTAATCTTTTGTGACTGGCTTCTTTCTGTTCAGCATTCTTTGGGATTAATTTATGTCGCTGCACATAGATATAGTTCATTTTAATAGGTATGTAGTATCCATTATGAATATACTACAGTTTACTCATTCTACTTTTGAAGGACATTTAGATTCTTTAGTTTTGACTACCACCTGCTGTGTTGCCATGAGCATTCTTCTGCATGCCTCCTGAAGTATACACATAAACAACCTAGTAAATGGTTGCACATACCCATTTACACTCCCACCAGCAGTATATGAAAATTCCTTTTGCCCTGTATCCTCAACAACATTTGGTATTGCCACGTTTTCTGAAATTAAATACCACTTTTCATTTGACTTTCAAGTCATCAGCTTCCTTGGTTCTTCTAGCTCTGTTGCCATCTCCTCAGCTGTCTTTGTTCTTTCTCATCTTCCTGACTTCTGAATGTTAAAGTGTCCTAGGGTTCAGTCCTGAGACCATTTCTCTTTATTTACACTGATGCTTTGGGGGACCTCATTTAGTCTCTTGTCTTCAAATACCTTTTTATACTGAAGATTGTCCCAAATTAATACTTCCATCCTAGACTACCAGCTCTTGAACTCAGACCCAAGTGTCAAAATGCCTCCTCAATATACATGATGTCCAGCAGTCATCTCAAACTTAAGATGTCTAAGATCTAAGCTCCTGCCCTTGCTCTCCCTTTGCTCTTTTCTTTCTATAGTTATCTCTGTCCCAGTCGTTGGAAACTCTCTGTTTGCTCAGGCCCGGATTCTTCGAGTTGCCCTTGAATCCCCTCTTTTGTTCACCGATATCCTAAACGTCAGCAAATCCTTTTTGGTTTTAAAGTGTGTTCAGGCCGGGTGGTAGCTCACACCTGTGATCCCAGAACTTTGGGAGGCTGAGGTGGGCAGATCACTTGAGACCAGGAGTTCAAGACCAGCCTAGCCAACATGGCGAAACCCCATCTCTACTGAAAACATAAAAATTAGCTGGGCATGGTGGCATGTGCCTGTAATCCCAGCTACGTGGGAGGCTGAGGCAAGAGAATTGCTTGAATCTGGGAGGCAGAAGTTGCAGTGAGCCCAGATCATGCCACTACACTCCAGCCTTGGTGACAGAGCGAGACTCTATCTCCAAAAAAAAAAAAAAAAAAAAAAAAGTAGAATTTAGCTTCTTCACTGCTAACATCCTTATCTAAGCTGCCATCATCTCTCACCTGGATTCTTGCAGTCACCTCCTGTCCGGTCTTTTTGCTTCTGTTCTTGCCCTTCTATCTGTTCTCCACAAAGAAACAATTCTGTTTGTGGAGAACGCCACCCCTCTTCAACTTTTTATCTTAAAATACTTGCATATTCATAGGTAGTTGTAAAGATGATAAGGAGAGGTCCCGTTTACCCTTCACCCAGTTTCTCTTGATGGCTGTATCTATGTAAATTTATAGTACAATATCAAAACCAGGAAATTGACAGTGATACAATGCGTATGTATAAGTTTTATGCCATTTGTTACATGTGTAGATTTCTGTAGCCACCACCACAATCAACATACAGAACTGTTCCAGCACCATTAAGATCTCCTTCATGCTGCCCCTTTATAGTCATACCCGCCTGTCTCTGCTCAGTCATCCCTAATCCCTGGAAACCACTAAGATTTATCTATCTCCATAATTTTATCATTTCAATGATTTTATATAAATGGAATTCTACAATAAGTGACCTTTTGCGATTTTTTTTTTTTTTTTTTTTTTTTTTTTTTACACTCAGCATAATGCCCTTAGGGTCCATCCAGGTTGTTGTATGTGTCAATAGTTTGTACCTTCTTGTTCAGTAGTATTCCATAGTATGAATGAGCTAGAGTTTATTTAACTACTTACCCTATTGTAGGACATTTAGTTAGTTTCCAGTTTGGGCTTTTTACAGTTGAAGCCTTTATGAACACTCTCATATATATGTGTGTGTGTGTGTGTGTGTGTGTGTATATATATATATATATAAAAAATGTAGGTTTTTGTGGGCGAGTCACAAAAACACAGGTATTTGTGTGTTAGATTTGCCACCAATTCTGTGTTTTGGCTTCAAGGTTATGCTGGCTTCATAAAGTGAGTTAGGACATGTTCCTTCTTTTTCTATTGTTGGAAAAGTTTGCATAAATTTGATGTTAGTTTTTCCTTAACTGTTGGAAGAATTAATCAGGGAAGCCATTGGCTTGTGTTTTCTTTGTGGAAATATTTTAAATTATGGATCTAATTCCCTTAATAAGCATAGGACTTCCATCTTCTTATGACAGTGTTGGTAAGCTGTATTTTTCTAAGAATGTATCTATTTCACCTAAATTTTAAAATATTTTGGAATAAAGTAATTTATAAGATCCTCATTTTATTGTCTGTAGTATTTGTAGTAATGTCTTCTTTTATATATTTTGTACCTTGTTTTTTTTTGCTAATGACTCTCACCTAGGGGATTATTATTTTTATTAGTCTTTATAGGAAAATTAACTTTTGGCTTTGTTCATTGTCTTCTGTTGTATGTTTGTATTCTGTTTTATTGGTTTATGCTCTTATCTGTAGTTTCCCTTCCTTATGACTTTCTTTGGGTTTAATTTGCTTCTCTTCTTTTTAAACTGTATGAGGTGGATGAATACATCATTGATTTTTCAGCCTTTTATTGTATATACTATTAAGATGGTAAATTTTACTTTAAGCACAGATTTACATACATCACAGTCTTTGGACATTTGTATGTTTATTATCATTTAGTTAAAGCTATTTTTTACTTTTATTCCTAGTTTTTTGACCCATGGGGTATTTAGATGTCATTGCTTAATTTGCGGACAAATGAAGATTTTGTAGTTAATTCTTTTGTTTTTGAGTTTTTACTTATTCTGCTGTCATTGAAGAACATGTGTTGTATGATTTGTGTCCTTTGATATTTCTTGAGACCTATTTTATGGCCCAGCACATGGTCTTTTTTTGCTCTGAAAATGTATATTCTGCAGTTGAGGGTCATAATATTTTTTTCATGTTAGGTCATGTCAGGTCACTTGTTCATTGTGCTTTTCAGATGTTGTTATTAATTACTGAGAGAACTCTGACAATTCCCATCTATTGTGGATTTGTCATTTCCCCTTCAGGCCTTCCAGATTTTAGTTTATATTTTTCATGTATAGATTTTTGGCTCTGTTATAGTTTCAGATTTTCTGCCTGAAATTATTTTTAAGAAAGTTTGTTTTTGAAAGGTCCATCATCTGGGGCCATTTTGGGTCTGTTTCTATTGTGTGTGCTTTCTCTTGATTTTTGATCATGATATCTTCATGTACCTGGTTATTATGAAGCTGGATTTTTAAAATAAGCAATTGTAGATAATTTAAATTAGTGTAGAGTAATGCTATCTTCCTCCAGGGAGGATTTATATTTGTTTCTGGGAGGTGGCTAATGGAATTGGCAGTCTTAGATCATTTCAGTGCAGTCAGGGATTAAGATAATTTGAAGCTGGGCTTTCGTCCTTGTGAGAGTCACACTATTTCCAGTTCATCTTACTTCTAGTGTATAACGTTTCAGAGGCCCAACCCAGAGTGTATAGTGTTCACCAGCCCTTCTCTGCTTGGACCTTGAACTTAGTTTTGGACTCCTTGAGACCTGGTAGTTTGTTGACATTACTCTCTTCAGTTCTTAGTGACCTCGTCTGGATTTGGAAGATGCCCCTAGGTTGTGACTCCCAATGCAGAGAATTTCTTTCACCTTCCATATCTTTTTTTTTTTTTTAATTAAAACATGGCTTGGCAATGTTGCCCAGGCTGGAGTCCAGTGGCTATTTGCAGGTGCAGTCATTAACCCACTTTAGCCTCAAACTCCTGGACTCAATGAATCCTTCTGCCTCAGCCTCCTGAGTAGCTGGGACTACAGGCATGTGGCACCGTGCCAGGCTCACCTCCCATATCTTGATTTTAAAATTCTTCATTGTCCAGAAACAGATGTTTATTGTTTGTTTTGTCCAGTTTTTCTAATTGTGCTAGTCAGGAAGCCTTTTTGGACTTATTTACTCTCTATGGAAGTGGATCCTTGATATTTTGTCAATTAATGGCACCGAAGTTTGAGAACTACTGCTTGGCTCTTCTCACCTACTGCTAGCACCCTCTCCTTGTTCGTTTCACTCCAACTGCTTAGGCCTTTGTATCATTTCTTAGCATGTTTCTGCCTTAAGACTTTTGTAATTGCTGTTTGTTTTTCTCTGCCTGGGACTCTTTCTCCAAACGGCTGAAGTGTTCACTCTTTTACTTTCTCAGGTCTTCATCAAAAGGTCTCCTCATTAGTGATACCTTTCTGATGCGCATGACATATAAATTGTTCTCCATTACACTCACTACCATAGTATATGTGGTAATTAGTTTTGGATAGTATATGTAAGCTCTTTGAGAAAAGGGAGATTGTTTTGTTACCTGCTATGTGTCTAGTGCCTAAAATTGTCTTTCACATAGTAAATGCTCAATTAATATTTATTGTTTATTGTTGAATGTGTGAATGAATTTATAATGGGGACAATAAAGGTAATGGCTTCATGAGGGTGCTCATGAGGATTAAATAAGTTAATAACCTGTAAGATGTTAACAGTGTCAGGCATATGGTAAATATGAAAATATTATTTTTAAAAATTGTTGCCTCAGAAATGATCACTTCTCATTACCAGATATTGTAAAGATTGAAAACTACCTACTTTCTGTAAAGCAAGGCCGTTTTTCTCCTTAGGTTGCTATTATGATTAACCCCACATTTTGCAGCCCCTTTCCAATGGCTGGAATGATAGAATGAAGCTTAATCCATGGAACTCTATGTAGCTGGAGGATTTAGAGAAGAGATCTGTGCATTTAAGCTAGTTTGTGATTTCCAGGCAATCAAGGAACTGCTTTTAATGTAACTTAATGAGCAGAAGAGTGAATAGACATAGTTCTTTTTTAACTTTTATCTCTTAAAGACTGCATTCTAGGAGACTGGCATACTCATAGTTTTATGTAATGCAAATGAAATATAATACTCAGCCAGTGTTGCCTTCTGTTGAAGAGAACATCAAGATTGATTGACCTGAGTGGTATATATTGACCCAAGCAAATGCTGAAGTCAGTGTTTACTTCAAGGGAGAATAAATCTTGATCAGAAAATATATAATCTCATTATTATTACAGGCTTTCACTAGAAGAATCTGGAAATCTTGTGGCATGAGTATCTTGAGCATAATTTTCCTTAGGAAAAACAACTAACTTTTAAAGTGAAGACATAAAGAGATCTTCAAATTACTTGGATAGGTTGATGAACTTTTCTCTAATAATTTTTAACTTGGACAGCAAAGCTCCTGCCTTTTGCTTGACAACATTATAAACTGGTGGCTGCTTTATCCAAGAAACTGATTATTAATCAGTTCGGTTAGTTTTTGCTCAGTGCTCATTGTGTTGCTTCTAAGTCTTGTAGTAGTTTGTAAGATACAAGACAAGGAGAAAATATCTTTGACCTTCAAAGAGCACTGAAGACACACAAGAAATATGAAATAGACAATGATACAAGACTTTACATTTCTGATACCATAAAAACTCTTTGATATGAGAGAACATTTTTATAGAGGAGGTGAACTGTAAATACAATTTTGAATAGGATTTGAAGAGGCAGAAGGATATTTTATAGTTTGATAGTCAGATTTCCAAAGGTATAAGATTTAACATGTGGACTTCTAAAGTTTATACAAGTTATAAATGTTAAATTTTAGAGATGTTTGAAATGATATTAAGTAAAAATAAATCCTACCAGAGGTAACTACTTTTTAACATTTTGATACATAGCCTTCTAGACTTTTTCTCTTCATGCATATAATGTGAATATATGCTGTCTATGTGGCTGCTAAAACAAAATACCTTAGACTGGGTAACTTACAAGTAACAGAAATTTATTGCCCTCAGGGGCTTGAAAGTCCAAAATCAAGGCTTCAGCAGATTTGCTGTCTCGTGAGGGCTCATTCCTCATAGATGGTGCCTGCTATGTATCCCCACATGGCAGAAGGGGCAAACAGTCCCTCTCAGGCATCTTTTCAAATTTATAAGGGCTCCACCCTCATAACCTCATCACCTTCCAGGTTCCCCACCTCCTAATCCCACTGCACTGGGGATTAAGTTCCAACATATGAATTTTGGGGGAACATATTCAGACCATACCATAGGCATAGATATTGGTGTGTATATATGAATAAATGGAAAAAAATAAATATAAAAAGTGATAATATTGTTTCAAGATTTGCTTTAAAAAAATTTGCTTTTCTAGATTATAAATAATGGTAACTTAACTGATCAGTGAAAAAGCTGTATGATCCTTGGTGTGATTCCTAAGATTTTCCTACCTGAACATGTTAGATACATGTGGTACGGTAAGGGAATTGTTGTTTTGACTGATAATGAATCCCTCATAATTTTTTTTAGGTGCTGGGTCTTCAGCTCTAAAGAGGCCATTTGAAGATGGATTAGGGGATGATAAAGACCCCAATAAGAAGATGAAACGAAACTTAAGGAAAAGTGTGTAAAACCTTTATTCTTATAGATGCAAACTAGAGAGGACTTGTAGCCTCAGATAGAAAAATTAGAAGTGAAGGTTTTTTTTTAATGAGATCGGTTCTCACCGAGACTGGAGTTCTGTGGCATGATCTTGGCTCACTGCAGTCTCCACCTCCTGGGCTCAAGTGATCCTTCAACCTCAGCCTTCTCAAATAGCAGGGATCACAGGTGCATGCCACCACACCCTGCCAAGTTTTTGTATTTTTGGTAGAGACAGAATTTCGCCAAGTTGCCCAGGCTGTTCTTGAACTCCTGAGTTCAAGCAATTCACCCTCCTCGGCCTCTCCAAGTGCTGGGATTACAGGCATGAGCCACTGTGCCTGGCCAAAAAGTGAAGAATTTGATTGATTTGAATTAGAGTTTTCAGACTAGATCTTAACTGAGCAATTGATAATTGAATAACTTTTTTGTTTCCAAGCTTTTTTGCTTAGGATATATGAATATTGACAAGCGAAAGTTAATGTGTAGTTAAATAATGCATACCATTTTTATAGTGATGTTAGCATAGTAATTTTAGAATTGCTTATGAGGGTAATCTGTGTGTTTTGAAATCCTCATTTTTAAAAAATCTGGTGAATTTACAGCAGTTACTGATTACCTTCTAGTTAATTTCTGACCTCATTCCTCTTTCTTTAACAGTTCTGGATAGTAAAGCAATAGACCTTATGAATGCATTAATGAGGCTAAATCAGATCAGGCCTGGGCTTCAGTATAAGCTTTTATCTCAGTCTGGCCCTGTTCATGCCCCAGTCTTCACAATGTCTGTAGATGTAGATGGCACAACATATGAAGCCTCAGGACCATCCAAGAAGACAGCAAAACTTCACGTAGCGGTGAAGGTACAGTATTTGTTTTACTTCGCAATGCTTTCTTATTTTATGTTCCACATAATATGCTTATTTTCCTATAATAAATTATCATTTTTTAAGCATTTTAATAGCAATATTATTATATATAGACTTTTGCTACTTCTGGATAACAAAGTTTTGTTGTTGTAAAATATTATGTGGTAATTATATAAAATTTGGAAAATATAGAAAGAAGTAAAGAAATTAAAATACGTCAACTGACCATTGTTGAAGCAAAGACCATTAGTATTTGTATCTAGTATGTTGGTTTATTTCCAATCATTTTCTATTTTGCTGTTTATTTTTTAAGTGAGCTCACAGTATATATGTAATTTTATCTCCTGTTTTTCTTGTAATGTTTCATTACTGTTTTTCCTCATTATGAAAATCTTCATAAATAATTTTTAATGGCTGTACGATTAACATGCTGCGAGTAAGCTATTTGTTTAAACATTCTCCTATCATTGGATATTTTGCTTATTTCAGATTGTTTCTATTATAAATTTGATCAGTATCTTTGTATATGGTGCTTCATCTGTATTTTTAGAATATTTCCATAGGGAATAATGACCAGTTATGCATGTAGGTTTGTAGAAAATTTCCAAGTAATGGGATCTCTCTATAAGTATATTTGACCTCTTGCAGACTAGTGCAAAAATGTTAAAGATCATGTAGACTGAAGATCAGATTCAATTCACTTAAGAAAAGTTATTTTATGTAACAGTATGGCATACGTTATAATTGGACTATTTTCATGGTCATTTTGTATATATTATTAATGTAGATGCGAACACTATCCTAGCTACCGGGGATATGACAGTTAATGAAACAAAGTTCCTGCTCTCATGGAGCTTACATTCTAGTGTGTATAGGATGGGAAGATAGACAACAAATATACAAAGAAGCGTGTAGATGTCAGATACTGATGAGAACAATACATGCAGAAAAACAATCACTAAGCTTTAAAAATACCAAACACTACATAGTACTTATGCTCTGTCTTCACTAAAAAAGGGATATCTAAAGTATGATGAAAGAGTATGAATTTAAAATGAGACAGAAAAAGAAAACTAACAATGAGGGGAAAAGTAAATCCAGGAATAAGACTAAACATACAGTTTAATAACAACATACACTGAGAATGAGCCACAAGTTTAGAGCTAAGTTCTGTAGCAGCTGACACAAAAAGCTTGTGAAATATACAGTTCACTCTCTTTGTCTTAAGTACAGAGAATTTGGTTATGAGAGTCACAGTTGTGGTATTTGATCGGGTGGGCATTTATCCTTGGGTAGATCTTCACAAACCAAGGACATCAGTGATCTCTTTTAAAGGCATCTACGATACAGTGATAAATTTTGTGGGTTGTTTAGTACAGTAACCTTTAACATAAGCTAGTGGCCTCATAGCAAATTCTAATTCAGTAAAATTTGGGAGAGCGAGTAGAGTGGCAAATTTTGCAATGTGACAAGATTTGGATGCTGTTTTCATTTGATGCAGTGATATCTTTTTATGATATAATGGAACTTGGTTGGACAGGGTATGCTTTTGTCTTCAATTCCAAATATTATGTTTTATTCACCTGAGCTTTTGGTAAACATGGAGGGCCTGTAAGCTTGGGATTAAGTTAAGCTCCCTGACAAATTTTGGAAATGTAGATATCAGTTATAATCTGAATGACACTGGACCTGAGGAAATTCTTAATGGTTTCTTGTGACTGGTGTGGTGGGTAGATGGCCTTCATACTTTTATTTACCTTGAGTGGCATTTTGGGTAGAATGTGCAGTAACTGGTAAATCTGAAATTTATGAAGAGTTAAGATTTTCCCTTTTTGAAAATGGGATAAACTAAACTTTTGATCCATTCATGTAAAATGAATTACGAATCAGAGTAAACTAGCTTTGAAGGTTTGAAAAACTCTGCTTACTTTCTTTGGTTTATCAGCTATATGATATGAAAACCTATTACTAGCTGTCAGTCTCAAGTGGCCTGCAGTCTTTTCTAGGCCTCTCACATCTCAGGTTTATGACCCGATAGCTTTATTCCAGAATTTGCTATTTTGAGGTAGATTGTTCTCCCTAAGGTCTTCATAGATTTTTTATTTTATGTCTTGTTTTCTAAAAGTTACTTTTGACTTTTTAAAACTTGTTATAAATGCATAATGTGTGTTTGTTATAAATGGTTTAGAAAATGAGGGGAAAAAATTCATAGTTCTAATGCCCAGAAATAATAACCATTAACATTTTGGTATTTATTCTTCCAAGCCTTCTTATTTTAACTTACAATTCTAACTTCAGAAAGCATTAAAAATGAAAAAAATTTCCCTAGGTTTGATGTAAATTACCTGGTGGCAAAACATGACCTGAATTGATAGGGAGCTATTTTTAGTCTTTAGTGTTCTATTTAGTGTGATTATTTTATATGTTCCTTTGCATAAACATGGGGCAGCACCTGAGAATCCACTGAGGATTTGGAAAATATGTGGTATATGTATTGTATTAGCTGTCAGAATTGAAAAATTATGAATTCTCAAAACAACCTGGCACTAAGGGTTTCAGATAAGGAATGGTGAACCTACATAATGTCTGTAAAAATGTATTTTTTAAAAATAGGATCTTTCTTTCTTTCTTTCTTAGATGGAGTCTTGCTGTGTTGCCCAGGCTGGAGTGCAGTGGCGCAGTCTCAGCTCACTGCAGCCTCTGCTTCCTGGGTTCCAGTGATTCTCCTGCCTCAGCCTCCTGGGTAGCTGGGATTACAGGCACCTGCCACCACACCCAGCTAATTTTTATAGTTTTAGTAGAGACAGTGTTTCGCCATGTTGGTCAGGCTGGTCTTGAACTCCTGAACTCAGGTGATCCTCCCACCTTGGCCCCCCAAAGTGCTGGGATTACAGGTTTGAGCCACCGCGCCCAGCCGATACTCTCTTCATCTAAAAATGTATTATGAATTTTTAAATAGCTAACTCAAAGATTGCTCTTATTTTTAGTGATAGTCTAACATTTCATTATTAGCAGATGGTCTGTTACATTATCATAATGTAACTAATCATTTTGGATTTAGATTCTTCCATTTTATTGCTTTACAAAAAATCTTTTTGAATTTGTCTGATGATTCCTTAAGATATATTCTAGAGATAGAATTACTGGGTCAAAAGGTCAATACATTTTAGTGATTCATTAATTTGTTTAAAAAATGCATTGGAATTCTTATTATATGCCAGACATATATTGCCAAATTGTCATCCATAAAGGTTATATCACATGTTATGCGTTGTTTATAAATGAGTGAGAAAGAATTTTGCATCTAACGTGTTTATGAAAGTAGGTCCAACTGAATAAAAATCCTTTTAGTTCTTACTCAATTGCTTGGTGAGGGTTGTGTACCTATTAAGACAAATCACACCAGAGAATCAAATCAAAAGAAAAGAAGAAATCAGTTGTTTCGCATGAGTCTGGCCTGGCTGCAGAGCAGCAAGCACCCTAAAGTGATGGAGAATTAGTGGCCAGTCTTCCCTTCACTCTTCCACTTCTCTATCCTGGCAGCCCCCCACAAAGGATACCTTTGGGTCATAATCATCCATATTACATGAAAAGAATCTTAGTCATTGTGAGGAAAAGATCAGCTAGAAGGGAGAAGGTGAAGGGAAGGCTCTTTGGAGAGGTTCTTAGAGACATCAAATTGCCTGAGAATCTGATGAAATCAGATCTCTATCATACATAAGCCATGGATGTTACTCTCTTTTGAGTAGAGAGCCATGATGTAGAGTGCTTTTCTTTTCACTCTTGGCCCCTAGTATTCGAGGGGATCATCGTTCTCAGTCTCAGCCTTTGCTAACGCCAGCCCTCTTCCAGGAAGAGGGGGATTTGGTTACACACAGATGATTTCCCAGTCACCTTGTTTCCATGAGTGATCTTGTCATTTTTAAGCTCAGTTGATGTATTAGGTTTGAATTTGTTTGCCAGATACTTGAAATTCACTTTTCTTTGGTATACTGGTTTTTTTTAGAATTAACATGGATTCCAAACAAACTTGGTTCTGTCAAAGAAAACCAGAGCTGGACAGTTGTTAAAACAGTAAGAAAAAAAGTGTGTACTCAGGAACTGTTACTGCAATAACGAAAAGAGACCTCGGTATGGAACTGGGCTCAATTCCGAGTTCAACATGGACAAGTGAGGATTTGTAGCCAAGGAACAGGGATGGATCAGTGGATGGAAAATTACTAAGGGGAAGCATCAGGATGAAGGGGTAATTTCTGGCTAAACGGGACCTATCAGGATTCTTGCTCAGAACAGGCCAGGGTATTCAGATACCACCTGGGCAGTGATGGGCATGCTAGTCCATTCTTGCACTGCTATAAAGAAATTCCTGAGACTGGGTAATTTTTAAAGGAAATAGATTTAACTGGCTCACGATTCTGCAGGCTGTACAGGAAGCATAGTGACTTCTAGGGAGACCTCAGGAAACTTTTAATCATGGTGGGAGGGGAAGCAGGCACATCTTATGTGGCCCGAGCAGAAGGAAGAGAGAAGGGCTAGGAGGTGCCACATACTTTTAAATCAACCAGATCTCTTGAGAACTGTGTCATGAGACAGCACTAGGGATGGTGCTAAACCATTAGAGACTGCCCCTATGATCCAATCACCTCCCACCAGGCCCCGCCTCCAGCATTCGGGATTACAGTTTGACATGAGATTTGGGTGAGGACACAAACCGTATCAGTGGGGGATGAGGAAATTTGATCAGATGTCAAGGGTGATTAAGGGTGATTAAATATTGAGGGTGAGGGATTCTGGCTAAACCAATTTAGCAGGATTCTTGTTACAACGTGGCTCTTAAGGACAAGGCCCAAGGATGGGGCCTAGATAAAAACATGGCTCAGCGGATCCTGTCTAGAGTTTGGTTAAGAAGAGAATATCAGTTGCAGAGGTCTGAGAACTCTGCTTTTTTGACTTCTTAGCATATGCTAGTAAATACTCTTAGAATAACTGTTCATAAAAAATGATTTAATTTGAATTTCTTGGTTACACTGTGTTGGACACTTCCCTGAGATATAATCCACCAGTTATATAAAATATTTGTAAACGTATTGAAATACGTTGCTGTAATAATAAGCGAATCTGATATGTGAGAAAAGGATGGAGAGAAGTGTTAAATAATGTATATTAGCCTATTTTTATTGTCTGTGTTAAGAAAAGATGAATGTCTTTAGCTTTTATTGGAATACACAAATCAAACTTATTTGTGATGTTTGGCTTTTGACTTGCAGCCTGTGTTGGCTAGTGTTAATTTGGAATGATAGCTATTCTCGGAGATGCGATTTCTCAGAGAGAGCATACTTACAGGACTCAGACAGTGGAGAAGGTGTTTTTAAAATCAAATATTAATAAGGATATAAACAAATGATGTTAATGTACTTAGTATAAAGTACTACCTGAGCACTTTCAGAACTTAAGATGTTAAAAAAAGGGTTCTTGGCCTTACTCCCAAGCAAATACAAGACATTTATTTATGATAAGAATGCCAAGTTATCCATATGAATTGTGTGAATTAATTTCAAGTTCTCTTGGTACAGAATTCTATGTAGGTCCGTTTTTTGGTTTAGGGTAACACTGTTTTATTTATATTGGCAAAATCCTTTATACAAGATGTGATTGTTTGTAAAGGCTGGCTTCTCATTTGTGTGGTCACCATAACCATTTTTTGGAACACCTATTACGTACAGTTGTTATTATAAAGATATACGATGTTGCTTTTAAATCTCAGCAACTTAAAACAGTTAAAAGTGGAAACGAATGCAAGGGTCTTTAGGAATCTATCCCTATATCCTCTGGCGTAAGCCTCTAATTAGTGACAAAGCTATATCAACCTCCTTTGAAAGAGGCTTACAAAATGTGAACATATTCTCTTGTAAACATCTAAAAAGCAGTATAATCAGGAAGGTATTAAAAGGCACTCACCTGTGTGGGCATGCCTGTGCACAGTCATGCACACACACATACACATTGTTCTTAAAGCTTTATTTCGAAAAAGTAAGAAAAATCCTAAGGATCGAATGAAAGTATAACAAGTTTGAACATTGGAGGTAGCCATAATCAACCCTTGAGAGAGAAGGATGGAAATACAAGACTAAAATTGTTCCTGGCTTACTTAGTATAGAGAATAAACCTAGAAACTGAATCTTGTTTTTGCGTTTTTTTTTTTTTTTTTTTTTTTTTTTTTTTTTTCCTGAGACAGAGCCTTGCTCTGTTGCCTACGCTGGAGTGCAGTGGCGCAATCTTGGCTCACTGCAACCTCTGCCTCCCAGGTTCAAGCACTTCTCCTGCCTTAGCATCTGAAGCAGCTGGAATTACAGGCGTGCACCGCCACACCCAGCTAATTTTTGTAACTTTAGTAGAGACTGGGTTTTACCATGTTGGCCAGGCTGGTCTCGAACTCCTGACCTCAAATGATCCACCCGCCTCGGCTTCCCAAAGTGCTGGGATTACAGGCATGAGCCACTGCATCTGGCTGAGACTGAATCTTTTAAGTTTTGATTGTGGTTTATGTTGGAAGCAAAGTAGAAAGTTTTAGATGTTACTTTGTAATTGACAGGCAAGTTGGTTTGAAGATAAAAAATTTCTTGATTGCCTTTCTGGGCCAATTTCTCCTAATGGATTGAGTCATAGAACTTAGAGGTCAACCAATACAGTCTTCCTGTTTTGTAGTTTGGAAAATTGAGGGCCAGAAAAGAAATACAGGATTAGACTCTCAGATTTTTTCCTTTCTAGACCAGGGTACTTTTTACAGTATGCTATTTTTGTCTGTATCCTATTGGTTTGAACCTAGCTATCCTCTTTATTTTCTCTACCTCTCACCTCCAAATTAAATGAACCAGGAGTAGCGTCAGGTTTATATTTGTCATCCTGTATTTAAACTCAATTACCCTGAGGAGGTTTTCCCCATTTTTCCATGGTGCTACCCTGGTAGGTATACCCTATTTAACCAAGGACTTAGAGATTTAGTACCATCTCGCTCTTCCTGCAAGGTGTTTTATGGTTCAAACGCTATGAGTTTGAAACTTTTGTTCTCATTGTTTTGTCTATTCCCTGGTGTCTCGTGTCTGAATAAAACTGCATCTTAATGTAATTTGTACAGGTATTGCAGGCAATGGGATATCCAACAGGCTTTGATGCAGATATTGAATGTATGAGTTCCGATGAAAAATCAGATAATGAAAGTAAAAATGAAACAGTGTCTTCAAACTCAAGCAATAATACTGGAAATTCTACAACTGAAACCTCCAGTACCTTAGAGGTATACTTATTTTTTTCTCAGAAAAAAAGTAATATGTATGTGCATTGTAGGAAATTTGAGAGATGTGGAAAAGTATAAATAAAAAGCGTATACAAACCTGTACATATATTACTGAGACAGACATAATTATTATTTTGGTTTATTTCCATCCAGTTTTTTTAATGAATCTCTATAAAGGCAGTCATATTTTCATGCAGTTTTATATCTTGATTTTTTTCACTTTAAAAATATCTGTAAATTGCACAACATTTGAGTATACCCTAATTGAACTCGTATTTCCTGATTGCTGGCCATGGAAGCTGCTTCCAACATTTCATAACATACCAAGACTATCTGCAATAACTGATGGGCAGAAAACTACAAGATGTAGTGGAGGAAACTGGGATTGTTTGAAGTTTATGCTAAGCTGTGGGGTGCATTGGGTCATCATTTAGTTGGTCCAGCCCTGAAGGAAGGCATAGCCTGACACAGTATGTACCTCAGACCCTAATTAAGTCCTGACCTGTGAACTTATTGTCACCGATAATAGAATGGGATGAAATCCAAGTACTGAGTATACACAATACATTGGGGAGTTCATGGAACCCATGTTTACTGCAGTCTATGTAAAGAACATTAGCTTTAAAGTAACAGCAAGAGCTTACATAAAAAAAATGTTTACTTTGTCATTTGTACGAATAAGTATTTATTAAGGACTTAATTAGTAAACTATTTTTTTCAGTCCATAAAGCCCTTTTAATACCTGCTTAGTGCCAAGTGTTGCAGAAGTTGTGTGCAGAGCCTAGAGCTGCTCCCAGGCTAAAAGGGTAAAAAGACATGTTTATAACAAATGGCAATATAATGCGATAAGCACTGTGATGGCAAAATGAATGTAATCATGTCAAATCTTGAAGGAGGAAGGGGTGGTGAGACTATTAGACATACGCTTACACAATCACGCAGAACAGCAAGGCTTCAGATGATGAGTTTTGCTGTGTGGGGAAGAGAAAGCATTCTGGACTAAAGGAAGAGGAGGTATGATGACTTTGAGTTGTGAAAGTAAATGTTTAAGAAGTGCCAAGTGGGCCAGTGTGGACAGGATTGATGGGGCTGAAGCCTGAGAAAGCCACACTTGGCACTTCGTGTGATGCTATAGAGGACAGATGATGTCATGGCTGGCTGCTCAGAGGGACCAGTCATTACAGGTGGCAATCACAGGTCAAGATGTTGTTTTGCTGACAATGTTATATCTATTAAAAGAAAAAAGGGCTTGACTGGGTGTGGTGGCTCACGCCTGTAATCCCAGCACTTTGGGAGGCCGAGGCAGGCAGATCACGAGGTCTGGGAGATCGAGACCATCCTGGCTAACATGGTGAAATCCCGTCTCTACTAAAAAACATATGAAAATATTAGCCAGGCATGGTGGCGGGCGCCTGTAGTCCCAGCTACTCGGGAGGCTGAGGCAGGAGAATGGCGTGAACCTGGGAGGCGGAGCTTGCAGTGAGTCGAGATGATGCCACTGCACTTCAGCCTGGGTGACAGAGCGAGACTCCGTCTCAAAAAAAAAAAAAAAGGGCTCATTAATTATGAGGTCCAGACCATTAAGTACAAAGGTAATTGAAGAGAGCAGTGTGGGCTGTGCTAGTAGGAGCCACACTGACATAAAAAGTTTTGGTAGTGACTACATTTATATTTTGTTTCTGTATATTATAGTAATGGTGGGAAGCAAGGAGAAAAGAAAGCCCTTATTTATTTCCTCATTTAGAATAATAGTAATTTATTAAAATTCAGATTTTTTATGACGACTCATTTTTGTAGACATGATTTCAGGTTTGGAAAGCATAGAGTGATTACTATAGACCTAGTTTCAAAAATCACTCATTATCTTTTAAAGACAGTGACTAGAAATTTGCCTTGAAATTCAAAAAATGCAGATTATAAAAACCCATCAGGAAAAGATGTTTATTGATGTTATTGATGTTTTTAAACTTGTCCTTAAAAATTGTCCTTTGATGGTTCACCTCTAAAGCGTTAACCACTTATCAAACCTGCACAGGATACTTTACTGATAGAATCTTGATTTTCATTAGGTTTATATATTAATACTTAATACTTTGGGCCAGGCGTGGTAGTGCACACCTGTAATCCCAGCACTTTGGGAGGCTGAGGCAGGCGGCTCACCTGAGGTCAGGAGTTTGAGTGCACCCTGGCCAACGTGGTAAAACCCTGTCTCTACTAAAAATACAAAAATTAGCCGAGTGTGGTGGCAGGTGCCTATAATTCCAGCTACTTGGGAGGCTGAGGCAGGAGAATTACCTGAACCTGGGAGGTGGAGGTTGCAGTGAGCCAAGATTGCACCACTGCACTCCAGCCTGGGCCACAGAGCGAGACTCCGTCTCAAAAATAAAAAATAAAAAAAAATTAACACTTTTGGGCATGTATTTTGTGTGTTCAGCATTTCTTGTGTGGTGGAATTACAGACATGATCTCTGACCTCAAAAAGTGCTCTATCTTTTGGTTTCTCCTTTCTCAAAATTATAGTTGTATTTTGTGGATTTATTTGTTTTTGATGCTAGCCTCTGTTTTCATTTGCACCTTCATGCTCTGACATGAATTATTTCACTTCTATTCTTATCCTTCCTCAAATCAGTTATTTCCATAGCATATATCTGCTCTCTAACATGCGTTATTTTGCAGTGATGATATCTGTCCCTCCCACTACACTTTAGCTCCTTGAGGGTAGGAAGTGACTGCCTTTATTGTTATTTTAAAATTTCAGAATCCGTAGTCTATAGCCAACTGTTTTTACCTTAGGTCCCCTTAAATCTGTTTAGAGTGACTGAGAGGTGTATAGGAACATTTCCCCTCTAACATCGCAAATTGAGAGTTATTTCTTCCTAACCCTAAAGAAGAAAAATGAACCCTCAGGCATCATGTGAATCCAAACTGTTCTCTTCTCGTTATTAGTAATTTAAAGTATTATTCTTAGATCATGAACACTACAGAGCAGAGCCTGGAGTGGCCCACAGTGGCATGGTTGCATTGGTCTTGAATACTGCTTCGAAAGAAGGCTGGTCAGATGACTGCAATGTTTACTGCTTGTAGAGTTTTTATAGCTTTAATGATATTTTGCCATTTGTGTACAGAGGTGACTCATTCTAGCCCCTGAGTGCTTGAATTTTTGAGCCTCCTTCTTGGCATAATTGTATTAACAAGAAATGTAATATTCTAAAATCTTACTTGATTGAACCTTCAGATTCCCTTTCTCTTATAGGTAAGAACTCAGGGCCCTATCCTCACAGCAAGTGGCAAAAACCCTGTAATGGAGCTCAATGAAAAAAGAAGAGGTCTCAAGTATGAACTCATCTCAGAGACTGGTGGAAGCCATGACAAGCGCTTTGTAATGGAGGTGTGTAGCCAGACACAACCTAGCCTTATCTTTCTTCTCAAAGACATAGGATATCCTGAACTTCATGTAAAGTTTTAGACTGAGTCAGTTCTTGTGGCACTGTTTGATTTTTGGTTTTTCTATGTCATAATCTATTTAAATTAAAAGCACATAGAGGAATTGCATGGGGTAATTGCAAGGTGTTATTCTTTATTGTAGGTAGAAGTAGATGGACAGAAATTCAGAGGCGCAGGTCCAAATAAGAAAGTGGCAAAGGCGAGTGCAGCTTTAGCTGCCTTGGAGAAGCTGTTTTCTGGACCCAATGCGGCAAATAATAAGAAAAAGAAGATTATCCCTCAGGTATGAGTAAACATTAAACCTTTGCAGAACCTGGGAAAAATGTTACAGGAATTAAATTTTCTTTCCTGTCCATGTGCCATTTTAGCTTTTTCTGAAGTTGTTTCTTTTTCTCGGACTTGGCAACCTTTGCTTTGGGTTAGGTCATGAATAATATAAATCTGATTGGTGGTTACCTGTTCTATGGTCTTCGTAAACAAAATATATATGTACATGTATATTTATATGTATATGTATATATGAGGCTATTAGCATTATTTGGAGGGTTGAAGTCATTCTTGATGAAGTCAAGTTTTGAGGTGATTTGGACCTTAATGAGTTCTAAACAGTTTAGTTTGGGGAAGCTGCCAGGAGCACCTGGGGCTTTGCTTTCATCAGCCTGCAGGTGCTCTTCCAGTTCCTTTGCAGTTTTGTCCTTTTGCATTGTTTACTTTGGGTTTCCTTGCAGACCGCATAAAATTTGGTGCTGTATTGCTTCTGTTCATTACTGACATTGGAAAATGTCAGCGCTACTGAATGTCCAGGATCTTAGCAAGGTATTTAGAAAAGATGGCCCTCTAATTACATGCTTATGGATATGAGATTCTTCCATCCATTCATTTATGCATTCAAAAAACATTTTCTAGTCATACACCATATGCCTGACAGTGAGGGAAAGAGTTGCGTCAGTAGATATAAGACACATTGTGCCTCATGGAGAGTCCTGGTATAATAACATAACATCTGAATATATTATATGATAGAAATTAAAAATGCTTAAACTGATAAAAGGAAGCTTAGATTGTTTAATTCTACGTTAAACATTATATTTAGGTTCTGTTGTATATGCTAAGTCCATTGTAGGAGGATAGAATTGATCTTATTTTACAGGTAAGGAAACAAGTCCCAAAGAAATCGAAATACTTGCCTGTGGTAACACAGTCATTGACAATAGGGGTTCCTTCTAAAACCAGGTGGTTCTTCCAACAGCCATGGACATTTTACTATTGTATATTGTATCCATCTAAAATTTGTTTTGTATTCATTTAAATTTCTTGTATTTGCTATAATAAACACTGCCTACATTCTGGGATCCAAAAGGTAGAAGAAACTTACTTTTACTGAGATGAAAAAGTTTTTAAAGCCCTTAAGTTACACATGTCGAAAACAAGTAGATTTTTTTTCTAAAATCTTCTGGTAAATATAGAACAAAGTATGTTCTAAATTAGTTGAAAGATGATTCTTGTTTTATGACCTTGTTTTATGGTATTTTTTCCCATATTACCTCTTATATTTGGTCAGTTAATTTTAGTTTAAAAAGCCCGTGTGCAAATATTTATTAGGTAGTTAAGTTTGTTTCTACTAGACATGAGCTAGATTAGTGTGGAATCACTCCGCTACTGCCAGATTGTTGCTTCCTGACTACTTTTGACTACGTCATATTAAAAAGAGAAAGATGTCTACTTGAAGTTCACTCATTTTTAGACATTTTCAATACTAGAAAGCTATAAAACTCATGTGTTCGATGTGCTTGCTGGCCAAGAAACAATCTATTTTGGATATATGGGTTGGTTTATTTCAGAGAAAAACAAAAATGGCAGTCCCTGTGCATGACACAGTTAACCTTGAAACTGTCTCCTGCCCATTCATACTAGAGGTAGAGGTTACCCTGGAAAGAATAAAGGATGGTACATTTTCAGAGTGAGATAAGCGTATGTGTATTCTGACTCTTTCAGCTTCTTAGACACTGTTGACTTTATCATAGAGTACGCTTTGAGGCATTGCATCACTTTCTTGCACCTTAGTTTTAGTGGGGAATCTTGTTTCTAGCTTGAGTTTTTGTTGCATTTCTGTAAGTATAATATATTCAATTTGAAACTAGACACCTTTTGATTTTGTTAAAATTTCAGTTTGGAAAAGGGTTTTTTCAACAGTCTTGTTTACTGCTACTCACGGTATTATCTGTTGTGCTTTTAGAATGTTTTTATATTTGTTCTCTCTTGTTCTTTCTACTCTAAAGTAAGGAAAACAAAGTATCGTTATTCTCATTTTATAATTCTCGGTTACTCTTTCTACTCTAAGGAGAACAAAGTGGGTATCATTATCCACGTTTTTAATTAGTGGGGAGATTTCCATAGATTATGGCATTTTAGAGCAAGAAGGGGCTTTCAAAGTGGTATTTATTTGTTTAATAATGGGGTCAGATGCAGTGGCTCACACCTGTAATCCCAGCACTTTGAAAGGAAGCTGAGGTGGGCAGATCACTTGAGGTCAGGATTTCAAGACCAGCCTGGTCAACACGGTGAAACCCTGTCTCTACTAAAAATACAAAAATTAGCCAGGCATGGTGGTGGGTGCCTGTAATTCCAGCTACTTGGGAGGCTGAGGCAGGAGAATCGCTTGAACCTGGGAGGCGGAGGTTGCAGTTGAGTAGAGATCACACCATTGCACTCCAGCCTGGGTGACAGAGCGAGACTCTGTCTCACACACACACAAAAAAAGATATTTAATAGTGGATACATGCATACACAAACAGCAGAGGAATCGGGCTCAAAGAAATCATATTACCTTCCCGAGGTCCCAGTTACTTAGAGCAGGAACTGGCATCCTCATCTTTGGTCCTCCTGTCTTAGCCCTTTATGTTTTTCCCCCACTAGCCCCACTCAGATTTGCAGTTAATTCTATGTAGTTAGTTGCTGAGATATTTTCTGCCTGTAGGCAGATAATTTAATGGATTTGGAACCTAGGTACCAAGTGTGTATGATTACTTTAGTAAAGCCTAAAATGACTTTGGTTATAAATTGATTACTAAAATTTGGTGTAGAAAATGAACTCTTTCTGGGTGACACTCAAGCGAAAAGTTATTTGCATGTTCTCAACATCTCTGTAAGGTAGGTATCATTTTTGTTTTTCAGATGATAAATTGAAGGTTCAACATCACAGACAGCTCATGGTCTCACCCACGTGCTCACAGTTTCTCATAGTGGTTGTGCATTGAAGAGAAGATAGAAGAAATAAGATGGTTCTTATTTCTTTCAGTAATGAAAATGTGTTATTTTAACAGGCAAAGGGTGTTGTGAATACGGCTGTGTCTGCAGCAGTCCAAGCTGTTCGGGGCAGAGGAAGAGGAACTCTAACAAGGGGAGCTTTTGTTGGGGCAACAGCTGCTCCTGGCTACATAGCTCCAGGTATAGTACAAACTGCAAGAGATTGGCCCCCTTTACTGGGCCAAAATTCAAAGAATAGCATCCCCTTCATTTTCTGAGTTTGTACAGGGTTTGTGGAAATATAAACACAGGCGTGAATGTACACAGAAATTTAAAAGTAGAGAATTGACACAATGTCATAGGTGTTCTCCTGGAATCTGCTGAGTGAGGAGAGGCTACCTGGAGGGAGATGACAGATGAGCAATGTTGCATTTTGTTGTGGGACTGTATTTTGACAAGGAATTAAAGGATGTTCCATAGACTGAGAATGTGGATGTCTGAGCAGGGTGTATTCATTGAGGACATAGATGACAGGTTGGGTATAACAGGAGAGAAAAACTACTAAGAGGTTACTTAATTAGGGTGAAGCCTGGCATTATTAGTGTTTGCTAAACTTAATGTTTGGGAACCATCAAAGACTAAAGAAGTACACAAAGGAAAAAAAAAAAAGAAACATTTATCCAGAGCTTACTGTATATACTAGATATTTCCATGTAAATAATTTTACTTATTAAATTGTTTTTAATTTAATTACTTAAATTTAATTGTTTTAAATCTTCGTCAGTGTTTCGTCAGGTAGAAATTATTTTCCAAGGAAGGGAAGCTGGGATTTAGGGAGATAAGGCAGCTAGCTCAGGGTGAAGCAACCACTAAACCGCAGAGCAAGGATTTGAATGTAGGTGTTTGCATTTCCAAAGTTCATATTCTTTCCATTCCACCACATAGCTTAAAGAAGATTTGGGAGATGTCCTCTCTCTGCCTTCCCTTCTAATTCTTATGTCATTTTAACAGTAGATTATCCAACTGTCTTGTTAAAATCAAGTTCTTCACAATATTGAAAGTATAGTACTTTTAACTGGACAAGTAAACCACTTGTAGATATTGATCAAGATGAAATTGTCATGAAGATTGGCTCTTATCCAGTCATTGTTTTTTAGGTAACATCCCTAAGGGTTCACTTTGTGCTTTCCTCTAAGAAAGAATAAGACTAGGCCATTTGGGAAATTTTATGATGTGGCTTTGGAGTGATTCTTCTAGAAGCTGATCCTAGTAGGTGAACTGCTCAAGGAGTATGCCTGCTTTGGCACACAGCAGACATGGATTTTGTTCTCATGCAGCTTATAGTCTGAAGGGTGAGACATAGATTAATCAAGTAGTAACAACGAGAAACTGAGATGAGTACGATGAAAAAGAAGGACATGCTGCTATTACAGCATGTAACAGAGGAACCTGGTCTAGTTTAATGGGTCCCTGGATGCTTCCCAGAAGAAGGGACATTTGAATTGAGCTTTGGAGAATGAATAGGAGTTAACTCAAAGAAGACTGGGATGGGAGAGTGTTGCACACAGAAGGAACGGCATGTGCAGAGACCCTGTGTTGCTGCTGTTGGGGAATTTGGCTCAATTGAAGAAGCAGAAGTCCAAAATGTGTGGAATATGGAGAGCACTGGGCGGCAGAAGTGAAGAGACTGGGGAATGATGTGAATTGAAGCTGGACGACTCAGTTCCAGATCTGGAGGCCGTTATTTGGATTTTGGTCTTAGAACCCAAAGCACAGTGTTAAGTCTTGATGGATTCGGTTCTAAGGAGAACAGTGACAAGATCAGACTTTATTTGTGAAGGTTAGTCTTTCTATAGTGTGAAGAACAGGTTGTAGGGATAGGTGTGAGCATTGCCAAGATCAGTTAGAAGGTGTATAGTTTACAGTAATGTTATTGTACATTTCAAACTGGCTAGAAGAGAAGAATTCAAATGGTTCTAGCATAAAGAAAGGACAAATATTTGAGATGATGGGTATCTAAGTTCACTGATTTGATCTTTATAAATTACATGGGTATATTAAATTATCACATGAACTCTGGAACTATGTACATCTATTATGCCTCAGTTAAAAAAAGGCTACTGAAGACTACTAACCCAGGCAAGAGACATTGATAGTATTGCTACTGGAGGCAGGGAAGAAGATAGGGGGAGACAAGAAGAGAACAGATGGGAGGAATATAAAGGAGGCAAAATTGATATATTGAATATATAGAAAGAAGAGTGATATTTCAAGGATATCTCAACTCCTAGGACTTTTAGCTGGAGCACTGGGGGGAAAAAGGAAAAGATTATGAATTTCTTATGGTGTGATATAGTTTATGTGTCTAAAATTAAGACAGTCTTCTGTGTGTCTCACTATTTCTACTGATATTTAATAATTTTAGCCTTATTCAATGTATTATTGAAAGGGCAAAGCTTTCATTCACAATGATGGGCAGGTTATAGAGATGAACCATCTTTCTTGTCTTTGATGATGTGTTCTATTGGGGCTTAATCTGGTCATGTCTCTTGTTGCTGCGGACCATTTACTGCCTGCTAGAGTGGTAAATGGCTGTGGTCCAGTGGCAGTAATCATGAAAGGAACTGTTTATGGCCGCTGGTTGCCAGGCTTTACTCTATAGTAACTCCTCTCTTGTGTCATTGCATTGACCTCCCTGAAAGGCCTGTCTCCCAAAGCTTTTAAAAATGAAGTTATTTTATAGCCTAGAAAAGATTCAGATTAGGTCCCTTTAGATTATGAATAGGTTATATGCCATTTGCAGAGTATATTCTGTGCAGCAGGGACTGCTGTCAGTATATTTACATGTATTATTTAATTAAATTCCCCTGGCAACTCAGTTACTGTACGTAGAACACTGAAGCTCAGAGAGGTTAAATAACAGGTGCCATTCACAGATGCCTTTGCTAGTAAAAGGTGAAGTCAGAATCAGGACTCCAATGGCCTGATTAATGACCTAGTTAGTATTTACGGTCTCATTTCTTCGTAAGGAGGTTTTGGTATAATCCTTAGAACTGCAGCCTTAGCCAAACAGCTTCTGCTTTCTGGAATAAATTTGATAGCCAACCTTTTTTAAGCATTAATTTCTTTTTTGGCCTCTGATCTGTCTCCTCTTCCTACTGCTTATTTCAGCTACGTATGTCCTCTTGTGTATGATTTAGTGAGCGCTCAGCCTGAGTTAAATGACTTATAACTGTAGACTAAAAATTTTTCATCCCTCAGAACTGTTTCAGTTGTTCCCTACAAGCAGTTTACTTCTTCAGCATACATTCAAATGCACTGTCTCAAACAGGAGATTTAGAACTGGGCATTCAAAGAAGACCTAGCCTCTGCCCCAGTGACTGCCTGGAGTAGGACCAGATAATTGAATAAACACAATGCAGTATGATGCAAGTGTAACATGGGTTGGGCAAAAGAGAACAGCAAGCCTGGGAGACTTCGTAGAGGAGGTGATAATTGATCCTGGTCTCAAGGGTGAGTTGCAGTTGGTAATCCAGAGAAGGAGGGAACGAAATCATTCTGAATAGCAGAAATGGTTACAAAAAAAAGGAGTTGTAATGTGAAAAAGCGCCATTTGTTTTGGGTACTGTGTAAAAGTGCCATGGTGATTTTGTGCCCTTGTTCTACTTTATAAATTTTTTTCATTAATAAATGAATAATAAGTTGTTATTATTGTTATTATTGAGACATGATCTCTCTCTGTTGCCCAGCCTGGAGTGCAGTGGTGTGATCATGGCTCACTGCAGCCTCGACCTCCTGGGCTCAAGTGATACTCCCACCTCAGCCTCCTGAGTAGCCAGGACTACGGCATGCACCACCATGCCCAGCTAATTTTTTGTTTTTCTGTAGAGATGCGGTCTCACTATATTGCCCAGGCTGGTCTCTAACTCCTGGGCTCAAGCAGTCCTCCTGCTGTAGCCTCCAAAATTGCTGGAATTACAGGCATGAACCACCACACCTGGCCCCAAGTGATTTTTATTTATATATTACCTATATCTAAGCTCTTTCACTGAAAGAGTAAAGATTGCAGCTTCTGTTAATATAGATAATATATCTAATCCCTACTAATATGGTATAAAAACTTCTTTGTACTAGCTTTTACTTAATAATGTGGGCCTTTTTCATAGGTACCAGAGGCTGATGTCAAAGTCACCAGCATTTACAGAGAGACCCTGTACTTGGGCCAGAAATTGAAATATCAGCAAGTCATAGACCTTGCCCTTAGGCTCACGACCTGACTCATATGCCCGTTTTAATGACCATAGAGACCTCAGCCTGCTCTCTCACTACTTTCTGAAGAGACTTGGAAAGTTCTGTTTGCCAACTTTGAGAAACTGGTAGTTTGAGTGGTTTTAAGTATTCTTTCATTCAACAAAGTATATTTAGTGAGTGGCTACTATATATATCATACATTCTGCTAGGTTCAGATGATGCAACGCTGGATAAGGTTGGCCAGGTCTCTGCTACTCTAGTGGGGAACACAGACAAGGAACTGATAGTTAAAATAGAATGTGGGGTCAGTGAGTGCAGTGAGAAAGAGATGTAGGAGAGTCTAGCATATCTAGGAGAGCCTTGTAGGCCATGGTGAGGAGCTCCCACATCTTAAGCAGGCACACAGAGAGTGGCTAGACTGGGACCATTCTGGCAGTGGTTCTCATTCATCGAACATCTGAAAGAAGTCCTTCAGGCCTAGGGTGCTGAGCAGGTGGTGCTTGTGAATTGGGCCAGTGATGATTGCCCTGGGTCTTGGACTGATCTGCCTCCTTCTTCTTTGCACTAGGCTATGGAACACCATATGGTTACAGCACAGCTGCCCCTGCCTATGGTATGTACACCGTCTTACTGATATCTCCTCTTAGCGACTGTCACAGCAATCCAAAGCACAGTTTCTATCTAGGGTTTTTGTAAATTAATTGGAGGATCTCAGATTTATTCATTCTAGTGACCCAACTTAAATTCCCTTTGAAAATGCCACAACCTTGTGGTTCTTGGTTTGGTTGGAGTTGCTCTTCTCTCTGCTTTGCCTGATTGAAGGACTGCTTGTTCTAATTGCCTGTTTCTGACCATATTGAAATTAAATATTTTAAGTAGTTCTTCTTACAGCCAACTGATACTCCATTCAAAGGCTACTGAAGGGCCATACCCAGTTGCTAGCTTGGCTGCCTACCAGTTATAAAGCCACACTTAAGTTTCTGGTTTGGAACCGTGTGAATTGTGGGTAACTTAAGTCAAGAATAGGAACTGCTTACTTCAAATTTGTAGTCTTCATTCTTTTCCATAACTTTGCTTTGGGGTTGAAGTAAATGGGTATCATTGGCCCTAGAGAGGAAGTGATAGTGGGTTTCACCAGCAGTCTTAAGTGCTCACTGCAGGAAGTCTGTAGTACATGCTAGAGTATCATAGGTGTTTCTCTCCTCCCCTCTAAAATAAAAAAATAAAAGCAAATGCATAAATGAACCCCAGTGGCCCTTTGGATAACTTTTGAATGAGGTTTATGTGGCAATGGAGGCAATAGGTTTGGAGTCAGTGATATGCTTTTAGACATTTTTTTCTACTCAGGTGCTACATGTTATAGAATCAGCCATCTGCAGGGTGTTGTCATTGAGAGAGGAGAGCATGAGAGAGTGTATGTGCAAGAGTGTGTGTGTCAGCATGCCCCAGGCTGGGTGTGCATGCACACAGAAGGGAAAGGCTCTTCCCATATTGCCAGTCTCAGCGTTAGTCCTCTACATGAGCCTCAGACCTTCGCGTTGTGCTTTTTCTCTTCACGCATCTGCTTTGCCATTTTTGTTTGGATGCAAATTGTATTCCTAAAACACTGCTGAACTGAAGCTTCATCTGATTTTGTAACTGGATATAAGTAGAAAGTGAATAGTTTGACCAGTTTGACCATTAAAATAGTTTATATCCTAGAAAGATGTGAAGCTACGAGGGTCAAACATTCGGAGCAAATTTTCTTTTAGGCAAAGTGCAGAGCCTGGAGCTACATCCTTTAAATCTTCTGGCACACTCAGGTGTGGTCAAGGCTTCCCCATATTTTGAACTGAGCCATATTGGGTAACTAGGAATTGGAGACTAATGCAATAATAAGCTTACCCAGATTTCCTTCTAAATTCAAACTCTCTAGTTCCTTTGGGTTTGGCCATTTGCTTTTAACTATTCAGCTGGCTTCTGGGTCTCCTGACCACCTCATCCTCTCTGTGATTTAGGTCTGGTCCATTTATCCAAATACATTTTGGCTCACTAGACTCACTGTACTATGTCTTGTATAAGCGCCAGCGCATCTGCTGCTTGGGGCAGATATTTAAATCTGTGTCTTTCTTTTAGACATACAGTAAGTTTCAGATTCTTCAGTAAAGGTTTGCTAAGAGTTTGATTTTTCCTTTGAAAATACTTTTGTATCTAGATTCTAAGTTACATTCCTGTTTTTCCTCAGTCTTTTTTTCTGTCTTGTTCTTCCCTTTCCTCCTTTAACATTACACTTTCACCTTGTGGCCTCTGAGCCCCCACATCAGAAGCTCCTCTTTCCCATGTGCCATATAACTGACTTCCAAAGCTGGTGAAATTTGATGCCCCCATTTTTCACATAAAAGATTTGGTTTTTAAATGTTACTGTGATGCAAACCTACTAAAACGATGCTTTATTTGGCTGTGAGGTAAATATGTCTTTGGCCTTTGTGAAGCTGTTGCATGTGGGGTGGTCTCCCTCTGGTCATCTGGTGCTCTTGAACACCTGCTGTTGCTGCTTTGTGATTTCTCCGTAGGTTAAACAGTAGAATAGGGATAGGAGCAGATTTCAAATCATGCTTGAGTATGCAGAAGTTTGTGAGGCCACAAGAACGTATTAATTACAAATTCAGAAAGCAATTAATCTTTCCAGATTTGCCATGCTAATATTGGCCATAGCCACTAAGAAGTTAAATAAATGCCTGGCCATGGCTCCAGCTGGAGCTGAGGTCTGCATGAAAAGCTATGCTTTGAACCTTGACAACCCGTTTCTCCTGGAATATGTGATATGCCACATTGAGAACCAATATGGATTTCTACAGTCAATTTAGAACATCATTCAATAGCATTGCTTTTGATTTTCAGAATTCATGGCAGCTCACTCAATGAAATTGCTTCCTAGATGTAGCCATCCTGATTTTGAGAGTGGAAAATATTATTTATCAAAATATTAAGAGCAATTTCAAAATAGATCTGTGAGTGATTTGTGGGCCTCTTGCAAAATGGTATACATGTTGGCTGACTGATCTGGAAAAGGTTAATGATAATTACTGTCAGATATTTTTTTACCTGAAATTTTTATTGGAGTATTACAACTTATTTGGAGTCCTCTCCGTTTCTTTTCTCTGTAGGTTTACCCAAGAGAATGGTTCTGTTACCCGTTATGAAATTTCCAACATATCCTGTTCCCCACTACTCATTCTTTTAGCAAATGACAGAAGCTAATTCCTATTGAACAACAATACAGTACAATACAGAATGTTAGAGAAAAAGCCTTTTTATCCTGCTTTCTTTGAACACATACTTGATCAAAATTATTTGTAAAGAACATCTTTCCTACTTTTTGATTTTAACAAATGCAAATTTAGTTCTCTAAAACTTGAAAAAAAAAAAAAAAAAAAAAAAAGAAACCAGTTCTGTGAAAACGGTACCTCATTTCTGGAAAATAACTTATACCAGCCCTTCTGTTCTAGGGAAATAAAAGTCTAGCAGTTCAAAGTTTAAGTTTTAAGAGACGTATCAGATTATGTAAAATTAAATTTGTGAAGGATGTATAGAGTCTCAAACACGGATCACAAATAAACTGCTTTGTTGTAACACAGAGTACTGCCTGGTTCCTGATGCAGTCACTGATTCTTAGTTGATTGATATGTATTTGCCCCAGGGCACTTTAATTTGGGCTGTAGTTATTTTTTTTAATACAATAGAGACTTTTCATTTAAACTTTAACTTTGTAAATATTGAAGTGTGTAATAAAGCCAATAAAATATGGGTTTGAATATTGTTTTAGCTTATTATTTTTGATATGTTTTGGTATCAAATTACAAGGAATTGAAAACTAATAACTTAGCCCTAGAAGCCCATTCACTTGTAAGCAAACTGCTAAAACAAAGCAAAGGTGATTGTTAGTTTGAGCCAGTCTACTTACTTTGTAAGCCCTTTGTCCTCCTGTTGTACAAGGGCATCCCCATGATAAAGGTTCCATTTTGTTATTCGAGCATCGCTTATTAAAATGATGGCACTACCCAGAGATGGGGAAGGAGAATGTGATTATCCTAGTTTATGAATTTCCAAGTTTTTAAAAATAATAAATTAATCAATCAATCACCCTCTCTTGTTCTTGTGGCCTTCTTCACTCTGTAAGATATTGTGTTCACTCCCTGGCTTTTTTCATGCAGATAGAAGATTAGCGATTTTGCTGGGATTCATTGAAGGGTCTCCTTTCCTCTTCAATTACATCAGAATCTAAAGCAGCAACAGGGTCCCCATAAAAACTTGCTCTTCGATTGTCCCAGTTCTTGTTGAGTGCTGCTGTGAAAAGTGACAGGTTTCAGCCATGGGTCAGCATTTCTTTTTAAGACACCTGATGATGCTGGTGGAAATGGATCAGTGGGTAACATTGTGCTGTTCTGTAAAGGGTGCAGACATAAGTCCTCCACTTGCATTCTCACCTTGTTTGGAAAGCCAATGATGTTACTAGAAGGTAAATGGTTTCATTAAGGTACTCACCCCCATGAAAGAGCAGCAGTGTGGTCCCCTGTCAATATTTATAAGGCACCATGTCTTAAAAATGTCTGTTTTTAGTATGAATTAGCTTTCGTTTTCCTTGTTAAATTCTGCTTTTGGGAACTTGACAGGGCCCATCCATGAGAATGGGCTTCACAAAATATGGCAAATTTATGTACCAAATTTCTCTGGGGCCACTAAATAAAGGTGGAACGGGCAATGTACAACAAATGTTAGTGTCACTGCTCAGATATATATTACACAATGATTAGTTTGTTTCTTCTCCTTGGTCTTTTGTCTTTATTAGTGGTGGGTGATACTTTAATAAAACCTCATCACTTGCTGGAAATAGCTGTAACTTATCATTCTCATCCTGTGCATTAGTGGCTAGACATAAACAAGAGGGCCCATTTCAGCTGGGAGTTTTCATGTTTCATTGATGCGTTTTGCTGACCTATGGATGAAACAGAGCCATCACTGAGAAGAAAAAGCATGGCTGATAGTGTCCAGTTTTTATTAATTAAATCTTTACAGTAGTCCTCATTGTCTTTGGAATACTATTAATTGGCAGCTGCAGCTGTATTGTTATTTGAAATTGGTCATCAAATTTGGATTCCACGTTGGAATCTCTCTAGAGATTTCTCCTTAGAAAATTCTTTTGAAGTAGCTGACTCTGCTTCATAACTCATGCCCTCTGTAATGGTGAAAAGGGAGCTGTGCTGTTTTCCAACATGATGGCAGTCATTTCAAATGGTTTCTACCAAGTCTTTTTTTTTTTTTAATTTTGTTGTTTGTTGGAAGTTACTAACCATGTTGTAAACCTGCCCAGTTGCTGCAAACTTTTACATTTCTCTGCTTTACTTAAAATAATCGAGCTGTCAGTCCTTTGTTAGAAGTGGTAACCATGCAAGTTCAACTGTTTAAATTCTGTAATGAATTAAGCGTTCCCCCCCTCCACCTGTTGCCCTTCCCACCCTTCCATTTTGTAATGAAAATTCCACTTACAGCTGAAAGAGCAGAGAAATATAAATGAAGCTCTTGGCTTCACCAAATTGCCTGAAATTAACATAAAGTTTTGCTTCTCTGCTCTTTTCTCCACTGTAGGTGGTTTTTTCATTGACAGCCCCTATTGCCAGCCTCTGAGCGTCGCACCATTTATTATTCACTTGGGCCCTCAAGATTTCTTCTCTGACTTCTAGAACCATCAGGTTGTCTGGCTTGAAATGGCAATTTCTATGTCTTGGTCTTAAGAGCAATGTGACACCCTGAGGCTATCCAGCTTTCAGACACCACTCTGACACCTTCTTTTTGAAAGCAATGACTGATCATTTTAAAGAAGAGCAATACTCTGTTCAAAGCCACGGTGTCTGTTTTAAAACTTTTCCTTTGGAAACCTAGCAATATCTGTACTTAACCCCTTTTTAGCATAGTTTCTTGTCAGGGAGTTTATAGATGAGTGTAGAGCTTAAAATTCGCGTGTGAGCTGTGCTATGTTTTCACAGTTTTTACACTTTTTAGCATATAAATAGTTACATTCCTGACTGCGTCAGTTAGTGTTGTTATAATTTCTCAGAAACAGGGGTCCTCCTTGAAGCCATATCCTCTGCATGGGGACTGGCCCCATGACTAGCCAGGGATGTGGCTTGCAGCTTGTGTTTCCTCAGGCTGCAGGAGTACCCCATCTCTTGTGCAAGGTAATTGGTCCAGTAGATTTCCAACATACCTCATGCTGACTAGATGAAGTGCATGGGTGGTGAAGTAAGGAGTTGAGTTTACATAGTTCTGAAGTCGTTTGTAGTCTCTCTCAAATTGTTAGCCTGGGGAACCAACCACTGAGAGATTTTGCTGGTATTCGCCTTTTCTTTTCTTTTCTTTTTTTTTAAATTTTGGGTGAATGTTTGAAAATCATGAATCAGCCACCGTTATTAATTGAAGAGCTAGGAATACCTCGTTAATGTATTTTTAAAACTGGTGTTGGACCCTCTGTGTATTTCAGGTTAATACTTTTAAGCAGTTTTCAGCACGTTTATCTCACTTTATTCTCGTTCTCCTCGGACCTTCGTAGCCATATCACTTGTATAAAATAGGCTGAGATATAGTGACTGTAAGCTGTGATCTCAGTATACAAAGGTAAGCTCTTTTATTTTCTGATTAAAGAGAAAAATAATCAATTAACACAACATGCATATATGACAATCATATATGATGTATTTGATCTCTTAGGTCATATGTCATCACATTACCTTTAAAAATTGTATGGTCTAAATGTAAAATAGTTATTTTTCAACATTTGTTTTAATACCCTTGTAACTGCTTTTTATTCAAGACAGACATTTCACTTACACTAAGTGTGTGTGTGTGTGTAAAAACTTAGGATATAACATGTATGTAAATTACACACACACCCCTGTTTAAATGTAAGAATTCAGTGATAGGAACAGTTCATCTAAGAAGATTTTAATGACAGGGCACTCTTTTGGCCAAAGCAGTGGAATTTCCTGAGCAGCAAGGTTGGTACCAGTGCTGGTGGGATCCGTGTGTGTAAGCTGTTACACAAGCTGAGGATCAAAGTGCCAATTTCTCAAGGGGAGAAACTTCTCCGAGAAATGAAAGTCTCTGGTCTGTGTTGTATGCCCTAATACAACAACAGCAAGAAGCCATAAAAAAAAAGCAATAGAAAATGAAAAAAAAAAAAAAAAAAAAACAAACAAACAAAATATGATGGTAACTATGGAAAAGTGTATAATTGACTGAGCTAAGTTAATTATTTGCAGAACCAACTTCAGCAAGACTCGGGGTGGTGAATATCGAGTCTGCGGAGACCGAATAGACTTAAAGCAATCCATCTGTCTTTTCCAGGTTAGGTAGCTAGATTATTTATTTCCCATCTTATTCAACCATCATGGAGTTCATGTAAAGATGTGAGGGTTAGGCAGATATTTTAATAAAGATTTGCTTCATTTAGGTGTGTCCCATAAATGCATTTAATTGTGTTAGATGTTCTGTGCTAAGGCTGTATTTGATATATGTAGATTAAAATGAATTTCATGTTTCATATTTGTTTCTAAGTAGCAGTTTCTTTTGATTACTCACTTTAAAGTTGCTGGAACAACTCTTGTTTTTTCCACGCAGAATCTGTATGTACATTTAACGTGGCTTTGGCATCTATAAAAGGCTGTACGAGGTATAGCTGACTAGTACTGAGTGTGGTCCAGTCGTGCTGAAGCAGCCCGTTGCCTGTTAGGTGCCAGGTCCTCTTCTGGGTACGAGTGAACAGAGGCTGTGACCAGTGGAAGCATTTTAATTCTGACAGTCTCCTTGTTGTTGGAATTGGGCCTATTACAAATATCTTACTTTGGGAACCAGATACTTTGTTAACTGTGGCAAAAAAGAATATTAGCCCAGTCATTAGTTTAACTGTAAACTATTTAATAATGTAGGCCCTCTGACATCACCAAAATAGGTGTCACTTGGAAATTCACTCATTTAAAATATTTCCCTGGCAGTTTTGAGAGCCTGAAACCTACTCTGGTTTATGTTCATGGACCTCGGTCCAATATGTGAATGTAATGAAATGAATAACAAATACTCCAGTCCTTTCCGGTTAGTTTTTATAGTAGAGCAAAGGACAAGGTGGTTAATTTAAACACTGAGCACATTTTTTTAATGACAAATGAGAAAATTTCACCCTTATAATCAATCATTCACCATAATTTCCCTGTTTCCTAGATTTCATTAATAACTGGAGGAAAATCTTCAGTAGTGAGTTAGGGGAAAGAACTAAGGAGATCCCCCCTGCCTTCCCGCCCCCACCCCAGGAATTAGATTTCAAGCAATCCAGAGCCCTATACACCAGGGTCATTAAGAGCAGTTAAGGCTGAAAACAACCTGCTCTGTGAATGGTCTTCCCCTAATTCCCATTCATCTTATGCCAGTGCCTCCTGAGAGAGGGTGTGGCTACCTCTGAATCCCTGAATGAGAAAGGCTGTGCGCATTCAAACTCATACTCTGTACAGTCTGACGCCATGCTGTCCAGTGAACACAGATTCCTCAGTGTTACTAGGAGTCCTGGAAAGGAGACGGGTGGTAAATAGGTAACAACAGCAGAGCCAAGAGACTACTGCTGAGGTGGGTTTCAGTATTGATGTGTTTCTCTGTAGCCCTTATTTACAGAGCACAGAGCTAGTACTTATATAAGAATGAGTCCCTTCCTTCCTTAATAGCCTCTTCCCGAAAGACTGTTTTAAGTCAATAATTCCAGTTGAGTTGGTTGTAAGAATAGATATCCTTTCCCACATTATCATTTTAGGTAGGAACTAACAGATTCCATTGATGCTTTGAAGCAGCAATCTTCGGAGGTTTTTAAAAATAGTACCATAATGCAAATTAGGTTATGTAAGCTTTACAGCACAGCTAGAAATAGAGACTAGAAACCATGTGGGAATCTGGGCCAAAGAATTTCTCTCCTTCCAGCACATTCCCATGGGGCTCAGGAATTAGATGAGTTAATACACATAATATGTTTTGAACAGTACCTGGTGCATAGTACGTACTCAGTAATATGTTGAGTGTTGTTACCATGGTTGGCCGAGGTGAGGATGAATGTGAGGGGGGCGAGGCTGTGCCAATAGGTGTTGGAGAGGCAGATGCATGGCCTGCTCAGGGTGGAGCTGTGTCGGTTCATTGGTGCTGATAGGCTTCACTGCCAGGCTTTGGGAGAGGACTCCTGGTATCTAGGGCTTAGACAAGAAACGCACCCCAAGGACCTCGTGAGAGCTAGTGTGGTGGCGTTGCTGTGGATCCAAGCTTCAGGAAATTGCTCATGCGTCTGTTACAGTAGTTAAATTACCAGCCAATCTGCTGCCAAGGGTTTGTAAATACTTTTTTTTTTTTTTTTTTTGCATTGGGGGGGTGGTATTTAAGGGTGCTTAGAACTTCATAAGGGCTGATCTTAGAATATCTACCTGCTGAGTCCAAGTGTCCAACCAGTGCGTTAATAATTTTTAAAAAAGGTGTTTGGTTATAGCTGCCTCCAGAATGTAACCTTCAGGGCTTACCCGTGTTTAGTAGGTGGAAAGCAAGTTCCTTTACAGCACAGAAAGGAAAGGAGGAAACTGGTGTGCTTAAAAGGCCGTTGACTAGGATGCTTCTCTGAAAAGCACTCCTATAGCTTGTCTCTTCTAGTTAGCTTTGATACTTCTGGGGGAAAAATCTGCACTCCTCACCATATGAGGCCTCCCTTCTGCCTATTAGTCTTAGAGAAAACGTATCTGCCCATCTATTCTTCTTTCTTTTTGTCTATGCATTTACTTATCCATCTATCTGGACACAGTTGGGAAGTTTCTTTTCGATAAGAGGAAAATGGGTACATGATGAAATTGGTGCTTTTGGATTAAACAGAGGGTGCACGTCTTACCTTCCATTCCTTTGTGTGTCTGCAAAGATTCTGGGGGCCTCTGCAGAAAGGTGGTCAGATGCATCCTTGGCTGTTGGTAAGAGGTGAGCTAAGTGGGAAACATAGACTGGAGCCCTCAGATGCTCCAAGTTTATAAAAACTGTGTATAGACAAGGACTGTTACCTTTAAGGAGGCAAATAAGATTCACCTTGTAGTCAAGAGGTTTTTCTTAAATCTAAGAAATACTTGTTTAGCTAATGTCTTGGCAAAAGGTAGTGCATTCCCCCCGGGGAGGCTGTTTGGTGGAGTCTTTGCCTCGGTCAGCCAGCATTGAGGGAGGACTTCTTTTTTTGCCTTGACTCATCAGTCGTTAACATTCTAATTAATTACTCCTTCTGAGGAGGGTCTTGGTCTCTCTTGGCAGAACTTTGCCATTTCTGCAAATGAACTGTGCCATCCTGCTGGTGGGCAGGGTGAAGATAGCCACCATTTGCCCAGGCAGTTTCACACTGGACTAAAGGTCTCTGCATTCAGGTGTCCGCTAAATGCCCCAAGTAATGAGGTGAACAGTAGCCCTCAGTTTAGGTCATTTGGGGCAGCAGTAGATTGAAGAAGTAGGAAGGCAAGGGGAAGGAGAGATGCCACCATTTGTATCTTGTGTGCCGGGCATTTGGACATTCTTCTGAATTCTCCAACTACCTTCTTGGAAGTAGTGGTATCCCTAGTTTACAAAAGAAACTGATGCTCCAAGTTAAGTGCTAGAACCATTCATGGAACCTAGCTCTGTTCTAAAGCTTTTTCTGTTCCATCTGCTGTGGATTACAAGGCTGGGGTTGACAGGACGGGCTCTCCTGGAAGCTAGGCCTTCTGACTTGAGGTGCCTCCAGATCAGATAAACTGGCCTAAAATAGGGCTCTTTTCATTTACATTGGTTGTGAAGAACGATCTAACATGCTGGAAGGACAGACTGAATGGCTGCATTGCATCTGTATCAACAGAGGAAGAAGCGTTTTTATCTCAAGCTTGTTTTTCTCTGAATTTCAGTGGAATCTGAGGTATGTGTTTTCACTTAGCTTATATTTTCTGGGTGCATGTTCTCTGCCTGGCCTGAGATAGGTCATGAGGATGTCTTCAACAATTGAAGCCAGGCTCTGAAGGCAGGCTGGTGAGGCTTTGGCTCATTGGGTACAAGGAAGAGGAACACAGAGGGGCAGCAGCCCAGGTCTGGGCTGTAAGTACAAGGGGGTGTCCCTGGACAAGTACTCAGCAGAGATGGGTGGTGGCAGACTGCAGAGGTCAGTGGTCATTGCCAGGAGTTTTCCGTGGAGTAGGCCTCAGGGCAGACTGCCAGCCTGGAGTTTGCTGTCTTTCCTCTAAGTTGGACCCGTGTATGGTAAGCCCTGCTTGGATAGCTTTGGGGTCTCTAAATTGCTGCCTGTGAACCACCCTGCTGAACGTGTCGGATTCTTGTGCTGCTGTCAACCACTTTACCAGCTCCTTGGCTAATGAATGACAGCTGGCTCTCTGCTTAGGCATGGGTGGGTGCAGGGATGGCTGCGGGATCCTTTTCAGGGAAAGGTATTCCTCATCCACCCCAAGTCGTCATCTTTCTTGGCACTTGGCAATGTTTCTGTGCACCCTGCTGTAATCCTGGAGGGGAACAGGAAAAAGGAACCTTTGAAACCCAGGTTGTCGTGTTCTAGATCATGACTGTGTCAGGGAGAATGAGCGCCTGGCATTCGTAGAACACAGTCCTCTCTGAAGCCCTTTCCCACTTGTCATCTCATGGCTTGCTGCACTGGTAGCCCTTGGAGAAGCGCGGTGCATAGATTGTCGTTCCCACCCTGCAGACAGGGAGAGCGGAGCCCAGAGAGCTCTCCAGACCACCCTGCTCGTCTGTGGGAAAACATTGTGGCTCCTCACTAGTTTTTAACCACCAGAAGAAATAACATTTGTTAGACTGTTCTTAGACTTAACAGCAGCCCTTTCCGAGGAATTAGTTTTGAATTTCACCACCACTGGAATTAGAAATTTTCTCCTTTTACAGATGAGGAAACAGATGCTTAGATAAGGTGATCTGCCCCAAATGACAGTGCGGTGAGTGGCGGCGCTCACCCAGTCTGAGGCTGTGCTCTGAGCGGGTGGTTTGCGTCGCTAGTGCAGACCAGCGTCTGTTCTGTCTCCCAAGCCCCCTTGGCTTCTCTGCGATGTGTTCTGCTCACCTTTCCTCTAGGCTTCTGGGCTATCCCCTGTGCGCCTTGAAACCAAGCAGAAACCAACCCATGTCTCCCTGATCCTTCCTCAGCCCCCTAAAATCCAGCCTTCCTGGCTCATTATGTTTCTGGTTCCTTTGTCCGTGTGCTACTGGACAAGGCGGCCAAACGGTCAGCTCTGGGCCCGGCAGCCTGGGTTTTTTTTTTTTTTTTTTTTTTTTTTTTGCCAGCTACACAGTTGGGGTCAGTTTCTACAGATGATCATTTCATGCTGTAACTGAACCCTATAATAAAGTGCAAATTCGTTAATTGCCACTTGGAGAGCTCCTCAGGGCTGGGAAGGCGGACAGCGGATGTACTGTTGGAAGTATGTTATGTTCAGCCTCATCTACGTTTTGGTTTTTGGCCACATCCTCCGTTCCTGGCTCAGCCTTCAAACATGTACTCTAACCCATGGGATCACGGCCACAATAACACATTTTCCAGAGCAATCTGGTGTTGGGATCCCCTTGGATTCTTCTGTCATGGGACTTCTCGGAAGTCTCAGCTTTCTAAAACCCCTCGTTCCTGCAGAGGCTATGTTAAAGGAATATGGTAGGCATCATCTGGGAGGTCAAAGACCTATGGAAATTGGCACCTGGGGAACTCAGGAAAGCTGAAAGCACCTTGAAATGAGATGGAAGGACCAGGTTAAGGCTGGTGAAGAGGAGACTGGAGAGAACGTGGGCACTCCCGCCAGGTATTTTTTAAGGGATTATGTTTATTTATTGTATGTGGTTCCAAAGGGTAAAAGACAATTATGGGAAGCCAGTGGGGCAATTTGAGCTAAAATACACCTCCCGCGATGACAGACACGGCCTTGAGAGAGCAGCTGAGGTGCGACATGAGCTCCCTGTAATCGGCATGTTCCAGCAAGAAGCCGGTAGTGTGGATGGCAAAGAGGAAATTCTGTGGAATGTCAGTTTGGACAAACTCTGATGTGATTGGTGATGCTGCCAAGACCGTGTCTCCCTTCTTGGGCACGTAGATTTATTGAGAGAAAACATTCACTGTCACCTACTGCTTCTTACCAGGCTTTGTGTTGGGGCAGAAGGAGCAGTGGAGAAAATGTCAGAATTTGCAGCTTAGACAACTGAGTAGAAGGTGAAATCATTGACCCAGATGGAGAGTACAGGGAGGGGAAGAAAGAGGCTGAGGGGATTTGAACAGAATGAGAGTCATCCTCTTCTGTGCAGGCAGAAAGGCTTCAGTGGGTCTCCCCCTCCCTGCTAGGGCTCCTCCTTGTCGGCTCTGGGCTGGGGGCTGGCAGACCCATTCCCAGGTCTCCTGCCGAGGGCAGCAGAGGAGCCAGGCCTCAGGAGAGAAGTGCTTACTGAGTAATTTACCAAGATCTATAGGCTTCCCACTGAGACAGACAGGGGATCCCCAGGAGGGGAGTCAGAGGCGGGCCTGGCATGCACAGAGAGTGTGTGCCCACTTGGAGAGCATGAAGGGCCTTGCCGTCGGACCTGAGATGGTGAAGAGTGAAGTGGCAGGTGGGACACACAGTTTGCAGTCACTTCTTGAATGGCCCTGGGTGGTGTGTCCTTCAGTGATGACCATCCTCCACGATGGTAAGTTCCAGAGGGTCGATTGGGACAGTTGGATAGCCAAGGACCAGAGTCAGGAGGGAGGACTGATGAGCACGAGGCTGTTGCCATCGGCCAGGTGAGGCATGAGGGAAGCTGATGGAGTGCAGCAGCAGAGGGATGGAGAAGCAGGAATGACATCTCCTCACAGGCCAGGCTCCTCTGCCGGACTGAGTAGGGATGGGAAGATGATGGCCCCCAACCCTGGGCCAAGGAACAATAGCACCCATCCAGGGGAGGGGACCTGCTGGAGTACTTCTGGACCACTGCTCAGTGGGCAAGAGAGAGAACAATGGTGTCTCTGACCAGGACGGGGGAAGGCAGGGGAGTGGAGGAAGATACTGACAGGGTACAGAGGAGGTCGAATGGAGCAAGGGCCATCTCCACTGGGCTAGGAAATGGGGCTTTGGTGGGCCACACTCCATCATGCTGGAGCGCTCCGGCTTCTCCACTGGTGGTGGGTGGGGAGGGGCTTGTGATCTATCAGCATCTTCACCCTTTCCGAGTTTCTGCTGGGCTGGGCTTTCCAGCCAGGAGTCACAGGTACCGGGTGGTCGTTCATACTGAGGCCTTTTGCTTGGCAAAAAGTTAATCCGGTTTTGTTCATTTTTAACCTAAGCAAGGGCTGGAGGTTGTTGGATTCAGCGTCTGTGGAACAGTCTGTAGCCCATGGGAAGGTGTGGATATTCTTTCCCAAGTTCTTGAAGGACGGAAAGGACCATGAACTTGTGACCAGAGGATTGGTTTTTGGTGTCAGTTTTCTGTCTGTCCCAGTGCTGCCACTTTTGCTTCGAAATGGACAGAGAGAGCTGAAGGCCAGCGTGAGTTTCTGCACCTGTTTCCTACAGCTCTGCTGGGGACTGCAGCTCAGGTGGCAGCTGTGGACATGGATCCAGTCAGCCTTTGGGTGGCCAGAGCTCCAGGGCCAGGTGTCTCTTAGCTGCAAGCAGCCTTCACTGTTAACCAGCAGGCTACACAAATCTCACGTCTAAAGAGGTGAAATGTGAAAATATATGGGAAGCACCGCCTTAGACCTGTGTCCACAAATCTTTTCTGTAAAGGGCCAGATAGTGAGCATTTCAGGCTTTATGGACCATGTGGTCTCTGCCACAGCTGCTCAGCCCTGCCACTGTTAGCACAAAAGCAGCCAGAGACACTACGTAAACAGATAGCATGGCTGTGTTCTGATAAAGCTTCATTTACAAATACACAGGGCCGTAGTTTGCCAACCCCTGCAAAGTAGGGAGTATTTTGCCAAAGTTGGCTGTATTTCGCCAACCCCTTAGACTATAGAGATGACTTACCCTTTGGCTTAATCTTGACTGGAAACTTCCTTCCCATCTGCTGCCTGGACCCATCCACCTCCCCACAAAGGCTTCCTGAGCATCTCCTCTGTGTGAGCACTGGCTCAATGCACAGGACGGTGTAATTCCTGCCCATATGGAACTTAGGTTTTGAGTAACATCGTACAGAACAGGGCTCAGGGAAGTCCAGGGTGGTAGGGTCTCAAAGAGAAGGGCTGAGGGGGAATCAGGAAAGCTCTGAAGGCAGGCAGCTCTGGAGTCGGGCTTAGATGAGGAGGAGGCTGCAGTTCTCCAGGAAGGGAAACAGGACCAGATGACGGATGAGATTGTGTTGAACAATGAGGACTTCCGCATAGTCACACAGGCTCATGGGGTCCGCTCATAAAGGACCAGGAGGGCCAGGCTCAGGAGCGTGGACTGGATTCTCTGGGCAGTAGGGAGCCATTGGACAGCTGTGCTCAGGAGGGTAATGTGATCACAAATGCTTATTAGAAATGTCACTGGCTATGGAGGACCATGTCTGTGGTTCTAAGTTATACCTTTCAGTTTAGTCTGGACTTTTTGGTCAAGGTACTTTTGGTGTTAGAGTGGGGAAAAGAGGCCCAGAGAGTTGGACAGATGGTCTGACCACTGGCTTGTAGTCAGTGAGCGCCCCACCTTTATTTTGACATGACAGAGCTTGACAGAATCTTCCTTCTTCAGCCTTTTTCTTTTCCTGCTATCCTAAAGATCATGTACAAGGGCAGGATAAATGAAACATTCTGTCTCCAATCTAAGGTCGGCTTGGGGCCTCAGAATATGAAGGTAAAGAGGCGGGGACGGACTGCCCCTTGCTTCAGAATCAAGTCACATGGCGGCAGCGCTCTGTGGAGCAGATTGCTTCCTTTGTACATGCCCTGGGCCTGTGGCCAGCAGGCATCAGAGAAGAAGAGATGCTGACCTCTCGTCTCCAGAGGCTGCCAGCTGCTAAGGGAGGTTGAACCGACTACCCTTGGGGGTGGACTGCTCTGGGCCGGGCCTGATGCCAGGCGTAGGGGACTGAGGTGAATCAGACATGGTGGTCACATTGAGGAATGCCCAGTGTAGTTGGGGTGAGGAACAAACCCACGGGTGTTTGTGGCGCCTTCTGCTGAGCATGGTCTTTCCTCTCAGAGGGGATTCTAGGCATGTTGAAGGGAGCTCCCATTCAGCACATCGGAGAGGTGCCAGGGACGTGAGCTGCTGCCAGCTTGATATGAACAGAAGTTGGGAGTAGCTACTGTTGCTGTGCATAGCCAGGAGCACAGTGTCCGCTGTGAAGGGGCAGGTAAGGCTGGAGAAGGATGGCCTAATACAAGCGCCTCCACAGATGCTGATTCACTGAAGCCCCGTCAGCCCTGTGGGGGAGGTGAGGATCACATGCAGCTCGGAGAAGGCAAGGCACTTGCCCCCCTGCCTGAGCTGGGAGGTGGTGGCCAGCTCCACACAGCGCTGTCCCAAGATGCTGGCGAGGCGGGACCAGCCATGGGCTGGCAGCGCTGCACCGTGACCCCCTTCCACAGGGCCCAGCCTTGTTTCTGGCCCTCTAGGACAGAGTCAGGAGGTGAAGCCTGTGGTGCTGTCCCAGTGCAGTCGGGCCAGGCGTGGGGAAAGGCAGGAGGGAGATGTGCTGTGCTCTGAGCAGCCTGGCAGGCCCTGGAGAGGCAGGAAGCCACCGTATACTTCAGGAACTGGGTGCTGCTTACTCTCAGTGAAGTTGTGTTTTGCTCATCTCTGAAAATCAGGTGAGGGCTACAGAAGAGAGTTGTCCCTGGGTGGCTGCTGTCTTTAGACTAGTCGGGCTCCCTCTGGTACAGAAGTGCCTCTAGGATTTTGCTGCCTGGTCTCCTCTCTTATGGACATGGAGTGGCTCTCAAGTTCTTATGGTAGGTGTGGAACTTCTCAGCTCTAAGGAGGAGCACTTGCTACATTTTCTAGAGAAGTTTCTGGGTTCATGGAAGGGAAACTGACACACTGGAGCCTGGCACAGATGGACATTGGGTAAAGAGAATGCAGCCCGTCCCTGGCTGCAGTGCCAGGCGTGGCCTTTCATGTGGCAGCAAGTCACTTACTGTGTCTCCAGCTTCATAGGAAGGCTCTTGTCTGTGAGGCAGTGGAGTTACAGACAAGAGCCTTGCTCAGGCCAGCCCTGCCCCTGCCTCTGCCTGCAGGCACAGGCGCTTTGCCATCTGCCCTGTTTTCCTGCTTAGGGAAACATGATGGTCAGAACATTTCTTGACTCTAACCGAAATATTTCTGCTGCTTTTGCAAGTCAGATTCTTTTCATTGTTCACGGAAATGGATCAAGAACAGGAGTTTTAGCGAGAGAGGTGGTGAGAAGTTCCTTCTCCACCTGTAATTTGCAAATTGTGTTTTAGGTTTCCAGCCTCTTACCTCTGTTCTGGGTATCTTGTGCTCTCCACCCTTGAGGGATTTTGGTGTGGTGGGTCAGTGCAAGACACTCGATCCAGACACACACATTTCCAAGGCACTTTCATGTCACTTACCAAGCCTCCTTGTGTGCAGGTATCAATTCACTGGCTCCCTTAGGCTGCAGTCCTGACCCCCAAGGTAGTGATGGCAGCCGGTGCATGAGGTATGATTTGGAAGTAACCAGGCAAGCCCTGGCTGCAAAAAATACCTCTTCTGTCCCAACAGTAGGCCAGAGGTGCTGCCATTAGATGCATCCCTCTACCTACCCCCGATCACTTTTCATGCTCAGGCCAGCCTTGCACAATCAGGTTCCGTTCACTCTGCACCCCCATTTCTTAGATGGGGTACTGAGCACTGCTTTTCCTTTAGCTCACTTAATATGGCAGCTTCTCAGGGATGGAACCTACCATGGCTGTGGGAGATGCTTCGCTACTACTTACTACCTTTCCTAGGGAGGGCAGCTCATTTTTAGAAATGCTGCTGGGGAGCCAAATTGTAGGCATCCAACCAGAGGGCCTCGCTCTCTGTCTCCCAGGAATCAAGGGTTGCTCTGGCTCTCTGAGGAGCTGTCTCCAGCCTCCAGGTGGACGTCCTTCCCAGCATACCAGGGCTTATGGAGGCAAAATGAAAGCTGGTCCACGTGGGAACCCCCTGCTGTTGTCCTTTCCTTGGGCAAACATCATACACTTTTTAGCGCCTAGCAGTGTTCATCCTGTTTTCCCCAAAGCATCCTTGGACTCAGGCCTTTCATCCTGGACCCATCTGTCTGGCCTGTTGTGCTGAACCTTTGGTCTAAGTGGTTGGTTGGTCCAGCTACTTCTTCAAAAGGAGGTTTCCTAAGGTAATCATCAGTTAGGGCAATTGTACTTCCGGGAACAGTGAGGCTGATGGGCCTGTTCCCAAGGCTGCTTTGGCAGGGGGTGCCAGGGAAGGGGCCGGCCTAGGGCCAGGTTCATCATACCATTAGCCCTACAGCCCCATGCCTTTATGTCCTGGTTTCCCCGCCGTGCAGTGGTCCTGCAGGAGTGGAGCCTGTAGGACTTGCTTCTCACCCACTCCAAGCAGAACTGTCGGGGAAGGAGGTGGGAGGTGCAGCCAGTCTAGACCTGAAGCTCTCACACTAAGGAGTAAGGTAGGCCTGCTCAGCCTTAGCCCTTCAGCAGCCCCAAGGGTGGGGGAGGCAGGAGGCGGCTGAGCGTAGTCGTGGGTAGAAACCTTTCCCTACTGCACGGTCACACACATGGCATTGGACTCCTGGCTGTAGCTCACTCGGGTCCACTGAAGACCAAGTTAGTTTTTAGAAATCTATTTAAAGTTATCTATCATGTATCTATTTACTGTGTTTTTCTGAATACGCAAGTGTAAATAGTATAATTTGCAGTGCAAAGTCCTTGGCAATAAGTTTGTGTATTATGTTTAAAAACACTGGAAACCACGACCACCATGGACTGCCCTTCCCCTCTGAGGCAATTATTACATGTAGGACTCTGAACTTTAAACCTTCAGCGTGACTGAAGCAGCAGCCTGCACATGTGGACGGTCATCAGTGCCTCGCCCAGAGATGCCTGGCCTTCATCCAAAGGGACCCTGCTGCCACAAGTCCTCCAGGCAGCACCCACACTGTGGCTCCTTCGCGCTGAGTATGTTGGACTCTGCCATAGACTGACCCTCTTGTCTGGCTGCTGCAGTTTGTCTGTAATGCCCTGACATGTTGCATTTTCCCCATTTGGATAAATAAAAACAAATGCTTCTGTCACACACAGTAATGGACTGTTCTGTGCAGGACCCACTCTGGTAAAATGAAGGATACAGCTTTGGTGAAAGGTTCAAGTGCAGGCTCCCTTTTCGTGGCCCTTAAGGCTCTAGTTCAGTACATGTTACAGGTTCTTCCATTCATGCAAAGGGATGGAGGGGCCGAGGACGTTTGAAGGGGGTGGGTGGCTCCTGATAATGGACAGTGATTTGGGTGGGGCCAGGGCCTAATTTGTGATCCTATTAATGATCCTTAAAACCCTGCCTGTCTGTGGTGTGAAGTTTCCTCAACATGAACCTGGCAGCCTGGCACAGTGAGTGGTAAGTGATGTCATGTTGAGTGCTGACCTCTTAAATCGTCACACCTGTTCCCGGGGTCAGTAATACCCGGACAGACAATACAGATCGGGAAACGAGGCTCAGGGTTAAAGGACCCTGCCCAATGGTGTTGAGCTTCTAGAGGGCGGCAGCAATTGGAACCCAAAGCTGAGGTTCTTCCTCCTGCTGCCTGGTCCCCTGCAGGGCTTCTGCAGTTGAGCTGCCCTAGTAATTGAGAGCTCAAGACCACAATGTAGTCCCAGCCCACTTGGAGGGACGAGGACGAAGATCCGGCAGCCCAGGGAAGTGGCCTGGTGGGGAATCAGGCCAGGGGCTGCTGCTGCTGCCTCCAGGTAAGTGGGGAGTTGTGTGGGCAATGGCGCTGCCTGTTTTTGCCTCACTTTGTAACTCAGGGCCCCGTCTTCTCCCTATACATCATCAGGCTGGATCTACAACGAAACAAGAATTGACTGAAAGAAGAGCCGGCCGGGCCAGCCCTCTGCTATTACCATCCTCCTTCTCAGGTTTGCCTTTCTGAGATTGAGGGACAGCCAGGCTTTCTTGTTCACAATTGCCACAGGGCTCAGCAGCACAGGAGACAGGTTGTTGAGGTGTATCTGGGAGAGAGGAAGGGAGGGAGCATTGTCTTTCTTGCTCTTGGGCCCTGAAAGAGGTGAAGGTGATGGTGTGTGGTAGGAAAGACTCAACTTCCCGATGGTGTGGTCACAGGCAGACCTTTCACCTTCACTTTCAAATTTGGGAATAACATCACTGAATTCAGGGGTGTTCTGACGACTGGAGGGAGAAGAATACAGGAAAAGAGCCAAGGGCATCACAGGAGAGCCCAGCAGCCCTGATGAGCCAGGTACTGGACCCACTGCACAGATCAGAACTCGGGAAGGTTAAGTGAAATGTGCATTCAAGGGTATGGCCTGACCTTGAACCCTTTTGAGTTTCTGTGTGTGTGGCTTGCAGTATAGTGCTGACAGTTTATACCTACCTGCAGCCCACAGGGCCATCTTTAAGCAGCCACCCTGTGGTTACTGACAGAAGTACGAGTCAGCATCCCAGCCGTCTCTCTGAGCCCATCTCCACCTATCAAATGGGGAGGGCAGAGAACTCAGCACTCATGTCTGTTGTTCTGGGAGTGCGTCAGTGCCCATTCTGGGCGGCTCCAGTCCTCATGTCTGCCTGCTCCAGCTCTCCTGTTCTTTCATCACCCCCCAAATGAATCTTAGAAGAGGATTAAAATCCCAATGTCAGAATCAGACACATCCCTAAGCAGTGAAGTGAGTCTCCAAGGCCCAAGGGGCCCATGCCCCTGCTGCGCCCCCTCCACACAGGCTCTGCTTGTCACAACTGTTGGGGCAGCTCAGACATGGGAGCTGCGTTCTGGGCTTATTCTGGTAGCCCGTGGCTCTTTTCTTCACCCTTTCACTACTCAACCCCTGCCCCTGGGACTTGGAATTCAGAAGAGGTGCAGACACTTTGGGGCTCTTGGCATTCGGTCTGAGCCACTGCCTCCCCACTGAGAATTATCAAGGCCCTGGAAATCAGCTTGGTTTGCAGCAGGGCCTGCCAAAGAAGGTCCACTCAGCCTGCGGTGCATGCTTGCTGACCTCGTGAGCAGGAGACAACAGGTGCCCAAGGTTGGAACCACAGTCTGAGTGGCCCAGCACAACTGCACTTCCTGCCATAGTCCCCTCTGACCATTGGCCTTGCTTGCCCACTTCCCTCATAGCCAGGTTTCTTAAAATCTATACTTGCTTGTCTCTGCCTCCTGCCCTCCCACCTCAACTGTCGTGGCCACTGCCCTAACAACCTTCCAGCTCCCAAATCCAATGAAGCTTTTCCAGTCCTGCCCTCATCCCCACCGCAAAGTACTCTTGCTCTTCTCTGGCCGTCCGTGCTCCATTCTCCATGTCTTCCCTCCTGCTCCTTGGATGGCAGCTCCTAGCCCTTGCTTAAGCTGTACATTACCTAGGCAGTCTCTCCAGGCTCCTAGCTTCGGCTTGCTCAAGCAATGGTTCTCAATCATTTGGCCCCCTCAGGGAATATTCGGCAATACCTGAAGACATTTTTGGTTGTGCCAGTTGGAGTGGGGTATATGCACTAGCATCCAGTGGACAGAGGCCAGGGATGCTGCTGGGATTACACAGGACAGACCCCCTACAGCACAAAAGTATCAATCAACCAAACCATCAACAATGAGTTCTAGAAACCCTGTGCTAGAGATGCCTAACCAACAACTGAGCCGCTGCAGATTGCCAGTATCTCCAACTTGCAAGTCCCAGACTATTTCAAATCTCTACACTGACAGCTAAATGTATCTTCCTGGTGTGTCGTCACTCTCACCAAATTTTACTGACTCCGTTCTCCATTCCTTATTCTATCATGTATCACCTCTGCTCACACCCTTAATTTCTTCTCCCAATTTTCCTTCCTAAAGGATCAACAGGGAACTGCTCAAAGTGCAAGTTAGCTTAACCCATTTATGCCTAGTGTTCCATTATTGGAACGCTAAGCTTGTGGGAGTTATTTATATCCTACTGCTCAAGGTCATCGCCAAGGTCTGATTTTTCACACAAAAAAATTTGTAACCTCTGGCATAAATGGGTTAAAACTCTCCAGTGACTCCTCCTCAGCTCCAAACTCCATGGCATGGCCACAACCTAATTACCCAGTTTCATCTCTCAATCACCCCATCTCAAGCAGACTTAACTACTACTGTTCTTCCCACCTAAATGCTGCTGTCCTCTTGCTGCTCTACCTAGCTAGCAGGTCCCTTAGTTGTCAGTCACACTGTCACTACCACTTTGTCCCTCCTGCATTTACACATACCTTCCCACAGAATCCCATACACCTGTACATGACTTACCACACAGTGTCACTATTATTATTCTCAATCATCTCAGCCTCAACATAACCAGGGGACCTCCCCAAAAGCAGGACCCTCATCTGAGTTGTTTTAGGCCTGTGTGCCAAGACTGAATAGTATACGGACTCCTTTTCTTGGGCCAATACGCAGCTGCAGGGATGAGGATTTCTGCCGAGTCCCTACACTACTGAACATCGAAGCCATGTGACAGGAAAAGCATGGAGCAGGCTGATGCAGAATGTGGATCCCAGAAACGTGTCCTCCAGCCTGCAGCCTGTGAGCATCAAAGGGACCTAGCTGTGCTCTGGAGCCACAGTCCTGGCTTCTGCAAGAGTACCTGCCAGGGGCTGAGTCCTAAGCTAGAAACTTTCCTAGTTTCCTTGCAGTGGAGAAAGACAGCGCAGGGCCCACCTGCTCTCTCATCTATATCTCTATCCCTATCAATCATCTATCCATCTTATCTATTATCTCTCATCTATCTAATCTCCTTCCTGCTTCCCTCCTCCCCTCCCCCCCCTTCCTTCCTCCCTCCCTTCCTTCCTTGCAGGCATGAAGCTATGGTCTGTTCAGCCTGCATCCACTTAAAGGCTAGGCATAAGTGGGGTCCTGGAGGGCAGGTCAAGGGGGGAGGGGGAACCATAAGATTAGGGAAGCATCATTCTTCTTCCTGCTATGGAGAAGGGGGTTGAGGTGGTAAAGAGGGGCAGCAGAAGGCCTGGGAGCCTCATCTGTATGGTGCAGGGATGTGGAGGACAAGCAGTGGGAAGAAAGAGGCTCTGAAGATACAACTCCATGTCACTGCTTTCCCTAAAGCTTTTAGCAGACCACACCTGTCCCCCAGGTGCTCAGTCTGCCTTTCTACTCTTCAGCTATTTCCCCTGCACGTGCACATTCTGGCCCTGGAATTCCCTCTTCCATCTCTGCTTGGTGAGATGCTTTTGCCTTTGAAGGTCTAATTTGACCCTTACCTCCCGTAAGGCTTCCTTAAGCCTCAAAAACACCAAGTATCCCTTATCCCTGCTACTGCAGCACGTTATTTCTCAGAGGGGCAATGTTCATCATAAACACAGAGTCATCAGTCATCTTGCCCCATGTGGCCCGCCACACCCTACCACTCCATACATCTGAACAGGTGGGTGAGGGGCTGCCTCGCACTCACACATGCCTCTCTGACAGCACACACAGTGGTCTTCTCTGACTCTGCTTCTGTGTGCAGGGGATGGGGGGAAGAAGGGGACGGGGGGGGAGGGGGGGGAGAAGGGGAGAAGGGGGGGGGGGGGAGAAGGGGACGGGGGGGAGAAGGGGACGGGGGGGAGAAGGGGGGACGGGGGGGGGGAAGGGGACGGGGGGGAGAAGGGGACGGGGGGAAGAAGGGGACGGGGAGGGAGAAGGGGACGGGGGGGAGAAGGGGACGGTGGGAAGAAGGGGACACGGGGGGAGAAGGGGATGGGGGGGAAGAAGGGGATGGGGGGAGAAGGGGATGGGGGGAGAAGGGGAGGCGACAGGAGCACATGATGATCAAACTGGTTTTTACAAAGCAATGCTGTTTGTACCAAAATATTTAATGAATATGCTGTTAAAATAAAACCAACAAAAGAAACAGTAATACAATTTTACTGGTTTATATTTCAATTCATAAAGTTGACATACTGAAACTACCCTAGCACAATGTCCACACACCTAGCATTAGATAGGCTTACAGCTATTTTGGTAACTGAACAAGAAAGACACAGAAAGCAGCAAAGGGGATGGTTGGTGGGGAGGGGGTTGCCACTTGTTACCTCCTTTATTACAGATAACCTCAGCAAGCGTTAGTACAGCCAATAAGAAAAAGAGCTACAAAACAACCCGAGTGTCTTTATATACAAAACCAGTGCCTCTTGTAAGCAGCCACCTCAACACTGAACGCAGAGAAGAGGACAAAACCATCTGCGTGTCAGCCTGTCAGCATATCACTATATAAATTAGAAGTCAAAGTTTTTTTTTTTAAAGGTGCTAAAATCTCCATTCCATAGCTTTGAAGTGAGAACTTGCAGCCCATCTGAACAGTGAGGTTTGCACCCAGGCATACTCTGAGGAGGGCCCAAAGGCCCAGCCCATCTGGGAGGGACAGGCCCGCAGGATGGAGACCTTGCAGCATGTGCACCCTGCGCAGACATTTACAGACACGCAGCTCAGTCTTTCTCGCTTGGACAACCTGTTGTGCAAAAACACTAGGAATCTTGAAGTGAGGGAGCTCTGTCCACAGCTCCCGCAATGGCAGGGAGGAGAGCAGAGCCCAATGAACCTTGAGTGAAATTAAGTGCTCAAATAACCACATAATAAAATTGTGCAGATCGGCAGTCCTAGTCTGGAATTTAAACACTGTCAACTGGGCATATTGGGAAAGATATTTATATATATACACATACACACACACACACACACACACACACACGACACGTTAAGCAAAATAAGATTTGTCCATGTTATAATCCAGTCTCACAGTCAAGTCACCCACCCCCGCCTTTTGAAGTCATTTGGCAGCTAATGCTAAAAAATAACAGGAACTATGAGAGTTGCATAGAATTGATCAGAAACATGAATAATGCCAAACCCAAAACCTGCGCATGATACAGTTTAACAGAACCAGGTGCCTTCAGATGCAACTATGAAACCCTCCTATTTAAAACAAAGTGCTTCTCCATGTCTACCTGGGGGACCTTCTGCTGGCATTGAAGCAGAAAAGAATTATTTGAATCTCTGATCCCCTGCCCCACCCCCACAATATATATATATATATATAATATGTATATTTAAAAAAAAAAAAAGGTTTAGGAAAAAAAAAAAACAGACTGAAGGATCCCCTAACTCTGATCATGTAAACTCAGCCTTCAGGCTGGGTGAGGTGTTGACCTACACGGGGAAGAGGCCTGGAAGGTCACACTGAGGAGTGATTTCTAGAGTGTCCAGAGCATCGGCTGAGCTAGCAGGCCTGTTAGTATCAGTAGTCTTACCCCAGAGGTTGCCTGCTTCATGAGCTCTGGTCCAGTGACCTACCAACATGCGTCTATGGATCTGACTTAGGTACATTCTGGTCCTAGGACAAGTCACAGAATCACACATCTGGCCAAAGAAGGCAACAAAAGGTGTCATGTTTTCTGAAGGTGTCGGGAGGCGGCAGCTGCTCTCAGCAAGTCTCTTTCCCTTGAACCCCGGTTGCTGTCTTTATGGAGCTCAGTGTTCGGTTAAACCACGTCTTCTTGGCTGCCTGCACCTCGTTGAGGGCAAGCCCTAAATGGTGCTCCAAGTCCTGCAAGAGGAACAGTGCGCATGAGGATGCTGGGCTTGGTGTCAATGACATTGGCTCCCCAGAGGAGAGCCAAGACAAGAATGTAGTCTGTTTACTCTGGAGAGGCCTTGGGAAATTCCCTGTCTCAAACTGGCTTGAAATGCCTCGGATGCCTAAAGATTTGGGAGTTTTTAGTTAGGATCTAATTTCTTGCCTGGTCTATTTATTAAAACAGTCTTCTACTTTCTATGTCTCCCTCTTCTGTCCACCTAATGCACACCAGGCAGACAGCTAATGCTCTACTTCTGATGACATAATTTCATTTCGGCAAAAATCTTTAAACTCCCTAGCATGGCGTTTGAAATGCTTCGCAATCTGGATCCACACACTCTCTTCCAGCCTTAGCACCACCTCCGCCCCCTACTGCAAGGAAAGAACTCCTGAGGCTCCTTCCTGGGCAGCCACTCTCCTCCTTGTGCTGTGAACATGCCACTCCCTCTGCCTGGAATTGCCACTGTTCTCCCTCTCCTGTAGCTACAATCCCTGTGCATTCTTTGATCACAGCACAGCTACTGCTGCTTTGGTGATGCCTTTCCTGATTATCCTGGGTAGTCACACTACCAGGTGTTAGCTTTGCAGTCCCAGACCTATAACAGGGCCTGCCAAAGAGCAGATGCCCAGTGAATGTGTGCAGTGAGGGAGAATCAGCCCTAAAGCTTTTATCCTGAACTTGTTCTGTCCATAAACAGTGCTTAGGGTTTAGAGGTGCTGGTGGACCTACCAACGCATATAAAGATGACCAAAACAAGCCCTAACTTCTTTATCAGGAAAGGAGGTTCAGACAGGTAGCATATTCACAGTCACGAAGCTAGTTAAGTGGTGGGAACTGGAACAATAAAAGCTTGCATTTATAAAGCCCCCAGCATTCTGCCAAGCCATTTGTGCACACTATCCTACTTAGTCCTCAAACCAACCCATCAGATAGGGACTCATCATTTCCATTTGTAGATAAGGAACCTGAGATGTAGGGAGGTTACTAACCCAAGGTCAAACAGTTCAGTGGTAGAGCTGTGTTTCTAAAGCACTGTCTTCTCATCCCATCAAAAGATTCCAAGCTCTGTGTATCATTCTCAATATGACAAAGTGAAAATCCTCAAGACAGGGCAAATACTGATGAGACATCCACTGGCCAATAACAAGTCCTGTATTTCTTTTCATGACAACTGTGATCAAAGTTTAGAAGGTAGGGAAAAACCCAAACCATAAAGATAATTTCTGGGGTTTCTAGTCCACATCAGGAAACTCAGCCCGCAGGCACGTGTCTGAGCTTGGCTGCTGTTACCTGTATCTTACACTCAGCCTCCACCAGCTGGAGTTTGGTCTGTGCCAGTTCTAGCTCCATCTCTCTCAGCTGGTTCTTGAGCGTCTCTTTCTCTTCATCCGTGTCCTCATCTAAAACCTCCTTGGTTGAGCTTATGCCTTTTACACGCCCTTCTTTGTTGAAAAATTCCCGGCACCGCTCACAGTCATCCACTTTTTGCTGAAATTGAATGTTAGATGTGAAGATGCAAAGAAGAGGAACTGGCCCTTTAGGATGGTGTGAGCATCCCCTTTGGGGGACGCCAAGAGACGGCTTCTCTGTTGAGCACTACAGTTTCTGAAAACCTGTGCTCTTTGTAAACTAGCAGATAACCTACTGGAAAAGCCACTTGGTATTATATACCAAAAATAATAAAAATACCATTGTCTTAATTCAGTAATCTCACTTCTAGGAACCCAGGGTGAAAAATGAAGCTGTAACTAGATAAAAATTTATGTACAAAATTTTCACTATAGAACTGGAGACAGGCAAAAAAGCAGCGGATAAACTATTCAAAACAATTAAATATTAAATATACTGTGCTATATTTATACAAGGAAGTACACCGCCTCTAAAAGGTTCTTGAGGAACTTTTTATAACATTGGAAAATGGATGCATAGTGGTTGAAATAGAACACAAAAATGTACATAAACTATGATTACAAATAAAATGTATTCCACATTTCATCAAAATAAGATGCCATTAACTATAAGAAATGTCATTTTATGTTCCTCTAAGAAAACATTCTGCCAATTAAACCACAAAAAGCCAATTATAAAACATCCCACTTTCAAAGATGTTTAAATGTGGAAAAAAATGCTTATCTTAGAATGAATGAAATTTTATATGTTAAACACAGAACAAAGATTGAAAGAATACACACCACAGTGTTAATAATGATGTTATATGTGGAAAATGGATCATAAGGGCTTTTTTCCCTTATTTACTCTTCCAAATTTTCTGCAAGAATATTAAAGTTTTAGAATCAGAAAATAAGTTATATTTAAAAACCAGATCTGGATAGCCAGCCATGGTGGCTCACAGCTGTAATCCCAGCACTCTGGGAGGCCAAGGCGGGTGGATCACGAGGTCAGGAGTTCAAGACCAGCCTGGCCAAGATGGTGAAACCCTGTCTCTACTAAAAATACAAAAATTAGCTGGCGTGGTGGCACAAGCCTGTAATCCCAGCTAGCTGGGAGGCGAGGCAGGAGAACAGCTTGAACCCAGGAGGCAGAGGTTGCAGTGAGCCGAGATGGCGCCACTGCACTCTAGCCTAGGCGACAAGAGTAAGACTCCGTCTCAAAACAAACAAAAAAACACACAAAAACAGATCTGGTTAAACATTAATTATGACGAAGGCCAGTGTCATCTTGCTCCAGGTATAATGTTGCTTTGCGCAAACATGGCCATGAGCACAGAACCTACCCAAGTTCCTGTCCTCTGAGCTGTAAATATGTTAGTGAGGTACCTTTCAGTAAATTGCTTATCTTAGTAAAATCTGACAAGTACTGTAATATAGGTAGAGCTTAAAGAAAGAAAGCACCACATTATAAAAGCTCCTAAGCTGCCAACAAAACATTAAACAATTAAAGTTCTAAACTGGGCACAATGGTGCCCACCTGGAGTCCAGCAGCTCAGGCTGAGGTAGGGATTTCACTTGAGCCCAGGATTTCAAGGCCAGCCTGGGCAACACAGTGAGACCCTGTCTCTAAAAATAAAAAAAATAAATAAACTAAGGTCCTCATTGTACTTGGATATGCTACAGCAGAAGGCATGAACTCAGAACAACACTGGAGAGTGACAAGCCATAGCACATGGTTCTGACCTCTGCACTCCGACCACCTCAAGCAAGACCTGTCACTTGCATGACTCCCTCTCCTCAGCATCACACTGCTGACACCGACTGCCTTACAGACAACATTTGGAAATCGTGGGGGCACTTGCACATTGAGAGCTAAAGCTAGAGCTTGTTTAATTTCATCTGTACGCCCTTCCAGAGAAAACAGGCATAATGTTAGTTGTTAACTATAGAGCCAGGACCTGTGACAGGTGCCTTATTGCTTAGATTCTCTCTCTTTTGAAATCAACTGCCTCCTCCCAAAACCTGTTTATACAGCCATAAAATGAAGTAGGTGGTATAAAATCTTCTAGGTAAAGATAAGTCTTACCCGAATTTTCTCAATTTCCACCTTATTGGCTGTCTGCTGCTTCTCCAGTCTTTCACTCAACTGAGAACAAATCTAAAGAAACAAATATAAAACAATAATCTCTTGAGCAACTGTAATCATTTGCATAAATTCTGTAGTGGAAGCTGGAATATGTAAATTGGAATTAACATAGTAGCAAATAGGCTGCTACCACTCAAGAGGGGATATGAAGTTGGTGGATAAGTAGGGGTTCTTCTAGCTATGCCGCCTCTGCATTCACTGGCCTAGGACTTGCAGAAACCAAGCAGCACCACACTCAATGGCCAATGGTTTCTGAACACCTGCCAGACTCATAAGCTAGCATGAGATCCTAGTGTAGGAGGGAAAATGACCATTTGTTATGTTCTTAAAACTCAACCAGTCAGGGAGAGAACCGGTTTAAAACTACACATAAACAAAAGTTCATAATTCTGAATCTGAAATACACACCAAAACATACTGTGGTTTTAAGTACCTACTCTGTGCTGGGCACTGCCAGGCACTCTACAAACATGGTCTTTTTAAATCCTCGTAACAACCTTCCCAGACAGGGATGATTTTCCTTCTTTTACAACTGAGAATAAGTGAAGCCACTTGTCAATGCAAGGGGCAGAGCCAGGATAGGAAACCAGAGTGCTTGCATTTGGGTTAGGGGGTGGGGGGTGGGTATACATTTTTTCCCGACTACAGGCTTCCAGATTACACAGCCCAGTCCCAGGGTACTGGAACTTACCTGCTTATAGTCACCAATGATAGAACTGTTTTTTTTAATCTCAGATTCTGCCTTGTCAAGTTCCCGACGGCACATTTCTTTTAACTGCACACATAAAAAGGCAAAAGTGACTATGTTAACATTAAAAAAAGGGAAGTTCTGTCACCAATCGCTTAGTGCTAGGCTACCCAAAAAGTGCTGAACCAAACCCTGGAAGTCCTCTAATTCAGCTACCTTCTTCCTTCAATCTTGGCAGCACTAATCCCCTGTTCCTGATGCAGGAGAGGGAGAGAACAGTTAAAACTTCCAAAAACGTCAGACCCCATTTCAGATTGAGGCTTCTGCTGAAGGTCTTCCCTGCCAGTACAAGCCAACCTGTGGACCTTCACTGAGACGGCAGCACAAACCAGGCACAAACCAAAGAGCTCATAAGAGGACTGCGGGTTTTCAGCATCTCATGGTTTCTGTAGAAAGGGCTTTGCAGTCTCTCACCCCAGCCAGTCTTGCCTCCTGGAGGACCAGGTGCGACAGGGGAGGGGGTTGCTCCTGGGCGCACAGCACCCAGAGCTCTTCTCATGCCTGCAGCTCTGTGTCTCCAATGACTATGGAGCACTGGCTCAGAACAAGACTTCCCAAGCTTGCTCTACGAGGGAGACAGCAGAGGACAAGTAGGGAAAGAGCCAGGCATTATATGATGTGTGCTTTCCTTCTGCAGAAATTCTACCCCCTCTTAATTGTTACACTCAGATGCCGATACACAGAAATTCTCCTGCCCCAACAAAGGATGGGCCTCAACCCACTGTCTCCTCCTAGGCTTTAATTAGGAACCACTGGATTTTACATAGTAGGAAAAAAAAAAAGGTCTTTGGAGAGAAACTGAAGCTAGATGTCTCCAGGTTTTCTAGTGCCAACAGGAAGCCACCAGCTGAACTCCCAATTCTCAAGCATTTGTGAGACAGGAATGTGGGAGAGTTCCCTTACCTGAGCAGACTCTTCTTCCAGCCGTCTTTTCTCTTCTTCTGCATCAATCAACTTCTGTTTGGTCATCAGCAGCTCCTTATTCAGAGCATCTGCCTTTTCCTCAGCCTGAAACATTTAAGATATGCTGTCACAAAACAAGAATTGGGAACTGCAAAGGGTTTACATTACTTAGCATAATCCCATCTTAAGATGATGGGGAAACTCTGATTCAGAGAGGGGAAACTATATCCCCAGGGTCGCAATGAGAATACACTCATGCCTAAGTACCTGTCCCAGTCTCTTACTCAGAGGTAGTACAGGGCAGTAGTTAGGAGCTTAGCCTCTGGCATCACAGCCTGGGTTCAATGCCCATTGTTCACTGACCATGTGCCACTTGGACAAGTCATTGAGACCCTCTCTAAGCTTCCAGCTCTTCATCTGAGGGATAAGGCATGAAAAGCATTCAGCACAGTGCCTGGAATACAGTAAATACCAATAAAAGGTAGCCGTCATTATTATTATTATTATTATTATTATTATTTTTTTTTTTGAGACGGAGTCTCGCTCTGTCGCCCAAGCTGGAGTGCAGTCGCCGGATCTCAGCTCACTGCAAGCTCCTCCGCCCGAGTTTACGCCATTCTCCTGCCTCAGCCTCCCGAGTAGCTAGGACTACAGGCGCCTGCCACCTCGCCCAGCTAGTTTTTTGTATTTTTTAGTAGAGACGGGGTTTCACCGTGTTAGCCAGGATGGTCTTGATCTCCTGACCTCGTGATCCGCCCGTCTCGGCCTCCCAAAGTGCTGGGATTACAGGCTTGAGCCACTGCGCCCGGCCCATTATTATTATTAATAAACTGGTTTTCTTCCTCCAAAGTGTGTTTCCTCTGCTTCATCCAACCCGTCTGGCATTTTTCTTGTTATTACCTGATAAAGGAGGCAGTCCCTTTCCTGGCACTTTTTCTTATCTTTAATGGCCACTCTCCACCCGTCTTTTTCTAAAGCATGCAAAGGTCTAGTGGGTGTAACTGTGTGTCCTAGTGAAAATGATATACTTTTGCCTGACATACGAGTTCCTGGTGCTGGTCACTCCAAGGATGACTGACTATACCATATTAGAGAAGACTCAAGGACTAAATACAGAGGGTCTCTGCTGGGCTCCTGATGTGGATAGGATTTCCCTGAAATTCTGACATCACCTAAAGTAGTGTAACTGGGCCACTGAGTTTTCCACTATACTCTACTTCCTTTCCTGTATCTTCTTTGGAAGAAACAGGTTCCAGAGAGCTGGGTCCTTAAATGGGGAACTGGGCCAGGCGCGGTGGCTCACGCCTGTAATCCCAGCACCTTGGGAGGCCGAGGTGGGCAGATCACAAGGTCAGGAATTTGAGAAAAGCCCAGCCAACATAGTGAAACCCTGTCTCTACTAAAAATATACAAAAAATTAGCTGGGTGTGGTACAGGCGCCTGTAATCCCAGCTACTCGGGAGGCTAGGGCAGGAAAATCGCTTGAACCCAGGAGGCGGAGGTTGCAGTGAGCTGAGATTGCGCCATTGCACTCCAGCCTGGGCAACAGTGCGAGACTCCATCTCAAAAGAGAGAGAAAAATAGGGGGGAACTGAGAATGGCATGATATGCAGATTCAAAAGGCCATTAATTACTGGTAAATTGCAAATGCATGCAATTAAATTGGGCCCTGCAGTTATGTCCTTCATGGGGAGTAGCTTATCATCTCCTTCTTTAGCTCAAACCCAAGAAGCAATCAAAAAAGGAAATGAAGAGACTCAAACAACAGGGAAAATAACTAGTAAGGAGAATGAAGTCCTGTTAAAGATTCTGTTTTACTTTAACCAACAGAACAACCTATCCTCTCTCGCTTGGACTCGGTTAACATCTTTTGAGCATTACATTGAAGCATGTGCTACACACTTATGTTCTGTCCTTTTCTCATCATCACTACCTTGGTAGATGATGATTCATACTAAGACTGATTCTGAGGAGTATGGAGGAGCCTGCTGATGAAATGGGTCTTCTAACACAACAATCTTCCCTGCCCACCCCAACTCCCCAGTTTATAAAGCAGTTAGGCGGGGAAGTGATTTCCCCAAGCTCTCACTAGCATGTGGCATAGCTGGAATCTGAAACCAAGTCTTCTGACATTGAGCCCAGCATTTGCGCCACCACTCCTAAAGCTGACTCTCAAGGTCATGCCAATGGGAAGGTGCACAGAGGATACTGGCCTGACCCAACCAGGGTCCTCTAACGGCACCATACCCACCGCACATTCTATTTACATCAGCATATGAGGAGAGGGCATCTTGTCACAATAAACATAAATCCAGACTTCTAGTCATGAAGGATTAACAGGGAGCAAGTTTATCCTCCTACTATAAACAGAAAACTGGATAAAACATATGAAACAAGGTCCTGCTTTCACCCTACTTTCTGCTTAGGTTCCAAGCAGAGCATGAGAGCCTCAAAGGGTTAAGGAGACAGGAAGTCAGGGTGGCTGGAAGGCATGGGACAGGGCTCTGGAGAAGAGGAAGCTCTAGAATAGCTTATCAGGCAACACAGGAGATAAAATGAAATAATGAAAATACCTAATTAAACCAAAGAATACAGAAAGAGAAAAAAAATGCAAAGAGGACAAATAGAAAACAAATGATCATTTGGATAAAACAAAAATCCATTTTATATATAAAGACACAGACACGTTAAAAGTAAAAGGATGGAAAAAGATGTACATACCACACAATACCATGAAATCTGGACTGGCTATAAAAATGTCAGATATAGCAGATTTCAGGACAAAGGATATTACCAAGGACAAAGAGGGACACTTCATAATGATAAAAAAGTCACTCCATTAAGAAAGTGTTAACAATCCAAAATGTATGCAGAAATTCAAATTACATGAAACAAATCCCTACGTAACTAAAAGGAGAAAAAGAAAAATGCACAATTAGAGTCACAGAAACTTCCACTGCGCTCTCTCAGTAAGCGACAGAACCACCAGAGAAAATCAAGTCGTTCTATATAAGACTTGAACACTATCAACCAATTTGGCCTAACTGACACAGTACACTCCACTCACAATAGAACATATATACTTTCCAAGTCTATGTGGTACATTCACCCAAACTGATTATATGATAAGCCATAAAATAAGTAACAGTATATTTTAAAAGGATTAAAATCAGGCAGGATATAATCTCTGATCACAACAGAATTAAATGAAAAATAAACAACAGAAAAGTTTCTGGGAAAAACAATAGTTGGAAATTAAATTACATACTACTAATAAACTTGTATAAGTGAAAGAATAAATCACAAGAACTGAATGAAAATAAAAGCATAACACATCAGAGTATGTGGAATGCAGCTGAAAATAGTGCTTACATGGAGATTTATGATTTTTTTTTTCTTCAAAGAGACAGGGTTACATTCTGTTGCCTAGGCTTTTTAAAATGCAGTGGTACGATCACAGCTCACTGTAACCTTGAACTCCTGGGCTCAAACAATACTCCCATCTCAGCCTCCCAAGTAGCTGGGACTATAGGCATGCGTCACCATGCTCAGCTATTTTTCAAAATTTTTTTGTAGAGACGAAGTCTTGCTATATTGCCCAGGCTGGTCTCAAACTCTTGGGCTCAAGCAATCTTCCTGCTTTGGCCTCCAAAATGCTAGGATTACAGGAATGAGCCATTGTGCCTGGCTGAGATTAATAACTTTAAATGCTTATTTTAGAAAAGAAGGTCCAGAGTTATTCAAGCTTCCTCTTTAAGAAGCCAGAAAAAGAGCAAATGAAACCCAAAGAAAGTAAAAGCAGAAATCAATGAAATAGGACAACAGAGAAAACTCAATAAAACCAAAAGTTGGCTTTTTTTTCTTTTTGAGACAACGTTTCACTCTGTCACCCAGGCTGAGTGCAGTGGCATTATCTCGGTTTACTGCAGCCCTTGCCTCCTGGGTTCAAGTGATCCTCTCACCTAAGCCTCCTATGTAGCTGGGAATATAGGCACGTGACACCACAGCCAGCTAATTTTTGCCATGTTGCCCAGGCTAAAGCTGGCTTTTGAAAAGATCAAAACAATTGATAAACTTCTAGCTAGGCTGGTTATGTCAAAGTGGGAAAAAGAAAGGACGTACATCAGGAATGAAAATGAAACATCTCTACAGATCTTACAAACATTAAGAGAATAAGGAAATACACACAACCTTATATCAACAGACTTAAGATGAAATGGATAAATTACTTGAAAGACACAAATTATAAAAACAGACACACAAAAAATTAGAAAATTTGCATCGCTCCATATCTAGAAAGAAAAAGAATTCACAATTAATTTCCTGCAAAGAAAATTTCAGGTCTGCATGACTTCACTAGGGAACTAAAGATTTAATTAAAGAACAATCATACATAAAGTCCTCAAGAAAGCAGGAGGGAACACTTCTCACTTCATTTTATGAGGCCAGCATTCCCCAATGACAAAACCAGACAAAAATATTAAAGAAAACTCCAAATATTCCGTATGAACATATAAATATTTAATAAAAATTAAAATCTTTAATAAAAAATAGAAACCCCAACTGGAGTTTATCCTAGGAATACAAGGTTGGTTTACATTGAAAAGTGAATTTATTTCACTATATTAATAGAATTAAGGAGAAGTACCAAATGATTCTCTCAACAGACACAGGAAAAGCATGTGACAAAATTCAACACCTATTCATGACAAAAACTCTCAGCAAACAGGAACAGAGGAGAATTTATTTCTTCAACCTACTCTATGAAAAACCTACAGCTAATGTCTGGAACCAGGCAATGATGTCCACTCTCACCATTCAGCATCGTTCTGAAGATGCTAGTCAGTGCAGTGAGACAAGAAAAAGAGAGGCAGATAAATATGAAAGGAAGAAAAACTATATTCAGAGATGATATGATTATATATGTGGAAAATCCCAAAAAATATGTTTAAAAGTTGCCAGACTAACAAATGAGTTTTTACAAGGTCACAGGATACAAGGTCACAACACAAAAACCAGTTGCATCTCTAGAGACTAGCAATACACAACTGGAAAATGAAATTTAAAAAACAATACCACTTTACAATAGATTAAAACGTGCATGTCTTGTAAATTGAACACTAAAAAACATTGCTGCTGAGAGAAACTGAAAAAGACCTTAATAAATGAAAAATTTAACATGTTCTGGATTGAAAGCCTCAATTGTTGTTCAGATGTCAATTCTCCCCAAACTGATTTACAGATTCCATGAACCTCCCTCAAAAGCCAGACGCTTTTATTTCTAGAAGTTGACAAGCTGATTCTAACACTGATACAGAAATGCAAAGAACAACAAAGTCAGAGAACTCACATGAACTGATTTTAAGATTTATTATAAAGCTACAGTAAGCAAGACAGTGTGGTATTGACTTAAGGATAGACACACAAATAGATGGAGCAGACAGAATCAAGAAGTGAACCTGCAAATTTAGGGTCAATTGATTTTTAATAAAGGGGCCAAGTTAACTCAATGGGGCAAGTTCAGCAATCTGCAAAATGTCACAGAACTAATAAGCAGCCATGCCAGAGTTCACATCCTGCTGGACAGCAGGTGGGCTCACCAGCCAGTTTCCTTCACTCCCACATCTGTCTCAACACAGAGGAGTGACCCTGCTAGAGGGGACTCGAACATGGTCCTATCAGCTCTGCAGGGACCTTCTATAGGTTCCCCTCATCCTTTCAGCACCAGTGTCAGGTCCAGTCATGATTGGGGTCACCTAGGAATTAAGTGGCTGTCATGGAATTTCTCCACAGCTGCTGTGTGAAGAACAGCAAAAGTGACAGGTGATGAATAACAAAAGTGATGTATAATTAACCGAAAATACAAGAGGGCTATGGAAATTTTAAAGCCTCACACCAGAGCTTTTCTCTGAGATGCAGGAAGGAAAGAGCTCAAAGGAATGAAGTTCTTTCAAAAACCTAAGTCCCTAAAGTAAAAATATAATGAAAGGGCCCCAAAATCCTCCCTTCAGTGAGGAAGAATCTGGCTGATTTTCAGTGACGATTCACAAGAAACTATAGAGAGAAGTCTAACTTGGGAAGGGAAAGTGAGTGTGGGAAAGGTGTGTCTCTGCAGCATTTTAGATGACTGCAGGATGGGCCCTGGTGTGACGCTCCTGAGCCCTGCTGCCTGCGTAGGAGGGTGAGCTCTGGTGTCAGGCCTTCAATTTGAGGGCTTGGCCAGTAGCTGGGTGATCTGTGTGGGATATTTAACCTCTTTTTGCTTCAGTTTCCTCATCAGTAAAATGGGGATCATAATTATATCCCTACTACAACATGGGCTACTCTGAGGATTTGATAATATATAGAAAGCACTTAGAACAGTGCCTAGCACTTGGTAAGTGCTCAAGAAATGTTAGCCCTTCTGTCACAATCCCTGGTCCTCATGTTTTTGATATGGTTATGACATCGACTCATAGCTCCTTGTCCCATATGTACTGTGGAAACAGGGTGGCACTGTTAAAAAAAAAAAAAAAAAAAAAAAAAAAAAAAAAAAAACTCTGGACATTCCAGTTCCATGGGCCTGGCTCTGCTTCTTCCTGGGTGCCTTCAACTGAATCTCAAGTTTTATAGCTGCTAAAAAAAAAATCCTCATCCATAAATGGAACGTACATTACTGTTCTCTCAAGGCTGAGGTAACGGTGAGAGAGATGAAAGTTTAGTAAAATGTTTATCATAGTGCCTGGCACCACAAATCATCAGTAAATGGGAGCTAATATTATAATTCTTATTATTTTGCACTCCTAATATCAGGAATGAAACCTAGTTCTCTGACTACTGTGTCAGGATAAGACGACTTGAAAAAGGGTTTATATTGTTTAGGGGCAGGTTTTAAGAACATAAGTAGTCTATGACTCACTAGTGGGTGTCACTGTTAATACTGGGCCTGTTAGACTGGAAAATGCAACAGCTCAAACTAAAAATCCACCTGGAATTTTGGCCTAAGCTGCCTCTTAATTTCATTGTAGGACACAAAGGCTCCTGTTCAAGACCCGTATTTTTTTCTTTTCCTTTCTTTTCTCCTTTCTGCATGACCCCCAGCTGCTTTGAGGGCTGTGTTAGGCGCACACCTCTGGCCCTGCCTCAGTAGTCCCTGCTCCATGTACACCTGCCTCCCTCCACTCACTAGGCAGAAATACCCAAACAGGGAGTGAATGACCCATATAGTGTTTCTACAAAGAGGAACAGAGGATATGCTGGGAATTTGCACCGTAAGGAGGAAACTCAACCCTGATGAGCAGACTGTGGTAAGCCAAAAAGCCATCAAAAGAGCTTAGGTTCTGGTCATTGAGGGCTAATGACCTTGAAACATTCTCCCTGCAAAAACTGCAAAGAGGAGCCTTCCCTGTTAAATTCAGTTATTTGTAGATGACAAGCAGACAAGCAGAGGGAGCTAACATTGCCTGTGCCTGATTTTTTTATGATGCTTTCATATACATCTAATTATGTAATTCTCTCTATACCCTGTGACATAGCTATTATTCTACCACCCCTCATTTTACAGGGTGTCCAAGGTAAGCTGAAAGTAGAGTAGTTGGCATTAGTATCCAGGTCTATCCTACATTTTCTGAACTGGTAGATACTGTGGGCTCTATCTTGCCTGTTAACCACTTTGAGAATCTGATGAAACCATAGTCTTTCTACCTAGGAGAACTAAACAAAAGCACAGCCTTTCAAGGAAATGCATGAGTACACAAAATGTTCCTACGCTTCTGGTGGATGTCAAGGACATCCTGAAATTCATGGACCCTATTTCAGTGCATATAATGTAAGACCCCCATAAAAATCCTCAACAGCCTGAGCCCATCCCTGGAACTTTAGGAAACCAATGAGCAAAAAGGTAATCCTAGGAGCCTGGCAGGGAAATCTAAAGGGGTGGCAAACTACAGTCCAAGGGTCAAATCCAGCCTGTCACCTATTTTTGTAAATAAAGCTTTTAATTGCAATACAGACATGCTCATTCATTTGCATATCATCTATGTCTGCTTTTGCTAAGTAGCAGCAATGGAGACTGTAGGGCAACAAGCCTCAAACACTTATTATCCATCCCTTTACAGAAAATGTTTGCCAACTTCTGACCTAAACCATGATCGAGAGATTATACCATTTCTTCTAAGGTTAGTTTCTAGTACAGAAAATAGTAAAGGGTTTCTGCCAGAAAAGACATCATTCCAAAATTGTTAAGATTAGGAGAAGCAAAGAAAAATGAAACATCTGTCAACAGAAACTCCTGATAAAACTGTAAGTTGTTGAGGTACTGAGCTGCATTCCAACTGGCAATGCCTTTTCAACAGGCACAAAATATGTAGGATAACAAAATCTCTTGTCTGAGGGGGGAGGTTAAGGTAATTATGATGATTAAATGCTCCTGCCAATTATAGTAATGTAAGAATTAACCACAAAGTCTCTTAATCAAATGATGTTTGGGAAAGGAGCTCAAGGATTATGTGCACAATGAGAAAAGATGGTGGTAAGGAGAGCTTTGTGAGACAACAGATAATTCCTGAAGGAAAGGAGGGAAGTGACACTGACAAGCAAGTTGTATCACAAGAGGGAAACTTTACAGGTGGCTAGAATAAGGAATACCAAAATTCCAGGATCTCTTGAGGGGAAAAGTCAAGTGTCTCAGTGCAGTCTTTCCCTTCAGACCCGTTGGACTTACGTTATCCAGGTCCTTCCGTAGTGCAATCTTGCTGGTCACCAGCTCATGGGCTAAGTCATCATTTTCCTGTTCCAATCTCATGTTAGCTTCTTGTAGACGCCTATTCTCCCGCTGAAGAGTAGAAAGAAACCAGTTATAGACACATAAAAATCAGATGGAAATGTCATTTCTCAGGGCTAAACCTCAAAATAAATTTCTAAGTCCTATGGAAACAATATGATAAATGGCTGGACCTCATGTGCTTCCAAATCAACAATTACTTATTTTCTAGCTCCATAAAGAAATACTTAACTGATTCAAGTGACCTTGTCAAGCAGCTACTATTTACTAACCGTGATGAAAAGCCACTGAACTATAACAAACCAGGCAGCTGGTTTGAAACAAAAACAGATCTTGCTTGCTAATTTGCAAACTCAAACTAAAACTTGAACCTACAGAGGAACTGAATTTTAAAAAGGACTCAATGAAGCTAGTTACAGGCACAATCATAGGAAATGAAAGCCTGGGAGCTCCTCACATGTAGGCCATAAGCAAACAAACCTCAAATCGCTCGATGGGGTCTTCTTGCTGGGCCTGCTGTTCCCTCATGGTGTGATACTCTTTCTCGTATTTTTTCAACTTCTTCTGACTAATCTGTAGGATAAATCATAGGGTAAATTAAGAAGTATTAGAAAGTAGTGGGTGCTTCAGTGCCTGCACTGAAGACGAAGACTTCTGGTGGCCTGGGCAATCTCAGTCATTATGGACGTGGTATTTCCTATTTTTTTGGAGGGAAATCATCTGAATAGGGTATAAGCCCAGGACCCCAAATTTTCAATGTGTTTCGAGTTCTGTTGGAGATGTTTGGTTCCTAAGGCTTTAACTGACAGTATTAGAATGAACACCCTACAGATGGCTCCTCCTACAAGTTCTAGGTCCTATTTGTCCCTAATAATAATAATGCCACCATTTTATTTAGCACATGTGAGTGCTGCTGCTAAATCCTTTAAATCTGTGACCTCACACCACCTCTACAAAGTGTGCTATTCTCATCCTCATCTTATAGGCAAGTTAACTGAGGTATAAGGAGGTTGGTTATGTAACTTGACCAAAGTCACACAATAAGGGACTGGGAGATCTGGGATGTGAGCCCTGGCAGTTGGACTCCATCTGAAGTCCTCACTATCCTAGCACCTCTCTATCCCCTCCCTTTCCTCTCTCCTACCTCCTTCCGTGCTGCTTTCAAATAGACAATTATCTCTACCCTTAAAAACACAGCTCTGCTGACTACTCTGCTTAGATGCCCTCTCACCCCATCAGATTATTGTTCTCTTTCTCTCAAGCCTTTTCTTACAAACCATTGCAAACCACAGGCCTAGATCTTCACCTCTGTTGCTTCAAGACCTGCCCCTCCTTAATGTAAGTCAGGCCTTTGCTCTGACTTCTCTATGAAAGAACCCTGTTGAAGGACTCCAGTGGTGTCTTTTTACTCTGTCCAGTGGTCTTACATCTCCCCAACTAAACTTCAAAACTCCCTGACTTTCATGCTCTAACATGACCAATCCACTCTGCTTTCTTCTAGAAAATCTTTTCTCCCTTTATTCTCTTGGCTTTCCTTCTACGTAACAGGCTTTCCCCTCTTTACTGGCTGGTTCTGTCTCCTTCTTCAAACTAAATTATAACCAAGGGCAACACACCTTCAAGATGTAACTGCCTTTTTTTTTCCTCTTTGAGACAGGGTCTCTCTATCACCCAAGCTGGAGTACAGTGGTGTGATCTCAGCTCACTGCAGCCTTGACAACCTGTGGTAAGTTGATCCTCCCGCCCCAGCCTCCCAAGGAGCTGGGACTACAGGCACACAACACCACACCTGGCTGATTTTTACTTTTTTCTAGGGATGGAGCTTTGCTATGTTGCCCAGGCTGGGTAGTGACTATCTTTCCTTCCTTTGAACAGCTAGCCATTCCCTATGACATTTTTTAAAATTACATGTTCAAAAATTATGAGATATAATAGAAAAGTGATTTAAAAAAAACCAGATGTGTGTAGTTTAAAGACTGATTATGGCTGGGCGCAGTGGCTCACACCTGTAATCTCAGCATTTTGGGAAGCCAAGGCAGAAGGATCACTTGAGGCCAGGAGTTTGAGACCAGCCTGCGCAACACAGCAAGACTGTCTCTACAAAAAAATACAAAAATTGGCCAGGTATGGTGGCATGTGCCTGTAGTCCCAGCTACTCAGGAGGCTGAGGTGGGAGGATCCCTGGAGCCCAGGAGGTTGAGAATGGAGTAAGCCAAGACTGCACCACTGTGTCCCATCTGGGTGACAGAGTGAGATCCCATCTAAATATATATATATTTTAAAAGAATGATTATAAAACTAATGGTCATCCCTTCCTGAAGCTTTAGTAATCAGCACTAAAGTGATGACTTGGAAATCTGCCTGTTAGCCCCCAGGTCCAGGTAACTAGGACTCTCAGATCTACTCCACTCCAAATTTCTTATTTTATAGATGAAGAAATAAGACCTAGAAAGGGGAAGGGATAGGCCCACGTTTGCTGTGTGTTGGTGTGTCTCCAGACGCTCTCAGTGGGAGAGTGTGTTCCTCTCCCACTGACTGTGGACACCTCCCCTAGTCAGGCTGTTTGCAGGTCTGCCTCAATCAGAGCTCTATTTCTGGAGTCTGGCTGTTGCCCAAGGTTAGGCAGCCAGGAAGACAGCATTCTGCTCCAGCTGACCTCTATAGAAAGATGCTCACTCAACACCTGGGGTAAGGCCACAAACTGGAGCAGGACATCTTTAAGCTGAGATCTTCTGCAGTTTCGGGCCAATGCTAGGGTAAACTTCTGCTGTGTACTTAAGTGACTCACGAAGACAACATCTAAGTAAAATGTTATGCAATCAATAAGTGTATAGACAATCCTAACAGATCAATAGTAGTGGAACAGAAAATAAATGAGGCTGTGAACAGCAAACACTTCATCCCAGTACTTTTGCATTCTGAGTAAATGGGAGGAAAGGCGGTGGTTATGAGGCTCCCATGGCACTTTATTTAAAAAAACAAATTGACACCAAATCCTGTAAAACATTTTCACAAATCTTCAAGATTCTTCAACTTTTCATTCTCTTGCTGGATAAGGAAGAATTAACATTTTTCCCCATAGATATATGTTTTAATAGGCTAACTACAAAACAATGTCTTCTATATTTCATTAACCCTTATTATAGCTGCCTCACCCTCACAGTAATAGGGTTGATTCTCTCTATCATATGTAACAAGAGTGTGTGATAAGTACCTGGTAAATAATAGAACCTTTACATGGACCAACATCTCATTTGTTTCTTACATTCTCATGATAGGATATGGGTGTTTCTTTTCATTTTTCCTATGTCTTCCAAGTTTTCTGCATTGAGTATGAATTATTTTTATAATTAGGAAAAACAGAAATGCTGTTTAACTATCATTTTCATAATTATCCAGGGTTTCTCTAAGAGTTCTGCTTGTTTCTCTAGCTGACGGTCTTCATTTACTTCCGAATCAGTCCTCAGGGGTCACCTCTCAGGAATGGGTGTACACAAAGCTCTGCTGTCTTCACAGACTTTGCTGATCCAGAGTCCTGACTTCTTCACCAGCTCAGTCTTTTCCCCATCTTCACCCTCACCTCTTCTCAGTCTCTCTTTTTCTCCCTCCCACCCTTCCTCTCTCCCTTAAACACTCACCACAAACACAAAATCAATAAAAACACCAAAGCTTCTCATGGGTTGACGGTTGATGCTGACTTTTGCAGCATGCATCAACTAGTTTAGGCTGCCTTTGAGGCACCAACTCCAAGATAAAGACTGATGCCTGAAACCCGAATGGGGAACCAAATGGTGCCAGCAGCAGCAGGAACATTTTAAGCCTCCTTTTGAGGCCACACCTGGGAGAGGCCAGCACCTCTTGGCCTGCCTATGACATTATGAATGTCTTCTTCAGGCCAGAACTGTCTCTCACTCATTGTTGTCCCCTGTTCATGCATAGCGAGTACCCAGAAATGCTTGCTAAATTACTGAGAAAGTACTCTCTTTTCCTTGCATTGACTTTTCTTCTGAATGGAAATGGCAACCAAAGTGGGCGTGCAATGCAAGCATGTTCCTTTTGCCTAGACAACCTCACACCTGGCTCACTCCTCTTCACTTTTGGGATTACAGTTCCAATACCCCTTCTTTAGCAAACCCTTCCCTCATACTCTTGTCCTGTCAGGCCAGGTCTTTCAGTTATATAACTCTTCTCATAGCATCAAGTCAATTCCTCCATGGCAGCAATCCAAGCTCACAATTACTTATATTTCTACTTAATTTTCTGTCTTCCCACCAGGAGACAGGCCATATATGTTATCCTTACTACAGTATCTCCAGTGCTCAATGCTTGGAAAGTAACTGGGACTCATAATAACAGGATGTTAAACAAATCAAAGCCAAAGGCTTTCTTTTTACCTTAATAAAGATGCAATAGGGACATTTATTTAACCAGTAGTTGAGCACTACCATGTGCAATGGCATTAGCAATACAAAGATATATATAGGTGCCAACGCACAAACTCCATGAGGGCAGGAAGTCCTATTCATTGTGAAATTCCTAATGCGTTTCACACAGTAAGCTTGAAAATACTTAATGAACAGAGATTCAGAAGTCCAAGATTCATTTTCTCTCTCTCTTAAACTTTTAATTGAATTCAAGAAGCAAGGGAAGCTATGGATTTAGACTCAGAGCTCTGAATCATACCCGCTGTTCACTGATTCCTATCAGAAGGCTTTGGAAATCACAGCTTCACACAGAGGTATTTTTGCCCTCAAAGAAAATTAATTTGAAATTCAATCCTTGTTCTGTTTAAATATACTTTGTGGGGGGAAAAGAAGCCTAACAAATACTTAAGACTGGGTTTGTTGGTAAAACCAACCTTATACCCCACTGTATTAGCACCAGGACTCTTAACACCATTAGAAATAGCACTACTTGAAAGTCTTTTGAGAGCCATGGTTCCTCTGTAATAAAGAGTGCACAAAAGCCAACTTCCCCTCTCCCTCCACAATCAAACATTCTACATACCATTTCAGAGGGCTCATGCAACCCCTGAGGCCTGTGCATTGTCCCAGATTAAGAAACCTTAAATTAGAGAGAAAGTACAGACTTGATACTTGCCAGTTTGTTATTTTGATAGAAGCCCAAATTCAGCCCAAAGTCTCGTAAAACATCTGAACACGCAAGAAAATCTGTAAGTGTTTGTTGACTTGAACTGACTTAAGGAAAGTGCTCTGGATGCCTGGGCAAAGGTCATCTCTCCTTTGGTCACTCACTTGTCATTAATCTGTCACAGGAAGTGGATAATGTGCTGTCTTAAAATCTATGCCACTTGCCCTGGGGAAGCTGGTCTCTGATCAGCCCCTGGAATAGACAGTGACGGCAAGGGCCACACACATGGAGAAAGAGTGAGAGTGGCTGCTCACCTGGGCAGGCGTGACATGGTACAACCTGCCCACTAAGAGCTTGGGCTGTGCAGGTGGAACGGACCAAGGCTGGAGTCCTGGTTCTGCCAATAACTTACTGTGTGACCAAGGGCAAGCTGCCTAATCTTAAGCCTCTATTTCCTCATCTGTAAAAATCCTAACAGTCCTTATGAAGACTACTGTTATGAAGATCAAAAAACAAAATACATATAAAGTCCTCAGAAAAGTTCCTAGCACACAGTGGAGTATTTTCAATAAATTTTAGCTACTATTTGTCATTATTACCTGGCATCCTGTCCTGAATCAAGGGACACAGCTATCCCTCTGAATATGTGCTGCAAACAAAGAGCCATTTTAAACAAAGTCAATTTAACACAGAAAAGCATGAAACAGGCTATCATTGGAAGTGGAGCTGCTTTCCAAGTTTGGCTTAAAAAAGTGTTGCAAAAATCAGAATCCGTGCTGAGCTGGAGTCACAGGGAGTCCAGTGAGGTGGGAGGTTGAACATTAGTAGCTCTGCATGGCGAGAGAGAAGCACGTTGTTGGGTGAGTGGGTGGACAGTATGGGGCAAGAGTCTGGTATATTAAGGAGATCCTGACTCCAAAGTCTTCATTGCTTCATGTGGTAGGACTATCAGAAAGCTAAATAAAGAAATCTGACACAAGTCTATCTTCCTGTTTAACGTTCAGGACAGGGACTGGTTTTTCAGTTATTGATTAAAAAGAACCTGAGATTTACTCAGGACTTTCAAGATAACAAGATGTCTACAAATCTACTATTTTATTTACTTCTCAAAACAACTTACTTAGATGAGCAGAGCAGGGATTATCTCCCTCATTTTACTGATGAGGAAGTAAGACCTAGACCTATCTATCTATCTAGATTATATAGATTATATAGCAGGTGATACTTATCATACCATAGATGGATCACATCATACCATATCATAGATAGGTGACTTGTCCAAAGTCAAGGACCCAGGGTTCAGTGGCAGTGCCAGCATGAGAATGCAAGTCTGGGGTAATTCCTGTTTCTTATTTATCTGTGGCCTGCTCAGTGCTGAACACGCAAGAAAATCTGTAAGTGTTTGTTGACTTGAACTGACTTAAGGAAAGTGCTCTGGATGCCTGGGCAAAGGTCAAAACAGGGCAGGCCAGAAGAACACTGGTATTTGAGGGATGGAAGCAGCAGCCACTTTCAAGGCATCATCTTATTCTCTCACAACCCTGCGATGTTAACCTACCCTGGGGTCACACAGCAGAGGCAGAGCCAGGATAAAAGTCAAGGTCTGTGGGTCTCGAAGGCCTGCATTCTTCACCAATGGAAATAAACATTCTATTTAATTTCTGAGCCTTTTAATTTAATTTGTTCAAACAGTTTAACTCCTTCAAAGATCACTAAGTAGAATTAGATATTCTGGTTCTACCACCATAGTGTTTTTCTAAAATGGAAGAAGCAAATTAGTAGCAAAGAACACAAACAGATAAGGACTAAGGGAGACCAGCTTATTAAAATAAGAAGGCAGTGCCCATCGCTACCCTTGCAACAACTGGCAAAATTTAGGGTTTATTACAGAGAAAGAGAGCACCCATTCAGAAGTTTCCTCATAAAATCTGATTCTAAAAGGTAGGAACAAAGAAATAAAACTAGAGTCTGGTCTAGTTATAAGAAAAGCTGAACTTTGTGTAGTGTATAGAGAATTAAGTTTCAACTCTGACATAGAGATAGAGGTACCCATCATTACATTACTAAAATCACCAAAAAGGGGTAACACACAAATGACTCCTGTCCCATTCATTCAATCCGCCATTTACAGTAAAGCAGAATGCCCATAAGAATTGACTTTAGAGTGTGAAACTCTTGGGATCTAATCCCAACTCCATCAGTTACTAACTTTATATCCTTTGAGAGTTTACATCAATTCTCTACGTCTCAGTATGCACATCCCTAAAAGGCCCTCATATGGTCACTGTGAGGATTATTTCACTATATGAGAGCATTGTGTACAATTCTGTGAATCCATCAACAAAGACTGATGAAGTCGCAGCCCTTAGACAGCTTAAATCTAATACATACTAACTACACAAATAATTTGAACAGAGAATGAAGTTCAAACTAGTGTTGTTTTTAAGCTCTGGAATAAAAATATCCCCCAAGGGAAAATACTCCCGAATGCTGAAGAGTTTTCTGTTTCTCTGAACAGCAAATGGTTAAGCATTATATTAATTTGGAGACACTGCTATTTGGTTTTTGTACTAGTATCTTTTCTTATAAGTAGTTTGAAGTCTGGCACATTCACGTGATGTTTAAAATGATACGTTCAAATGAAGCAATGGTTCAGCAATTCCATTTCATCTTAGGCAGGATTCTATGGCAAAATGGTCAAGTCTTCAGGTTTGATCTAGGAGACTGACTGGGCCATCTCTTAGAGCATGATTCTTATGTCTTCTAAACTAGCCTCATATATCTCACTTGTTCTCAAAAATGCCTATACAGATATGAAGAAAGAGTTTCCCTCGCATATTTCTTGAATCAAAAATTTAAAAGACCTTTCAACATTCCCCTCTAAAGACTATGCAAGGCACAGTTGTATGAAAGGGCTGTGGGGCTCCCAGGACCATAAATGATCTTCTAGAATAATCTATTTAGAATGGAATGCCTTTTAGATCCTCTATCAGAAGTGGAACAATTTTTCTATCTCAGGTCACTTACCCATAAAGGGGGAGAGGTCAATGGATAGCTAAATGAGTTTTGAGGTACACTGTTAAATTTTAGATTAGCAGCAGGGGATCTAAACTCCTCAAGAAATAAATTAAACATTTCAGTCCCATAACAAGTTCACTTTAAGGGGAAAGAGGGAGAATAGGAGAAGTAAAAGGCCTGAAAAAAGACAAAAGAAGAGAGAGGCAAGTAAGGACAGAGACAGAAAAAGATTTATAAAGAAAAAGAAAATCCCAAGGGCACGGAGAAGAATATAGACATTTTTGAGCAACACACCCATCTTGTGGCCGTTTCAGATACTGCCACACCAAATTTAATTATTGAACCTTTGCAATGGTAAGAGGCAGTGGAATGGGTTGGAAAGCACTGGGAACACAGAGTCAGAGGCCCGAGTTCCACTAGGGTGCTCTGTCACTATACAGCTGGTATGACTTGGGTAAGTCACTTGATGTGCCTTACTGTATTTCACAGGGTATTGTGAGGAAGAAATAAGATGCTTTTAAGAACTATATCAATACTACAAATTACAACAATATCATAACATTAAAACACAACAATGGCCAGTGCACTGGCGCACACCTGTAATCCCAGCACTCTGGAAGGGAGAGGTGGGTCGATCACTTGGGTCCAGGAGTTCGAGACCAGCCTGGGCAACACAGTGAGACCTTGTCTCTACACAAAACAAAACAAAACAAAACAAAACAAAATAGCCAGGAGATGGTGGTGCATGCCTGTACTCGCAGCTACTTGGAAGGGTGACGTGGGAGGATTGTTTGAGTCTGGGAGGTCAAGGCTGCAGTAAGCCATGATTGTGCGTATACATTCCAGCAGGGGTGACAGGGCAAGACCCTTCTCAAAAGATCAAAAATCACAACAATGAAAACAAAAGTAGCTATCTGTTTCCTAGACTGGCATGTGAGGCAGAGAATTTCCAATTCTCACCTTAATCAGGAAGTACAGTTAACCCTTGAACAACACGAGTTAGGGGCACTGACGCCCTGCGCAGCTGAAAATCCACATGTAACTTCTGACTCCCCCAAAATTTACTTACTAATGGCTTACTATTGACCAGAAGCCATACTGATAACATAAAGTCAATTAATACATATTTTGTATGTTACAGGTATTATATACTGAATTCTTACAAAATAATAAGCTAGAGAAAAAATTAAGAAAATCGTAAGGAAGAGAAAATATATTTACTATTCACTAAGTGGAAGTGGATCATCATAAAGGTCTTCATCCTGGTTGTCATGATGTGTAGGCTGAGAAGGAAGAAGAGAGGTTGGTTTTTCTGTCTCAAAGGTAGCAGAGGCAGAAGTGGAGGAGGCAGAGGTAGAAGGGGAGACAGGATGGCATAGTTGGTGTAACTTTTATTGAAAAAAATCCACGTATAAGTGAACCCATGCAGTTCATACCATGTTGCTCAAAGGTCAACTGTACAACTGAGTAAACCAAGCCACAATTTACAAACATTTAAAAAATCATGGAAAGGATTTCAGTGAGTTGCGAAGCAAAAGTTACCTTTGTAAATTCCACAAGAAAAACTTCAAAAGCTTGTTTCCAAACAAGCTTTTGGAACCACATATCACAAACCACCCTTTCAATGTCTACTGGGCTCAAACCACAGATGATCATGTGTACTCATACCTCACGCAAGCCGCAGAATGCAGGGCTCATGATGCACTTGCCGATGATGACTTTTCCTAATTTTGAACTGGCAAGTTACCACTGAATTACCACTTTGCCAATAACAGGTTCAACTATTATGTGTATCTCTCTTAATATTTTTTGGGATTAAGTGTAACTGCCAGAAGATAACCAATCATCACTAACTACCATACATACCATATCTCACCTTCTGGCAGAAAAATCCCATTCTCTCATGTTCTGGTGAATCTACACTTTTCAGGCTGTAAGCCAATTTCAAGAAAAACTACTATCTCACCTGAAATCACGTGCAAATAGGGGGAAACATCCAAAGTGTACCCCAAACATGCAAAGTTCTCCAGGGCTAGAAGGAATTATATATCTAAGCACAAAATATATGTGCTGTGCAGACACACTAAAGGCAGCCTTGTCAGACTTGTCTCATTGAAGGCATAGGCAAGAAAAAACAAGACATTAGATTCCTCCTACCTGGACTTTCCCCACCTTTCCATATATGGAAATAAAGGATCCATATATCATTAAAGTGTTTCAAGCTAACGAACATCCAAAAGGTAAAACTTCTGGCTGGAAACTATTAAGCTTTGCCCAAATCCATGTTAACTCTTCTTTGTAAAACACATGGTAGAAACTCAATAGTGTATTTATTCATTCACTTATTCAATCAATATTTGTAAGCCAGATCCTGTTCTTGGTACTGTGGATTCAGCAGTAAACCAAAGAGATGGTCTCTTCTGCTGCACAGCCTCCATTCCAGTAGGGGAAAATAAGGTAGGGTAAGGAGGTAACGGCATAAAAGGTTGGGGGAGCTGCTACTTTAGATACTGCAATTTGAGAAGGTGTGGATATATGAGCCGAAGACTGGATGAGGGGACAGTGAAGCCATGCAGACATTCAGGAGAACATTACAAGCGGAGAGACTGACCAGTGCAAAGGTCTAAGAACAGCAAGGAGGCCAGGGTATCTGAATTGGAAGGATAAGGGGGAAATATAGTAGGAGACAGAATCAGAGTTTAAGGAAAAACTCTAAAATCCAATGAATCTTTATGTATAAAACCGTTCACACCACAACAAAACTTAAAGTAAGAGTGGCGGGCTGGGTGTGGTGGCTCATGCCTATAATCCCAGCACTCTGGGAGGCTGAGGCAGGTGGATCACTTGAGGTCAGGAGTTTGAGACCAGCCTGGCCAACATGGCAAAACACTGTGTCTACTAAAAATACAAAAAAGTAGCTGGGCATGGTGGCACACCTGTAATCTCAGTTACTTGGGAGGCTGAAACAGGAGAATTACTTGAACCTGGGAGGCAGAGGTTGCAGTGAGCTGAGACTGTGCCACTGCATTCCGGCCTGGGTGACAGAGCGAGACCCTATCTCAAAACAAACAAAGAAACAAGAAAAGCGAGGGGCACAGTTAAATAAACTGTGGCACAGTGAGACAAATTCAAGCAGAGGAATTATATAACCATTTACGACTGATTATTTACACACAATATCTCAGTGAGGAAAATCTGTGTAATTGCATGAAACAGGAAGAAAAGTGATACTGTATGAACTCAATTATTTAAGAACGCATAAAAAACATTTGGAAAAAAAGGAGCAAAATTGAATGCGGGATGCCTCTGGGTGGTGGAAACGTTGAGTTTTCAGCAAAGGAGACATGCGATAGAGAAGAGCCACGTAGGAAGCCACTATGGAAACAGGAAAGGATGATGATGGTTAGATTAGGATGTTAATAATGAAGGTGGTAGTGATCAGAGTCAGGATATATTCTGACAACAGGCATAGATGTGGAGTGTGAGAAAGAGAGGAGTCAAGAGGACAGCAAGGTTTTTGGCCTGAGCAACCAGGTACCCCTAATTGAGACTGGGATACTGAGAAAGGAGTAGATTCTGGAGGCAAAGAAATCATCAGCAAAAAAGAGGCAGCATCCTCTTGTGTGCTGAACCAGGCTGAGATGGGAAGAGTGACTCAAAGAATCTCAGAACTCATTTGGTTCTATGCTTTGTGCAAACCTATTCTCTTTGAAAATATTACTGTAAAAATGTTTGTTATCTACCTAACAATCAGGGAGGAAATAATTATAGTCATAGCCATCGTTTCTTGAACCCTTACTAACTACCAGGCACTATGCTAAACACTGTACATACGATATTGTAGCTAATCCCCACATATAAAAGCATTTAACCATATTACCAAGCACACGGTAAACTATCATTAAGTGTTAGCCGTAATACCTACAAATTATATAACATTTTAAATGGAATGTAAACTTTGATGATTATTTTAATTACCAGAAGTTCTATTTCCTGTTTTTTTTCCAATCCACTATTCATTTTATATTATGATTTCTACTGTTTCTCTAGCTAATAGGTAGAGTTTTTATATTTCTCCTTTAACAGACAGGGGAGCCATTCAGAGGTCCTAACTTTATGCAAAGGCCTCACTTTTCTTTTTTTTTTTTTTTTTTTTTTGAGACAGAGTCTCACTCTGTTGCCCAGGCTGGAGTGCAGTGGCCGGATCTCAGCTCACTGCAAGCTCCGCCTCCCGGGTTTATGCCATTCTCCTGCCTCAGCCTCCCGAGTAGCTGGGACAACAGGCGCCCGCCACCTTGCCCGGCTAGTTTTTTTTTTGTATTTTTTTAGTAGAGACGGGGTTTCACCGTGTTAGCCAGGATGGTCTCGATCTCTTGACCTCATGATCTGCCCGTCTCGGCCTCCCAAAGTGCTGGGATTACAGGCTTGAGCCACAGCACCTGGCCAAGGCCTCACTTTTCAGCTACCTCCTAAAGGCCCAAAATCATATCCACTATGTCTGTGTGAGCATTAAACCCCTAATAGCTACACATAGTTCCATACTCCCCTGAGAGTAGTTGAGCTACTTTGTTTTAAATACCTGTGCATTTCTATTTCAAGTTCTTCCAGGCATTTAAACATTTCTTGGGGTATATTTTACTTAGCCTACGTGTTAAAAAAAAAAAAGGGTAATCTGAGTTAGCTCAGTCTGACACATAACCAGAATGAGAAGTAAAATATTATTTTACAGAAGCAGAAACTGAGCCCTAAATAAGTGAGCCCAGGGAGGTTGAGGCTACAGTGAGCTGTGACTGTACCACTGCACTCCAGCCTGGGTAACAAGTGTGAGACCCTGTCTCAAAAAAAAGCCCCACAGAAAATAAATACAATACAATACAATACAATACAATACAATACAATACAATACAATACAATACAATACAATACAATACAGTACAGTACAATGTTATGATAACACGAACACAATACCCTGTATCTTTTTACTTTAAAAAAAATTGTGCAAATCACAAATGCCATTTGAAGTGATAAAACGGAGTTTTCTTCATGTATCATTAGCTTCGTTTTAGGGAATTTCTGACCAGAACAAATTGCTGAAAGTTAAGGCCAGGCGTGGTGGCTCACTCCTGTAATTCCAGCACTTTGGGAGGCCAAAGTGGGAGGATCACTTGAGCCTAGGGTTTTGAGACTAGCCTGGACAATGTAGTGAGAACCCAAATCTACAAAAAAAAAAAAGTTAAAAATCAGCTGGGTGTAGTGGCACATACCTGTAGTCCCAGCTACTCAGGAGGCTGAGGTGGGAGGACTGCTTGAGCCTGGGAGGTTGAGGCTGCAATGAGTTATGATTGCGCCACTGCACTCTAGCCTTGTCTTAAACCAGCACAGTAGAAGAAATCATGAAACCTGAATTCTGCCACTAACTAGGTGTACGACTAGGGAACTACAACCTCTTTTTGTTTTGTCTTCAAAATAGGGATATTAATACTCTTCCCACAGTTTGGGGGTTGGGGGAGACAATGAGATTTCATTCATAGGATTACAATATATAGGAAAGTATTTTGGGGAAAAAAGGTTAAGAGTCATATAATACAGAAGAAAACATCATCACTAATATTTATATATTATAAATGTTAACATTAATATTATGTATGTATTATAAGTGTTATAAATATAATACATAAATAATTATGTATTATAAATGTTTGATCAGGAACAGTGAGACACTAAGTGAAAAACAGAATCTTAACTAACGCAAAATTATTTTACCTTCATGTTGCAGGCTAATTCCATTAGTTTTTTTGCATTTTCTTCTGAGCGGTATCTCTTAGGAAGCTGAACCCTAAAGAACTTCAAGGCACCTTCAAAGTCTGTCAACAGCAGGTCATCTTTCGAAGTCTTGAAGTAAGAAAATACAAACATATATAGAAAAAATGTGTTGCTATAAGGATGCACAAGAAGTTTTTTATATTCCCAGCACTTTTCAGCACTTTTACAATCCCCAGAAGATACTTCTTAACTTCTGTCAGAGCCACCTGCATACATCCACTGTTAGGGGTAATGCTAGATTTCCAGCACTTTTATAATTCCCAGAAGATATTTCTTAGCTTTTGTCAGAGCCACCTGCATACATCCACTCTCAGGGGTAGTGCTAGTGCACAGTGACTGCTCAGAATCAGACTACAATGAATGTGTTGCAAGTGCAGAGCAGGGAAGGACAGATAACTCGGCTAATAAATAAATGAGTACCTTTAATAATCCAAGGGCGACATTAAAAATGACACTTATTCCCTGAAAGAGAACAGACAAAAAGAACACTGTCAGCATTTATATCTCGACTACTATGCTATTTGTCCTCAGAATACCCCACATTTTTAAAGAAATTGTGAAAACTTAAGGAAGGAAATGAATTATCTCAGAACTACCTTGAAAAATAAAACCTAAAGGGCCATTGAAAAGCTGCTTAAACACTTAGTTTCCCATTTTTCTGAGAAAAGAGCTTTTCTTGTCCTATTCTCATATTCAATAATAAGAAATGCTTTTCCAAAGTATTCCATGCTTCCAAACCAAAAGATCAGTCATAAAGTTGTGATCTCTCAGGAAATAACTCCTGGGGAACTTTTCCTTTATCTTGTGCTGTCCCAATCCATGTACAGCAACCACTCTGTCCATAAGCCCTGTATTCCAGAACTGAATCTGCTCAGGGCTCCCTCCATTCTGCAAATCCTGGGACTAAGAACAAAGGAGAGGAAGCACTATCTGTTGATCAAGTTAAACTGCTTAAGCTGCTGGGCCTCAGTTTCCATAACTAATACTCTCCTAAGGGTTTTCTGAGATAATTAGCTGAAAAGTTTATGTAAATTACTTGGCATGCCACTGGCCCTTAGTAACTACTTAACAGATGGTTGTTTATACTAGTGAAAAGCTAGATACAATTTAAAGGTTTGTGATTAGAAATTGGTTACATAAAGTATGGAACATCCAAATAATGGGATACTTCGCAGCAACTAAGAAAAATGGCATATTTGGTAATATTTATTTCTTCTGTTTCTTAGAATATTTCAAGCTCACTGGTCGATACAAATTCTTTATGAATTTTTTTATGTTTTGAATATAGCATAATTAGAAAGGATAGTACAGATGTGTATGTTCAAGTACATGAAATTTAAAAAGGATACCAAAGAGTATAAATAACAATCATATTTTTAAATATACACATAGAGAACCACAATATATAGTGTTCCATCTATATGGAAACCATATTATTCTGTATAGTAATTATATATACACATATATGAACATACAAAAAAGGATGAAAGGCTACTACTTTTAACCAAACTGTTAAAAAGCAGCTAACCTACAGACAGTGGGATTTGAAGTATTTTTAATTATTTTTACTTATATTTTCTATAAACATATATTATTTTTATAATTATGTTTTTCTTAAACAAATAAATACACCACGCAAAATCCAAAATTACACCATGGCAAAGACTGTTATTTACTCTAATATCTATTTTCTCTTTAGTAATAAATCTCTAATTTTTAGCAAATTCCTGCTCAGCTTATTTTTTAAAAAGTCTCCCTTGCAGTTAGGTGTGGTCGTATAACTAAGTTCTAACCATAAAGTGGAAATACTGGATGGAACTTCCAGGAAATCTCCTTTAAAAACAGAGGATGCACCCTCTCCCATCCTCTAATCCTGCTGGCTTGAATATAGATATAATGGCTGGTGCACTACTCCTCCATATGGCTAACAGTCAGAGTGGAGGGAAGGCACGCTACTGCCAACATTCTGACTTCTTTTCATGAGAGAGAAAAAAGCTATTTTTTAAAATCACTGTTATTTTGGGTTTCTTCATTCAATACAGTCAAACTTAATATGAACTAATACAAATGTCTAATTCAGTATGTCTTTTCATATCAGAGTACACCTTTAACAAATATGATCATTAGCTTTAGTCCAAGGAAAAGTCACTTAAACCTAGATTCCCTAGCAATAAAATAAAATAAAATAACTAAAGAGACCAATTCTGTTTTGACAGAGCTGACCCTCAAAACAGAATTTGTTCTCAAGTACACTGCAAACAAAAGCCAAAGTGCTGCGGCCTCTGATACATACCTCACATAAAAGCAGGTCGATGATATGGAAGACCATGTAGAGAGGGAATTTTGCAGTGAAGAGAGTAAGAAACCACTGGGAGGCATACATGTGCGCTTCAAGGCTTATATCCAGGAAGTGGTTGTACAGGTCGGGAATGTATTCCTGAAATAGCAAACCAATTACTTCTGGGCACTTATGCATCTGTCCAATTCCCACTAAGGAGGCACATAAATCTACCAGGAATAGGTCAAAACAGTAAAATACTTGTGTTTTTCTAAAAATCTCCAAAGTGCTCAGAACACTTATCATCTGGTATTAAGCTGGCACTAAACTCTTTTTTCCAGACCACAAACTAGTTCTAAAGAAAGAGGAATCCCCAAAATGGTGACAAGTATTTGGAAAGTCTGTTTTTCCCTCCAAATTATAAAACATTTGGGAAAGTTTGTTTCACTTTTGTTACGAGATTCCTAACCAGTCAGCTTCAGAGCCTTGGGGAGTACTTCTTGACTGAGTTAGCTGTGGAAAAGACCCCTACAAAATCATCTGATCTTTTGGGAGTTTATCAGCTCACATCCATGAGGTGTGAAAGTTTAACACTTTGTTAATCTTTGCATCGTAATCACATAGTGAGAAGTGATAAAAATGAAACCCATCCTTAGCCACAAATCGCTAAGGCAATTACCACTGCTCCCTGGCACCATTTCCTCAATTTGGTGCTCCTTAGTCCTGTACTCTTTTTGTCAAACACAAGCTGGTTTCTCTTTTTACCTGCATGAGGCGCTCCAATTGGTAAAATTTGCAATGCAAATCTTCAAAGTTTTGCTTGAAAAGTTCCCTCAGCCCATAGTCAAACATGATCTTGACCAGAACACTGAATGCCTGTTCTTCAGGCATCTGTAACAGATAGGCAAGTTGTTGGGTAGGTAGGATGGTGGTGGGGAATCACAAAACATACAGAAGTTTTCTCAGGATATTAAATCCAGCTTTATATTATTGTCTTACCAGAAAATTTAGTGCTATGCAGAAACTCAGGCCTAAGGTTGTGTTTAAAACATTTATTTACTTAGACAAGGAATAGTTAACTCTGTCAGCACGGTTCCTGTCCTCAAGGAGTCTCCCACACAACCAGTATTAAAATAACTGTAATAGGAATTAGATATCAGTGATAATACAAGAACAGGAAGGCCTGTATCTGCCTAAGGCAGTCAGAAACAGACTCTGTACGAAGGATGGAATTTGAACTGAGCAGAAATAAGCTGATAAACAGTGCAGGTGTCATCTTTCCCAAATCCTGGGACCTCTGTTTAACCATTTTTCCTTCCTTAGCTGCTATTTCATTCTAGCAAAATTGTTTTTCTTCCTCGCTGTTGTTAAAAACATAGCTTGTTATAGAAGAACCTTACACATTCTAAGGCTCGCAGTAATGCTTCTACAAAAGTCTCCTTCACTTCTATTTATATTTATAACAATACCTACATTTTCCATAGTTTTATGATTAACTATTTCCCTGAGAACCTGGCAAGATACTTTCAAAAGAGAAAAAAGAAGCACTGGAAATGTTATTTAAGGATTGGTGTGAACGTAGCAAGCCTTCAAAAAAGTCAAGAAGGTGGGCAGGCTTCTGTGGAACAAGATGATGGAGGCGGGCTGAGCACAGAAATCACTGAGAAGAAAGCAGAACTAAAGAGCAAATCAGATTAAGTAGTAAGAAAGAAAAGCATAGCAGATCATTACTGGAAAGTTAAGAGTATTTGGGGCAAAAGCCCAGATTTTTGAAGTCTTTGTCATGGAAGGCAAATTTACTTTGCCACATGCAAGGAGATGTGGCCTAACCCACAGTGGTGATTCTGATGCTAGGTAGCCCATCTCCCCTCACTCTAAAACAAGCAGCAAGAGTTCAAAACAAGACATGGAGGGTCTGATTGGAAAACCCATTTTCAAGGGGATAAATGTCCTTGAACTGAAGGTGAGAACGAAGATAAATCACCCAGGCTTGTGGGACTTTGAGATATAAAGTTTCATTAAAACAACAAAACAAAGTAAAAACTTAACCTCTTTACTCATGTCATAGCTTTATCATATTTTTACATGACTACCAATAGCAACAAGCTGGGTTCAGTCAAGAAAAACCAAAGTTGCTTTTGTTTTACTTGTACAGGTTGAGCAACCCATATCTGAAAATATAAAATGCTCCAAAATCTGAAACTTTAAACACTGACATGATGTTAAAAGGAAATGCTCATTGGAACACTCTGGATTTTTGGATTTGGGATGCTCAACCGGTATAAAGTAAATATTCCAAAATCCAAAATCCACAACACTTCCGGTCCCAAGCATTTCAGGTAAGTGATACTCAAACTTGCATTGCAATCTACACAGAATGGCTTAATACCCTTGAATAACTTCCTGTTGCTTAGAGAAGCAACATTCAGACTCCTTACCTGGGCTCCAAAGCTTCCCCTAACTTTCTCCTCAACTCCCAATCACTCAGGATACTCCAGTCATACTGTTCTCCTTTCAGTTCCTCCCATACACCAACTGTTTCCCCAATTTAGGACTTCTATATACTGTACCATTCACTTTGCCATTAACACTCTATTCTCTACTCCCTTTTCAAATAGATCTATTATTTTCATAACAACATTTTTAAAAGTTAACACAGAAAAGTACAAAAGAAAATGATATCCCTTATCATTTTCCAGGCTGCTCCTTAAAGGTCACTTCCCCTGAGAAGCCTTTAATCTAAGACTCCCTTGTTACAATCTTACACCAACCTTTTTATTATACCTTAATAGCACCACTGAAAGTAATAAATGATATACTTGTGTGATTATCTGCTTAAAGCTAGTTGGATTCACAAGCTCTGTATCCATGAAGATTGAGACCATGTCTCTTATTTACCTCTGATCTTCAGCACAGTACAGATCATAACAGGTACTCAAAACTCTTTGCTAACATCACCTGTGTGGTATTCCTGCCAAGCATTTTAAACTGAATCATGAGAAAATGAGACAAATCAAGAATGTGGGACATTTTATATCACAATTTGTCTGAATTTTTCAAAACTATCAATGGCATGAAACACAAAAAAAGGCAAAGGAGTAATTTAGATTAATAGAATAAAGAGAAATGAAAATTCAATATTTGAATCTTCATTAGGTCTTGATTAGAAAAAAAAGCTAGACTCTATGGAGTAGACAAGGGGGAGAAAATTGAATGTGTACTGTGTATCAGACATTACTGAATCAATGTGGAATTTCTTGGATGTGATCACGGTATTATGGTTATGATACAGAATTCTGTTGCTCCCAGAAGGCATATGAATGATCAAGTATTTAGGAGTCTTGATGTTTATTATTTACTTTCAAGAATAATTTCAAAATAAAATTTAAGTAAAAAAGAAAATGTGTGTTTATGCAGAAAAGAGAAAAAGAGATGCAGAGGGAGACAAACAGAAAAAGCAATGTGGAAAATACTAATTGGTAAACTAGATAAAGACTGTTCACCTTAACACTGTTTAGAGTTTTCTGTGGATTTGAAAGAAAATAAAAAAGGTGCAGGGCAAAGGTGTTTGCTAAGCAAATGAATGAATAAAATGGTACTAAATGAAAGCCAACCTTTCTGCCTTCCTCCTACCCCAAAATACATAAATCTCAAAACAAATATTAATGACGATGGCTACTTTAGAGAAGATAAAACATCCCCAAGGGTTCAACCAACATTAAAGTCTCTCCCATCATCCTATTAATAAAAAGGAAGTCTACCCTTGTACTAGTTTTCAACATTGCCATTTATTCTCATCATATATCTCCTCCACAATGACATTAAGTTAATTTAAGGAAAAAGTTCCAGCTAGAGGAGTTAAAATTCATGCCTAAGAGTCTGTCCAAACCCAATATAAAACCATGCTCAAGCCTAAGGTTAGTATAAGCTGAGGCAGGCCATGTGTTAAGTCATAACAGAGACCTAATTACTCACATGGAGAAGGAGCACAGCAGCAAGAAATGACTGGCCCTGGCAATAACCAATCTCTTCATCATACACAGAATAAGCCTGGAAAATAAAACACACAGAGGATATGTAAATGAATGTATCCACTTGTGGGCCATGGTGGTACTATAGGACCTTGAATACAGAACCCTGGAGGATGCTACCCACACTGGGACAGCATTTTGACAGGCAATAAGTGGTGCCAATACTTCTCTCCAATCTTAATTTTTTCTTTACAATGAATACAGCTATCACCACTCCATTTCCTGTGGTGAAGGAGTAGGGAAGAGTAAGCAAAAACCACTTCTGCACTAAAAAAACTTTTCATATTTCCTTGTTGTTGTTCATGATGTTCCCTCTCTCTGCCTGAAACATGCACTCTTCCTTCAGGCACCAAACTTATTTCAATTCCCCCAGAATGAATCCCTCTCTTCTCTGCCTCTATGGCACCTGCTACACAAGCATGGTTATTATTATATTACCACCACATTGCATTACCCGGGAGGCGGAGCTTGCAGTGAGCTGAGATCCAGCCACTGCACTCCAGCCTGGGCGACAGAGCCAGACTCCGTCTCAAAAAAAAAAAAAAAAATTTTTTTTTATAGAGATGAGATCTCAACTATGTTGTGCAGGCTGGTCTCTAGCCCCTGGGCTCAGGCTATCCTCCTGCCTTGGCCTCCCAAAGTACTGGGATTATATGTGTGAGCCAATGCACCTGGCCCACACTGCATTTTTTTTTTTTTAATAGAGATAGGGTCTCACTATGTTGCCCAGGCTGGTCTCAAACTCTTGAGCTCAAGTGATCCTTCTGCCTCAGCCTCTCAAAGTGCTAGGATTACAGGCTTGAGCCACCAAGCCCAGCCCCACACTGCATTTTACATGTCCATCTTCTCTGCCAGACGAGTAGGCTTTGTGAGGGATAGGGTGATGTCCTATTCAACCTAGTCAGCACCTCATATACAGCATGCACTCACTAAACACTGTTAATGTTATTCATTTTTCTTTCTGGGAAAAGCTCTTTTGGCAAAGACACCAAAATATAATTCTTTCCACAATATCATAATAACTTTTCTGATAAGCGAGATTACTCTGAAAACATTTGTGGGTTCCTCTGGAAATCTTATTTTTATTTTTCTTGGCAGCAAATGATTACTACCCATCTCCTCTGAACATTATTTTGAATAGAATATTGACATCTAACATTCTTCATGGTTTACTCTTTGGTTTTTTAGTTCTTTTTCAGAGTTCTGTTTTTATATCTGGTATTTGTAGTTCTCATGTAAATGTGGTACAAAGGGAAATTCCTATATCTTCAAGATGTTATTCCTTGTTTGACAAATTTATTTCTTGTGAAACTCCTTTTGTTTTCCACTTATTTTTTGTGCCAAGGTTCCTCTGTGTTCCAAGAAAGCAACTTAGAATTGGGTATGTTTAGAATATATAACTCTTAGCAAAATATGGTGCCAATACTTAATAGATGCTAGTCAAGTTAATATGCAACCAAAGTTTATCACTAGCTTTGGTGAAACTATAGCTTTTAAAAATGCATATATTATGATCATGCATTCAGAAATTTTCATAGAATTCAATGTAATCTTATTATACCATACCCATTTCATCACAGTTTATCTGATAAGAAGGCTACAGGATGAGAAACACATATACTTTTCCAGAGACAAGATGTGCAAAAAGGGCTTTAGAAATTATCAGTTTATAATACAATGAGGCACCACTTTCCTATCAAATTAATAACAATTAACAAATGTTAATACCAGTATTAACACTGTGTTAAAAATGAGTAGTAATATATGCTAAAACAAGTCTTTGGAAAACAGGCAATGTCTCTGAAGATATCCATTAGTAGTTTTATCAGCCATTAGTAGTTTTATCAGTTACAAAAGAACAGAGGCTTTAGAGTTAGTCAGAGTTGGGTTAAAATCCCACAACTGCCAATGTCTAGATATGGATCTTTTCTTTCTTTTTCTTTTTTTTATTTGAGATGGAGTCTCGCTCTGTCACCCAAGCTGAGTGCAGTGGCACGATCTTGGCTCACTGCAACCTCCGCCTCTCAGGTTCAAGCAATTCTCCTGCCTCAGTAGCTGGGACTCCCAAGTAGCTGGGATTACAGATGCCCACCACCACACCCAGCTAATCTTTGTATTTTTAGTAGAGATGGGATTTCATCATGTTGGCTAGGCTGGTCTCGAACTCCTGACCTCAGGTGATCCACCCACCTTGGCCTCCCAAAGTCCTGGGATTGCAGGCGTAAGCCACTGCGCCTGGCCTAGATATGGATCTTGAGTGTGTAACTTACTTTATTTGTAATATGAGAATAAGCCTAGTATTAATATCACAGAGTTGATGTATTCTTCTCATTTAGTCCTCTCATTTAACATGCTCAGCACAGAGCTTCAGCAATTATGTATTAATAATAGGATGAAATTGTACTGAATTTCTATAGGTAGAAAATGGAGGGGAGGATATTTTTCAGGCTGATGGAAGATAAAGGAATCATACAGGTGTGAAATTATATGATATATTTGGAAAATGTTTGGAGTGTAAGTTTCATGTTGGCTGTAATGAAATCTGGGGGAGGAAAAGACATTTCACTAATTCATCAACACTTAATGAACACCTACTATAGACCAAGCACTGTGCCAAGTGCTACAGATGCTACCATATCTAAGAAATGATCCCTGCCCTTGAAGACATCACAGTTCAGGGGGAAGTTAGACAAGCGAATCAACGAGAGCACAGTGAGAAGTTCAATGTGGCTAATGCATACAATATTTGGAGAAGCAGCAATAAGGGCAAAGTCAGGATATAATACAAAGTATCTTCAACACTAAGCTAAGGAATCCAGGGAAATGAACTAGGACTTTTCATTTAATTCCATGGGTTATAAAGTAGCCGTTATAAAGGTTTCTGTGGAGGCCACTGAAATGATCTAATTCTGTGTTAGGCAAGGAGTAAAGAATAAACAGGCTAGAACCCAAAGGCAGAGCAGCTTTTGTAAAACTGCCAGCAATGTAAGATACTGGCCTCTACCAGGGCGGTGAAGAGACAGAATGAAGCTAAGGGAGACATCAGTCATACCTAACACAACCTAGACAAAGACAGGACTGAAAACTAACAGAAATGATTGTCTCCAGCAGGACAATGGTATGGGAGAAGAGGAGGACTATGTTTCATTTAAAAAGATACAACTTAATGTAATGTGGGTCTTGTTGGATCTTGATTCTACCCAGCCATATTAAGGATATTTGAATATGGAGTAGCTACTAATTGGTAAAGATGGATAAACTTATTTTTTAGAGATGTAGTATTAAAAAATTAGGATCATGATGTCTAAAATTTGTTTTAAAGTACTTCAGGAAAAAGGAAAAAAAGAGACAAAGCAACTGTGACAATACATTGACAAATAATGAATTAGCGTGGGGGATATTAACTATACTTATCAGTTAGACTAATCATTATATTAATTAATGTTTATGCTTGAAATTTTTCATAATAAACCATGTTTTAAAATGAACTCTATTTTTAAACCCATTCTGTTTGATATACTTGACAGACTTTTACATGGAGACTAATTGTCTGCTGGAAATTTAGACCTTGAGTTAATATAGATTTGAGAACATCTGTACAGTGGTGATAGCTGAAGCTCTGGGGGTGGAACAGATTACCCAGGGAGATGGTGTAGAGCTAGCGAAACTACCAACTGATCACCCAGAGGAAGGCCTCTGGTTTAGCGGCAGGTAGTGTGAGATAAAATGATGAAGTCAGTGAAGTCATGAGAGTGAGCCCATACCCAAGAGGCTGACATGTCTTATGCTCAAGAGCAGAAAGCTCTGCAAGGAAAAGCATCATCAAATAGGAATTAGAATATAGTGGGGTCAAAAGTATGTAACGAGGGACCAGAGGGAGTGGACACAGTGTTACTTTCCAAGAAATTCTGTAGTAAAGTGAGAGATGGCAGGGGTCACTGTTTAAGCAGGAAATAAAACTGAGAAGGGGCTAAAAAAGGATGATCAGAGAGGAAGATTACCACAGAAATCATAGTTTTATGTATCCTATGTAAAAGTTAAAATTAAATCTAAAAAATATTTCTCTAAACTCAACTGTCCTTATAGTTTAAATCATCTAACTTTTCACTGGTGAGCCTATCCTTTATTGCTAGCCTGTCCTAAAACCCGTTGTCATATAGCATTACGGACATGTCTCATGCTTTATCTGTACTTACTACATAGGAGATGCTAAATAAGTACTTGATTACTTTTGGGAGGAAAAGACTAAAGACGAATTCTGAGGACAGACGAAGATCGAAAAACTCCGTTCCTACCTCCTCCTTTTATAACCCAATCGCTCTAATGTGCCAAAATCTATTTGAAAATGGAATACTGAAATTGAACAGGTTATCACTTCCTTTAGTGTTTGGGTACAGATCTTTTGAGAGAAATCAGAATCTCCCATCATTTACTATGCTGCAGTGCTGTAAGTCCACCTGGATAGGCAATGACACTTCCCACTGTGAGATGGTACCATAGGTACCAAGTTCATCACTTATAAAGTGAATACTGAAAAGGAGTCTGCAATGTCACAGGGTTCAGAGGTTCTTAACATAAAAACAAATTTTGAAAGTCTAAATGTGCAACTGTCATCTAAAAATCTTGATTAGATAGGGAAAGGAAACCCTACCGTTTTATTTCTAATTATTTTCTACTCTTTAATGAGTCTAAAATTCTGTTCTCACCTTTGACTTTGCAATGTCTTCTCTCTTTTTTGAATTCTTGAACATCAAATACAAATTATACTTTGTAGTTGTTTCTTATATAATTTCAAAGCAGAACCACCACTCAAAATTGAGTCTTTTTTTTTTTCTTTTGACTTGAAATACCTTGCATATTTTATATAAGGAATCTTGTCCATCTCCTCCTGTGTCCTTAAAGTAGTCATGGGCTGGGAACGTTCGGTTAATATCCCGGGTGATAGCACTGTCCTGGGGAGACTCCTGTGGAAACATAAGGAAAGAGAGGTTTTAGTTAGGTTAGTTATGTAAATATTCAGGTTTACGCAAGGTCTTCTCATTTACACACTTTAAATGTTGCGGGGACATACATACATATATGCATGCCCATAGTTACTGTCTCTTCAGGCACCAACCACTCAAGCAAAAGCAAATGTAAAAGGGAAAAAAAGATGGAAGAAAAGCAACCCATTTCATCTATACACTTCCATATTATACTCCATTCTTACTGCAAAGAACTGCAGCTGCTGCCCCTTCTATTGTAAGATGGAAAATATGCTATTAAGAATGGATTTCTCATAGGAAAATACTCAAACTAATCGCAAAAGGAGGAGGTAAAGTGCTCCCAGTAGAAAAACTGCTGCTTTAATTGATGCTTTGGAATGAAGCCCATATGCCAGTTTTCAAATGGAAAAGAGTAGTTACTTAATTGGGGTTTGTCCTAGAGGCAAATGGCATAAGAATGCACAAAGCAATCTACTCAGAATGAACCAGACCACCAAATGCCAAGGGATTCAAGCAGGCTATGGGAAAATATCCTTTGCTTTTTCCAACGGACAAAAACTGTTTCCTCTTCTATAATGAGTTAACTAAAACTGAACAAATGTCAATAATGTCAACAAACCTTTGTAAAATACACCAAGTACCCAGTTATTTCCAATATTCTCCCCTTGTTAAATTTCATTTGCTGACACAGTAAAGAACTGGAATACAGAAACATGACCTTCTATTTTTAACAATGCAGTGTCTTCATAGCTAAGACAATAGAGTTGATTCTCCTTGGTAAGAATACATCATCATCAGTATACTACCAAAGAACATGATACCTCTGTTTTAAGATGAAAAATGCAAGTGCTGTTCTTCTCTTGTCCAATAATTTCTCTAGCCTTTTGGGTAATTATGTTCCCAAGGCCATGAATATTTTATGGTTGTGGGATCTGAACTAACTTTAAAGCCTATGCTCTTTCTTAAACAGTAAACTATTTATACCTTCAAGGAAGTCGCCAAATTGCTTTTCAAAGAGTTTGAGTGGCATATGTTACTTCTAGTTATTAACATAGTCTTAACAGTTAATGGCAGCTCAGGACTGTGGTGCTCTTCAACAAAAGGAAAAAATCCAAGGGATATCTATGACTACAGCAACTAATTACATGGTGGTAGCTTCCAGAATGAAATAGAGCTCGGCGTTGGAGGTACCTCCAAAAGTTGAGAAAGTGGGGGAGAGAGGGAGAGCAAGCGAGAGTGACCGACAGAGTGAGTGAGTACACGCACAGATTTTGGGGAAGGCAAGGTAGCTAGAACTGTAGGGTAGAGTGCTAGTGAGGAATAAGCTGAATAGAGAACTGAAGAGTTAGAAGAGGGGTCCCTATGAGACATGAATCATAAAAAAATGACAAACTGGATACTTCATCAAAATTTTAAAATCTTACTATTTAAAAAACTGTTTAAAATATGAAAAGTTAAGTCATAGGCCAGGACACAATACCTACAAAACATATTTGATAATAAAGTTGGAGACCTGTAATCCCAGCACTTTGGGAGGCCGAGATGGGCGGATCACGAGGTCAGTAGATCGAGACCATCCTGGCTAACACGGTGAAACCCTGTCTCCACTAAAAAATACAAAAAACTAGCCGGGCGAGGTGGCGGACACCTGTAGTCCCAGCTACTCGGGAGGCTGAGGCAGGAGAATGGCATAAACCCGGGAGGCGAAGCTTGCAGTGAGCTGAGATCCGGCCACTGCACTCCAGCCTGGGCGACAGAGCGAGACTCCGTCTCAAAAAATAAATAAATAAATAAAGTTGGAGTTGTATCCAGAATATATAACTCTCTAATGAGAAAGACAATTTTTTAAAAAGTGGGAGGGTGTAAATGATTCAGGCATTTCATTAAGGAAGATCTAACACATGGCAAATAAGCACTTGAAAAGATGTCAACATTACGAGTCCTCAGGGCAGTGCAAATTAAAACCACAATGAGACTCCACTACATATCTACAAAATGCTAAAATTAAGAAGTGTTGGCAAAGGATAAGAAACAACTGGAACTCCTATACAATGCAAAATGGTACAAACACTTTGGAAACAGTTTGGCAGTTTCTTACAACAGTAAACACAAAATTACCATACAACCCAATGATTCCATTCCTAGGTATTTACCAAAGAGAACTGAAAATATAAATGCATGAAAAGACAAACTCAATGTTTACAGCAGCTTTATTTCTAACAGCCAAAACTGGAAACAATCCAAAGAGAGTCAGATGAATTTAGGAATTCTATAAAACAACAGAAGCTCTAAAAAATGCTAAGAATGATAGACTGTGGTTTAAGACAACTATGCAGGTTAGAAAATTAAATTGAGAATGGAGAGGAATATGGAAACCTTCAAAATATTTTACATCAGTTACATCAATCATATCATACTGATGATGGAGATGACAACCCAAAAAAGGATACAGTTATTAGAGGTATGAGATTTGGGCTGGGCATGGTGGCTCTCGCCTGTAATCCGAGCAACTTTCAGAGGCTGAGACAGGTGGATCACTTGAGGCCAGCAGTTTGAGACCGGTCTGGCAACATGGTGAAACCCCGTCTCTACTACAAATACCAAAATTAGCCAGGCATGGTGGCAGGCGCCTGTAATCCCAGCTACTTGGAAGGCTGAGACACGAGAATAGCTTAAGCCCGTGAGGCAGAGGTTGTAGTGAGCCAACATCATGGCACTGCACTCCAGCCTGCGCAACACAGTGAGACCTGTCTCAATTTAAAAAAAAAAGAGAGAGAGAGGAGATGAGATTTGGAAATTCAACTGTACACAGGATGTAAAAAATAACAAAAAAACTGAAAATACTCTCTATAACTGGGTTCTTGTCAATCTGCCATCCCATATCCATTAATCATGGAATTATAAGAGAATGAAAGGGCCAAATGTCCTTAAGAGAAGGTCAATTTGAAAATTCACACTCAATTTTTGATGCCTTCAAGAATGATAATAAATTGAGGAGTTCCATGTGAATCATTTGCTTAAAATATTTGGCCTTAGGAAATATGCTGAAGAACTTGGAATAAATTCATTTGACTTGCTGGAGGCCACTCATGCAAAAATGATGCAGAAATTCTAATAATGATAAATTTAGTAAGTTCCTATCAGAACGATATTAAATTTGAAAAGGTTCGAAAATAAAACACAGCAACATTATGGATGATCCCCTAGAGGAAAAAAGCAAAGAGCTTTTGCAAAATAGTCAAAGCAAGTGCTTATAAAATTAAGCTTTATACAACAATATATATTCCTTTTCTTTCTTGTTTTGCTCTTGTTGCCCAGGCTGGAGTGCAATGGAGCAATCCTGGCTCACCATAACCTCCACCTCCCCAGTTCAAGTGATTCTCCTGCCTCAGCCTCCCAAGTAGCCGGGATTACAGGCATGTGCTACCATGCCCGGCTAATTTTTGTATTTTTAGTAGAGATGGGTTTTCTCCTGGTCAGGCTGGTCTTGAACTCCTGACCTCAGGTGATGCGCCTGCCTCGGCCTCCCAAAGTGTTGGGATTACAGGTGTGAGCCACAAAACCCAGCTGTATTCATTTCTAAGGAGTTAAACATAAATGTAACTGATGTAGAGAGCCTGCCAATTCAACACATATAACACTATTCATGGCCAAACTGATCGAGTCAACCAAATACATCCTCTCAAGGAGGCTGTAGTTAGCAAAATGGCTTAACAGACAAGTTCTTATAAATGTACTTTTATAAATGTACTTACGGCAACAGTGCACAGATGGTGACTTTAAAAGAACACGGAATGAATGGCAAAAATATTGTCAGTTGTTATGTTCTGAAAATTACTGCTGTTATAACAGAGGTAGGTTTTTTTTTTTGATCAACTGGTTTTGTGTTTTGGCTAATTCATTTATCCCAAGAAAAACACCTTTAATCTTCAGAAGAAAACAAAAATGCAATAGGATTATGCAGTACGGACATCTTGCAACTTTTTCTATAAAGGGTCAGGTAAAAATTTTTGGCTTTGCAAGCCATTCAGTGCTGCAGTTTTTCAATTGTTCCCTTGTAGAGCACCCATAGACAATACGTAAATAAACAAGCACTGCTGTGTCCTAACAAAACTTTATTTATAAAAGCAAGAGCAGGCCAGGCACAGTACCTTATGCCTGTAATCCTAGCACTTTGGGAGGCCGAGGCGAGTAAACCACTTGAGCCCAGCAGATCGAGACCAGCCTGGGCAACACGGTGAAATCTCATCTCTACAAAAATACAAAAATTAGCTGGGCGTAGTGGCACACACTTGTCTTAGCTATTCGGGAGGCTGAAGCAGGAGGATCCCTTGAGCCCAGGAGGTGGAGGTTGCAGTGAGCCAACACTGTGTCACTGTGCTCCAGCCTGGGCCATAAGAGAGAAAACCTGTCTTAAACAACAACAACAAAAACGAATAAACAAAAGTGAGAGGCAAACTGAACTTGGCCCTGAGGTGGTAGTCTGTTAACCCTTGTTATAAGTATACTACAACACATAATTTGTTATGGTCAGCATGACCAGAGAGAAGATTTTCGTTATGATTTTAAATATACTAACATGTTATTAATTTTATACATGCTTTGCCCTCAAAAACTCTGTCACAACCTGCTACAGCTTGAAATGTCTATCTCTTTGAACACTTTCATACTTTTTCATGTAATAACAAATGTTAAAAATGTTTGCTGCATTTTGCAAAAGTCAGTATATTCCTGTATATGCAGCGAGTAAACGTTTAAATAAAACCTTGCAATTGTAGTGGTATATAGTCCCTGATATTTCAAGCAGCAAAATAAACAGTATATACAGCTCATAAATTATAAACACATAAAATGACACCCATGAGACTGGCTAAAATAAAAATACCAAATGTTGGTGAGGATATGAAATTACTGGAACTCTCAATGGTTGCTAATGGGTGTGTAAATGATATAACCATTTTGGTAAAGAACATAGCAGTTTCCCATAAAGTTAAATATATATCTAACTACCATGACCCAGCAATTCCATTCCTAATAGCCTCATGTGTAATAGCCCAACTAGAAACCTCAAATGTCCATCTATAGAAAAAGTGATAAATTATGATATATCCATTTAATGGACTACTACCCAGCAATATAAATGAACCTCTAATACATGAAACAACACAAATAAATCTCAAAAACATTATGTTGAGCAAAAGCCCATGGTGACAGAAATCGAAATGGTTACCTAGGAGTGGGTGGGAAATCAAAAGAAAAGGGGCATAAGGCAACTTTCTGAGATGATAGAAAAGTTTACATTTTCTTTGATTGGTGTTTATACAAATATAAAAAATTGTCAAAATTCATCAAAATGAACATGTAAGGTGTATGTTCATTGTATGTAAATTATAGTACACTCACAAAAACTGTAATCTCACATTCCCCACCTCCCTCCACCAACGTTTCTCAACACTTCTCTATTCTTGTGAATGGCAGCAGGTTTTACCACCTTGTTTCTGATTCTAGCTACCATGAATGATCACTGATCTTGAGATCTCTCTGCAGAGTCTGGATTCTGTCTCTCTCTTTCCACTTCTAGTGCATCACCCAAAGGCAGACCCATGCTTCATCTTACCAAGACTAATATAACAGCCTAAATGATTGTCTTAGTCGCTTCGGGCTACTCTAACAAAATACTAAAAACTGGGTGGCTTATAAACAACAGGAATTGTTTTTATAGTTCGGGAGGCTGGAAATTCCAAGATCAAGATGCTGGAAAATGCAGTGTTTGGTGAAGGCTCGCTGTACGGCTCATAGGTGGCATGTGCTCACTGTGTTCTCATATGGGGCAGGGCAGCTCTCTAGGCCTCTTCTTTCTAAGGGCACAAATCCCATGCATAAGGACTTTGCCCCCATGACCTAAACACTTCCCAAAGGCCCCATCTCCTAACGGCATCACATTAGTGATTAGGCTTTTTTGGTTTTTTTTAATTTTTATTTATTTATTTATTTTGAGACAGAGTCTCGCTCTGTCGCCCAGACTGGAGTGCAGTGGCACGATCTCGCCTCACTGCAAGCTCTGCCTCCCGGGTTCACGCCATTCTCCTGCCTCAGCCTCCCAAGCAGCTGGGACTACAGGTGCCCACCACCACACCCGCCTAATTTTTTGTATTTTTTTAGTAGAGACGAGGTTTCACCGTGTTAGCCAGGATAGTCTCCATCTCCTGACCTCGCGATCCACCCACCTCAGCCTCCCAAAGTGCTGGGATTACAGGCGTGAGCCACCACGCCCAGCCATGATTAGGTTTTGACATATGAATTTTGGGGGGACATAAACATTGAGACCATAACACTGATCTTCCTTTATCTCTTTACTTCTACCAGCACAACCATGTCCGATTAATTTTCCTGAAATGCATGGACCAATCAGATCATTTGCTGGTCATAAACTTTTATGAGTCATTACTACTATGCACACCGGAGGAGGAAGTCCATGCCTCCTTCTCCATAATGACCACTTCACAAGTAGAGTGAACACCAATCTGATTTCAGAATACCACTTGAACCATGTAGTAAGTAGGGTCACTGCTGCAAAAGGCACCCAGGACATTCTGCTCTCTCTCTCAAACGCATGCTGGAAAATCCTGAGGATCTGGGGCATGCTGGGGGAAGACTGGAGCATTAGGAAGAGAAAAGCCTTTAAACCCAGACACATATTCAAGTCCAATGTGCTGCTGGTGGCTGCCAGTTAACAAATTAAACCTTGTTTTCCACTTGTCACTCTTCCTTGTGTTTCTATTTCTTTGAAAACTTAAAGAGAAAAAGGGGTGACTGGCATGGCAGAATTTGGGCATTGTTGGAAGGAGGTCTATTTAAAACCATACTCTAAAATATCAGCACTTCTTAAATGTATTCACTAAGCAAATACTGAGAATTAACGCCTCATGCTAAAATCCAAATCTCTTCCCCAAACATAAGCATTATAATGATATACCTTAGTGCATTTTAAAGCGAAAATCTAACTTTTGGCTTTCTTAGTATAATAAAACTTTTTTGTTTTCTTATTTTAGTAAAATTGTTTTGCTTTTCTGTAATAATAATACTGGAAGGAAAAAGAAGAATTTTACCATTCAGATATAACCATGGGTAATATTTGGCTGGCATATGCCAAACTTTTTAGGTTATAACCATTTATTTTTATAAAATGATTTTAGAAAATATGTTTTTGCTAACTACAAAATATTGTATCTTTTCATATTATTTGGCCATTATCCTACCTTAGTATTTTTAATGCACAGTAACCTGTCACATGGTCGTATCATAATTTACTCTGCCAAAATCTCCGCTTTGGGATATGCAGCTATTCTACCCCTTTTGCTATAAACAAGGCTGTAAAGTAGAGCAGTGATTCTTAAGGGAGAAAAGACAGTTTCCACAAACACTCCATTTCCCTGAAGATACAGCATAATCCTTGTTTTTGGATTTTGAGTGGTCCTGCTTATTTGCCCTTCAGAAAAGTTGTAACAATTTACAAACCACATTGATACCACTCTTACAGCAATTACTCTGTTCTTTAATAGTCATTTGTATACTTGTCCTACGCTCCTTCTAGTCTGTAAGAATTGAATCTAAAGTTGCAAAAAATTGCACATAAAGTTTATTGACTCTATCCTATTCTAACTGCAATACATGATTTGCTGTCAACATTTAAAAAGGTATTACCATACATACATTTGCTTGCTCTGTCAGTTGAGAGGGCCTAGAAGCAATAACATCCAGTAGCAAGGAGCACACCTAGCATCTATATTTTGGTATCTAGTATCATTTACTAACAAAAGGAACGAACCCTCCTTGGAGAAATGGCTGCTTCTAGGACTAGGGCAGATAGCCTGGAACATATTGTATTGGCAAAAAACAGGAAATTGTCTCCCTTCACCCCCACCACAAAGAAAACAAACCTACATCGATAGGGGTATGCCAAAGGGACACGGGAGCCAAGTGAAAGAGTTCCCAATCAATGGTCAAAGCTGGAGCAATTTTAGCAACAAAATAAACTGGGTTATATAAGTATAAAAGAAATGGCCAGGCATGGTGGCTCACGCCTATAATCTCAGCACCCTGGGAGGCCGAGGTGGTCGGATCACCTGAGGTCAGGAGTTCAAGACCAGCCTGGCTAAAATGGCGAAACCCCATCTCTACTAAAAATACAAAAATTAGCTGGGCGTGATGGTGGGTGCCTGTAATCCCAGCTACTCAGGAGGCTAAGGCAGGAGAATCGCTTGAACCCAGGAGGCGCAAGTTGCAGTGAGCCAAGATCGTGCCATTGCACTCCAGCCTGGGCGACAAGAGAGAAACTCCATCTCACAAAAAAAAAAAAAAAAAAAAAAAAAAGGAGAGGAAGAAATATCTGGCTGGGCATGGTGGCTCACATTGTAATCCCAGCACTTTAGGAGGCCAAGACAGGAGGACTGCTTGAACCAAGGAGTTCAAGACCAGCCTGGGCAGCATGGTGAAATGCCGTCTCTACAGAAAAATAAAATAAAATAAAATAATTTTTAAAAATTAAAAAAATAAAATTAAAAAAAAACCTCAACAAAACAAGCAAACAAAAAACACACAAAAAATTAACCAGGCATGGCGGCACATGTAGTCCCACCTACTCAGGAGGCTGAGGTGGGAGGATTGCTTGAGCCTGGGAGGTCAAAGCTGCAGTGAGCTGTGATCGTGCCATTGCATTTCAGCCTCTGTGACAGAACAAGACCCTGTCTCCAGTCAATCAATAAAAGAAATATCCAGGAGTACATACTTACATAAATAAATGATTGAACAAATAAATGGGGGAGAAGAGACAAATCCTCCACGCAGAAGAATCCCAAATAATTTATGTAGATACCTCACCTTCGAGGAAGGACAGCAAAACTCCCCACTCCTTAAGTGTGGGCTGTGCACAGTGACTTCCTTCAGAATAGTACAGTACAGTATAACACAGTGGGAAAAAGAAACCTTATGGTGGAGAAAACTGACAAAGATGACCTTGGCCAGATGATTGAGGTCAAAAGCAGTGATGTCACACTGACAGCATGTACCCTTGATGTCATAAAAATGGCGCTTTACCTCTGTATTATTCCTTCAGAATAGTATAGTACAGTATAACGCAGTGGGAAAAAGAAACCTTATGGTGGAGAAAACTGACAAAGATGACTTTGGCCAGATGATTGAGGTCAAAAGCAGTGATGTCACACTGACAGCATGTACCCTTGATGTCATAAAAATGGTGCTTTACCTCTGTATTATTCCTCCTCAAAATTCATGACTTCATGTCAGACAAATTTCACTTGAGGGATATTCTACAAAATACTTGAACAGTATTTCTTAAAACTGTCAAAGTCATTAAAAACAAGGCAAGCCTCAGAAACTGTTACAGTCAACGGGAACCTAAGGAAATATGAGACTAAATGTAATGCACTATCCTGGATGGAATCCTGGAGCAGAAAAAGGATATTAGATAAAAACTAAAGAAATGTAAATGAAGTTTGGGATTTGGTTAATAATATCTTGATATTGTGTTATTAATTATAATAAATGTACCATAAATACAAGGTGATAATAATAGAGTTAATAACAGAGTATACGGGAATTCTTTGTACTATTTTTACAGTATTTCTGTAAATCTAAAACTGTTCTTAAAAATAAAGTTTATTAAAAGCAAAAAGATATTACCTCCTTATTCTACAATATGGAAATTCAGACTTAAGAGAAATTAAGCCACCCAACTTCACACACCAGAACTTATTAAAGCCCTCAATAAAATGCTGGACTAAATTTGTGCAATAAAATTGGTGTAATGAACATTGTGGATATATGCTCAATAGTAATCACAGGTAGGCTCTGTTTTTGTAATTTATTTGCAGGTGATTTCTTTCTTGTCCCCAGTTATGATGATCTTTGAGTGTGTACAATAATACAGTGGTGAAGCTCTATTACTTTCTTAAATTTGAAGGCTCTCCTAAAATAGATTATGCAGATAAAAAATCTAAGGAAATAGTAACATTTGTGCTGTTTTCTTCTCCCTATCTTGGTTTTAAAAGTCTCCCATTAGTTAAAACCACAGTGGTACCACATTCTGTAATCTTTCTGGATGACTATTTTTATACCTTACTGTGAGAATTGGCTCACTGTGTAATTTCTCAGGATCAACAAGGTACTGGGAACTGTAGGAAACCCTTTAAATACACACCCTTTTGTAAACTCAAGTTGAAAAATAGAAAGCTAAGAATGGCAGGAAGAAAAAGAAAGTACCCAAACAAAGAAAACGCAGTGGAAGGCTGCCATGAGAAATAACCAGCATAGGGAAAATTATTATTTCCAAAGTAGCTTGTTGCCCAAAGAAAAAGTCAGTTCTTCTTAAGACTAACCCAGAATGTGACAGATGCTTTATTAAATGCCATCATGTAATATTTAAGAAAACAGAATAAAACAAAAACAACGCCAAAACCCACTCCAATACATTATATACCATGTCCTATCTTTACAATATACTTCACAAGAATAAAGTAACAATTTTTGGTTACATTTTCTTTTTAAAAAGTCAGCTACTGCTTATCAGAAGTCATTTTAAAGACTAAGTTTTTAAAATCCCCTAAACAGATGGGATAAAAATTCAAAAGAAGGAAAATGAAATTGAAAGTGTGGTATGCTTAATATAAAATAAATGAGGACCAAAAATCTCTCAGAGGCAAAATAATTCTCTCCTAATTACATAGCACTCATGTCATTTGTCATTTCATTTCAAATGTTTGGAAGTAGAACTGAGCAAAATAAAGAATGAGAATAAGACTGTTAAGCCTATGAAAACAGATGTCTTATGTTTGGGTAAAACCAAGATGGTCCTACAAAAGTCTGCAAAATCTGGAAATTTTATTTCAATTGGTCATGTCACATCTCAAGCACTTCCAATTTGATAGAGCCAAGAAAAGTGACAAAGAAAAACAGTAACATTATTTTGTCTCTTAATTGCTTTGTCTTTTAAAATTAAGTACTGAACCCATCTAAGGAATGCCTCACAAGAATTATGACAAAACAAAAACAAGGTGTGTATAGTTTTCTTAGCCTAAGATTTAATAAACAGACTTACAGGTTTCTATAAATTATCTGACTTTGTATGCAAAGTTTTTTGTTTCGTTTTCCTTTGTTTTTGAGACAGAGTTGCACTCTGTTGCCCAGGCTGGAGTGCAGAGGCCGTGATGTTGGCTCACTGCAACCTCCACCTCCCAGGTTCAAGAGATTTTCCTGCCTCAGACTCCCAAGTAGCTGGGATTACAGGCGCACACCATCATGCCCAGCTAATTTTTTTATTGGTAGAGATGGGGTTTCGCTATGTTGGCCAGGCTGTTCTCGAACTCCCAGCCTCAAGTATCTGCTCACCTCAGCCTCCCAAAGTGCTGGGATTACAGGCGTGGGCCACCGCGCCTGGCCTGTATGCAAAGTTTTGTGAGCATTTTTCTCAGAGGAGTGCTCAGGGTTTTAAACATGTTCACTAGAACGTTAAGCTTCATGAAGAGAGAGATTTCTGTTTTGTTCACATATATCTCTAAGCCCAGAGAAGAGTATCTGACACACAGTAAGCAACTGATAAAAACTTATTGAATAAATTAATTCTCAAAAGGATATAAGACACATAGTAAGGGTCAGAGCCACTTATCTAAAAGATCTAAAAGAAATTTTCTATTGCCAGATGTACTTTCACAGACCTAAAAATAATTATTTAAGTAACAACATGTAGGTCTATCTTAACAACCTTTTGAGGTGGGTTCTATTATCTCCCCCACTTGACAGATGAGGAAAAAAGTTAAATCACTTGGCTAGAAAGTAGGAAGCTAGCTCTGGAACCCAACTGGTCTGGTTTCCTAGATCACCTTCCTAACCCAAATGAACGTATTGTAAAAGTGAAAATATTCTGTTATCAGTATTGTGTTGGAGTTATAATTTCTAATATATTTTAAAAAATGCTTTTCTCGTGGCCAGGCACGGTGGCTCACACCTGTTATCCCAGCACTTTGGAAGGCCAAGACGGGCAGATCACCAGGTCAGGAGATTAAGACCATCCTGGCTAACATGGTGAAACCCCGTCTCTACTAATAATACAAAAAAAAAATTAGCTGGGCGTGGTGGCAGGTGCCTGTAGTCCCAGCTACTCGGGAGGCTGAGGCAGGAGAATGGCAAGAACCCGGGAGGCGGAGCTTGCAGTGAGCTGAGATTGGGCCACTGCATTCCATCCTGGGCAACAGAGTAAGACTCTGTCTCAAAAAAAGATAATAATAAAATAAAATGCTTTTCTCTTCCAGACTCTTATAACTAAAATTGGTATGACATAGACTTTGAAAATGAAGTTTTTTTTTTACTAATTTGAACATGCTTCCTTGTATGAAGGCCGCTCAGTGTTTATGAAAAACAGAAATAACTAAGGCCCTAGTAATATGTAGCCAGAGAAATGTATGACATTCTTAAACATAAAACCAAAGTGAGGGCAGGCACGGTGGCTCATGTCTGTAATATCAGCACTTTGGAAGGCCAAGGAGGGAAGATCACCTGAGATTGGGAGTTTGAGACCAGCCTGATCAACATGGAGAAACCCCATCTCTACTAAAAATACAAAATTAGCCGGGCGTGGTGGCACATGCCTGTAATCCCAGCAACTCGGGAGGCTGAGGCAGGAGAAACACTTAAATCTGGGAGGCAGAGGTTGCAGTGGGCCAAGATTGCGCCACTGAACTCCAGCCTGGGCAGTAAAAGCGAAACTCCATGTCAAAAAAAAAAAAAGGTGAATAAAATCTCAACATGTGGCTCCACTGTAACTTATTCAAAGAAAAGGCACAGTCTCTAAATCCTAGGGGGCATGTATCTTAAACATTTGAGATCTTAAAAAAAAAAAAAAAAATGAGTATTCTTTTAAATGTTCTGAGTTTTATTCTTTAAGGCTGACCACTGGATAGATATATTTTTAGATCACAATATCTTGGCCTTTCACAGAACTACCTTCACTAAGTTGTGGTATCAGCATGTTGTAAGACTCTGTCAAAAAAAGAAAACAACCAACAAAAAAAAGACCCTGCTATTGAAACTTTGTATTTCATGGTGGTGAGGACATCTAGTTTACTCAGTGTCCCCATCAAAAAACGGTTTCTCCTAAAAAATTATGCATATTTTTCCCCATGGAAATGATCCAATATTCATTTTTGCTTTGGCCTCCAGGAAGCTCAGAAACAAATCTGCAGCTCAATCTTACATAATAAACGACTTCACAGCCTGTACATCAGTAATAGGAGTTATAGTGTATTTGTATCAAACAAATTAAAGCCTCTCAAAGTCAATTATACAGTCAAATCAGTAAGAATTTTAGAAATAGGTATCGATTGGTGGGCTCACTTAACACTGACAATACAAAAACATCTTCATCTTAACGTAGCTCTGAAGAATGCAATTATATAGAAGAAATTTTTACTTGTCCCTACATGTCTAGCAACATTGCCCTTTAAGTCAGTATTTTCAACTAGGTACCATGGGACCTCTCTGTCCTGTGGTGCTATTCTTCCACAGCAAACAAAAAGCAGGGATTTTAGTGGAAGTTGGATTTGTGTGTAGATATTGCTTTGAATATCTGGTGATTTGCTCTTGAAGGCAAAAACCATACTTACAGTAAAACTGCCACTGATTAACAATTAGTAACAATTCAAAACCAAAAAGAAATAGCAAACTGATCTCTATACATTTAAATATATGACATATTAAGTATTCAGTAATTAATGCTTTAAAATTTCTACTCCAAAGCTCCAACACATCACACAGAGCAGACTGGAATTAGATACCCATGAACATGGAGGTAACTAAAGGCATTTCAGAATCTGGTCACAATTGTGTGGAGACTGGAGTTGGACTTTTGACAAAGAATGTAGACGATGGACTTTAGGTGCTCTACTTAGATCACAATGCGACCAACAGAACACAAAATCTAGGGCCAGACTGTTCTGTCTCTGGATACTGCTTCTCCCACTTACTAATTTGTGTGACCCTGGGCAAGTCATTTAACTAATCTGAACCTTAACATCCCTATCTATAAAATCTATGCAATGGTCCCTGCCTCACAGTTTATGAGAACCAAATGAAACACTGCATGGAAAGCTGGTGGCTTAAGGCCTGGTGTATCAGAAGTAGCTCTTTCTCACCAGACTTGAGATTTATGACGTTGGCATATTTCCAACCTTGGGAGAGAAGCCAAGGGACAAAATCCGTATTTGGCGAGTTTTCCTGTTTGGGACTTAGTGCCCTGTGAGGAATCTGCAATTAGACAGTATACAATTCAGAAATCTCCTGAATGTTATGAACATCACATTTTAACCAAATGAAATTATAAAGAAATCAGGTGGCAGAAAAACTGATACTTGAAATATAAGTGACACAATAAGAGTATTTTGTTTTTAGCCTATGAACCATACTAACGAAAACACTGTAGAGCTCAATATTAAATACCTTTGCTGATTATCTTTTTTCTTGCAAAATCATTTCTCAGAGGCAAAAATCCATCTAGGTTTGTCTATTATCATTGTCTAATTTAGTAACGAGTTCAGCCATTTCAAGAAAAATAATATAAACATTCCAAATGACTCTACTGTCTTTACTCTCTTTTCCCTCCAAACAACTTACTCCAAATATACAAAACAACAACAACAAAAAAACACCACATGCTATAATCATTGAACTGTCACAGAGCCTTTACTACACCAGACTCAATAAGCTGGTTCTAGAAATGTTTGCCAAATAAGCTCCTCTAACTTTAACATATACTTTAGAATATTAGCTGAATGATTATATAAGTATTATGTTCAATCTATACCATACAATGTAATAGAAAAGCAGATGACTTCCTCAGAAAAGATGGCTCTTTATTTAATAAAATATTGTACTGCTATCACATTGTTTCAATCCAAATATGGCATTATAGTGCCATTCTAAAAATAAATCTAAGTCCCATGTGATATGCAGCCTTTTAGCTATGTTCATTTCCTTTTAGGGCTCAAGTTTCCCACAGGAAAATCATTCAATGTTTGGCAAAACGGTCCCAAATCATGTATAGATAAGGCATAAATGCTAACTGCACTGTCAACCTTTTCCTGGTTTGCTATTGTTGATTCTCCTTCACAGCAATCCATCATGGAGAGGCCCAAGAAGCAGGAAATACTCAAGTACTGTTACCTGACAAAAGTGAACACACAAAATATCATTTTGATTAAAGAGGTGGTGATGGTCAAAGGGGGAAGGCAATTTATGGGTGAACTAAAACATAAAATTATTATATGCAAAGTCATATTCCAAACAAATGTTTCTGACAACCGTGATGAACTTCCAAATACTTATTTCATTGTATTATTACCAAGTAAACTGCATATCAAATGCTCTCTTAGTACAGCTTAATACGTACTGCATTGTTTGGCTTGTACTATTTGTTTAAAGATTTTGTAAAGCATTATATGCTATGGATAAAATCTTCTCAAAATCACTTGCTAATAACATACAACACACAGACACAGAGGACCAAGTCTCATATTCCTCAAGCTGTATTTTTACATAATCAGATCAATGGATTAAATTATTTCCAAGAAAATGCTTATAAATGCTTCAAAATGCTTAACAAATGCTCAGTTTTACTTTACAAACTTAACTTCTTCTGAAATAAGTCTCAAATCAGAGATTTAAATGTGCCTATTGAGTAGCAAAAATATACAGCAACTAACTGGGCAAGATGGCTCACGCCTGTAATCCTAGCACTTTGGGAGGCCAAGGTGGATGGATCACCTGAGGTCAGGAGTTCAAGACCAGCCTGGCCAACGTGGTGAAACCCCATCTCTACTAAAAATACAAAATTAGCTGGGCGTGGTGATGCACACCTATAATTCCAGCTTCTCAGGAGGCTGAGGCAGGAGAATCGCTTGAACCTGGGAGGCGGAGGTTCGCAGAGAGCCAAGATCACGCCATTGCACTCCAGCCTAGATGGCAAGAGCAAGACTCCGTCTCAAAAAAAAAAAAAAAAAAAAAAACCCAGCAGCTGTAAAATGGCTAGACATATTTAATTCTATGGAAGTTTCTTGCTCTTATAACAATTCACAAATATTAAATGAAAAATCTGAATGGTACTGGTCATGCAACAGCAGCAGTGAACTGCTGTACTGCATTAAGAATTCTGTAAGAGGCCGGGCGCGGTGGCTCAAGCCTGTAATCCCAGCACTTTGGGAGGCCGAGACGGGCGGATCACGAGGTCAGGAGATCGAGACCATCCTGGCTAACACGGTGAAACCCCGTCTCTACTAAAAAATACAAAAAACTAGCCGGGCGAGGTGGCGGGCGCCTGTAGTCCCAGCTACTCGGGAGGCTGAGGCAGGAGAATGGTCTAAACCCGGGAGGCGGAGCTTGCAGTGAGCTGAGATCCGGCCACTGCACCCCAGCCTGGGCGACAGAGCAAGACTCTGTCTCAAAAAAAAAAAAAAAAAAAAAAAAAAAAAAAAAAAAAAAGAATTCTGTAAGAGGTCTGCATTCACACACATATTCAAAGGTTATAGGTATACACTCTGAGTTCCAACCTTTATTTTAATTTTGAATTTTTATATAGCTTTCAGGCAAAAATATTTTCGAGCTCAACATATAAGAAAAATCAAATTGAAGATTTTAATTTTTCTATGGAAGAATCTTAATAAGAATCAAAAAACAATACTTAAAAGCTATCTTATTTTAGAATTAAAGTATAAAGCTATAAGTAAACCAGATCTTTTCCTATGAACTTAAAAACTTAAAACTTATCAGCACATAGGAAATAATCCCAAGCAAAGTATATTAGTATGTACGTAGTAATGCCTTAAAGGACTCTCCTAGAATTAAACTCTTCATATTTTTCTATTTAAAATTCTTGAGAAACAGCTACTTTAAAAGTTACTAGATAACGTATGATCTTCCATTTTATTTAAGCAAAAACTTTACCCTTCAATCTTACTAACAGTACAATTATAAATATCAATGAAGGAATTCTTGAAATACCCATTTATTTTTTACCTCCTCGAACAAACATTTCTGAGGCTGTTACTAGTAATCAAGAGAATATTTTGATTAGTATTGAAAAAAAATCTTAATTCATTTGAATGAAAGTACCAACGGAAAGACAATGCTTTGGTTTTACTTAACACAAACCAAAATCTGAACAGTTTCCTTTTTTTCCAAACCTGCTGGAAACTCCTATTTTCTAAGCACTTGACAAATGTTGAATAACCCTTTGGACTTATTCTAGTGGAATGACTGAGTCTAAAGGAGGTTTAATACCTGGATTCTAGCCCTAATTCTGCAAATAATTAACTCTGTCACTATTCTGGGTCTCTCTTTCCCTGTCTGTGAAAGCAGGAGTCCAGATTAAGACTGCTGAGGGATCTTCTAAGCTCTGTCACTCGAGGATTCTGCATTTGTCATTCATTTTCTCAGAAGTCTTAAGTCTACCTCCAACTCCTAATTAGAATTAAATCCCTTAGCCATGTATTCCAGACCAGCTATCACCGGTTTATCTTTCTGAATTTATTCTCCCTTATATCCCAACTTAAAACTTCTGCTTCATCCATACTACCCTATTCACAAGACAGCTGCACCAGCTAACATGTACTGAGTGCTTACTGCATGCCAAGTACTATGCTAAGAGCTTCACATGCATTAGCTCATTTAATCTTTACAATACTTACACGAGACAGTGTTAGTAGTTAAGACAACTGAGACTAAGAACGATTATGTACTTTGCCCCAGGTCCAGTCTCCTTATTCCTTAAGTATATAAACGGCCCCCCTTCAGCAGGCCTTTTCAGCTTAAAATAGGAGCTGCCAAAATTGTATTTTCTGCCTAACACCAACTCATTTTTAAAGTTTGGTTAAAGCGACCCCTCTTTACCGCTTGAGCCTCAAATTTCCTTTCCACCTCCTAAAGTATTTAAAATTCTTACTGTAAACCCCAATGACTTACTATTCCCTTTAAGTACATCCAAGTATTGTATGTGTATCTTAATGTCCGAGATTTGTATAGGACTAACCCTACTGCAAAACGTATTATAAAAGCAGGACAAAATATATAAAACATCAGTTGAAGAACTGAAGCTAACTGTGAAGGCAGTACTTAAGGGATTTACCATCCCTGAGAGAAGGAAGCACACCAGGCCACTCCATATTCACCCGAGGCCTTTCCTCTGATGGTATGTGCCAATCTGCAGGACCTGGAAGTCACTGGGAGATTCTGACCTCTGTGTGGCAAAGAAATAATAGCTGAAATCTTTTACTGAGTTTCTACAATGCCCCTAAGTACAATTTTACATACTTTAGATGTGATAGTACCTATTTTCACAATAATTCTAATGAAGTAGTATTATCCCATTTTGCAGAGTAGAAAACCAAAGGCCAAAGACTCCAAAAATCCATGCTTTTTCCACTACTTTCCTCTTTATCTCAGAGGAAAAAAATTATCCAACGGTATGAAGTAATCACAGTAACAACTTTAAAAGCCTTACTATTAACATAATATGCATCTGATCTTAAACCAACTGCTATAATACTGGTGTCATCTTCATTCAAAGATGAAGATCCTTCTAACATTCAGACGGATTAAGATTACCTAATTAACTGCCAGAACTAGAATCTACATTTTGTTTTAAGTTTATTTCCAGTGTTCTATAGGCTACAATACACATCCTCAGTATTGTAAAATGATGTTAATGATATATAATGTTAACAAAACTTAAGTAGGAATGATTTAGATTTCTACAAATACATATCACGAAGAAGGGGAACTTTTATAAATGAAAAAAGGCTTTACTCTGATTCAGTTCCCCAGGGGCTTTAAAGACAGAGACCCACAAATGGCCTTCTTAAACTTTATTTTTTGGTCTAGCTAAAAATAAATGGCTTTGGCAGTGGAGGTTTTCTCCGTTTTTCTGGAAGAAATTTCCGAAATTAATAATGCTATTTAAGTGCTATAACTTTTGTGTTTCTCCCCAAAATATTGCCTTAACAATTCAACTCAGTATTTGCTAAAAGCTGATAGACACAGAATTTAAAACTTTACTTTGAAAATATGATTACTTTTATATTTTGCTCAAAGCCAATTCAGTCGTTTTGTAATAAGCCAACAAATCTTTCATTAAATGACTACACTCATAATAATTTCTTGTAAAGATAGGCTTTTGACTTTGCAAAGGGCTTTCTCATGTCATATATTGTTTGTTAAATTGTAGATCACTTCATTATGGTCTTTAGTCTATTGATCCTTTGGGTTCCTTTAATTCTGTCCAGCTGGATACTTTATGAAATCTCATTCAAGGAGGGGGTCTGGTGTGAGGAGAGGAATCAGACTACAGAAATTCTACTCTACCCTGAGACTAGCCCATCTCTCACGTTGCCTTCTAAGGAAATCTATTTAACATGCACTTCCTTGCCTTTGAACACTATATGACATTTTGCATTCCTCTCATCATTTCATTATACCATGTCTTGTATTATAAATACTCATGCACCAGCACACATACTCATTATATACATACACACACGCGCGCGCGCACACACACACACAAACGTGTTTTCCTATATTCCTTCCCACGATGTCAAAGAAGGATGCATTCCAGCACCTTCTGTCTTCTCTTGGTAAAAAACAAAATAACAAAATCTAAAAAGTTCCAAACAGACACCTATGGAGGCGTAGTGATACAGCAGACTGGAAACCAAAAAGGTCTTAAAGCCCCAAAACTCCATTCCCACAACTGGAAAAGAGGGACAGTATTAACTTTGCCTGTATCTCTAGGGGGATTAAATGAGACAATTAATAGGAAATGGCTTTATAAAGAGCCGTAAGTAAAATAGTGCTATTATGCCCCCATTTACTATTTCAGTAATGTTCTAAACCTGGGCCTCCTTTCCGACTTCCCTTTACTTCTGTTAAAATACATCTCTCTTTTCCTAAATGTGGTCTATGCTTTTCATAGAAAACAATACACTTACATAAGTGAAAAGGTCAAACAGTACAAAGCTTACAATGAAATTCCCTTCACTCCTCATACCCTATTCCTTAGAGGCAACCATTTTCATCTCTCCTTTTTTTAAAGCTGTTTGTTTTTAATTCCTATTTCGGAATAAAATGCTTAAGTTGCTATTTTCTGGGTTTTTCCACTTTAGACATCAGTTTCAGAGTTTACAGTGTGGAAGATGCTACTGTAGTTCTGTTACACCCACCCTCCTTCCCCTCACCCCCCAAACACTTTCCTTCCCCTCATCCTATCAACATAGTGTTGCTATCATTTTTGGCTAAACACCAAACTATACACAGCAACACATAACTGAACCAGAGTATGTCATGATCTTATTTCCTTTCTTCAATTTTCTATTTTTTTCAGAAGTTATTAATTGCCTATCTTTTTCTTTTCCTTGGTTTTCTATGTATGTATCACCAATTCTTCCCCTAAAAATCTCACAAAACTAAATTCTTCTCACCAGGGTGAAAACTCCAACTATATTTTCCTAGAGACATACCACCTAGTGCCTTCTTTCTTCCTGCTCCTATTCACACTGGCTGTTCTTTAGGTCTCCTGCATAGTTGCTTTCCTAGAGCTTTCCTTCCTGTGGGAATTCTTTTCACCATCCTCCCGTGTCAGAGACCCTGTTTCCTGGGTTCTGTATCTCTTTCTTGATTTCCTCCCTCATTCTGAAGAAGCACGTCCTTCAGTAACTTCCCAAGAAAGTATGTAAGGCAGGTGAACATTTTGTGATTTTGCAGATCTCAAAATGAGTTTAGTTTACCCTCACACTTGAATGACAGTTTGCGCATAAAATTGTGGGTTGGAAATCACTTCTCAAAATTTTGAAGCTATTACCCTTTATCTTCTAGCTTTACTGTGGCAAAAAGTCCTCTGCTACTCAAATCCCTATACTTTGTATATTTAGACTCCACCATCCACACCCCACCCCATTCAAGAAGCTTTTAGGAATTTTTATCCCCATTGTTCTGAAATTTTATAACAATTTGCCATCATGCGAATCTTTTTATTACACTGAAATGGGCCTTTTCATTATGAAAACATGTATCTTTCCGCACTGGAAAATTTTCTTGTGATATTTAATAATTTCTTCCTTTCTTTTCCTCTATTCTGTTTCTGAAGATCCTGTTAGTCAGCCATTGGGTTTCCCTGATTAAGCCTCCAATTGTTTTGCTTTTTCACCTATTTTCTAGCTCTCTTTTTGTTTCAGTATCTGGCCTAGTTCATTTTCTAGCCTGCTTACTAATAAAAAATAAAAAAAAATCTTATTATACTTTAAATTGCAAGAGTTCTTTCTTGTTCTCTTCCTATTCATTTTTACTGCACTTTGTTCTCCCCTCCTTTAATGGATGCAAAATAGTATCTGAGAATTTTAGAATTGGTTTTTTTTTTTTTTTGGTTGTTTTCTTCAGTAACCTACATTCTTTCTGTTTCTTCTGATATCTGTCATTTGCTTGACTGTTTTGGGCTCTGTACTTTATGTGAGAACTTCTTCTCAAAAGTGCAATTATCTCTGGCTGTTAATATTAAAAGGGAAGCAATAAAAAGCTGTGAGCTCTGTGTGCATGGGTGGGATGTGTTGACTGATGGGCATCGCCTTAAAGTGACTGGGCAGGGAATGTGGCTATTTTGTTTGTGAGCCCTCAAATGTCCATCCCCAGAATACACTCCTCTCATATCCTGCTTAGAACATTCTGAGAGTGTAGTGTGGCAAGGGTGCTGATTATTTAACATACAGACTTTCTTACAGCAGTCACGTTTGCAACAAAACACACCTTAGTCCCATTCTCAGCTATGCCTGGCATCTAGCGTGGTTCAGCTTTTCCAAAGAGTAAATCTCCCATCTTCTGCTGCAATGGTGAAAACCAGTTGCCTGCTTGGGATGGGGATTCAGGTGGGACGGGGAAGAGGAGTAAGGGGTGACGATGTCTAAATATTCCTTGTATAAACTTTCTATCAATTATTCTGTTTTTTGGCTTCTAACAATTCTTGTTTTTCAGTCTCTATGCTTATAGGGACATCTTAGGAATCCAATTCCCAAGTAGTTACTGTAGTCAACAGACAAATCAGTCTGCTTCTTTTTGCTCCTCTTCCTCCTTTGACTTTAGGAAGCAGCTCTGTTGATTCCGCTGAGTCAGTTACTACTTGTCCACTGGATTTCTATATTCCAAAACTCTGCTGGCATCACTGTCTGCCATCATCTCTGTTCTCCCTCTTTTTGTCCATAGTATACCTTTGCTATTCTTTATAGCGGAGTTAACAGAAATATGCATATTCAATTCAATCTGCTATATTTAGCAGAAGGTCTGTCATATGTTTCTAAAGCCTAGGCTTATATAATGGTACAGAACACAAGCTTTAGAGTCAAAGAATTGGATTTGATTCATAACACTTACTATATATGTAACCTTAGAAGCTTCTTAACCTGTCTAAGCCTATGTTTTCTCACCTATAAAATAGGAAAATTAAAAATAACTACCTGATAAGTTGCTGTGAAAATTAAATGTAGAATGTAAGAAAAAATTAATGTAAGAATATAGGTTTTGGAGTCAGGAAGTCCTGGGTTGGAATCCCAGATCTTCCACTTATAAGCTGTCTGACTCTGGCAACTCAAAATCTGTTTCATCTGTATAATGGGGTTAATAATAGTCACTAGCTCCTACAGTGCTGGTATTAACATAAAGTTTATAAAATTCTCCTGAAACGAGTCTCAATTACATTTATATTACTGCTCATACTTCTTATCCTTAGAATTACACATGTACATACATGCCCATCCCATGGCACGGCTGAGTCAAGTCAAATTCCAACTCCTCTGCAAAAGCAATGGGATATACTAGAAAAGGGCAATGGATTAGGAAGCATGAAGTCTGGGAGGGGCCACTGGGCTGGTTTCTCATCTGCAAAATAGCAGAATCAGACCAAATGATTTCTAAGGTTCTTTCCAACTCATCTGCCTCTCCCTGACTCCTTTGCTAGACATGATCTGACATGAATATCACAACCCTAATTATCTGATATTATTAATTTTTATAGTGAGTGTCACGTATTTTGCTTTTCTAACTAGGAACTACATGAAAACTAAGATGAGCTGCTCCCCCAAACTAATGTAAAGAATAAAGATGTGTTTCAAATAATAATAAATCATAAAACTAGTATGTTTCATGATAAAAGATAAGGCTGGGGATATAAAATCACCTTAAAGAGAAAGAATGAGTTGCAGGCTTGCACACTACAAAGACTTGCAAGGAATTTGACTAAAAGACAAGTAACAGAAGAAGTTAATTGAACCAAAGAAATACCGCAATATGTCAATGAGAAGGCAGGATAGTCAATAATGGAAGCAGGGATGATTTCATCTTTTACTATGATCCCAATAACGTTCACATTACAGAACCATGTTCTGAGATTCCATTCCCACCAAACAACCTTCTGAATATGGTTTGGCTTCCCATAAACATCTGCTGATAGAGAAGACTGCTCTGAATTACCAGCATCTATTTCTTAAACTAATAAAGTGATATGATTTTATACACCAGCATCATATGATTGCACCCCACAAAAAACAATGCTGTGGGGGTGGCCCACCAGGAAGTCTTGGTACATTCTTCCAGATAAAGTAGAGAACAGTGAGGCTTCCTGGAAGACAGATAATCACAGAATTTTTACACATGAAACATCTAAAAACTGTATAGTTCTACAAGAAAGAAATGATCCTTCTTTGATCCCTCTCTGAGGCTAGTTATACTACCTAGCACACAGCAGAACTTGCTAGATAAGTGCTTCTTGATTGCTTCTTAAACTTTCCCTAAAAGTCACTGCTCTTACATAATACAATTTTCCATACCCTATGGCAGTATCAAGGAAATACTTCTTTCTGGATACATGACCAATAGTGTGGTAAGAAAAGGAAGGAAGAAGGAAAGACAGAGCCAGAAAACTGGGAAAGGCTGAAAGGGAGACAAAGCAATATCACACAGAAAGTTTCTTTCACCAAGGATTTCTATAGTTCCTTTGGCCTTGTGACCTATTTTACAGAGCTTTATCTGGATCCAGAGCCAAGAAGGTGTGATCCAACTCCATACTTGCTAATCCATTTTGTGAAAAACTGGCAACTTGAAAGCACTGCCTGAAGCTCTCTGGGCTGAAGCTACAGAGTTTCCAGGAGTAAAGTTATCTAACCATATAGAGGACTCAAATTACCACATTAATCTCTTGATACCAAAAAGAGATATTATCTGTTATTTAAAATCTAAGTGTGGGGGAACACATCATGATGTATGATGTGTAGACATGTAGAAGAATGGCAGATACAAATAACAGTAATCATTTTTATTTGCAAAGCACTTTACAATTTACAAAGTACTTTCACATCTATTATCTAACTCAAGCCTCAAACTAACCCTATGAGGTATGAAGGGATCAGTATCTCCTTTTAGGATAAATTAAGCATTTAGAGAAGTGACTTGCCCTCATTTACAAAACTACTTAATTAGAAACACAAGCCTACATTTTTTTACTCTCAGTTCCAACTTCATTTTTACTATATGATGCCCTTTTGTCATGCAAATTTTGAAGAAAGGCCAAATGACTCATTTACAGCCATAAGAAATGTCCACAGTATTTCCAAGGTCTGCAACATAATATTAATAATATATACTTTTAATATAAATACTTATATTTAGCTTTTCTTCAACCTGAAATGAAAAAAATTATACAAAAATCAACACACAAAATGATTTATGAGGACTTCAAAAAATCTCAATGCCACCATTTTCCCATTCTTAAATTTCCCAAAATTTGCTCATATAACAATAAATTCTGGCTTGCTGATAATTTCACCAACCACTTATGAAACAAAAACACAGTCAGTGAAATTAAGACAATTCCTATACCAAGCCACCATGTAGATTTTTCAAACAAACCTGAAAAGCTGAGGAAACCCTCCTAGAAACCACTCTACCATCTGGGCCATCTGGGAGTCTGTAACCCTGTTGCTTCATTTTCAAGTTCAAGGAGGTGGGCAATGCATTTATGGTATAAAAATTCAAGTTTTCCCAATCCTTAAAATACTGAGACCATTATTCAAGTAAAAAGGAAAAGCCATTATAAAAGGTTTGAAAAGAATTTATCCAGTAATAAAGCTTAAAGAAAACCTTTTCCAAAATGGAATTCTGTAAGAGTCGACAGGCCCATAAAAAAATGCAAATATCCAATCTAGTGTTAAGATAATGCTCTCACTAAAGTAGAGCACAGTAGTCCATCTGTAATTGCTTTTCAACTCTAAGAAGGGGGGAAAAACACTTTCACTGAAATCACTGCATTAAAAAATACAACTAGTTTACAAATATAACATTAGTATAAGCCTACTTTAAAATTTACTATGAAATAATTTCAACATAATCACCAAAAGTATGTTTCCTCTGATACCAGTCACATGCCATATAAAGTTAAATGAGTTATCCTGTCAACGCCATGGTAACTGATTCTAAAAATACACTTTTTTTGAAATCAGACTGGTATTTAAACTAAATGTCATGAAATGTTGCATTAAATATGCCAGGATGAAAAGATCAGTTAAATATTAACTTTCCAAACACATCACACAGAAAACACCCCCAGTCACTGAAGAAGACGTTACTGTGTCCAGGAGCACCTCCTCTCTCCCAACACATACACACACAACAAAATGAGATCAAACCTACTGATTTAACATCAATTTTTCAACAAAAATTAAGTGTTTAAAATCACCATATTTTCTAAACTAAAAATGCATAAGCAAACTGCAAATGTGAACAGGTTACATTCTCTAACATATATGAAAAAGGTAAATTTTGTTTTTTTAGATCTGTACCACTTAAAGGGGAAATGTTTACAATACAACCATTTTTCAGAATCCAACAGAAAAGGTTTCCCATTTGAAATGGCAAGCCATTTCTAACATAACTTGGAATTTCAGTATGAGTTCTAAATTTTGAAACAGCTTAGAATAAAATTTGCTAACACTAAACATAAAGAGCAAGCAAGCTTTTGGGAAAAATCCAGAATCTGAAGTTTGAATGTTTATATAATGCTTAGTCACTTAAAATAAGAAAGTTTAAATAGAACACAACTGAGGTTAAAATCAAGTTGATGTCTAAAGCCTAAAATCATAAGAACACTGGCATCATGATGGAAAACCAAAGCTTATCTGCCTGCTTTATAAATATCCATGTCCTTTCTTGGATTCAGAAACCCACTTTAACCCATGTTCCCCGGGTTTCTTCCATCTTCCATCTCACTGAACACCATTGTCGCATTCAGATTACAACCTCTAGCCAAAGGCAGAGATCAAGTAAGTCCCCTGAAGATTTCCAAAACATTAAAGCCTGCAGAAAAGTAGAGGAAATACTTTCGTGCTTGGAGCTGCTGGAATTCCTTCTCTCCTTTTAGAAAAATAAACCTCTTGCTCTGAAGATCATCACTTTTAAGAACAAACATCACTACTATATACAAACACATAACTCAATAATAATTCTATGAAGAATAGTAAAATCCTATAGGTTTGCTAGTACTTTGGCAGGGAAGAAAAAAAGACTATTAAGAACTGTATGCCAAAGGATTTTTTTCCAGAAAGAGAATAGCAATAAGAGACTTAAGAGTTTCCCCTTCCCCTCTTCAAATGTGGATTCCTTAGCACTAACTGAAAGAATACTTTTCAAAAATAACTAGTTGATTTCATTTAACCACAAAGAAAATGTCTCAGCTCCCTTATATTTTTAAAAAACAATCAGTATACTATGGGATACTTTCTGACTCAGTTGCTTATGACAGATACCCTTCTCCCTGATGTTCTAATATTTCAGAAGTCTTTGAATAGAAAGAACAGACAATATTAAAGACACATTTTTGTACATAGTCACTGTTATAAAATGTACAGCCAACAGCCTATCACTGAATTATTTTTTAGCTTAAACACATTTTGCCATAAAAGATAAATCTAACAATTCAGATATTCTAAATATAGACATAACACAAAGGCACAGGCAAAAATACTACAACATGATCACTTCTATGCACACATATCTTTAGATCTCTGTGAAGTATGGCACAAAAAGTAGCACAGTTTTTCATAAACTGTATAATTTGATTGCACTTTTGCTTCATGGTTCACTGTAAAATTCTAAAATTAGTGTTTATGTGCTCACATTATTCACCCTACTGAGAATTCTCTCAAGAGAATAAAACATAGAACATTTGGCTTTCTAAATGACAGTGTTGAAACTTGCAGTGTAGTTATGCTTTGGCATACATAAAAAATAATTTCTAAAACCTTTTAATTTATATTTTACTATTCCCTGTTAGAAGAAATCAATTGCACATGAAGCCTAAATAGCTGGAAATAACCCACAAAGTGACAACAAAATGATGACTTTTTAAAATGCTGACGCTTTTCACACTCAGGTTCAGTCATGCCAGCTGGAAAGAGGTGTTAGATATGGCTTTATTCATTCTAAATCTGAGAACTGTAGTCATTTCCAAGACATTTCAAAAATTGAAAGCAACAGCAATTTGTCTTCATGATCTTAAGTCTTCTAATTCAAAAGCACTTTTGAAAACCATTTCTACAAACTTTGAAGGTATCCGTACGAATAATTTGCATGCTATTGCTTAGAGTCAAAGTATTCTGTCTCAGATTTCCTAGTGAATGAGGAATACTTAGAGATAAAACACACACACACACACACACACACACACACACACACACACACACACACACACACACAGGGGAACCCCGTAACTGAGCCACTTCAGATACGACATCCATTAAGAGGGCCTTTGCTTCTAACTGTGTAAGGGTCGTTGGCTGTAGTCTGACTTGCACAAGAAGTACACATAGCCCCTGAGAGGCGCTTTAGTCCTCTTTGGAATACACTGTTGGAGAGACTATAAATGACACAGTTGCAGAAACTGTTACTAATAGCAAGCCAGGTGGTCAAGAAGGATGCGAAGCGGTTGCTGTGGCCAGTGGAGCTTTCCAACAAGAAGTAGATGATATATGGCAACCAGAGGATGTAAAATACACTAGTGATTCGAAACAGGACCATGGCATAGCGCTTATCAGGACAGGCCTGCACTTCCCCAGTCTCCCCACTCTGGCTGCTGAAGCGGGCTTGCCTTTCGCTGATTTCTTTTGTGTGCTGTTGACAGATGCGGAAGATGTTGAAATAGGTGAAGCAGACAATAAGGGCTGCTGGGGCATATAACATCATCACGATGAACAGGGTGAAGTAGGAGTCAGTGTGCCAGGATTCCGCACACCACTGAAACACATCTCCATGATATCCAGGTTTGCCCCAGTGGAAAAAGGAAGGCAGGAAGACCAGGGTCGAGTATAGCCAAATCAGGAAAATACACAGGCGTAGTCTCCAGGGTGTAACCAGAGTATTATAGGTTAAAGGTTTAGTAATGGCAATGTATCTATCAATGCTGATACAAGCCAGAGAAGCCATGGAGACGCTCTTCAGAACTGATACTACGAAACCAAATATCTGGCAAGTCAAGGACTCCTCTACTGGAAGGGGATGATGGAGGAGTGATAAAGAAGGGACCAGGCAGCTCACCCCAACAAAAAGGTCAGCATATGCCATAGTCTGGATAAAATAACTTGTAGTGTGATGGTTCAACAAAGGTGCACAGTGAAATACAAAAATCACAATGATGTTGCCAGAAATAATCAATACAGTTAGAAAGACAATAATCAATACTTCCAAAAGGCAAAAATTGACAGTTTCCAAATAGCCAAATGCCAAGAGGCAAAAAGGGTGGCTGCTCTGATTACCATCCAAGGTGGAGTTCATCTTGAGCTCAGGAGTGATCTGTCACTTCATGCTGCCGCTTGGCTGCTGCCAACAGTTCAAAGAAGCAGCTGCTGTCATTGCGGTCAGCTTTGCATGTGTGTAATAATGCCAGAGGAGCCTTAGTCCCCAAGCTCCCGATGCTGCTGCTCTGGTGCATTGCCTGCAGTGCAATTCCCCTTTAAATCCTTCCTGGAATAAGGAGAGCCAGCAGTAGTTGTCTGGCCAGTCCCAGACGTGGCCATAGCGCCAGGTTCACCATACACATAGCACCAGGGGAGCAACGTAAACTCTGGGGACAACGTCTTCAGGCCAAGTGAGGGTAGGGGGAAAGGGTAGAAGAGAAGGGAAGAAGATTAGGAGCTTCAGCAGGAGTTGTAATGAGTCTCCTCTGAACAGCTGATAGAAGAAAAGGAGAGAGCATTTTACATTTCACATCCAATGCCCTAATCAAAGAACCTGGCTAGCTCAGGCTGGCATCATCCCTCCCACTCCACCCCTACTAGCACCACTATTCATGGCTACCCTCAATAGCACCCCACATAACTGATCTGTACTGTATAGAGGAGCAGCAGCAACATCAAGCTTTCAAGATCAGCATAAAACAAAACCAATCACAGTCAGATTAATTTACCCCCATTTCCTTTCATTTGAGACTTGGGGGAAAAAGGGAATTTGCTTATAATATTTATGAAAACCTTTCACTACAATTACCACTAATAAAAATAGCCAAAATAATTTACTTTCTTCATTGATTCCAATATAATATTTTGCCTCTTTGAAAACATTTCAACAGAATTTGCTGTTTAGTTCAATTTCAGAATGTTACCTGTAATTCTGCATGCTGCAATCCAAACAAAAGCCACAATACATCCTTAACAGAAAGCCTTGCAAAGCAGGAATGTGCTTCAACTCGCGTACTGCAGAACTGAGACACGAAGGGAGGGGATAAAGGAGTAGGAGGGGAAACAGGGAGAAGAGGGGGCTTGGGAAAAAGAAGAAAGGGGGAGGGGAAAGAAAACGCCTGTATGTGCACACACTCCGGAATCTTTAGCAACTAATTGGAATTCATCGTCAGAGAGGTGCCCCCTGATTTCCAGATTGCACAGTGTGGGAATGGCTTGCTATGCCTGCAGTGCCTCATTTGAAAGCTGTTTCCTCGTCTGTCTGGAATCCCCCTTTTAGTAGATAAGCAGAATTCAGGCTGCTAGCAAGGAGAAGGGGCAGGAGCAGAACAGGGTGTCAGGAGTTAGACTGAAACACACTGCCAGAGTGGTAATTCCTATTTTCTCATGGCATTTTCCCAAAGAACAAAGAGCAATATTAAAGAAAGGAAGTATATTAACCTCCTTTAAGTGTATGGCATATGGCAACTGACAATCATAATTCAGCTGCACAAGAAGTTCTAGCTAGAAGGCTATTCACCATTAATTTTGTCTCTCATGATTCACTGAATATTGGCCAAGAAACTTTAAAATCACTTTTTCAAGAGAAAAGTAAAGTATTTCCCATTCTGAATACTACAGAAATAGCACAGAGAAATTACATTGTTCCCATATTTGACACTACCCTATAGTTTTGAGATACATTTCTTGCTTCTAATTTGCTGAGCAGTATACAAGAATACAAACAAAAGATAGAAAAGTAAATGTACCTTCTTCTACTCAGGCATGGATATTACAGGAGGTTTCATGGTACAAATAAGCCTTTGTATCTTAGAATATACAATCTTGTTTCTGCCTATTTAAAACAATGCAAACTGGGATTATATTGTGGTTTTCCTAGTAATGTCATAAATGATGACAATTTTCAGGTAACAGAGTTGGGTGCTATGAAAATGTGTAATTTTAGTATTTAGAAGGATTAATTGAAAGTATCCAGCAGAGTAAAAGACAATAAACAAATGCTATCATTTGAAAGCTTTCCAAGAGGTAGGCAACTGAGTAAAACGTGTGATCCAACTTTCATTTTTAATTCATTTTATACACATGCTTTCTTATTACAGACAAATGGCCACCCATAATCAGAATGCAATGAATTACATTTTAAATCTGAAGCAGCAGCAGTTGTCTGGCCAGTCCCAGACGCGGCCATAGCCCCAAAATAAAAAACCTATTTAACCATAATCCTGACAGTAATATCTGACAGGTCTTACTGGGAAACAGAGCAAAGTGTGTGGCACAGTAAAAAGACCAATAACATTGAAGGAACAATAATCAGGTTCAAATTCTTGCTCTAAAATAACTTACCCTCTCTTAAGCCTCTGTTTCATCATTTGTAAAATGAGAACAACACTCCGTACTTCACAGGGTTGTTGAGAAATAAAGTATATACAAAAGGCTTACCAACACCTAGCACAGAGAGGATATATAACTTTACTTACTTTCTGCTCCTACAACTAAAATAGCCTTCCTAAAGAGCCAGTGTTTTCCTGCCAATCATGTTGAAAATGTTAAGGCTGGGCTCCTCTGAATCCTGAAGGGCCCGCTCTTACTGAGGCTATACAGTTCTAAGTCATACAACAGCTATCTGAATACACTGCTGTCACACATTACTCAAATACATTGAGGCTATGCACATACAAAGCACTGAAGGTAGCTGTTAAGGAATGATGACACGGCGTCAATTATTCCCTCAACACAAATAATTTCTCTGCCTAGGTCTCCAGCCCTGACTTCACTCCTAAGCTCCCTTTTCCATCTACAATTTGCCTGCTAGTTACACATCTTCCACCTAGATGTCCTGTAGAGATTTCAACCACAGCATGTCTAAAATCAAAAACTTCCTACCAAATAAGCCTCCGTATTTTTCCGACATTTTCCCAGGCGCTCCAGTATGAAACTGAGGAATCATCTTGACCACTCTCTCCCTCAAAGCACTGTTCTTAGTCACCAAGTCCTGAAAATATATTTCCACAATAGTTCTCAAATGCATTTCCTCCTTTCAGTTTTTAATACACTTACCACGGAAGATAATTACCACCTAGACTTATAGTTTTGTTCATTTTTCCAATTTTTTCATTTCTGCCTGGTTAAATATCCAAAACGTACATTTTATTATTGTACCCCATTGTTCAAGAAGAGTCAATGGCTCCCTTACTGCCTTTCTAGTCTGATCTCAATTATTTTACTTCCTCCAAATAACTTGCCCTCCAGTCAAATCAGATTACTTCTTATTCTATACACTTGCCATAGACTTTATTTTTAAACGATATTTACTGAGTACCTTAATAAATGCAGAATAAAGGAGTGATTTTCGAGAGTTACTAATGTATTTCAATAAATAGAAAAAGTATTCTCTCTATATTTACTTTGAAGGCTGAGTAAGTTTCTGCATATATATGACTAAAAGGAAATACATTAAAAATCAACACTATTATTGGACGGTGGGATAACAGTCATTTATAAAAAATCTTTCTTCTTTACAGCTTTCTATATTTTCTGAATTTTCCAATTTCTATATACCCTCAGAACCATATTGATTTAGCAAGATAGAATGATGCTGGGTTGAAGTTCTCTACTTCATGGGGCTCTGTTCCCCTTGTTCTTATGCCATCAGAGCAACACTCCTTCAGACAGTCTTTGGTACTCAATCTAACTCAAAATGGACTCCCAAAACGTCAGTTAAAACCTCTTACAGAACAAGAATATAATTACGAACTTACCGATACTTAAACATTTCATTGCTAGCTAAATATTTTCTGATCTGCAAACACACCAACTTCTATATGGTTCAACCTAATAAAATTAAAACAACTTTAAAAGCCAAAATAATTAAAATAACAAAATGACAGACTTAAAAAGCAGAACAAGAAATGAAATGTACAAAAAAAGGAAAAAACCTGTTCAAATTATATTTCTTTTTCTCCCAACCTATTCAGAGACTTAACTACTTGTAGATGAGAAATGATCTCAGTTCTTCAAATTCCTAAGTTTCACCTTTGGGCATTAGTGTCAACTATCACTTATTATTTAGTAAAAATGAGCTTCACTTTTTGTCCGACATCTTGGCAAGGTTGCAGTGTTCGCCACTGCTCTCCGAGCTTCATGACGCACCCAAGGACTACAAGAAGAAGGAAGACACCAGAAAGTCAGCCAAGAAAGACACAGACCCAGTGAACAAATCTGGGGGCAAGGCCAAAAAGAAGAAATGGTCCAAAGGCAAAGTTGGGGACAAGCTCAATAACTTGTCTTGTTTGACAAAGCTACCTATGACAAACTCTGTAAGGAAATTCCCAACTATAAACTTATAACTCCAGCTGTGGTCTCTAAGAGACTGAAGATTTGAGGTTCCCTGGCCAGGGCAGCCTTTCCGGAGCTCCTTAGTAAAGGACTTATCAAACTGGTTTCAAAGCACAAAGCTCAAGTAATTTACACCAGAAATACCAAGGGCAGAGATGCTCCAGCTGCTGGAGATGCATGAACAGGTCCAAGCAACTGTACATTTGGAAAAATAAAACTTTATTAATTAAAAAAAAAATGAGCTTTAAACTGATTATCATATTATAGTGCAGCTGATGTGAGTTTATTTATATAACTGTCATTCCAAAAATGATTTGAGATACTCTGACTCTTCTTTTATTTCTCCCTCTCCCTCATCTCCCACATTCATTCAGTTATCAAGTGAGTGCCAAGGATTCTACCTCTGAAATCCTCTTAAATAGCATCTTTTTCCCCATCCCTTTGCCACCACACCCCAATCCAAGTCGAAATTATCTCTTGCCTAACAGGTCTCACTGCAATTATTCTTACTCCACTCTAACCCAAATAACGCAGTGATCTTTCTAAGCCTAATAATACAGATAATAAGCAAAAAAATATATAAAAAATATTGTTATTTACACTTAGTATGGAATATGAATTATACTAAGTATTTTCACACATTATCTACGTTAATTCTAACAACTCTACAAATAAAATACGATTACTGTTCCATTTTACAGATAAGGAAACCAAAGCCTATGAATGTTAAAGTGTCCAATTTCAATGGCTAGAATACAGTAGAAGTAGGATCTGAATTAAGACAATTTGCCTTTAGATGGAAACCACTTTGCATATTGCCTTATAAACTGGAATATATAACCTGCCTGCTTAAAATCCTTCATTGGCTTCTATTGCCCAAAACCTTAAATATGCCTTCTGAAGCTTTCAAAGATCTGCTCCCTATCTACCACCTCTCTGGTCTTATCTTCATTCATACTCTATGAAACTGCCAAGCTTTTCCTCACCCTTGAGCACATGCTGTTACCTGTGACTTTTAAGACCACGTGTGCTATATAGCACCTTATCCCACCCCAACTATCCAACCCCTGGCTAATTTCTGAACAAGAGACCTTTTAGAACACTTAGGTAAGAAATCCTTCATGTCATATGCAGTACAGAAGTATGTATTCTTTCTTCTACAACTCCCATGCAACTTTATGACTGTTTATAGTTAACTGCCTATTTCCTCCATTAGATTGCAGACTTCCTGAAATCAGTGAACAAGTTTATTTTATTTATGGGCATATCCATGAGGCCTACCACAGGGTTGGCACAGGGTAGGCATTCAAAAGGTATTTTTTATTGAATAAACAATGAATGCCCAATAAAACAAAAGGCAATTCTGCTTTTAGGTTGAAAGATCGTTCAAGTAAAACCCCAGTATGGTAACTGTTTAACTCACCTGTAATTATTAAGTCGAGGCATATGAAATTGCCTATTTGTGGGTAAAAAACTGTCGAATAGTAATTTTAACATGGACAAACCAAATATGTTTCCAGTCTTGTAATTCAGGAAACCTTTAGAACTCCCAGCAAGTATGACTTGCGTAAACTCACACGAAGAAAAATAACTTCACAGGGATAAGATACAGGGCTTAAAATTATGTTCACAAGTAATAATTTAGAGGGACCTACTGCAGCAAATGCTGTATGACAGCAGACAATACAGTTCTAACATCCACCAGCCACTATTTTCATGTAGAACAAGACAGCAAGAGTGCTCAGTTGTGAAAAAATGGAATTATGGCCTATTTTGGAGGGCAGGACTCAAACACACTGTCTGATTTTCCAGAATGTCACAAAGCTTAAGGAAAAATCAACAGACTACCTCAGCTACCTCAGAGAAGAGGAAATGAAGTGGCAGAACTGAAACTAGTATCCAGGCTTCCTCCTCCATCGCCAACATTCTTTTTTGCTAAATCGATCTCCTTTTATTGTTGGGTATCCACAGGCAGATTCTTATGATTAAATATTATTCAATTCTTACCTATTACAAACCTACCAGACAAATTATTAATTAAAAAGTAAAACAATCTGCTTACTAATAACATTATAATTGAATAAATTATTTTTTCCAGACTAGCAAAATGTGGCTGGGCCTCCAGGGATTCTTTTCAACAATTAGAAATGTAAATATTGGTTGGCAGGGCACGGTGGATCACGCCTGTAATCCCAGCACTTTGGGAGGCCAAGCCGGGCAGATCACAAGGTCAAGAGATCAAGAACATACTGGCCAACATGGTGAAACCCCGTCTCTACTACAAATACAAAAATTAGCTGGGCGTGGTGGTGCATGGCTTTAGTCCCAGCTACTCAGGAGGCTGTGACAGGAGAATCACTTGAACCCGGGAGGTGGAGGTTGCAGTGATCTGAGATCGTGCCACTGCACTCCAGTCTGGCAACAGAGCGTGACTCCGTTTCAAAAAAAAAAGAGAAAAAAAGAAATGTAAACATTGGTTATATGAGCTTGCTATTAGTTTGCTTCTGGATAAAAGCTTGCTGTTAGTGGCAAAAGATTCTTATCACTGAAGTTGAAACTAGAGAAAATGATGCAAATAAGTTTAAGAAAAGATAAGCAAGGCCAATTGGATAAAGGAAAGAAAAACATCAGAATAGGTTGCTATTTCATTATTCTCTCATTATTAAAATGATCTACTGAAGAAGCAGTTTGTTGTAAATTTTTGCTACTAAGCACTGAATTGCAAGGAGCAAAGCCACCAACACAGAAGGCAAAAAATAACCATCAGAAAGAAGGGACAGAAGAGGATTCTGGAACCTGGAAACAAGAAAGTGCTTTTGTTTCTCCTTCATTTTCAACTCCAACTTATTTGATTCACAAGATCCAAATAGCTGTAAGAATTACAGGCAACTGGAGGTAAGAGAAGCCATGAGAGTCCCTGTGGATTACTTATTAAACTTTCTTCCCTCTGAGTCTGACAAGTTCTACCTAGAGGCCAGGGTTGAGGAGCTCTTAATCAAACACCAGAAGACAAAAGACTACCGGGGTGCTTGGTCTATAAAAATTTATTCCATGAAGCCAAGGGTAGTAGTTCAATATAAGAAGTCTATCGTATGTTGATAGATTATGTAATTTACTCCATTAACAAATTAAAGAAAATTAGTAATAGTCCTGAGAAAGCTGATAAAATTCAGTAACATTCCTAATAAAAAATCCAAACCAGGGATAGAAGGAAACCACTTAAATGAAACACAAATTATTATTATTTATATTAATTTATTGAGATGTAGTCTCACTCTGTCACCTGGGCTGGAGTGCAGTGGCACTATTTTGGCTCACTGCAACCTCTGCCTCCTGGGTTCAAGCGATTCTCCTGCCTCAGCCTCTGAGTAGCTGGGATTACAGGTGCCCACCACCACGCCCGGCTAATTCTTGTATTTTCAGTAGAGACGGGGTTTCGCCATGTTGCCCAGGCTGGTCTCGAACTCCTGACCTCAGGTGATCCACCAGCCTCGGTCTTCGAAAGTGCTGGGATTACAGGCGTGAGCCACTGTGCCCGGCCAAACACAAATTGTTTATCAAAAAAAAAAAAAAGAATATGTTTTCCAAAAGATTGAAAAACTAAAACCATTTTAATTAAATTCAGGAATTAGACGGGGGTGCTAGTTATCACCATCATCATTTAACATTGTCTTAATGCTTTTATAAAATATAAAGACAAAACCAAGAAAATTTAGTAGGCTGTATAAACATTGTAAAAGAGGTGAAACTGTTTTTACTGCTGATATTATTACACGCCTGAAAATCTCAAAAGATGACAATATGAAGTTAGGATAATTAATCAAAATATTAAGAGGCAAATAGAAAAAATGTAAAAATCACTGTCTTTTCTCTATTGTAGCAGTTAGCACCTACAAACGGAAACTGACAAAACCATTCCATCTGTTGTAGTGCAAACCCGCTAATTCTTAGGAACTGGTTTAACAACAAAGCCACAAGATCCCTATGAAGGCAATTCAGAATTCTTGAAGGCAAAAAAACAAAAACAAAAACAAACAAACAAAAAACCTGAACGAACAAAAAGACATACTGTATTCTCACGTGTTGAACTTATACCCTCAACTGGTATGTAAATTAAATGCAATTCAAATAAGAATCTCCACATAACCTTATAGGGCGGTGGTGGTAGTGAGATTGAATAAAAGGTTTTAAGGTTTTTATGGCAGACTAAATTTGCAGAATAGTCAAGTAAGGTATGAAATAGAAAACAAAAAGATTTGCTTTCACAGCTATCAGAAAGAATACAAAGCCTCTTTAATCAAAACAGTGTGGGGACAGGAATATGCAAACAGATAATACAGAGAACAATCTAGAAATCAATCCCAGTATATATGAGAATTTAAAATATGACAAAGATGGTAGTTCTACTGAGTAGGAAAATAGGAGCAGCACAACTGGTTATCCATCTGGAAGAAAGTAAAATCAAACTGCTTTCTCATGCCACATACAAAAATAAATTCCAGATGGATTAAAGACATAAAAATTAACACATAGAATAAAAATCTTGCAAGAAAACGTTGGAAGCCACATTTACAAAACAGAGAGATAGAAGAGGCCTTAACCAAGAAACAGTTTTCTACATAAAAATTGAAAACGTCTTGTACGGCATAAAACCATAAATAAAATCATTAAAAAATACATGTATAATGCATATGAAAAGGATTAGTAAACATAATATATGGAGAGTGTTTAGAAACTGTTATCTTAAAAAGACTTCATAGATAAATGTACAAAGAACATGAAAAGGTAATTTATAGAAGAGCAAATCATTCACATTTACTGGTAACCAGAGAATTGCAAACTAAAGATATGGTAGGCCAGGCGCAGTGGCTCATGCCCATAATCCCAGAACTTTGGGAGGCCGAAGTGGGAGGATCACGAGGTCAGGAGTTCGAGACCAGCCTAACCAACATGGTGAAATTCAGTCTCTACTAAAAATACAAAAATTAGCCACGCGTGGTGGCATGCACCTGTAATCCGAGCTACTCAGGAGGCTAAGGGAGGAGAATCATTTGAACCCATGAGGCAGAGGTTGCAGTGAGCCAAGATTGCATCATTGCACTCCAACTTGGGCAACAGACAGAGTCTTCAAAAAAAAAAAAAAAAAAAAGCTGGCATCACTTACATCTACTGATAGTAAAAATTAATAACTAATACTGGTTGAGATATGGGGCAGCAGGTACTCTGCTGGTGCAACTATATGCAACTACACTGTTGGCAGAACTGTGAACTGTCACATCCGAGTGCACTGCACAGTATCCGACACATACTTAGTGCTCAAAAAGGTAGCTACTATTATTGTTCTATTATTTCCCTTCTAGATCCCTACTGAAATTTAAAAACCTAAAAAGTTTTCACTTTAAAAAGCAAAACAGGAAGAAGAAACTAACTCCATTGCTTACTGAAATAAGAAACACTTTTAAAAGCATACTATGTATTTTATGTGACTAAAAGGTCATTTGTCCTTGGGTTAAAAAGGTATATGGAAAAATTCCCACATGTACCCCATACAAGACAGGCTTGACAACTAATGCAAGACGATAACACAGACATTAATCAGTTTTGTTTGCCAGGTTAATTTTTTTGATCTTCACTCTATGAATCACATCACTCTTTCCTGCTCTAGTCTTTGAAGAAGCTAAGCAAAAAAAAAATCTTGAAAGTAATATTATATGCAAAATTTCAGAACACAAAGCATATTATCTGGCAAAGAAGCCATGTTCAGAATAAATACTTTCTAGAAATTAGTAGGGTGTATATATACATAAATATTTTCTAAATAAGTGTAATATGTACAAATCCTGCTGTGTGCAAGATGTTTAGTTTTATTCGTAATAGCTAAAATTGGAAAAAATCAAACGTTTGTAATAGCAGATTATATTTTTAAAGTGTAGTTTATTCATATAATGGAATACTCTAAACAACTTTTTTAAAAGACAACAAAAACCAAACTACTGATACACTCTCAAAATAGAGGAGCAAAAGAAGTGAGATACAAATGAGCACATGCTGTGTGACTGTATAACTGCATTTAAATTAAATTCAAGGATGGGCGCGGTAGCTCACGTCTGTAATCCCAGCACTTTGGGAGGCCAGGGCGGGGGGGAATCACCTAAGGTAAGGAATTCGAGACCAGCCTAGCCAACATGGGGATATCCTTTCTCTACTAAAAATACAAAAATTAGGCAGGCTGGGTGGCGTGTGCCTGTAATCCCAGCTACTCAGAGGCTGAGGCAGGAGAATCATTTAATCCAGGAGGCGGAGGCTGCAGCAAGCCGAGATCCTGCAACTGCACTCCAGCCTGGATGACACAGCAAGACTCCATATCCAAAAAAGAAAAAAATTCAAGAACAATCAAAACTAACCTAAGGAGAGAAAAGTCAGAATAATGATGACTCAGGGGTGTAGTAAGGGTATTTATGACTAGAAAGTACATGAATAATTTTGGGGGGTTACAGATATGTTCTTGCTCTTCATAGTGGTCACTGAAGTGTATTTACATGCAAAATGTCATGGAGCTATATACTTTTTAAAAAGTAGCTTATATGCAAACTTTGATAGCTCGGCTGGTAGGGTAGAGGACTGTAAAAAGTACCTTACTGCCCGCAAAAACATTTCAGAGTAAGTTAAAAAATGTCAATTACCATTTCCATACAATGGTAACTCTTAATTCCAGGAAGACAGAAAAGAAAAGCAATACCAACTTACATTAGCTATCACTGTCATTTTTTTAAATTCACAAATATTATGGTGGTTAAATAATTTCTATTTTCTGATCATCTACTAGCAATTTAAATTAATACATATCCATTAAAAAATTTGGGAGCTGGGCGCTGTGGCTCACACTTGTAATCCCAGCACTTTGGGGGGCTGAGGCAGGCGGATCATGAGATCAGGAATTCGAGACCAGCCTGGCCAATATGGTGAAACCCCGTCTCTACTGAAAATAAAAAAATTAGCTGGGAGTGGTGGCGGGTGCCTGTAATCCCACCTACTCAGGAGGCTGAGGCAGGAGAATTGCTTAAACCCAGGAGGCAGAGGTTGCAGTGAGCCGAGATCGCACCACTACACTCCAGCCAGGGTGACAGAGCTAGACTCTGTCTCAAAAAGAAAAAAAAAATGTAAGTTCAATGTGAAATATAAAGTACACATCACCAGTATATACAAATCAATCAAATGTTTCGTATTTTTTAATAGTCTTTCTTTTATATATAACTACCAGGTTCCTTTTCTATCAATAGATGTCACCACTTTCATGGAACCAGAAAAACAGAATCCATTCAGTTACAGACACTTCATGTCTTATGAATAGTCTTACCAAAAATATTTAGTTTAAAGCAATAAGCTCTTAAGAAATCATTTTTGACCAAACATTTCAAAGGACTTCAAAAAAACTAAATAGTGTCACAAATCTAAAATATGATTTGCCAACAAAAGAAAATAAAAACTAGGTGTATCTCTAATAGACATAGATGTCATATAACCTCATTCTTCAGTGGCTCCATTCATACTATGAGTACAATGCTCTACCCATCTTTCTACGCCTGGAATTCATCTCAAGTGTTACATTCCTGAGAGACTCCCCTGTTCTCCCAGGCAGAATTAATAACTACTTTTGGTGGCTCCCACTGTGCTTTTTCAGACACATTCTATCATAAGACAGTTACTTGCTTTTGTGTTTAACGTCCTAGCTCCAACACTGTGGTTGTAATAGTTACTCAACAATAAATACTAGCTAAACAATTATATCAACTTAATAGAAGGAATCAGAATACTTACTATTGAAACAAAAAAAATTCTGTCTGGAAATAAGACGACGAGAAAGAATATTAATATTCTGAGGACATAAAAGTCATTTTCTGGTGAAGGTCCTATCTCATGTTTGAATGCTGTTCTTCCAGGCCAGGTGAGGCAGCTCACACCTATAATTCCAGCACTTTGGGAGGCCAAGGCAGTCGGATTGCTTGAGGCCAGGAATTCAAGACCAGCCTGTCCAAAATGGAAAAACCCCACTCTCTATTAAAAATACAAAAATCAGTCAGGCGTGGTGGTGCACACCTGTAATCCCAGCTTCTTGAGAGGCTGAGGCACAACAACTGCTTAAAGCTGGGAGGTGGAGGTTGCAGTGAACCTAGACCATGCCACTGCACTCCAACATGGGCGACAGAGCAAGACTCCGTCTCAAAGAAAAAAAAAAAAAAAAAAAACCTGCTCTTCCCTTATGTTTTTTAATAAGAGCTTTATAGAGAGATATCATTCATATATAAGGTTTTAACTTTTTTTTTTTTAAGACAAGGTTTTACCTTCTGTCACATTGAAAAATCTCCTATATTTTTGAAGATTCTGAGCAATCCATTCACAACCCAGGTTTGGGATTTGCATACTATTGGAGAAACTGCTTCCTAAAGGTAAATACTTCAAGAATTTGAGAAAATTAAAACCAAAACCGAAAACACGAACACAAAGGCACAAAACATTGCCTAACCTTGCAGAAAATTATTTTAAATCCTAATATGCTTGTACAAGAAATAGTTTTTCTTGCAAAACTTTGAGGAATGCATGAACTTCAGAAGGGGAACACCATACAAATGAGGATTTTTTTCACTTTAGAGGAATGAGCTAAAAGAGAATATGGTTTAAGATTAAAAAATTATTTTCTTACAATTGCAGAAACTGGAACTAAGCCTTCCCTACTAAGAGCACATTTCTGTAAAATGTGAAATGTATTAAAATAATCAAAAGAAAATTTTTACATATTGCACAGCACAAGTGGTTTGACTAAAAATGTTTTTTACAGTCAAAAAAGGATCTGGATATACAATGGGCTAGAAGACATCTTTGGTCTGAGGTGATATGAATCAAGGAGAAAAAACTATGCCTTCTCCTTTGTGCAACAGAAAAAACATGTAAGAGCTAGAAGTATTAACAGTTCTATCCTTAAATAAATAATCATAAAAACTTCTTATAAGTCAAATAACTACAATGATCTTTTCATCACAAATCTCTAAAGAATTAATGCTGAAGCTGAATTATCACCCCCTTACCTTTGTGATAAGAATGCGGTATTTTTCTACCAGGTGGTCATTGTTATGACAGCCTGCTAGTAGCTGCCAGACTTCTCCCCGAAGAGCTTCAGGGACACCGTTTCTTACTAAGGTTGACAACTGCTTCGGTCTCACATTCAAGTTGAGATGCCTAAAAATAAAGCCATAAACCACAAATCACAAGAGGAAGATTCCCTAAAGACTGTTACTTTTCTCAAAGTCAATCTAAATGGCTTACAAATACGTGACAAGGTAACAAAGTAATAAAGGGGAAAAAAAAGTGCTTCTGAATTGAAGATAACTCCCCCCCCCCCCCCCCCCCCCCCCCCCCCCCCCCCCCCCCCCCCCCCCCCCCCCCCCCCCCCCCCCCCCCCCCCCCCCCCCCCCCCCCCCCCCCCCCCCCCCCCCCCCCCCCCCCCCCCCCCCCCCCCCCCCCCCCCCCCCCCCCCCCCCCCCCCCCCCCCCCCCCCCCCCCCCCCCCCCCCCCCCCCCCCCCCCCCCCCCCCCCCCCATGAGAGATTGGGTGGAAGAAAATAAAAATCCACATAGATTCTGTAAACTGCTTCTTAAGTATCTTTAAATTACTTCTCTACTTTAAAAAAAAAAAAAAGGCAAAACTGGAAATCACAGATGATGCTCTATGGCTATGGTTTATGTAAAAAAGATGGCCGGGTGCGGTGGCTCACGCCCATGATCCCAGAAATTTGGGACGCCGAGGTGGGCGTTATCACCTGAGGTCAGCAGTTCAAGACCAGCCTGGGCAACATGGTAAAACTCCGTGTAAATACAAAAAGTAGCCCATCATGGTGGCACATGACTGTAATCCCAGCTATTTGAGAGACTGAGGCAGAAGAACTGCTTGAACCGGGAGGCGGAGGTTGCAATTAGCCAAGATTGCACCACAGCACTCCAGCCTGGGTGACAGAGTGAGACACCGTCTAAAAAAACAAACAAACAAAAAAGAGCAAAATTCTAATCAGTGGACATATAATAAAGGACAAGAACCTAGCTCTACATCAAAATTGACAAGTGGTCAGAGGGGCACGGTGACTCAGGTAGTTCCACTGCTTTGAGAGGCCAAGGTGGGAAGATTTCTTGAACCCAGGAGTTTGGGACCAGCCTGGGTAATACAGCAAGAACCCCGTCTCTACAGAAAAATAAAAATAAGCTGGCATGATGGTTATATTCCTAGCTACTTGGGAGGCTGTGGCAAGAAGATCGCTTGAGCCTAGGAGTTCAAGGCTGCAACAAGAGATCGCACCACTGCACTCCAGCCTGGGTGACAGAGACAGATTCTGTCTAGAAAAAACAAAATTGACAAGAATATTGTATATTTATACATTCTAAGTTAAAATAAAACATCTCAAGTATGTTTCCAACAGTTTTTATGATGCCTTCCTTCAAATAACTTTTCTGAATGCTTATGGTGGCTAATAACATTTCCACTGAACTACTGTATCACTACAAGTTGCCAAAATCTTTGGACTTCATTTATGTCACCTATAAAATGGAGAAAATTACACTAGCCTTGACACGTTGGTATAAATGTACAAAGTGCTTCTGCATACAGTATCTTATTTGATCTTCAGAACAACCATCTCGGGTAGATGGTAGTGTTTCTAGTTTTACAGATGCAGAAAAAATTTCAGGGAGGTCAATTAAATGACTGAAGTAGTCCTCAAATTCTTAAGACTAATATTATAGAGCAGCTGGTTTGTGACTTGAGAGCCACCATTACTGAGTCAATAAAGCAGGATCCTGACATTAAAAAGATGCTGTGACTATCACACGTAAGCAGAAGTTACTGATACAAAATAACCACTATCAAATTATAAAATGGCCGTGATTTTTCTCAAAATGTTCATAGAATCCTATGAGAATTCTGCACAGTACATTTAAAAGTGATTTATTCTGTGACACTGGTACCCTAATGCAAGTGCTATAGACAATTCAATAGTTTTGTCCTTGTTTAGATAAAAACATTATACAAAAGTTGAAGAGTTATGAGCAGAAAGAACAGACATAGTTCTGTTGCTAATTCAATCCCTGGTATGCTATGGCCTGTGGGCCAAACTGGGCCTATCACCTGTTTTCGTAAATAAACTTTTATTGAAACACAGCCACGCTTACTTGTCTAAGTATTGTGTATGATAACTTCTGCACTACAATAGTAGAACTGAGTAGTTGTGACAGACTATTAGCCTGCAAAACCTAAAATATTTATTATTTGGCTCTTTACAAAGTCTGCTAACCTTACTAGCTTAATTTACATTGATAAAATTACTTTCAGAATAATTCCATCTCATTGATAATACTAACTTTATCCAACTTAGCAACCTATTTTATACTGACATTAGTTCTCTTATCCATTAAGAGTCATATTAAAATGAACTTGGAGAATTAGAGCTCAAAGATACTATTAATACTACCACTAAAATCTAATGTAGAGTTAAATAGTTAAATAAACTATCTTTGGGATCAGACTTGACTGTGCTAAAAATTCTGGCTGTGATATTTACTAACTAGAATGCCTTAACCTATGAACCAGTCTCATCTGTAAAAAAACAAATACTTTATAAGGTTGTTAGAGTTGAAATACAGCACATAACAGCACAGTGCCTAAAATATGGTAAATTCATTCATTCTATGTTATTGTAACTACAACCATGGTATCCATTATTTTTAATCTACAATAATTACAAATGGTAATTTTATAGACTTCTATTTTCTAAATGAAGAAACAGACTCAAAAGAGTTAAGTGACTTGTCTAAGACCACACAGCTTAAAAGTAGGAGAGGTAGAATTTGAAACCAGGTCTACCATGCTTTAAAATTCCATTATTACAATGCTTCTTATCCACAGGACACATATCCCTAGAACACACATAATAATGAGAAAAAATCACAATGTAATGAACTAAAGAAGAGACACTATTATATCATATCTGAAGACATGACTAAAGCAAGCAAAAATAGTTTAAATACCCTGAAAGATAGTAGAGACAGATGGAAACTCAACAAATACATCTGAGGGAATAGGAAGACATGTTAATTAAATTAATAACAAAGCTTGATAACAAAACGAATTCCAAGCTGTTGTATAAGATGCTGATGGGTTCGTGTAATAAAAGCTAACTAGAGTCTTAATGCTATATCTACATGATTTTAAATATATTATTATGTAACCATATCAAAACTCAATTACATTTCTGTTTTAGAGCAGAAACCTTTTAATACAGATAAAATTCCTGCCAGCAGCATCCCAAACACTCCAAATTCACTGAACTGAAAATATAATTGTGATAAGAGCACCAGAAGTTTTGTCTCCTGGCGTAAAGAAGTATCAAAAATATAAGAAAACTATTACTCTGGGGTTTTTTGCAGAGTTCATTTATTAAAACAACTTGTGTAAAGACAAATTGTGCTTTGGTTTGCTTTTTTCTCCTGTACACATTTTGACATTTTCCAGTGTGGAGAGTGTTTTGTCAAAAGTGTAAAGCATTGTGAGAGTAATACAAAAGCAGATAATGCCCATTTGTAGTCCTATCCCTGAAGGGCATAAAATGCTTTAAAATTCTGAGACAGAGCTTTACTCTAACAATGCAGTGAAATACTTCAACAGTTAAAATGTCTGAGAAAAATCAAACCCCAAAGTAATGGGCCAATAGGGAGTTTATATGACAACCCTAGTAACCAGAATGTCAGAAATAGAGAAATGTTCAGATCTCTTCCAAGCTCAGCTTTTTTCAGCATATGCTGGCATCCTACTCAAGGAGAAAAGGAAACTGCATAAATGTCTCACCAATCTGACTTACCAGAATATCTGTGGTCATGTTAATAAACACCTAAAGGCAATATATTCTTTTTGTTTGGTGTTTTTTCTTTTTTTTGTTTTTTGGAGAAAGAGTCTCAACTCTGTCACCGAGGCTGGAGTGCAGTGGTGCAATCAAGGCTCACTGCAGCCTCGAACTCCTAGGCTCAAGCGATCCTCCTGCCTCAGCCTCCAGAGTAGCTGGAACCACAGGTGCGCGCCACCATGCCTGGTTAACTTTTTCATGTTTTGTAGAGATGGGGTTTCACCAAGTTGCCCGGGCTGGTCTTGACTTCCTGGGGTCAAGCAATCCTCCCGCCTTGACCTCCCAAAAGGCTGAGTTTACAGGTATGAACCACCACACTCAGCCTGAAGGCAATGTATTCTTTTTAGATAGCCTATTGGATAGCGCTTCTTAACACTGCTGTCAAACCATCTCTTGAGCTGATGATAAATTCCTAAATTTTTTTAAGTGTTAGTAGGAATTTTGTAAGAGTTAGTAATCAATAGAGCAGGTAAAATATACCAAGCTCATGACACTTTGCTCTGTCATTCTAGATACTTATCACAGATAAGGGAAAAATCCTACCTGCGGTCTCTACCATGGCTCTATGCATTGTGTGAACATCCTCTAAACGGACTGCTATGTATTATCTGAACCACTCAGTGGTTCCTAACCTCTTCAATATAAAAGATACTTTTCTTATTTATTCTGTACATGAATTCCACGTTCGGATAAATATTTTCTCCAGCAATGAGAACTTATTAGGTTCCTGATATTCTGAAAATTGATTTCAATTCTCTACTACTACTCATATAAATCTCTAAAATAGATCACAGAATGCAAACCTTGAGCTTAGGTTTCTACTATTGGTTCCAAAATTGAATATTATAGTTAGGTAAGATTCTCTACCCATAAAAAGAGAATTTGCAGATAAAAACTATTCTAACATAACTTACCATTTTGACAACAGTTCTCCCCATGTTTCAAGAATTTTTTCTGCACATTCTTTGGATACATCACCAGATCCACTTAGGAGAGGTTCATCATTATCTATAATAAACAAAACACACAAAAACGGTAACAGGGGTGGCTATGCTAGCCACAACACTGGAATGTTTAAGAGTCAAATTTGAAAGACTTTACTGGGAGCATAAAGTCACAATTTCTCTCTTTTAGTATTTATGGATAAGTACAAAAAAAAAATAAAAATGGTTCTAGGTAAAATGCTGTAATCTCTTTAACCCTCTTTTGTTTTCCACATAGGTCCATATTATGTCAATCTCAAAAAAAAAAAAAAAAGGAGCTATTTAATTATAAAACTATAGGATTCAAAATATGGTATTTTCTCTCATTTTCTAAAGCAAACAGCTTTATGCATGAAAATATGTTTAAGTCTTATTCAAAACACTTAAAAAGTTTCAAACTACCTAAGTGTCCAACAACGGGAGTACAGAATGGTTGAAGAAATTATAATATATGTATATAATGCAATTGCATGTTGACATTTATGTTTATATAATGATGATATGGTTTGGCTCTGTGTCCCCACCCAAATCTCATCTTGAACTGTAGTTCCCATAATCCCACATGTCATGGGAGGGACCGGAAGGGAGGTAACTGAATCTTGGGGGCCATTTCCCCCATGCTATTCTCATGACAGTGAGTTCTCATGAGATCTGATGGTTTTATAAGCATCTGGCATTTCCCCTGCTGTCACTCATTCTTCTTTCCTGCTGCCATGTGAAGGACATGTTTGCTTCCCCTTCTGCCATGATTCTAAGTTTCCTGAGGCCTCCCCAGCCCTGTAGAATCAATTAAACCTCTTTTGTTTATAAATTTTGCAGTGAGCTGAGATCGCACCACAGAACTCCAGCCTGGGCAACAGAGCAAGACTCCGTCTCAAAAAAAAAGAAAAAATTAAACCTCTTTTCTTTTTTCTTTTCTTTTTTTTTTTTTTTTGAGACGGAGTCTTGCTCTGTAGCCCGGGCTGGAGTGCAGTGGCCGGATCTCAGCTCACTGCAAGCTCCGCCTCCTGGGTTTATGCCATTCTCCTGCCTCAGCCTTCGGAGTAGCTGGGACCACAGGCGCCCGCCACCTCGCCCGGCTAGTTTTTTGTATTTTTAGTAGAGACGGGGTTTCACCGGGTTAGCCAGGACAGTCTCGATCTCCTGACCTCGTGATCCGCCCGTCTCGGCCTCCCAAAGTGCTGGGATTACAGGCTTGAGCCACCGTGCCCGGCCTAAACCTCTTTTCTATATAAATTACTCAGTCTCGGTTGGGTATGTCTTTATCAGCAGTATGAGAATGGACTAATACAAATGATATGGCAAAATACAGTATAAAATGAAAATATAAAGAGCTTAATATTCATTATGATCTAATCTATGTTATAAAATAGAAAACAGATCAGTATAAACTATACCAAACACTAACAATTGCTCCCTCTGAGTGACAAAGTTATGATTGGTATTTTTCTCTGCTGTTTTATGTTTTTATGACTTTCTAAATTTTCTAAAATGGGAAATAATAATTTATAAAAGAAAGCACAAAAATACTTTAAAAGGCCAAATTAAATCATTTCTAATTTAATTCAATTAAGGAAAGTAAATTCAAGTCAGAAGTTAGAGATTATAAGATACAAAGACAGTGAAAAAAGTGACACTGATCAAGGCATTAGAGGAACTAAAAAGCATAATGAAAGCAGAGAATCAACACGGACTAAGATATCTACTTAATCCTCTTATTGGACACTTGGGAGTTTTTAACTTTTTGCTACAAACAGAATCAGGATGAATATATCTCACTGCTTTCATCGGGTATATGCCCAGAAACTGACTTTCTCAGTTTTAAAAAGAAAGCATATTTTTAAGAATACTGAAAATTTCCGACAAACTGACTTCCAAAATGTTCTACCAATTTACAATTCCACTAACTGGGTTACAACAGTACTTGTTTCCATGGATCTTTACCAATGCTCTTTCTAGACTTTGTTTATTTTTTAGCTTAACTTGCCTAAACAAACTCTGGCTCTTTACACCCCTAATGACTACATGTTGAATCAGCATCCCCAACAGAGACAACAATTATCTGAAAGCACTAATTTTAAAGACTCGGAAATCTGTGATACTTCTTATTGAACTTCTTTATATTATAATGCTTTGGACATCATCATCAGTTTCGCTAGTGAGACACAGAAAATGATAGACAGAATGTGAGAGATCTTCTGTATATGGATGAATAAGGTAAAGAAGAGAAAAGGCTAGGCCGGGCACAGTGGCTCACGCCTGTAATCCCAGCACTTTGGGAGGCCAAGGTGGGCGGATCATCTGAGGTCAGGAATTTGAGACAGGCCTGGCCAACCTGGTGAAACCTCATCTCTACTAAAAATATAAAAATTAGCTAGGCGTGGTGTGGGCACCTGTAATCCCAGCTACTCAGGAGGCTGAGGCAGGAGAATCACTTGAACCCAGGAGGCAGAGGTTGCAGTGAGCCAAGATTGTGCCATTGTACTCCAGTCTGGGCGACACAGTGAGACTCCATCTCAAACAAAAAAAAAAGAAAAGAAAAAAAAAGAAAGGCTCAAGGGCACTAAGGTAAATGTCTCCAACTTCACTACCTTGCCAGACTGACCCTACTTTCTAAACTCTCAAGTAATTTTCTATTTATTAAAACACCAATATACTAAATACAACTCTTTGGGGAAAGGTGGCTATGAAAAACACACTGAAATTTAGAAGGGATGATAATTTCTTCAAAAATATTAGACAAACTTTATCTTACAAAATTCTCTTTCACATTTTGGATACTTTCAATAAATCTGGGCTGTAGTAGTTTAAAATCTGTGTTAAGAACCCATCTGCCTAAGGGATAGATATCTCAGTTTCAGAATGATGCTTCTAAACATGTCCCCTTTATAATTGCTGGGTTTCTGCCAAATGTCTTATGGGTAAGAAGCCCCTGGAAGCAAACAAATCACAGCAGGAATGGTTTTTCTGGTTTGTACATTGGGTTAGGGAGAATTAAAAGACAGCATAGCTACATAGTTTTCTTTAGTCCCAGTTCTCCCAGTTCTCCTGTTATTAACTCTTTACTATAAAAATGAATCCTAGGGGGTTACCCATACTGCCAATATTTACTGAGCACCTACTGCATACCAAATGTTGTGGTATACACTAGGGAACAACATGAGGCAAAAGCAGAAACACTCTTTTCCTTCACAGAGCTTATGTTCTAGTGTTCCATGATTTCCCCCAAGGGGTACACACTGCCATTAGTTCTTATCTCTCCCTAGTTAAGAACTATCAGTAGAGGCCTTCTAAACCCCCTAAAATTTTATTTTTAAAAAAGGTATGTCTGCTATAAATTAAAACTTGATATCAGTCCTGAGGAACCTTTAGCTGGGCCCAGATTTCTTTGTAACCAGCAGATAGTCCTCAAAATCTATGGTATGAAGATTTGAGCATTCTCTGATTTCATAATAGTGTCTTTCTCAATTTTTGTTTTTGTTTGTTTTTATTGCTGAGTGTTAAGAGAGGAAAGTTATGTAAACTTTTACCCACTCTGTCATCTTAACCAGTGTTGACCTGGAAGAGAAACTGCAAACCTGTTATACAACAAACAATTTCAAACAGTGAGAATAATCCACCTTTCCCAGATATAACATATCACTTAAATTGGCTCTCCAGGCGGACTCTGAATTGCATCTCTGACATCAAAAACAATACATGTGTTTTTTCTGTACTTCAAAATGCTTTATGTGCACTAAATGCAAGAGATGATGATAGACTACAGCTATGACTGTGGACTCACAGACCTAGATCAAAATCCTGACTCTGCCAATTTCTAGCTGTGTAACCTTGGGCAAATTCACTTTTCTGAGATTCCACTTCTTTTTTTTTTTTTTTTTTTTGAGACAGAGTTTTGCTCTTGTTGCCCAGGCTGGAGTGCAACAGCACAACCTTGGCTCACTGCAACCTCCACCTCCTGGGTACAATCAACTCTCCTGCCTCAGCCTCCCAAGTAGCTGGGATTACAGGCATGCACCATCAAGCCCAGCTAATGTTTTGTATTTAGTAGAGACAGGGTTTTGCCATGTTGGCCAGACCGGTCTCGAACTCCTGACCTCAAGTGATCCTTCCACTTCAGCCTCCCAAGGTGCTGGGATTACAGCCGTGAGCCACTGCGCCTGGCCAGATTCCATTTATTTATGTGCAAAGTTAGGTTAACAATAAATCCTATTTTTCAGGATTATCGTGAGGATTATATAAATAAAGCACCTGCTTACTACATATTAAGCACTTAGTAATTGGTGGCCATTAGTATTACTAATATATGATGCTAAATTGATTAATCATAAGGGCAGTGAGAGTTATAGCAAACAGTAGGTTTTGGAAACTCAGTGCTCACTCTCAACATGAAGAAAGTCAGTGATCACTCTAAACTTGAAGTACATATAATCATGGATATATATTTCATTTAACCCAATCGATCATTCTTGTCATCTCCATGCTTTTGTTAATGCAATTTTTTTTTTTTAAATTTTTAGTAGAGACGGGGTTTCACCATGTTAGCCAGGATGGTCTCGATCTCCTGACCTCGTGATCCGCCCGTCTCGGCCTCCCAAAGTGCTGGGATTACAGGCTTGAGCCACCGCACCCGGCCAGTTAATGCAATTTTTTAACAAGAAAAAAACTCCACTGATGCCTACTAGATTCTGCTTGCACTTAAAAGTCCCAACTGAAAAACTACTCTTTATGATGCCCCACAACATTCCCCACAATGAAAACCGAATTCTCCTCTACTAATTTCTAGAATATTTCATGTGAGCTTCACATATAGAAACATGGCTCACATGACCTTATATTGTAATCAGGTTTTCTTCCATTAAATTTGTAGCCCCAGTACTAAGTTAGAAATTAGAAAATGACTCTCAAACATTCATGTTTCCTGTGGCCCCCTTTCTTCATGCCTCATTAAAAGGTATTACATCTTTTAATAGAGAATGACAGATTAATTCAATAGATTTAGCCAGAAAAAATAAAAAGAAACAAAGAACCAGTGGATTCTTTTTTTTTTTTTTTGAGACAGAGTCTCGCTCTGTCGCCCAGGCTGGAGTGCAGTGGCCGGATCTCAGCTCACTGCAAGCTCTGCCTCCCGGGTTTACGCCATTCTCCTGCCTCAGTCTCCCGAGTAGCTGGGACTACAGGCGCCCGCCACCTCGCCCGGCTAGTTTTTTGTATTTTTTAGTAGAGACGGGGTTTCACCGTGTTAGCCAGGATGGTCTCGATCTCCTGACCTCGTGATCCGCCCGTCTCGGCCTCCCAAAGTGCTGGGATTACAGGCTTGAGCCACCGCGCCCGGCCAGAACCAGTGGATTCTTAATGCTTATCAGTGTAAAACACAGTAATATATAAACATATATATTTATAAATACATTTGGGGGCCGGGCGCGGTGGCTCAAGCCTGTAATCCCAGCACTTTGGGAGGCCGAGGTGGGCGAATCACGAGGTAAGCAGATCGAGACCATCCTGGCTAATACGGTGAAACCCCGTCTCTACTAAAAAACACGAAAAACTAGCCGGGCGAGGTGGCAGGTGCCTGTAGTCCCAGCTACTCGGGAGGCTGAGGCAGGAGAATGGCGTAAACCCAGGAGGCGGAGCTTGCAGTGAGCCGAGATAGCGCCACTGCACTCCAGCCTGGGTGACAGAGCGAGACTCCATCTCAAAAAATAAAAATAAAAAATAAAATAAAAAATATATATTTGGTAAAAAGGGTCATGTGTGCAAGCCACATTTTGGCAAAGTCAATTTGTTCCCGCAAAATGAATGTGTTGAGATAGGAACACTTCTTTAGGTGTAAGCTGTGTCAAACTTGTTCTTAAAAAAATGTACTAATATACCAAGCTAGCACTACACTGATTGTTTAAAAGAAGCTAATTATATATCTCATTTTTCCAACTGGGTTACAAGTATCTTAAAGAAAACTCAATGTTAATCATTTTTAAATCTTCCACAGCTACTTACATATAGTAAACTCTCATAAGGAATTTCATTAAATGAATTATAAATGCTGTATCACATTATCAATCCCCTGATACAATTTTAATAGTTTGCAGGGTCCTCCACCCCCAAAAATAAATTAACCTATCCCTATAGTTTACCTTCCTCTTCATCATCTTCTGGAGGAGAAGGTATCACTGAACTCTGCGATCCAGACTGTGGCAGGCGAACTGAAGGACTGGCTGTAGTTTTCCTCCTCTCTCTTTCTGATTCACTTTCCAAGCATACAACTTCATATAAAGTGTCAGTATTATTCTTTCTCTCCTTTTGCTTTATCTTGAGGAAGAAAAAATATTATTTATTAAGCAGTAAAATTCTTTATGTTTTTAATTAATTGCAGTGTTTTAAATGTTTCTAATTGCAGTCATCTCGGCTCACTGCAATCACCTCTGATTTCATATAGGATGTGAAAATAAATGATTTTTTTTAATATCTACATTAAAAGTAACTTTTTAAAATAGAAAAGCATATGTTTAGATCTTAAAATCCTTAGGAAAATAGGGCATTTACCGAGCAGTACTCTAGTTCTGCAATTTGTCTTCAAACCATATTGTCAAATATCCAACTACCAATGTTTAGCCAGTTGACACTGTCAACTAAAGAGCTAACAGTTCTGTATCTCCCAAATTAGTTAAGGCATCCTTCAAGGTTTCCTATATAAAACTATATAGAAAAAGTGTTTTAAATTATTCTAAAACATAAATGTTAAGACTAAGAAAATTCTCTTACTTCTAATGTTTCAGTGTTTTAGCCCCACTCCTTTTGCTTAAAACAGTCTAGAGAACTTTTTCTTCAACTGAAAACTACAACTTGGAGTTGAGGTGAGGTCACGGGGAGATTGAATGGCAGAGAGCACATCAACAGTAACCACAATAATTTTGATTACTCCAATTGATTGTATTTTGGTTTTATTCTGAGGCAAACATATAATTTAAACTGACCTAAATTAAAAATTTAAACCAGGAATATAAAACTTTACGCTACAATATGTATTGTAAGTAAGTACATTAACATTCCATATTACATGTAAGTACATTAACATTCTTCCTTCCATACAAGGAGGAGAAAAAAGTAGCATGAAATATAGGGAAGAATAAAAAGGGAGAGCTATAGGAAAAGGTACAGAGAAAACTAGAAAGGTGGCTATACAAAAAAATATATATACACATACCAAAGTAAAAACACAGAAAGGGAGATGGGGGAATAAGATGTTCATTAGCTATAGAAATATCAGCCAGAGCAGATTTTTATCATTGCAATGTTCATTTGGGTTCTTAAAAAAAATTATCCCTATCATGGAAGTAAGGCCAAGATAGTGGCAACATGCTCTTTCAATATCATCCTGAAGCACTGTTTAATACAGAAGTCGGTAAACTTTTCTATACAGGGCCAAATAGTAAACATTTTAGGCTATATGAGTCAGTTGTCTCTACTGCAACTACTCAACTCCGCCATTATAGTGGAAAAGCAGCCACGGACAGTGAGTGAGTGAGTCTGGCTGTGTTCCAATAGAACTTTATTTACAAAAGCAAGTGACAGGCCAGGTGGACCTACAGGCTATAGTTTGCCAGCTTTGGTTTAACATGTCCACCCAAGGATTACTTAATTTTCTAGATGAATATGCCATTTTGATTTAGCTACTGACTATTAAGGACTCAGACTCTGAAGTTACATGTTAACGTATAGATTTGTGTCCAGGAGATATGCAAATGATTTCTGTCCAAGAGAGAACATAACCCAAAGGTTACCTATAGGACATTAACCAGTTTTATTTCTAACCTAGTAATCTTATTGTAACATTCTTTTTTTGAAGGGAAGGACCATGTAAATACAAGTTCCTCACTCAGTTTTGCTACCTTTCTGGTTCTCTCATTAATTAATACACTGAATTAGAATATTTGATACATGTTCATTCCAAATTGATAATTATGATTTTTAACTCTTGAAAATTATACCTTAATAAGAAACAATTCAAAATTTTTGTTGTGTTATACATCGCTCTTTGAAACATCAGACAATTGGTACCCTAAACAGTTCAAAGATCAGCAATAGCTCTTTTTTGGTTTTTTTTTTTTTGAGATGGAGTCTCTGTCGCCAGGGCTGGAGGGCAGTGGCGCCATCTCGGCTCACTGCAACCTCCGCCTCCTGGGTTCAAGGGGATTCTCCTGTCTCAGCCTCCCGAATAGCTGGGATTACAGGCGCCCGCCACTAATTTTTTGTATTTTTAGTACAGACGGGGTTTCACCATGTTGGCCAGGCTAGTCTCGTGATTCACCCGCCTCGGCCTCCCAAAGTGCAGGGATCACAGCCATGAGCCACCGTGCCCAGTGAGCAATAGCTCTCTATCTTAAACATAAACAAACCAACATGGTCCACTTAGAAACCCTTCTGTATGTCGCAATGACCAAAGGACATGCTGCCTTTTGAAGAAGGATAAATATAGTCAATTACCGGACCAAACTTGTTTTTTTTTTCGTTTGTTTTTCTTTTTTTTTGAGACGGAATCTCGCTTTATCACCCAAGCTGGAGTACAGTGGTGTGATCTTGGCTTGCTGCAACCTCCGCCTCTCAGGTTCAAGCAATTTTCCTGCCTCAGCCTCCTGAGTACATGGGACTATAGGTGTGTGCCACCACACCTGGCTAATTTTTTGTATTTTTAGTAGAGACAGGGTTTCACCGTGTGAGCTGGAATGGTCTCCATCTCTTAACCTCGTGATCCGCCTGCCTCAGCCTCCCAAAGTGCTGGGATTACAGGTGTGAGCCACCGTACCTGGCTTACCGCACCAAACTTGTAAGTCAAGAACTCTAACAATGAAAAATGTTAATTGTTGAAGCTGGGTAATAGTACATGGGGATTCACTGTACTATTTTATAATTTCTGCATATGTTTGAATTTTCTATGGTAAAAAGCTTTTTGAATTATATATGTTAAATATAAAACTTTTATTTATTAAATTATACATATAATTTAAACATAGGTTTTAAATTATATATAAAATTTAAATGTTTTAAAATTATCTATTTATGAAATATATGTTATAAACATATAAAATAATTAAAAGCACTCAGATGAGACCAAAAAAAAGGGTAGATTTGAATAAATGGAAAGACATCCCATGTTCCTGGATATGACTCAACATCATAAAGATATCAATTTTCCCCAATAAAAACATCAGTAGTGGCCAGGCGTGATGGCTCATCCCTGTAATCCCAATACTTTGGGAGGCTGTGCACTTTGGGAGGCCGAGGTGGGCAGATCACTTGAGCCCAGGTGTTTGAGATCAGCCTGGACAACAAAGGCAAAAGCTCATCTCTTCCACAAAAAAAAAAAAAAAATATATATATATATATATATATATACACACACACACACACACAAACTTAGCCAGGTGTGGTGGCACGCACCTGTAGTCCCAGCTATTCAGGAGGCTGACACAGGAGGATCACTTGAGCCCCGAAGGCAGAGGCTGCAATGAGCTGAGATTGTTCCACTGTACTCCAGCCTGTGTAGTAGAGCAAGACTCTGTCTCGGGAAAAAAGAAAAAAAAAAAAAAAAAAAAAAGCCAAGCTCAGTCGCTCACACCTGTAATCCCAGCACTTTGGGAGTGGATTACTTGAGGCCAGGAGTTCAAACATGGCGAAAGCCCGTCTGTACTAAAAATACAAAAAATTAGCTGGGCCTGGCAACACATGCCTGTAATCCCAGCTACTCTGGAGGCAGAGACAAGAGAATCGCTTGAATCTGGGAGAAAGAGGTTGCAGTGAGCCAGGATCATGCCACTGCACTCTACAGCGAGACTCTGTCTCAAAAAAAAAAAAAAAAAAAAAAAAAAACCACAACCCCACAAACAAATGAAAAACACCAGTAGTTTTTTTTTTCCAGAGCCAGACAAGTTGAACATAAAGTTTATATGAAAAATGAACAAGTAAGAAAATCCAGGAAAACCCACAAAAAGGAGTATTTGAGGAGGTAAGGTGCACCTACCAGATATTAAAACATATTATAAAGTCTATACACTGCCAGGTGTGGTGGCTCACACCTGTAATCCCAGTACTTTAGGAGGCTGAGGCGGGTGGATCACCTGAGGTCAGGAGTTCAAGACCAGCCTAATCAACATGGTAAAACCCCATTTCTATTAAAAATACAAAACATTAGCCAGGCATGGTGGTGCACCCCTATAATCCCAGCTACTTGGGAGGCTGAGGTGGGGGAATTGCTTGAACCTGGGAGGTGGAGGCTGCAGTGAGCCGAGATCATGCCACTGCACTCCAGTCTGGGTGACAGAGTGAGACCCCATCTCAAAATAATAAATAAATAAATAAATAAATAAATAAATAAATAAATAAAATAAAGTCTACATAATTATGACTGTGTGATTCTAATGCAAGACCAGTGGAACAGAATATAAATACCAGAAAGAGGTCCAAACACACATGGAAATTTCATATATAAGTGTAGCATTTCAAATCACTGGGTAGAAAAGTTAACAGTTTTTAATGAATGGTGTTGGAACAAGAGAATAGCCATTTGGAAAAAGATTAAATCAAATCCACACTTCATGCTATATACCAGAGTACATCAGAATAAAATACTAATGAATCAGAAATATAAAAGTAGTAAAATGAAACCATGTAAGTAACAGGAGAGTAACAGAAGAGTGTATTCTTTTTGTAACTTGGGAGTTAGGAAAGCCTTTCTAACTGATCCCAAATCCAGAAAGGTTTAAAAGAAAATATTGATAAATTCAAGTACATAAAAAGAAACTGCATGACAAACCCAAAAAGAATCACCATGATATAAGTTAAAAGATAAGTGACAAACTGGGGGGAATATCATTATCTCAAAGGGTTAATCTCTTGAATATACAAAGAGGTTCTGAAAATAAAGACAAAAAAGACCAAAATCAAAGAGAAAAGTGAAAAATGAACAAAAGATATGAATAGAAAATTCACAGAAAAGTCACCTTTATACATTAAAAAGGCAGAGGATGAAGTAAAACTACTCGTAGACACCACTGCCTCATTGATCAGATCCTTAAGTTTGACAACACACTTGACAAGCCTGCAGAGAGACAGGTATTCTCATACCCTGTCCATGGTTACACCCTCTATAGAAGGGAATTGGGCAAATATAACAATATCATGTATACATTCACCTTATGTGTCAGTGATTATACTAATAGGAGTCTATTCTAAGATGCACTTTCATAAAATCAAAATAACACATACATAACATTCCACACCGCAACATTATTTGGAATAGCAAACGACTTGGAAGCCAGTCCAAGTGTCCATCAATAGCAGACTGGTTGAAAAGCCCATAGTTCACCCAAGTAAGACAGTACTAAATAGCCATTAAAACGCAAATGAGGAAATCTCTAAGTACTGATGTGGAATGATCCCCAGCATATATTAAGTTTAAAAAGCAATGTATACTTTTATTTTAGAAGGAAGTTAAAAATATATAGAATTTTATCTTCACAAAAATAAAATCGGGATAATAAACCATAAACCATAATAATTGTTATCTATGGGTATGGGGGTAAGGAGATACAAATGGAAGCAGATTTCAAGTACACATTTCTACATAATTATGACATTTATAAGTATTTTACATATTCAAAAAAACAAAAAGAAAAAAAAAAAATCCCAAGCCCCTAAACTAAAATAAATGGAAACAAATGAACCTAATTATATGTCAAATGGTAACAGAACCACAATAAAAAAATTATTCCTAGTGATTTTTAAATAGCAACCATTTTATAATCTTACTGAAACACATTCAAAGGACAAAAAGAAGTTCTATAAAATCTTAAATTTCATCCAATAATTCTATCATTAACTGCAATACTTTTTTGTTTTGTTTTGTTTTTCTTTCTTTTTTTGAGATGGAGTTTCACTCTTGTTGCCCAGGCTGGAGTGCAATGGTGCTATCCTGGCTCACTGCAACTTCTGCCTCCCAGGTTCAAGCGATTCTCCTGCCTCAGCCTCCTGAGTAGCTGGGATTACAGATGTTCACCACCACACCCAGCTAATTTTGTATTTTCAATAGAGAGAGGTTGGTCAGGCTGGTCTTGAACTCCTGACCTGAGGTGATCCACCTGCCTCAGCCTCCCAAAGTGCTGCGATTATAGGCATGAGCCACTGTGCCTGACTTTTTTAGATTTTGATGAAGATAAGGCAAATAAATTATTTACTGTTACTGTAAATAAAATATATGCATATAAATATTTTAAAAAGAAGAAAATCCTTTAATATCAAATTATTATTGAAAACGTGTGAATGAACTCAACTGATTCAGGCAAGTATCACCAACGGATACTAAAAATATTAGTTAATTAGTTATTGACTGGGCATAGTGGCTCATGCCTATAATCTCAGCACTTTGGGAGGCTGAGGTGGGAGTATCATTTGAACTCCAGTTTGAGACCAGCCTGGGCAACATGGTGAAACTCCATCTCTCCAAAAAATTAAAAAATTAGCCAGCCATAGTGGTGCACCCTGATCCCAGCTACTTGGGAGGTTGATGCAGGAGGACCACGTGAGCCCAGGAGGTCAAGGCTGTAGCAAGCCGTGCTTCTGACACTGCACTCCAGGCTGGGCGACAAAGTGAAGGAAAAAAAACAAAAAAGACTTTGTTGAGGAACAGGATATTTGGAAGTTGCCAAAGTGTCACCCCCAAAGATTACTTGCTAAATGTCAAGAAAAACCCTGTTTTACAAAGGAGAGATCTAGTGGTCACCACCTTAATTAAGTGATCACACTTCCCATCAGAAATACTGGAACAACCTAATATCACACACCTCTCAATTTAGCAATGGAGTAGAAAGCATTTGGATATTTTTATCTTGAGAGGTGTAGTTGTGTGCCACATACATACACTCTCAGCAAATTAAACTAAGAGGCCTGGGTATCCAGTTATAGTTATACTAATTATCTGTACAACCTTGGCCATACAACTTAGTCTTTCAGATACCAGCTTCTTCATTTATAAAACAGTAATTTTATGAAAGATTTTAAGACCCCTACAGTTTAATTGGCAATAAAAATTATATTATTCTATAGTTCTAAGAATGTTTAATTGGTCTTCTGTTCGCCTTACGTCACTACTGGAAAATCTATTCATTAGATCATTTTCTTGCTCTTTCAGTAAGTAGTATAAGAAAATTTAAGTCTAAAAAAGCAATCCTCTTGTCTCTACTAATTTTTAGTTTCTTCTCTAATATGATGCTATCTTAATATAACAATCTCACAGATGGGAAGGCTTCCAGGATAAAAAGGAGTTGCTGAGTCACCAGATAATTTTAATGAAAGGAAAAATAATCAATTTTTAAACACGTCTTAAAAAGCATTTACATATTGTTTTCCCACACTGGCAGCAAAAAACCAGAAATGCTGTATGTTGTATATTCTTAAAATTTGCTCCATATCGCTATTTCCTTTTCAGTCTAAGGAGAACTGAAAATGGTTAAAATTTTAAATTACGCTTAATTTCAGTAAATCCTAAAAATACTCTTAGAGTTAGAGATGAAAGGACAAAAGTAGCTTGTTTCTCTGGAGAGTGTCCTGGCTGAGACTTTTAAAAGGCTTAGATACATATTTTGTTCATATAACATCCCATAAAATCTACTGCTAAGTATCTTTGGATCTCAGTTTCCTCGTCTATAAAGTGAAAATACTAGTTATCCTCATTGAATCACTCTGAAAACTATATCAGATTTTAAAAAGTGAAGTAGCCAAGACAGTGATGGTCACAGTTGAACCTCAATTACTTTTTAATGCCATGAATGTAAAAGAGGGAATAAATTTAGTTTATTAAGACAGCGAAAAGTTGTTCAAATTCTTCCCATTCTACCTCTCCTTTCCCACTCCCTAGCACTCCCCCTAAACCCCTACACAAACACAAAGACTTATCCCAATAAGGAGAAAAATAAAAGATTATCATAAGGAATTTCCTGCTCTTCCCCCAGCTTCCACATACACACTTCTGCTTTTTGAAAAGAAAATAGTGAAAACATGGCTTAAGTTTAGTTTATAGCCTTAACAAAGAGTCCAGAGCAGTCTCTTAGGCTGCGTCTCAGGTATGTTTTTGCCTAGTTTACCCTGTCAAGTCATTTTTTAGCCTAACTAAAAAAAAATTAAGAAGTTATTAATAGAAGTTATGTTATTATTTGAATAACATACTATATGAGAATATTTTAAAAGTTTTACATTGAATTAACATGCAGCTCTGATTATGGTTGCTAAAAATAAAAAATAAATTTTAAAAAATTAAATAAATTTGTTTCCATAGAAAGATATATTCTTCTACACTCAACCACAAAACCTTGTAAACCCATGCAGCCTTTGATTCCAAGGTTGTATAACATTAGATGTCAAAGGAAATGCAAGATCAGGGGAATCTTATTTATGTTCACTAAAATGAGATTAAAGGGTTAGAACACTAATTAAACAGAGCTATTTTTACATAAAACTTTTTACTAAAAAGTATTATACGACTATTCTCAGGCTAGTAAAAAAAAAAAAATATATATATATATAAAATAAAAAATATGTATACAACTAATTTGTATTTACCATCTAGAAACTTTTTTTTTTTTTTTTTTTGATGGAGTTTTGCTCGTTGCCCAGGCTGGAGTGCGATGGCATGATCTCGGCTCACTGCAACCTCTGCCTCCTGGGTTCAAGCAATTCTCCTGCCTCAGCCTCCCAAGTAGCTGGGATTACAGGCGTGCGCCACCAGGCCTGGTTAATTTTGTATTTTTGGTAGAGACGGGGTTTCTCCATATTGGTCAGGCTGGTCTCGAACTCCCAACCTCAGGCGATCCGCCCGAAGGGATCCTTTGGGATCCTTGGCCTCCCAAAGGCTGGGATTACAGACCATCTAGAAACTTTTAAAGATCATTCTCTCTTAATCTCTAAATTTTCAAAGTTATATTTGTAAACTGGTTTAATTTCTGATGCATTCTTCTCCCGGGGCTCGCCCTCCATCTAAATCATCAATGCTGTTCTGATTTCAAGACTTAGCGCTTTTTTATTAATTTGGTATCCCACAGAGGTTGTATAATTCTTCTCAATAATAACAGCAAATGTGTAGGGAGAACTTACTATGTACTGGGAACTATTCTAAGCATGTTGTACAGTTTTTAACACTATGAGGAAGATTCTATTATGCTGACAATTTACAATTTAGTAAACTGAGACTCAGCTGAGGGAACTTGCTCAAAGTTAACAAGCTAGCAGAAAAATCCATGTGCTCTGACTTCAAATTCAAATTCTAGATGATGACCCCATGCTAATAATCCTCTACTCCTGCTACAATGAAGAGCTGGAAGAACAGTGCTGGAACTCAGGCTTACTTTCTGTCTCTTAGGACAACACTGGAAAGAAGTGTCTATGCCTGCTCTGCTTATTTCCTTTTTCTAAATATACCCAATAGGGCTAACTTGGGTAAACTGGAGTCAAAAGTCTTGCTATCAAAATAAAAAAATGTAATATGGAAAAGTATATTCAAGTAAGTCCCACATACAACACTTTAATTTTATATAATAGAAAACAGAAGTTGCATGTAAATAAAATCAATTCAACATATATTTATTGAGAATTACTATGTTCCAGGTACTTGGCATAAATCAGTGAGTAAGACAGCTTAAGAATCTCTCCTTAGTGGAGGACTCTAATATGCAAAGCAGATAATAAACAATATAAAAGTATGTTACATGGCATATCAGTATGTAAAAGTTCTGGCTAAAAATATAAAAAATAGGGCCAGGCACGGTGGCTCCCACCTGTAATCCCATCACTTTGGGAGGCCAAGGCAGGCGGATCATGAGGTCAGGAGTTCGAGACCAGCCTGGCCAACATAGTGAAACCCCATCTCTACTAAATAAAAAATAAGGTCAGGTGCGGTGGCTCAAGCCTGTAATCCCAGCACTTCGGCTTTTACTGAGTAAAACTTTGGCTTTTATTGAGTAAAACAAGGCTGGAGGGTTTGATGCAGTCAAGTGGTAAGATCTGACCTTAGGCTACTATTATGTTGAAAAGAAATCATGAGGGGACAAAGATAGAAATAATGTGATGGGTAAAGAGGCTACTGCTAGGCCAGGTGTGGTGGCTCATGCAGTGTAATCCCAGCACTTTGGGAGGCTGAGGTAGGCAGACTTCTTGAGCCCAGGAGGTCAAGACCAGGCTGGGCAACATGGCAAAACCCCATCAGTATTTTAAGAAAGAAAAAAAAAAAGGCTATTGCTATAAATGATGACTCAGATGAGGATTACCGTACTCTAGCTGGTGAGAAGTGATTAGATGGAGATGAGATAATGAATCTTTTTGGACATGCTAAGTTTAAGATGTCCTGAAAACTAAGAGAAAGAGGAGCTTTAACGAAAAGAAAGTAACCATCTATAGCAAATGCTACAGACAGGGCAAGATGAGGACTCAGATTAGCAATTTAAATCAGTGGTGACCTTGATATCTTCCAAGGAGTTTTGCTACAAAGGAAAGTAAAAAATGGAAGCAGTAGGTGGTAGAATAACTGCGGGCCGGGCCGGGCGCGCTGGCTCAAGCCTGTAATCCCAGCACTTTGGGAGGCCGAGACGGGCGGATCACGAGGTCAGGAGATCGAGACCATCCTGGCTAACACGGTGAAACCCCGTCTCTACTAAAAAATACAAAAAACTAGCCGGGCGAGGTGGCGGGCACCTGTAGTCCCAGCTACTCGGGAGGCTGAGGCAGGAGAATGGTGTGAACCCGGGAGGCGGAGCTTGCAGTGAGCTGAGATCCGGCACTGCACTCCAGCCTGGGCTACAGAGTGAGACTCTGCTTCAAAAAAAAAAAAAAAAAAAAAAGAATAACGGGGGGCCAAAAAAGAATAAAAGAATGGAACAGAGATTTTAGCTGCTACCCACCCACAGGAAAGACAAAGTATGAAGTTTAACTTCGATCAAGTTAACTGCACAATTTAAAAAAAAAAAAAAAATCAAGACTCTTCAGAAGAAAGTAACAGAATACAGTCTCTACAATGTATCACTTAAGATGTTTAATATGTAATCCAAAATTACAAAGAAACAAAAATATGCATCATCATACATGAAAATTAGCAGGCAAAATTCTAAAGTGGCTGCACTGTTAATTATGCTTAAGGATTTAAAAGAAAATCTGCTCAGTATAAAAGAACAAATAGGAAATCAAGAGAAAACAGAGATAATAAAAGAACCACATAGACATTTTAAAAACAAAAAATACAGAAAATGTTTTAAAAATTCATTGAATGACTAACAGATTAGAAGTTGATAAATATCAGTGAACTTTAAGACATATTAATAGAAAGTATCCCATCTGAAGAAAACACAGAAAAAAAGACTGGGAAAAAATAGAGCCTCAGAGATATCAAAAGCTCTAAATATAGATAATTACAATCCCAGAATCAAAGAGAAGAGAGATGGGCAGAAAAAAAAGTTTAAGAAATAATGGGCCAGATTTCCCCCAAATCTGGTTTAAAAAAAAAAAAAAAAAAATTAAAAAAGCATAAATTTAAAAATGCAAGAACCCCAACAAATCCCAAGCAGGATAAGCCGAAAGAAAACTATACCTAATCATGTCACAGTTAAACATCTGAAAACCAAAGATAAATAATCTTAAAAGCAGCAAGAAGAAAATGACACATTATACCTAGAGGAACAGTAACATAAATGAACGCTGACTTCTCATCAAAAACAATGGAAGGGCTGGCTGCGCAAGGTGGCTCACATCTATAATCTCAGGTCTTTGGAAGGTCGAGGTGGGCAGATCACCTGAGGTGAGGAGTTCGAGACCAGCCTGGCCAACATGGTGAAACCCTATCTCTACTAAAAACACACACACACACACACAAATTAGCCGGGCATGCTGGCACCCACTTGTAGTCCCAGCTACTCTGGAGGTTGAGGCAGGAAAATCACTTGACCCCAGGAGGCGGAGGTTGCAGTGAGCCAAGATTGCGCCACTGCACTCCAGCCTGGATGGTGACAGAGCAAGATTTTGTCTCAAAAACAAACAAACAAACAAACAACAACAATAAAAATGAAAGCCGGAAGAATAGGAATGACATCTTTAAAGAAAAAAAAGTCAACCAGAATCCTATCCAGTGAAAATATCCTACTGGGATGAAAGCCAAAAAAAGACATTTTCACCGAGAGAAGTTTAAGAGAATACATCTTTAGCAGATCTACACTAAAAGAAATGCTGTTCTTCGGGTTGAAAGAAAATGAGACCAAATGGAAATGTGGATCTTTGGGAAGAAATGAAGAGCAATGAAAATAATAAACAGGTGGGAAAATACGAAAAATATAATTTTTCCTCTTAAAATACACATGACTGTTTAAAGAACTGAGAGCTTAGAAATCAGTCTCAGAAGTGATTTCTCCCTTCTTATTCCCCCTTCTATATTAATAGAAAAGTACAGTACCTGTTTTAGTTTCAAAAAGAAATTTTCAGTAGTACTACGTTTGCTGAAGGGCCAGAATAATCTTTCATTAGGTGAGCAAACACGGACTTTTGTCTCCAGGAGAAATCGAACAGGCTCCTGTACTTCTGTTATTACCAAATCTACAGCTGTGGTCATAAACAGGACTTTATCTAAACAAAGAAAGAGAGAGGCTGAAGAGGTAAATCAGAAACACAAATGTATTTGCTCATAAGATTCCATAAAAGCTATTTCATTATAAACTTTCAAGATATCTTAAGTATCAACTAAACATGTAAATAATTAGACAAATAACTGGTTTCAAAAAAAAATTCCACACTGAGCATTATTTTAAAGTAACTGACAGTAGTATATACTGTAAAACTTTTAAAACTGTACTGTCATCGGGAGACCAAGGCAGGCAGATCACTAGAGCCCATGAGACCAGCCTGGCCAACATGGTGAAACATCGTCTCTACTAAAAATACAAAAATTAGCCAGGTGTGGTGGCACATGCCTGCAGTCCCAGCTACTTGGGAGGCTGAGGTAGGAAAATCACTTAAACCCGGGAAGTAGAGGCCACAGTGAGTCAAGACTGCGCCACAGCATTGCAGCCTGGGTGACAGAGTGAGATTCTGTCTCAACAAAACAAAAACAAACAAAAAAAAACCCACTGTACTGTCAGATTTTTCTGCACAAGTGGCATATGACTTCTTTATGGCACCCTCATCAACACTGAGACTTCTCAAGTTTTAAACTTGGTTAACAATGGTATTTGAATGGTCTGCTTATATCCTTTAACTATTTATTTATACTGCTATTAATAACAAAAAATTGAAGGGGGGAAAATGCTCAATAAGAGGCATTTATTAAGCAAATTACATTTTCAGAATGGGATAATATGCAGCTATTAAATGTCATTCAAAGAGCATATGAAATATCTTCCAGATACTTTATGCATAGAGTATTTGAAAACCTACACAAGAAACTGCTAACAGTGATTCCTTTGGGACGGAGCCGTGGGGACTGTGGTAGACTCACTTTTCCCTGTAAATCCTTTGAAATTTTTAACCATTTATTGCATGGATTACCTCTGTACAAAAATAAAACCTAGAAGTCTGTAAGTAAATAAGCATATAAATAGAAAGAAAGAAAAGAAAGGGCCGGGGCGCGGTGGCTCAAGCCTGGCAAGCAAAAAAGGTGAAAAAAACGGGATGGCTAAAAAATACAAAAAAAAAGTGGGAAAAAGTGACACGTGAACCCGGGAGGCGGAGCTTGCAGTGAGCTGAGATGGCGCCACTGCACTCCAGCCTGGGCGGCAGATCAAAAAAAAAATAAATAAATAAAGAAAAGAAAGAGGGGAAGCAAAAAATGGGAAAAATGACAAATAGATCAAATTTAATAATAAACTGAAGAACTATTCAAATTCTTTGGTTTCACCAGAATTAGGTAAACACTGGATATTGGTTAAAGAAGTGGTCCTTAGTTTTGCGTATCTTCTTGAGACTAAAATTTCTGTTCATGATGTCAACAAATAGTATCACCTTTAGGAGTTTCTTCATTTACAACTTGAAAATGTGGGGATTTTGGATTCCAGCTCCCAGTAATAACATAGGACTTTCCATCTGAACTTTTGCCCATAGATTCCTAGAAAAAAAGAGTAAAGATAAATCTGAATGCCAAAGTGAGTGAACAACAGTTAACCCCTATCTTGCTGCCTTTAAAAACCAGAAGCTGCAAAAATATAAGAATATGGAGGAGGATCAGATAAGTCTATGTGAATGATTTATGGTAAAAAAATGTGGCAATTATTTATGCAACTGTCCTGAAGTTATATGTAAATGCTTATGAAACATATCAAATTGTATACACGTTAAGAAAATCCACAACCTAAATCTGATGCTGGATTCTTCTTTCAAGTGAATTATCACCATATAATTTTAAGTTCTGAAAATAAAGATTTTCAGATAATGGGAATAATACTAATAACTCCTACTATTGGTAAGGATACATGACAGTCTATAAATAATTCTTCAATAAATTTTCTCTTTTGATTATCACATCAACCGTACTCAAATATTTAAACAAGAATTTTATCATCACCACACAGTTAACAGACCAAGGCTTATCCGAAGTCAGACTTGTAAACAGCTAGTCAGGAAAAAGGAAGTTACCTTATCTTTGTATATTGTTTTATAGCTTAAAAGATCACCTTCATAAACATGTTTTAACATTAGATTCAGATGAGAAAAAATGAAACAACCTTTACTGAGGAAATAGTATGTAACTTTCTAGCAAAAATAAATTCTTACCAAATCTAATAAGTGCATGTCACTATTTCGTACATCTTTTCCTGGACTAAGGAGAAGACCAAAACACCTGCAAAAAAAGAACTGACATAAATTTAAGAAAAAAGATAACACAAAAGAACGTTTAAATTAGGCCACTTTAAAAACAAATTCTTGCCGATAGAAAAGAGGACACATTAGAATTATCAATACATTTGTGTTGCTAAAATAATAATCCTTGCTTCAAGATAAGCTAATTCTGTTTGCCTTTTATTACCACATACTTGAAGAGAGCATATTAGCTGATGATTTCTAGTAGCTATTTCAAAGTAATGAAGCACTGACTTCAGTAAACAAAATAATATCCTAGGGAACAAAATACTTTGAAAATACATTTTTTAATACAGTGTAAAACTATGCCATTAGATTGATAAAAGTCAAAATTTATATTTAAGCTAAACTTACTAAAAATGCTTACCTTTCAATGGCAAGTTCTTTATTAGTTGTTTGCTGCACATAGATGACAATCTTCTTATCAATTCCTTGGCGTAGTTTAAAGCATTGTCTGTCCTTATCTTTGGGAACTGCACTGTAGACCAACATGTTTCATTAATTTTGCAAAGCATTTTCTTGTCACATACTAGAACCATTTTTTTTAAACAAAGACCTCAAATCTCTGATTCTTTTCTGTGCCTGGTTTGCAAATAATAACAAAAAAGAAAAAAATCATTGTATGCCTCTTGATGTGAAAATATCATTTGAGGCTGGGCATGATGGCTTACACCTGTAATCCCAAAACTTTAAGAGGCTGAGGTGAGTGGATCACTTGAGGTCAGGAGTTTGAGACCAGCCTGAGCAACATGGTGAAACCCCATCTCTACTAAAACTATAAAAATAAGCTGAGTGTGGTGGCACAGGCCTATAGTCCCAGCTATTCAGGAGGCTGAGGCAGGAGAATCACTTGAACCAGGGAGGGAGAGGTTGCACTGAGCCGAAATTGCGTCACTGCACTCCAGCATGGGTGACAGAGTGAGACTACATCTCAAAAAAAAAAAAAAAAAAAAAGAAAATACCATTTGATATTTGCAGGTAAACCACTACAGCATTTATAAAGCTAGAAAAATCACTCCTACGTCCCCTAAAGCAATCTCAATTTTCTCTCTTTTGTTGCTGTAAAACATCTTGCATGGCATCTGACATACAGAACTCAAAAAAAGTAAGTATTCTTTCCTTTATATTTATAACTGGGTTTTACAGATAAATTATTATCACCTTCTTTGCTTAAATATATCATGAAGAAAAACATACCTAATCATAGATCTTTTGAGTTTCAAAAAAAGTTATCTTTAAAAAGTAATAGAAATGAGGAAGATATGGCCAATAATAAGCTGTTGCCCAACACTTCCCTTAAGCACTGTTATCTTTATTATAAACCAGTATAATAATTATAAAATACTAACTAGTGATAAAGTTAATAAACATCAGCTTAATTAAAAAGGTAAAAATATTCTTTTTCTTTTTTTGAGACAGGATCTTGATCTGTTGCCCAGGCTGCAGTACACTGGCACAATCTCATAGCTCACTACAGCCTCAAACTCCTGGGCTCAAGCTATCTTCCTGCCTCAACCTCCAGGATACCGAGGATTACAGTTACACGCCGCCATGCCTGGTTAATTTTTTAATTTTTTGTAGAGATGGGTCTTGCTATGTTGCCCAGGCTGGTCTCGAACTCATGGGCTCAAGCAAACCTCCCACCTCGGCCTCCCCAAGTGCTGTGATTACAGATGCGAACCACAGCAAAGTTCTTAAAATGACAGTTTAACAAAATAATCCCCTATTCTCCCACATACCACTTTCTCTAGCTCATTGTTCTCAAAGGTAAATGTCTGTGGCCATCAGTCAATATGCAAAAAATCTAAATTGTATCTTATTTCTGTACAACTTTAAGATAATGGCAATAGAACCATTAGTAGCTACCGTAAATGGCTAGATGAAAGCTCTGAATACCTACTCAAAATTAAAGGTAGCCCTAAACAAATACTAATTTGAAGCCCTTCTGCACTTTATTACTATTTATACTAATTCAAGAACATTTTTGAATACTTCCATTAGAAAATCAAAGAACCTTAGCAAAGAAGTCTAAAAATGACAAAAATGTTCAAAGAAAATCTTTGCATACCAAACTGTTAAATATTTGTGACAGAGTTTTCACAACTCTGAAATGGAAGGGTCTCAATTTTCAACTGCTAATAGATACACTGGTCTCTATGTTCTCTGGATGCTCAAGTAAATATAATCTCATTGTTTAGCAGTTTAAAACAACAACAGATAGAAAGTTGTCTTTGGTGTCCGGAATCTACAGGGCTACAGTAACATGAAGCAGAATGGAGAGTGTAATCAGCGGGTGTGCACCTCACTGAATGCCAGGGTCCTAGATTATATTTCTGGTCTAATAACTACATCATTGAATGTATCCAAGCTGAGAATTTAGTATTTAATTTCTATTGTATAAAATAAGAAACTGAAGTCCAGGCTTAATTTCCCTGGGTTTACCTATAAATAAGCACAATATAAACTACCCAATTTATCTCAGGAGGATGGTAAGTGGATTAAGTAAAACAAAAAAAGTGTTTTGAATGGTGCATTGAATGAAAATGCTCAATTTAGGTCAGGCACGGTGGCTCATGCTTGGAATCCCAGCACTTTGGGAGGCTGAGGTGGGTGGATCATTTGAGGTCAGGAGTTCAAGACCAGCCTGGCAAAATAGTAAAACCCTGTCTCTACTAAAAACACAAAAATTAGCCGGGCATCGCAGCACATGTCTGTAATCCCAGCTACCTGGGAGGCTGAGGCAGGAGAATCACTTGAACCTGGGAGGCAGAGGTTGCCGTGAGCCGAGACTGCGCCACTGCACTCCAGCGTGGGTGACAGAGAGAGACTCCATCTCAAAAAGAAAAAAAAGTGTGAGACCCTATCTCAACAAACAAACAAATGCTCAGTTTTCCCATGGGCAAAATGGAGAAGCAGGTTTCCAATTATAATTAAATTTAAAAATTGGCCAGGCGCAGTGGCTCATGCCTGTAATCCCAGCAATTTGCGAGGCTGAGGCGGGTGGATCACCTGAAGTTAGGAGTTTGAGACCAGCCTGGCCAACATGGTGAAACCTTGTCTGTACTAAAAGTACAAAAAGTAGGTAGGCGTGGCAGCAGGTACCTATAATCCTAGCTACTCGGGAGGTTGAAGCAGGAGAATTGCTTGAACCCGGGAGAAGGAGGTTGCAGTGAGCCAAGATCGTACCAATGCACTCCAGCCTGAGCAACAAGAGCAAAACTCCGTCTCAAAAAATAGTAATAATAATAATTTAAAAATTAGACTTTTTCAGAAATGAGAAGAGCATTATTCTTATCACACTTTGTCTATATTTATGTTAAAGTAAAACCATAGTAAATCTTGTGTTGTATTATACACAAATATGAGTTGGACAGGGGATAAGTAATATCCATGAACCAACATGTTTTACTACTCTATTCAACATTTAATTTCTACTTTTAAAATTTGCTATTAATATTATACACAATACGTTGAAGAACATTCATGTTAATAATTCTTTGAAAACCTCAATGATTATTTCTGCAGATAAATTCCCATACATATTACAGAATGACTGGATAAGAGGAACTGCATTTGACAAATTTAAATCTGACAAACCAAGGTATATTTTGCTATGATTTCATACATCTAAAGTACTGTTGCGTTAACCTAATACATTTAGGTATAATAATTATTTCGGCATAATTATTATTTAGGTATAATATTTAGGTAAAAATATTTAGGTATAATAGTAAGTAAATAATAGGTTTTATAAAATTATATAATAGCATAATAATTATACAACGACTACATAATTTATATGTATAATATACAATTATTATTATACCTAAACATATTTAACCTAATATATTTAGGTACATTGATCATTATACTGAAATAATATATTTAAGTTCCAACCCGGCCAATATGGTGAAACCCCATCTCTACTAAAAAGTACAAAAATTAGTCGGGTGTGGTGGGAGGCGCCTGTAATCCCAACTACTTGGGAGGCTGAGGCAGGAGAATTGCTTGAACCCGGGAGGCGGAGGTTGCAGTGAGCCAAGATCGCACCACTGCCCTCCAGCCTGGGGGACAGAGCGAAACGGTCTCAAAAAAAAAATGAAATTTAAGTTAACACAACAGTATTTATTATAAACCAGAAATTCAGTAAAGTCATGTAGCAAAAGGAAAACAAAGTCCTAACAAATGTGAAAAGCAAATTTGACCATCCAGGGATTTTCTGTAATAGCACTTTGTCAGTATGAGGGTAAATAGAACAAAGATGTTTATGATCATTCTACCTTGAATATGCCTGATTTCAGAAGGAAGAGAAGTTATACTGATACTTCTGAGGGATCTTAATCTTTCCTATTTAATAATTAGAATTTACAGACCAAAATTACATAAATTATTTTCAATAAAGAAAAAAAGGCCAGGCGTGGTGAAACATGCCTGTAATCCCAGCACTTTGGGAGGCCAAGGTAAATGGATCACTTGAGGCTGGGAGTTTGAGACCAGCCTGGCCAACACGGCGAAACCCTGTCTCTACTAAAAAATACAAAAAATTAGCCGGGCATGGTGGCAGGCGCGTGTGATCCCAGCTACTCAGGAGGCTGAGGCACGAGAATTGCTTGAACCCGGGAGACGGAGGTTGCAGTGAACCGTGATCGTGCCACTGCATTCCAGTCTTGGTGACAGAGAGAGGCTGTCTCAAAAAAAAAAGAAAGAAAAAATATTTAGTTTAAAGGTTGCTTAACAAGGTAAAAAACTACTTAAAATTATACAGATAATAATTTCCACTTTGCAGGGCACGAAGGTACACTGCAGGAAGGACTGTCTCACAGCACTGCTTTGAGAATAGAAATGACCAGGAATGGTGGCTCATGCCTGTAATCCCAACACTTGGACAAGCCGAGACTATCACTTGAGCCCAGGAGTTCAAGACCAACCTGGGCAACGTGGCAAGACCCCATCTCTAGAAAAATTTTTTTAAAAAAGTAGCCAGACATAGTGGTGTGCATCCATGGTCCCTGCTACTCAGGAGGGTGAGGTGGGAGGACTGCTTGAGACCAGAAGGTTGAGGCTGCAGTGAGTCATGTTTGTACCACTGCACTCCAGCCTGAGCAACAGCATTGAGGCGTACCTCAAAAAAAAAAAAAAAAAAGAGAGAGAGAGAATAGAAATGTATATACTTAGAAAGCACAGAGCACAATGCCTCATACTTTACTCCTCAAAGTTTAAGCTGAACTGTACACTAAATTGGCCACCAGATGGCATGACAATTCCAAAGTCTGAAGAGAGACTAAGAATTATCAGTTTTTCTAATAAATAGTCTAATAAACCAATCACTGTGCTTCGTAATTTAAAAGCAAAATATTAGAAATATTCATAATTTTATATAACTTCATTTTACCAATTTAATGAAGTAGTCATGGAGGAAACAGACATGCAATTATTGATTATAATACAATCATTTTGTGACATGGGCTATAATTTTTAAAAAATCAAGTCATCTTGCAACCACAAAATTTTAAAGTGAGAGAGGGTTTTAGAGTCTAGCCACCTCATTTAATAAATGAGGAAATTATTGACAGATGTAAAGAAACTTGGAAATGGGGACACTGTTAATAGTAACAACAATTAAACTAAAACTAAGTTTTGACTTCTATTCCATGTTTTTTTCCACCACTCAAAGAATTATCATTACATTTAAAAATTAAAATCAGTGCTTCTAACCCTACAGAAGATTAGACTTCAGATACAGACCTTATTTCTCCCCTTCCAATGTATGCAGATAACTTTACTGGGAAAACCTGACTTGAAAATGCTTAAGATTTTTCGATTACTAATACAAGTAAATCAACCAACTAAAACAAGCAAATACAATCAGCAAAACAAATATAGCTACAAATCCAGCTAAGCTTTGGCCATATACATACATACATACACACACGTATATACATATATACACACATATATACACGTGTATGTGTATATACGCATGTATATATACATATGTGTATATATACATATGTGTGTGTTTATACACATACACATATATATATATATATATATATATTTTTTTTTTTTTGAGATGGAGTTTCATTCTTGTTGCCCAGGCTGGAGTGCAATGGCAGGATCTCTGCTCACTACAACAACCTCTGCCTCCCAGGTTCAAGCAATTCTCCTGCCTCAGCCTCCTGAGTAGCTGAGATTACAGGCACCTGTCACCACGCCCGGCTAATTTTGTATTTTTAGTAGAGATAAGGTTTCTCCATGTTGGTCAGGCTGGTCTCAAACTCCCGACCTCAGGTGATCTGCCCACCTTAGCCACCCAAAGTGCTGGGATTACAGGCATGAGCCACAGCGCCCGGCGCTTTGGCCATATTTTTATGAGCAGTTAGCCACTTGGTATCTGACTAAAAGAAGGTAGTAACATGTTCCCCATATGACAATTTTTTTTAATTGCTTTAAAATTCTTCAAACTTTGCCTCTGTTAAATTTATGTATTTATTTTCCTTTATCACCCACATTTTTTTTAAAAGCCCTCCCTTTAAAAGCAATCATTTTATGGTATGAAAGTTATAATCTGACCTAGAATTTCCCCTGAACCACAGCATGTTAATACATGAATAAAGTAAGATTCCCTACCTAAAATAACCTTTACCATCATCTTCTTTTATTTCTAAAGACACAGAGAAGGTAAAGATGTCACTGTCAGGAGTCTGGGGTGCAGCAGTGGCTGAAAGTGGGGTCTGCTTGGCAGAACGGCGGAAGGCAGTGGCAAAACTGTAAAGTATCCGGCTTACCTACAACCAGACATGTTAGGAAATGGGCTGTTATCAAAAGATATAAAATACTTTTATTAAGGATGAACGGTTACCTACTTTGGAAGGCAATGATTATCTTTATCCCACTTATTTCTTTTGGTAAATTACCTAATTTGTTAGGCCTATAAAGCAAGCAACACTGAAAGTGGTCAGACAAGGGGTTTTAAAAAAGAAATGGTTGTAAGCACTATAAATCCAATTAAAAATCATTTCCTAAATTGTTAGAAACTATCTGAAGATATTACAATGAAAACAGTTCTAACAAGTTCTGATTTAAAAGAATGGTTTGCAAATCTGACAACGTTAGAACCAGAATGCCTACTTAATCCAATCAAAAGTAGCCAACAGGTCTCCTCTGACATTCTTAGTAGTAACAACAAAGTTCTGGTTAATCGAATTTTTAGTTAATTTATATGTCGGCCCATCAGGCTAGAATCACTAAAACACTAGCAGAGAATTTCATCTGGCTCATAAGTGACCATAATAAATACCGTAATCATTTCAACCTAGTGAGAGCACTGGTGAAGTTTCATTTGCAGAGAGTTTTCTCTTGAGGACTTACAGCTTCTTGTATTTCACACCGGAAGACGTGTATTCTGAAGAGCTCTGCATTGTAATGACTTTCAGTGAAAGCAAAACAGTCACTCTCAGGAGTTCCATCATGCCCTCTGACACAGAAGAGGATTTTGTAGATAGGGTAGTTTGCTATTTCAGTGTTTGTCTGAGGATCTAAGAGTCTGTTCAGAGAAAAAGATATAGAGGTATTAGACGAATTATGAACAATCTGTACTACGTTTATATTAAGATGTGAGACTCATCCTTTCTAGTAAGAAGATCATATATTTGGTATGCTAATATTAACCTTAAATTTTAATAAGTAAGTCCTATGTGAATTCTGGAAGCTACTGATTACATAATTCCATAGTAGTAAAAACTATATGGTATCATGTTTTAGGGAGGCAAACAGAAAGGTATAAAAAATATGAATAAGCACATTTCTTATATAGTCTGCAACAAACTAAAGACAAGATTAACACGTAAATTAGCCTACCAAAATACACTGAAGCTGCGCCTCTGTTTTTTTTTTTTTTTTTTTGAGATGGAGTTTCGCTCTTGTTGCCCAGGCTGGAGTGCAATGGCGCGATCTTGGCTCACCGCAACCTCCACCTCCTGGGTTCAAGCGATTCTCCTGCCTCAGCCTCCCAAGGACCTGAAATTACAGGGATGTGCCACCATGCCTGGCTATTTTTTGTATTTTTAGTAGAGACGGGGCATGTTAGCCAGATGGTCTCAATCTTCTGACCTCAGGTGATCTGCCCGCCTAGGCCTCCCAAAGTGCTGGTATTATAGGCGTGGGCCACCACATCTGGCGAAGCTGAGTTTCTAATTATCTCCTTTAAAAACGACCTAATCTGCTATGAAAAAATAAAAAAACAAAAAACTGATGCTTTTTCTCAGACTGAAACATGTTTTTTTTTTATTCATGAAAAATAAAGACAGAGATTATACAAAATGCTAACTCAAAGAAAAAATCATGAATAAAAGCAAAAGAATGCCATTCAGTAAAAAATCAAAGGGATAGCATTCATTCAAAAATCTACTTATTCAACGAATATTTATGTGATACCTAAAACATTCCAGACTCTATTCAGGGCACTAAGGCACAACTATGAAAGGTCTAAAAAGAAACTACGCAATTTCAACGCTACGTGGGTAGAGCCATTAATGGGGAAAGCCTAGAAGGCCTTGCTCATCACGGAAATACCTAGGAAGAAGATCTAATGCAAGTTTGAAAGCACTTTCATGAAAACTCTGAAAATGTGGGGTAAGACCAACTAGCTTTCTAACTTTTTTTATAAAATTAAAAATATATTAAAGTATAACTTCAGTTAGAGGAATGAGTATTGACTAAGAAACATTTAGAAATGAATGCTAAACAAATTTTATTAATAGTTTATCATTAATACATAGAATTTGTGAGTCTTTGTGAAATAGTTCTTTAAATACTTCAGGGGAAAAATTACATATACAGATTATTTTACTACAATCAACAGACAGCTATTACTCTGTCACCATGAAAGTCCAAAATACTTCTGAGGATACTGAGAAATGGACACTCTATATACTGCTGATAAAAGTATAAACTGGATCAATATTTCTAGATGGCTAGTTGGCAATGTTATCAGAAGCAATAAAAACAGACAAACTCATTAAGTTTACTTCTAGGAATTTATCCTAAGGAAATCAACAGAAGTCTAAAAAGATTGAGCTCAAAGATACCTATTTCTAAAACACTGATATTCCCGTATAATTAAAATTAGCTATCATTAGTCATGCTTTTTTCTCTGAAAGATAAAAACCTTAAGATGTCTAATATAAGAGATGGGTTATTTATGTATAACCCATTAATGTGCCATCATAAATTAAAATTTTTAATCATATTTACTGGCATGAAAAAGGGTTTATGATAAAAAACTAAGTACAAGATGGTATGGACAGTTCCACTGTTGTTCAAAAAAAGTTGATTCTAACAGTTGTATAATTACGTACGTATATATATGCAGGTATATTCACACATACATAGACATATACACATACCAATATGCAAAGATCTTAATAAGCCAAGATGTTAACTGTATTTATTAGTGGTAGAGTAGAATTAAGGCTATTTTATGTGGTAATTTAAATAAGCATGAATCTTTGGTAACAGCAGAAAAAAATTTATTTTAGCTGCACTCGTCTGACTTATTGAGCAACTGTATATTTAGCTGGTTGATACAGACATCTGGTTAGCTATCTGCAATGGTTATTTGTTCTATTAGTATAAACAGCCATTTCTAGAGGCTTCTCTGTGCCTCAGTTTTTTCATCTTTTTTTCCTTTTGTTTTGTTGAGAGAGGGTCTCACTTTGTCACTCAGTCTGGAGTGAAGTGGCATGATCACAGCTCACTGCAGCCTTCAAATCCCAGGCTCAGGTGATCCTCCCATTTCAGGCTCCTGAGTAGCTGGAACTACAGGTGCATGCGACCACGCCTGGCTAATTTTTTTATGTTTTGTAGAGACAGGGTTTCACCATGTTGCCCAGGCTGGTCTCAAACCCCTGAACTTAAGTGATCAACCCGTCTCAGCCTCTCAAAGTGCTGGGATTACAGGCATGAACCACTGCACCTGGCCAGTTTTCTCATCATAAAAATTAAGGGGTGTACTGGTATAGTTAATATTTAACAATAAATTTTTGTAACTTTCAAACTCAGCATGAAACTCCATTTTGAACTAATGTGTCAAGCTTGTATTTTCATCAAAGGAACATGGAAAATATAATCTTTTAGGCTGACTCATGTCAATGTATTTCATTTATTCCCAAAACATTGAAAGTCTAATGTACTACACATGACTAGGAAGAGGATGAAAAACTATTACAAATAAGAGACCATTTTTCACAAAGGTTACAGTCCTTGGAAGACATAACATGAGTGTCAGGTAAATGAAACATTACACAAGTAAAGTAAGTATTAATATGTATTTTATTCACTATTGCTTCTTTCTAAAGCAACAGGTCAGAGATCTGATGTAAATACTAAAATATTTCAATAAACCAGTCTCACCTCACAATTCCTTCAGATACATTTGGCACTGAAAGGGTAACATTTAGTGAAATCTGACACTGGCTTCTTAAGATGGACATCATCCTTAAGGCTTCCACTTCACTCCTGGGAGCATTTACTGAGGCACAGCCTAAGTAAGTCAGTTTACTGAAAACTACGCTGTCCTCATCGGCCACTGGTGTGAAAGGACTTGAAGCTTCAGAATCTGAAAGAAACAAAGAATAAGGAAGTGATTATTTTCACTTTGATATTTTGTTGATATGATTAGCAAGTAAAAATCTGCAAGTAACATTTAGGGTCTAAAATTAAGTATTAATGAGATAATATGCCATATCCTAAAAGAAATGCCCATGAAAGCCAGAAATCTCACACTAGAACTCTGTCAGAAACACCAAGATTTTTAGGTACAGGTTGAGTATCCTAAATTCAAAACTCTGAAATATGAAATGTTTCAAATTTCAAAACCTTTTGAGCACTTACATGACACTTAAAATAAATACTATTTGGGGAATTTCAGATTTCTAATTATTGGATTTGGGGTGCTCAGCAGGCAATTATATGCATATTTCAAAATCCAAAAACATCTGAAATCTGAAACACTTCTGGTCCCAAGCATTTCAGACAAAGGATACTCAAAATATAGTGCTATTAAAGTCAGTCTCAATCAGATTCAGATTTGATTCACTTTTCTGCCTCTTCTAATTTGTTCTGACTTTGTAATTTACATTTAGGTCAAATATACATTTAGTATTTTTTCACTCTGAAAACTCCTATCTCTGATTGTCTTTTTTTTTCTTTCTTTTTTTTTTTTTTTTTTTGAGACAGAGTCTCACTCTGTCGCCAGGCTGAAGTGCAGTGGGACAATCTCGGCTCATTGCAACCTCTGCCTCCTGGTTTCAAACAATGCCCCTGCCTCAGCCTCCCAAGTAGCTGTGACTACAGGTGCGCACCACCACACCTGGCTAATTTTTTGTATTTTAATAGAGACAGGGTTTCACCATGTTGGCCAGGATGGTCCTGATCTCCTGACCTTGTGATCTGCCTGCCTCAGCCTCCCAACGTGCTGGGATTACAGGCATGAGCCACCACGCCTGGCCTAATTGTCATCTTTCTGACCTGCACTGTTACAGTTATTTCTCTTATTCATCATCTTAGCCACTTCATTATATTCTCTCAATCTCTTTGGCGTTCCTTTCCCAATAACATCTATAGTTTTAACACCTTGCTTTTCCAAATGAGCCTTTAAGTTGTCCTTCTCCTCCCATACTATGTCTTTCTGCCCCATGCTCTAGTATTCCTTTTTCAACTTGGCAACTGCTCCTATAGAGCTATACAGGTCTGGAGCAAACATCTGTTCACCCAGAATTATCCCTCCATTTCTCAAATATTGTACTCATATTCCTTCTTTCTTTGAAAAATCTTTAAGCATTCTGGGGGGGGGGGAAAAGATTCCCTCTGTTTCCTTTAGTTATATTTTCTCTTTCCTTGGTACAACTGAAATACATTTAAAAGGAAATCAGAATGGTATATATATTTTTACTCCTCTCACATCCCTTTAGATTTAGAATTTAGAGATTCTAGAGAATGTAGACAATGGTTTTTGCCTGTTCTAAATAAAACCTAGTACAGGGTGGACACTCACATATTAAAAACAATAACCTTCAGTTACGCAAGCAATGCAGCAATCCTAACCTCCTTGTCCAGGTTTCACTGGCAGGCTCATCTCTGGTTTTTGGAGCCCTACTAATGGAACAGGGTTAATGGTGGATGAAGCGGAGAGCTGATTAGAAAGAGGCCCATCTCCTTCACCATCCAGTTGTGACCTTTTCACAGGCTCCTTTTCCCCTGGCTGGTCGTCCATTGGAGGATCCATCAGTACATCTGCTAGCTCTTTTTGCAGCTGCTGTTCACTTCCATTCCCTACAATCTAAGGGTCACAAATACATGCAATCAGCAAAGTGAGAAAGATTAGCCAGTACTGATTAAAATGGGTCCACACTCCAAAGAAAATCATTAGCATTTCTTTTGATACAAAGATATCTTCTGATTTTTTTTTAAAAATAGAATAAATCAAGATCTGCAACAAACAAGGGCGCAGCTGCTCTCTCAATTTATATAGTTTTTCATGAAAAAGTACATAGTGAACTTGAGACTAATACCCAGAAATATATGCAATAGCCTGCCAATGTTATTAAAGTATTTTACTGTGTCCTAAACTAACAATAATTAAAAGATTTATAATTTTGTCTGATAAGAAATAATGCTTTTAAGAAGAACATCTTAGTGTCTCCTCTAGCCCTTAAGAAAAAAGGGAAAATGTGCTTGCTTCCAAAAGATATCAACAGAAACATACATATTAGGCAATACATTTTCACAGGTATTTTACCACTTCTGTCATATGCAAGTCTCTTGTATTTCTGAGGAAGACTTACATGATATGAACAAGTTCTGAAAGTTCTGAAACACTTGAGTAAAGCTGACATGAACATACAAAATAGTCCTGAGAAATAAAAGCACTCTATTTTAATATCAAGTAATTTTATGGAGTCATGATGGGTTATTACTAGTTCCTCAACAAGGAAGCAAGTAAGTGCAAAATCAAGTGGAGACTGGTCAATGCCAAGGAAAACCACAAGTGACACAACACAGTGTTGTCACTAAATGCTTAAGAAATACTAAAAAAATTAACAAAAAAAAATTGAGTTAGAAAAATGAAGTCATGGGAAAAGAGAGGGAGCCCTGATTTAGGAGGCTTTCTGAAGACTAAAATCTAACAAAAAGTTAAATTCGTCAGGGCTAAGAGAATGAGGCCTACTCTAGCAAAATTAACACAGAGGCTAGGAAGCAAAATTCCAATAACAGAGGTAGGTATCTCTGGGCTACCAAGAAATCCAATTCAAGTATTTTTATTGATTCGGGCTTTCATAATTCCATAAACTTCAAGTCTCTTGTGCTGCAAATTATAATTGAGAAAAAGACAAGTCTTTTTTGCTGACATTCTCCCAAGGAAATTCCAACACTTCAAGTACTTTTGCCTTAGAAATAAAGACCTCTTTCTTGGCTTCAATGACAATTTCTGTTTCTGCGAATTTCATTTCATGTTTGGAGTTATTGCTAATGGAAGTACAAGTGGGCTGAGTAATTTTAACCCTTTGTTAAATCAGATTCTACACATACACAAGTGCAACTGAATTTCTTTTCTCAGAAGTTCTGCTTTAAAAAGTTGGGGTTTTGCTGGGAGCGGTGGCTCATGCCTGTAATCCCAGCACTTTGGGAGGCTGAGGTGGGTGGATCACAAGGTCAAGAGATTGAGACCATCCTGGCCAACATGGTGAAACCCCGTCTCTACTAAAATTACAAAAATTAGCTGGGTGTGGTGGCACGCGCCTGTAGTCTCAGCTACTCAGGGAGCCGAGGCAGGAGAATCGCTTGGACCGGGAGGCAGAGGTTGCAGTGAGCAGAGATTGCGCCACTGTACTCTAGCCCGGCGACAGAGTGAGACTCGATCTCAAAAAAAACAAAAACAAAGTGCAAAGAAGCACGAAAAAATAAATAAATAAATAAAAGGCAAAAAGTTGGGGTTTTTTTCTGTTTTTTTCTTTGATGGGCACAGTGGCTCACACCTATAATCCCGGCACTTTGAGAGGCCGAGGTGGGCAGACTGCTTGACCTCAGGAGTTCGAGACCAGCCTGGGCAACATGGTGAAACCCCATCTCTACCAAAAATACAAAAATTAGCCATGCGTGGTAGCATGTGCTTGTGGTCCCAGCTATTGGGAGGCTGAGGTGGGAGGATCGCTGGAGCCCGTGGAGTTGAGGCTGCAGTGACCTCAGATCACGCCACCGCATTCCAGTCTGGGTGACAAAGCAAAACTCTGTCGCAAAAACTTTTTTTTAAAAGAGACACCATATCACTATGTTGCCCAGGGTGGACTTGAACTCCTGGGCTCAAGTGATCCTCCCACATCAGCCTCCCAAGTAACTGTGACTACAGGCAGTGCCACCATGACCAGCTTAAAAAGTTCTTAAAGCACCTAAAAATCAAACTAAAGCTTAGATCCAATTAGCCTCTTTTCAAAACTGGAGAAGAAATACTGTATCACCTCCAGTAAGCAAAAGACAGCCCAAGTGAACCTAAACTAACTTTTCTAAGGGTAGGGAGAAATATAGGAGTAGAGTTATATAGCTTCCCAAAAGCAGATGAGAGAAGATATTAGATTCCCTGTTGAAGCAATTAGTAACTACAATTGGGAATGCAACTGTAATTGAAGAAAGACATAATACGTGCTATGAAGTACTGTTTTGCTCTTTGGCTTATGAATAAACCCAAGTTTTCTGTTGGGATAGGCTGCCTACGTTGTAACATATTTACCAATCACAGAAATGTAGCTAACCCTAAAATAAAACATGTTTATATATTTGCCTTGTGTTTATACATGTTTATCTTGCATTCTTCCCTACTTTATAAATATTATAAACATAAGAACTGTCTTCAATGTCCTTAACTCTTCCTTAAAAACTAGGAAAAAGTAATGTACACACACAAAATAGTTTTAAGAGTGGTTTAAAGATAGTAACCTAACAAATGCCTTGAATAATCTTATCAAATACTCAACAATTATCATGTTAGATGGTTTGTGAACCTTCAATGCAATTCCAAATTACTACCTGTGACAGTATAGTACACATACTTTTTTTTTTTTTTTTTTTTTTTTTTTTGAGGCACAGTCTCGCTCTGTGTGTTGCCCAGGCTGGAGTGCAGTGACACATACTCAGCTTAGTGCAACCTCTGCCTCCCAGGTTCAGCCGATTCTTCTGCCTCAACATCCCAAATAGCTGGGATTACAGGCGCGTGCCAACACACCCAGCTAGTTTTTGTATTTTTAGTAGAGACGGGGTTTCGTCATGTTGGCCAGGCTGGTCTTGAACTCCTGACCTCAAGTGATCCACCCACCTTGGCCTCCCAAAGTGCTGGGATTACAGTCGTGAGCCACTATGCCCGGCCAATATACTTTAATCAATTCAGTTATTTTTTATTTTTAAGACAGTCAACTAATTTTGTCTAAACCAAGCTGGGAAACATTCAGCAGTGCCTTTCAAGGTTCTGAAACTTTGACATGCATCAGAATCACCAGGAGAGCTTGTTGAAACAGACTGTTGGGCCCTACCTGAGTTTCCAATTAAGTAAGTCTGGGGTGGTACTCAATAATTTGAATTTCTAAAAAATTTCCAGATCACAGTGATGCTGCTAGTCTAGGAACTGCACTCTGAGAAACAATCTTAGATTAATGATTTTTGACCATCACTATCCAAAAAAATTATCAGTATTACTAGGGAATATGAAATGAACAAAAGCATGTAATATATAGTATGGTATCTGTCACACAGTCAACATTAATACATATTAATCTTTTTTCAGAAGTTCTGCTTTAAAAAGTTGGTTTTTTGCTGGGTGCAGTGACTCAAACCTATAATCCCAGCACTTGGAGAGGCCGAGGCAGGCAGATTACTTGAGGCCAGGAGTTCTAGACCAGTCTGGCCAACATGGCACAACCCTGTCTCTACTAAAAAATACAAAAGTCAGCCAGGCATTGTGGCATGCGCACCTGTAGTCCCAACTACTCAGGAGGCTTAGAGTTAAAGAGGAGAATCGTTGAACCTGGGGGAGCGGAGGTTGCAGTGAGCCAAGATCGCACCACTGCACCCCAGTCTGGGCGACAGAGTGAGACTCTATCTCAAACAAAAAAACAAACAAAAAACCTCCACAGATGATTCTGATACACAGAATCACTGAGAAACACTGCCTCAAATCAAAATCACAAAGTACGATGCCAACATAGTTATTTACCAGACGGTCCACATATGCATCAAAATACATATGGTACTTTTTGAAAATGCAAATCCCTTGACTTCATCCAAGAAAAACCTCTGTGCATGGGCCCCAAGAATCTATATTCTGCACCCCATGAGACGTTCACATGTAACAAAGTTTGAGAACCACTGGGCTAGGAACTTACACAGTTCATTTATTTTCTAATATGAATGATTCATTATGATAAAAGAACTAACTGTGAATGACTGTTACTTTTGGCACATGCTTATCTCCACTAGAGAGGCTAGGAAAGTTGCCTATTTAGTTTCCAGCCTCCCTTACGGCTACATTTATTTTCTAATATGAATGGTTCATTATGATAAAAGGACTAACTGCGAATGACTGTTACTTTTGGCACATGCCCATCTCCACTAGAGAGGCTAGAAAAGTTGCCTATTTAGTTTCCAGCCTCCTTTACGGCTATGGCTTACCATATAACACAATTTTAGCCTTTCAGATGTAAACAGAAATTGGCTGGGAAGCTTCTGGAAGACTGTTGATTTTCTCAATAAAATAAATGAGCATGACTGGTGTTACCCCCTTTCTCTCTTCTTCTTGCCTTGGAACATGCATATAGAACCGTGGGGGATGTACTATGAATGAGGTGACACAGAACAAAATGTCAGTAAACCAAGTCAAGCACAGTGGCCTGTGCCTGCAGTCCCAACTACTCAGGAGGCTGTGGGGAAGGATCACTTGAGGCCAGTCTGGGCAACATAAGGAGACCCCCTATCTTAAAAAAGAGTCAGTGAGCCAAAAATCAATGAGCGGATAAAAGAAATTGGGTCCTTAATGGTATAGATCAGAAGTTAAGAAACATTTTCTTTAAAGGGCCAGATAATAAATATTTTAGGCTTTGCAGGCTTTATATGTAGTCTCTCTTGCAGCTACTCAACTCTGACTTTGTAGCATGAAAGCAGCCATAAACAATGTGTAAACAAACTAATGTGGCTATGTTCCAATTACACTTTATTTACAAAAACAGGTGGCAGGCCAGATTGGGCCAGCAGGCTATAGTCTGTTGAACCCTGGTATGGATGAACAAGTTAAACCAACTAGCAACTGCCTATGTCCAGACTTCTTATAGCAGAAAAATAAACCCACTCTTAGTAGGGCTCTCTTCCTTGCTGCCAATAGCATTCCTAACAGATACCACAATCATCTCTAAAATAAATGTAGTTTCAGGTAAAGTAATGAAGACACTGTGGTATTAGTGAAAAGGCAAATATATAGATCAATGGCACAGAACAGAGTCCAGAAATAGATGTGCATATATGGCCAACTGATTTTCAACAAATTGTCAAGGTTATTAAATGGAGAAAGTGACAAAACAAATGAAGCTGGAACAATTAATCTGACATCTATATGCAAGTACATGAATCTCAAGAGTTCACATCATATACAAAAAATTAACTCAAAAAGGATTACAAACCTAAGTGTGCCATAAAACTATAAAGCACACAGAATAAAACACAGGAGAAATCTTTGTGACATAGAGATTTCTTAGGACACAAAACGTACGAATCATAAAAGAAAAACTTGAGAACATAAACTTCATTAAAATTAGAAAGTTCTGCTCAAAAGAAACTCTTAAGAGAATGAAAAGATAAGCCAGAGAAAATATTTGCAGGTCATATATCTGATGAAGGACTTCTATCTAGAATACACAGAGAACTCTTAAGAAGAAAACAAACTACCCAATTAAAAAGTGCATTGTAATTCCAGCACTTTGGGAGGCTGAGACGGGCGGATCACGAGGTCAGGAGATCGAGACCATCCTGGCTAACACGGTGAAACCCCATCGCTACTAAAAAACACAAAAAACTAGCCGGGTGAGGTGGCAGGCGCCTGTAGTCCCAGCTACTCGGGAGGCTGAGGCAGGAGAATATTGCGTAAACCTGGGAGGCGGAGCTTGCAGTGAGCTGAGATCCGGCCACTGCACTCCAGCCTGGGCGACAGAGCGAGACTCCGTCTCAAAAAAAAAAGCACATTTCACCAAAGATACACAGATGGCAAATTAGAACATAAAAATAAACTCAACATCACTAGCCATCAGGGAAATAAAAATTATAATAGGATGCCTCTAAACCCCTAAAAGAATGACTATAGTCTGGGCGCGGTGGTTCATGCCTATGATCCCAGCACTTTAGGAGGCTGAGGCAGGTGGACTGTCTGTCTCTAGGAGTTTGAAACTAGCCTGGGCAACATGGTGAGACCCTGACTCTACAAAAATTTTAAAAATTAGCCAGAGGCATTGGCACACACATTGGTCCCAGCTACTCAGGAGGCTGAGGTGGGAGGATCACTTGAACGCAGGAGGTTGAGGCTGCAGTGAGACTACGCCACTGATATCTAGCCTGGGCAACAGAGTGAGACCCTGTTTAAAATAAAATAATGTAACATAAAATAAAATGAATGACTAAAATTCAAAACAATTCTGACAACAGAGGGGCTGGCAAGAACAAGGAGCAACTAGAAACTCTCGTACATTGCTGTTGGGAATGCAAAATGGTCTAGTCACATTATCCATTTTTTTATAAGGTTTTATAAGGTTAAACATTACACTTACCATATGACTCACTCTTAGGTATTATTTACTCAAGAAAAATAAAAACATATGTCTACACAAAAATGTTTGCAAATTATTTTTTGAGAGACAGGGTTTTTCTCTACTGACCAAGCTGCAGGAGAGTGGCACAATCATAACTCACTGCAGCCTCAAACTTCTGGGCTCAAGCTATCTTCCCATCTCAGCCTCCCAAGTTGCTGAGATTACAGGAACACGCCACCAATGCCTGGCTGCAAATGATAATGCATTATTCATAAAGCCAAAAACTGAATACAACCCAAATGTTTATTCACTGGTGAGTGGATTAATAAAAAGATTCTTATAGATCTATAAAATGGAATACTACTAAGCAATAAAAATAAACTACTAATACACACAATAACATGGACAAATCTCAAAAGCATTATTCTATGTAAAAGAAGCCAGACACAAAAGGACTACATACTGTATGACTCCACTTACCTGGCATTCTGGAAAAGGCAAAACTATAGGGACAGAAATCAGATCACTGGTTACCAGGGAAGGGGAATAAAGGTATGACTATATAGAAGCACAGAGGGACTTTTGGGAGTAATAAAAGTATTCTCCATCTTGACTATGCTGGTCGTTACATGAGACTTTACATTTGTTAAAACTCAGGACTGTACAACTAAGAGGGTTGCATTTTATTGGTATAAATTGTATCTAAAAAATCTGACCTAAAACAAAACAGAAAAAGTATGATTTCCACAAAAGATGCAATTTGAGAAGACAACTGTTCCTTTTTTCTACCTACCCTCCTAAAGGTGCTCATCCAGGATTCTGTCTTTGGCATTAACTTCATGTTATTAGACTCTTCTGTGCCACTGTACGGTATCTACTCCCAACATCATACAAACAATCCCAAATCTATACCTAAAATCCCTTCCTCAACTGTCTACTGGATAGATACCTTCAGTCGGATATATCAAACTTATTCTGTCCAAAACTTAAGCCACTGATCCTCTTCCTGCACTTTTTTTTTGGGGGGGGGGGGACAGAATCTCATTCTGTCACCCAGGTTGGAGTGCAGTGGTGCAATCTCTGCTCACTACAACCTCTGCCTCCCGGGTTCAAGCAATTCTCATGTCTAAGCCTCCTGAGTAGCTGAGATTACAGGCATGTGCCATCACAACCAGCCAATTTTTGTATTTTTGGTAGAGATGGGGTTTCACCATGTTGGCCAGGCTGGTCTCAAACTCCTGGCCTCAAGTATCTGCCCACCTTGGCCTCCCTGTTGGGATTATAAGCATGAGCCACCACACCCAGCCCTCCTGCATCCTTTTTTAATCAATGAGTTGTATTACCATTCACTCCATGGCCAAATTAAGAATTACAATCATCCTTGATTTCTCTCATTCCCATGTAACTCACAAATCCTACTGACCCTTGTCTGTCCATTTTTCCCTTCTTCTATCTTCTCTGCATAGCTAATACCTTAGTACAACCTCTCCTAAGCCTACCACAAAGTTAGTAGTTTGCCTGCCTTCCTTCTCTCTCTCCTCTTTCATATATGGCCACCATTCAACTCATAATTGCCAATCTTAGTTGTGATCAAGCACTGCCTTGTTTTTAAATCCTTCCATGGTTCCTCAATGCCCACAAGATAAAGCCAAATTCGTAAGTATATCCTATGAGTCTTTTCACAACTCTGCTCAATCTACCTTTCCAGTCACTTAGTCACAGCAAACTACTCAACTTTCTCAGGACACATCATAAACTTTCAAGCACCCACACTTTGCATGGTTTCCTTTCCTGGAAAGCCATCCTCTCCTCCTTTGTATTCTTTAAGACCAACCTTAAATTCTGTTACCTCCTCTGGGAGATCTTAACCCTTCTAGACAGGATTTAATCACTCCCTTCTCAGGACTACCATAATATTAGCATACATGTTTATTCTAGCATTGCTACTTGTTTTAGAAAATATTTGTTTAGAAAGTCCCTTGAACCAGACTGGGCAGAGACTGTTTGTTAAATTATCTTTACATCCCCAAAGCTTCAGATAGTGACTGGGACAGAATACACCTGAAATACACATTTACTGAACTGAATGTTAGAAATGCAAAGAATGGAAGCCAAAGCAGTATGATTTTATCCTACTTGAATACTGAATATTCCACAAATTTTGGTTTAATTATAGAAAGGAAATTTGAATGACTTTAGCTTTATCTACTAAAATACAAAAACAAAAACAAATACCATCTTTTTTCATTATTCTGAGCAAGTATCATTAAGGTGTAACATTTGCAATAAGAATACCAGGCAAGACCAAAGAGCCCAGTGCAAAACACAAACAATATATTTTGAAGTCCAACAAAGACTTCTAATGTAATTTAGCACAAATACGAAGACAAAAAAAGCAAAACAAATATTTAGGAATAGTACAACTAAGAATTACATTTAGATTTGTGTTTATTTCCATGTACTCTACATTAAAAGGAAGGAACAGTTCTTTAGGGAAGTCCTGAATTGTGAAGGAAAACAATAAACATAAAGAGGCCAATTGAGCATTTAGCAGCTACTGTAAACATAAGACATAAACGTGTGCAGGGATGAAGACTGCATGATGAATCGTTTCTTCGTAATTCTGTTTACATAGCAAGGTGGTACTAAAAAAAAAAACTGGGCTCAGAGTTGTTTTGTGGCACAACTCCAAGAGGCCCCCCATTCACAGCATGAATCATGTGAATGTCTCTCATGAGAACTGTACTGTGCAAAGCCTATGCAACTGAACTTAGGAGCCATACTTGGGCTCCCAAGTAAGACAGATCTGGCTTTGGGACATTGCTCTGACATTAACTCTGTAACTGAGGATTAATGTCTGGGAGCCCCAACTGTCTATCTCATCTGTAAAATGAGGATGTTAATATCTATCTCACTGGACTGTTATTAGGGTTTGATAACATTATTGGGCACTTATGTATATTTCAGGCACTGTATCGAGTGGTTTTTACAGAACTATGTCATTTAACTCTCACACCACAGTACCTGCCAAATAGTTAGCATCCAATAAGTGTTGGTATCCACGCTCAGCTCTTTCTAAAGAAACTCTGATTCCCCTATTAGAGTTGAGGTTTGAAAACAAACAATAAACTTAGAAAGCAAGTAGTTCTACTTTTCGTGACCCAAAGAACTCAAAGAACACATCTACTATTCATGTACAAAAGCAGCATATTGGAATAACATTTGTCCTTTCTAAATATATCAAATAAAGGCAATAACTTATATGGTAGAATTGGCTACAAGTCTGTTTCCTTGAGCGCAAAACTGCATTTATGAAACCAAAGGACAAAATGTTCCAAAGGCAAAATCCAGAGTCATTTCCTGGTCTCAATTTTCTACTTCTAATTTTATAGTCCTTATTTCCTTTCACTGCAACAATACCAACTTGGCCCCACTTGATTTGCCAGTTACACAAAGCTACTTCAGGCAGTTTGGGATCCTTTTCTGAGGGATATTTAGGCCCTCAAGAAAACATGCTTAGGAAGGGACAGTTTGTGCTTGAGAAGTCCCTAGATGATCAGAAAATTAAAGACAAATTCCTGATGATCTACAGTTTCCACTATTTTAATCCTACTGCAGCAAAAACACAAATGAAAATGGTTCAAACTGAGTAATATTGCTGAGCTTCAGTGTAAAAGATGAGCAATTAAGAAGCACGTATGTTACTTATAACACTAAATAACCTTAGCTGTGTCAGAATACATGACACAAAATAACCAAAAGTCCAATTTGGATATTTGAAGATTTAGTTACTAATCTCAAACCTGCTCACACACTCATTCTGTGATCCTTGTTAAATCAGTAAATTTATGATTTACTTTACAAACCGTGGCTGTTCTGATTATCAGTCTCTTTATCTTACTGTATGAAGAAAGAACCAAACAACATAAAGTTACCATTAGGAATTTCTAGTAATACTTTGAAAAAGAGGAAGGGAAAGAACAGCAGCTTGTGAATTTATCCTGAAAAGTCAACTGAAGACAGGCCCAAAATATTTACGACTGTTTCACTAAGTAGTGGGATTATGGATGGGTTTTATTTATTTTTATTTATTTTAATGTTTTATTTTTAAAATAGAAACAGGGTTCCATCATATTACATAGGCTGGTCTGGAACTCCTGGGCTCAGGCAATCCTCCTGCCTCCACCTCCCAAAGTGTGTGGGGATTACAGGCATGACCCACAGCATCTGGCCATGGCTGGGTTTTAGTTACTTCTCTTACTGTCTGGTTTTCTATATCAAGCAGACATTATTATAACTAAAAAAAAAAAAAAAAAAAAAAAAAAAAAAAAAAAGACAAGGCCATTTGTATCTTGGGAGGAAAAAAAAAGCAAATACAATCAATTCTACTACATGCAGTAGTCTTGACTCCATGTTCTTTCAAGCTTCTGCATGTTACCACATTACAGACTCACTTCTCTGTACAGGACATTCTTAATATTTTCTCAACTATCACCTACTACACATAATCTTTCTTTTCTTCTTTAGGCAACAATTACGTTCTCACACAGTTCGCTCATACCTAGATTCTAGTACATGATGAATTGTATCATGACGACATATTTACTGATGTGTCTCCACGACCACCACCACTCTAACCCTCTTAATTATACTGAGTTCATGTTCAGTAACTGAATAAAAGATCAAGCATTACAGAAGACAAGATTAGCAGGTTCTTTTTCTTTTTTTTTTGAGATGAAGTTTCACTCTTGTCGCCCAGACTGGAGTGCAGTGGCATGATCTCAGCTCACTGCAACCTCTGCCTCCCAGATTCAAGCAATTCTCCTGCCTCAGCCTCCCAAGTAGCTGGGATTACAGGTACGTGCCACCACACCCGGCTAATTTTTGTATTTTTAGTAGAGATTAAAATACACGTTTTGTATTTTTTTTTTTTTGCCATGTTGGCCAGGCTTGTCTGAAACTCCTGATCTCAGGTGATCTGCCCACCTCAGCCTCCCAAAGTGCTGGAATTACAGGCATGAACCACCATGCCCAGCAGATTATCAGGTTCTAAAAAAGCAGTATCAGAAGCCAAATCAGAAGATCAGTTTCGGCATTACTGAGATAGAGTGACTTTTGTTATCTGCTATCCTAATAAAGTTTGGCAATTTTCTTCCATCTAAATAATATCAATTATATTTTTCAAGAAGAAAGCTCTATGAGGATTAAAGACTTTTTTTTTTTTTTTTTTGAGACGGAGTCTCGCTCTGTCACCCAGGCTGGAGTGCAGTGGCCGGATCTCAGCTCACTGCAAGCTCCGCCTCCTGGGTTTACGCCATTCTCCGGCCTCAGCCTCCCGAGTAGCTGGGACTACAGGCGCCCGCCACCTCGCCCGGCTAGTTTTTTGTATTTCTTAATAGAGACGGGGTTTCACCGTGTTAGCCAGGATGGTCTCGATCTCCTGACCTCATGATCCGCCCGTCTCGGCCTCCCAAAGTGCTGGGATTACAGGCTTGAGCCACCGCGCCCGGCCGAGGATTAAAGACTTTAAAAAATTAACTGATCTTTCTGCGTAAGAAATACTACTTCATCAAAGCATCCCCAACCAGTATTTATAGAGTATCTCTGGGTAAGAGCTAAGATTCTCAACTGAGAGGAACATATCATCAGGCAGATGGAGAAAATACATGTTCTGCTTTTATGGAGAGTTCTCACATTTTGACATGAGCTGTCAAAACATTTTATTAGGAAAAATACCTGTTTATGGATGACTAGGTTAAAAAAAAAAAAAGGAAATATATCTCTATGTATTTAACAGATGGGGTCTCACTATATTGCCTAGGCTGGTCTCCAACTCCTGAGCTCAAGCAATCCTCCCACTTCGGCCTCCCCAAGTGCTGGGATTACAGGTGTGAGCCATCATGCCCGGCCATACCTCTATGTTTTCTATAACCACACCATCACGTAACACTTTTCTTTAAAAGGCTTACCTAAAGCATTACCAACTCCAAGAAGCCTTCCTTGACCCCTCCCTCAAGCTGAGTTAGGTTTCCATCCTCTGTTCTGTATCACCCTTTGGTTGTCTATACCACAGCATTCATCTAACTATACTGATGTTGAAAATTAAATATGGCCAGAGAATCTCTACAGCACCTCCAATCAAGAGATATAGCCTATTTACCCAAAACCTTGAATAAGAACTGGACTTGTGACTTGTTTTGAACAACAGAATCCACGTGGTATAATTTCTAAGCCTCAGCCCTAAGGGCCTTACAGCTGCTACTCCTGTCCTAAGACTACCATGCTGTGAAGAAGCCTAACATGAGAGACTACATGGAGGGAGACCCAGCCATCCTACTTAAGCCCAGTCCCCACCCGACCCACCAGATGAATGAAGTTGTATGAATGCAAGATCGGCAAAAACTAACCAGTCAATCACAAAATCAACAGAAATCAACTGTTTTAATCCACTGAGTATTGAGGCAAATTGGGGGTTCTTCTTACTATTTTTATTTTTTTAAAAAAAAGAGACAGGGTCTCACTGTTGTTGCCCAGGCTAGTCTTGAACTCCTGGGCTCCAGTGATCCTCCAGCCTCAGCCTCCCAAAGTGCTGGGATTACAGACATGTGCCACTACAATAGGGCAGAGGTAATTTGTTACAAAGGAAAGACTAACAGAAACAAATGTAACAAGATGTTTAATAACTGTCATCTACCCCAAGCTATAAGCAACTTAAATACAGGCACCAAGTCCAGTTCATCTCTGTTCTCATTCAGCCTTTTATTATTTTCTCTCTGGCTATGATGTTCTCCAGTTCCACTATCATTCCACTTGGAACTTACTGTGTTCTTTGATGCCAATGATTTATATTTTTTATCACTTCCGGAAAATATTCAACTATTATCTCTTCAAGTATTTTCTTCCATCTTCCCCATTCTCTTGTTATAGAACACTTAAGATGGTTGGTCCTTCTCATCTTAATTTTTATGTCTCTTAAGTGGTCTTTCATATCTTATCTTTCAATGCTATCTTCTGGATAATTTCTTCAGATCCATTTTCCAGGTATTTGATTCTCTCTTCAGCCATGTGTAGTTTGCTGTTTAACACATCCACTGCACTTTTAATTTCATTGGCTCTAAATTTAATTGTAGAATTCTAGTTTCAGTTGGCTTAATTTTTAAATTTCTTTGGTATTTTGTTCTTTTTAAATGTTTTCTAATTTTAAGTCTTTAATTATTTTAATCAAATTTCCCTTAAGGTTATACCTAATAATTCTAATGCCCAAGTTCTAGTGGAATTCAATTTTGCTGGGGTTTGCTAACTTGCTCATAATAAGTTACTCTTTATATATATTTGTAAATTCTGGATTGTGTGCTCTGCTTTAAGAGGGTTATCTGGGGGAATACCACATAGCCTGAGTGGCAAGCATGTTCTTCCAGAGTAGTTCTGCAATTGCTTCTGTAAGGTGCCTGGAGTATTACCAATCAAGGAACATAAAGTAGCGTAAATTCAAACATACATGAAGGCAAGCCTGTGGGAACAAATTTCCAGCAAGACCCTCCTCCAAATTAATGTCCAAGCTAAGAAACGTAAGTTTCCTTATTTCCTTATGTACTTCCTGTGACTACAGGTAGAATTTCTACCCTTATCCTTTCAAGTTAGGATGTAGCCTCTGAGTACACTTTATGAGGAGATCTCAGTTCCAACACCTCTCTCTCTAAACCCAAGGACTTACCTCTTGCCCAACGTAGTTATCAAAATCCAAGCACTTTGGTTATAAAGAATAGCAAATTCCTCAGTGCAGATCAAATGTCAGCCCATATGTATAGTTAAAGCTTTCAGTTCCCTCTTTGTTTTTGTTCCTTGAAGACTGTCATTACTTTCTTGTAAATACAGCTAGGCAATTAAAAAGGTGTTACATTTCAGCCAGCTTTCATAATTATTTTATATTGGAAATTTCTTAGGCTGTGTAGATTATCATAAATGGGAATTCTTATCCTGTGGTAGATGACCAGCTGTCAAATGACCTTTCAACAAGACACTCAACTGGGACTTTTGGAGTTTTGGGGTGGAATAGTGACAGACTTGTAAAATGTGTTTTCCACTGGGTATACATGGACATAAAGATGGGAACAATGAACACTGAGAACTGCAACAGAGGGTAGGAAGGGAAGGAGACAGGGGGACAAGGGTTGAAAAAACTATATTGGGTACTGTGCTTACTACCTGGGTTTAATTGTACCCCAAACCTCAGAATCATGTAATATACATTTGTAACAAACCTCTACATGTACCCCCTGAATCTAAAAGCTTAAAACAAAAATTTCTTTTTTGAGACAGGGTATCACTATGTTGCCCAGGCTGAACTGCAGTGGCTATTCACAGGCATGCTTTTAGAGCACTGCAGCCTTGCACTCCTCTGGCTTTGAGCAATCCTCCTACATTAGCCTCCTAAGTAGCTGGGACTACAGGTACACACAATCACACCCACCTCATGGTTCCACTTTGATGTTTATGTCCCAAGCATAAACGTTAGCACTAAAACAGAAACAAAAGAAAAATTCCAGGGCCTGGCACAGTGGCTCACACATGTAATCCTAGCACAATGGGAGGCTGAGGCAGGTGGACCACTTAAGGCCAGGAATTCAAGACCAGCCTGGCCAACGTGGCGAAACCCCATCTCTAATAAGAAAAAAAAAAAAAATTAGCCGGGCATGGTGGCACACTGGCACATGACTGTAACCCCACCTACTCAGGAGACTAAGGCACAAGTCATCTGAACCCAGGAGGCGCAGGTTGTAGTGAACAGAGATTGTGCCACTCCACTCCAGCCTGGGCAACAGAGCAAAACTCCTATCTCAACAAACAAACAAAACTCGAGAGCCTTGGAATTTATTAAATGTCATGTTGGCCAGGCATGGTGGCTCACAACAATAATCCCAACACTTTAGGAGGCCAAGGTGGAAGGATCACTTGAGGCCAGGAGTTTGAGACTAGTCTGGGCAACATATGAAGACCTTGCCTCTACAAAATAAAACAAAATAAAATGTTTTAAATTCCATATTATACCACATTGAAATGGCAAAAAAAAAAAAAAAAATTGTTAGGAAGGTAGATAAGATGTTCTATAAATCTTTTTTTTTTAAGTCATTTTGTTAGTTATTCTACTGGAGGCTGAGAAACGATACAAGGTTTCAAAAAGGAGAGTACCACTGCGCAAGGTATCTCCAGTAACACTATTATACCTTCCTCTGATGACAGATCTTATAGATTTAACAATTTTAATTATTCCTCAATTCCAGTTCTATATATAATAACCCTTCATAACATACAGATGTAATGAAATTAAAACACACAAAGGAAATATTTTAAATTTGGAGAACATGTTCCTCAATTTCCTCATCTACAAAACACAATCATGCATTGCTTAACAACAGGGATACATTCTGAGAAATGCACTGTTGCGCAGTTCTGTTGTATGAACATCATAGACTGTACTTACATAAACCTAGGAAGCATAGCCAACTATACACCTAGGCTGTATGGTATAGCCTGTTACTCCTAGGCTACAAACCTGTATAGCATGTTCCTATACTGAATACTATAGGCAATTATAACACAATGGTACGTATGTGTGTATTAAACATATCTAAACACAGAAAAGGTGCAATAAAAATATGGTATTATTATCTTTTGGGACCACCTTCATACATGTAGTTGGTTGTTGACTAAAATGTTGTCATGCAGTACATGACTATACAGGTATTTCTTTCTGGTAAACGAGACAAATGATAGTTAGAAAGAATAAATATGACCTACTATTTGCCAGCACAATAGGATGACTACAGTAAAAATGGTTTAATTGTACATTTACGCCGGGCGCGGTGGCTCAAGCCTGTAATCCCAGCACTTTGGGAGGCCGAGACGGGCGGATCACGAGGTCAGGAGATCGAGACCATCCTGGCTAACACGGTGAAACCCCGTCTCTACTAAAAATACAAAAAAAAAACTAGCCGGGTGAGGTGGCGGGCGCCTGTAGTCCCAGCTACTCCCGAGGCTGAGGCAGGAGAATGGCGTAAACCCAGGAGGCGGAGCTTGCAGTGAGCTGAGATCCGGCCACTGCACTCCAGCCTGGGTGACAGAGCGAGACTCCGTCTCAAAAAAAAAAAAAAAAAAATTGTACATTTAAAAATAACTAGCCGGGGGTGGTGGCTCACACCTGTAATCCTAGCACTTTGGGAGACCAACGCAGGTGGATCATCTGAGGTCAGGAGTTCAAGACCAGCCTGGCCAACATGGCAAAACCCCATCTCTACTAAAAATACAAAAATTGGCTGGAAGTGGTGGCACGGACCTGTAATCCCGGCTACTCAGGAGGCTGAGACAGGAGAATCGCTTGAACCTGGGAGGCAGAGATTGTGGTAAGCCAAGATCCTGCCACTTTACTCCAGCCTGGGCGACAGAGCAAGACTCTGCCTCAAAAATAATAATGATAATAAAATAAAATAAAAAATAAAAGAGTATAACTGTGCTGGTAAAAAATGATTTAATTGTACATTTAAAAATAACTAAAAGAGTATAATTGTGCTGCATGCAGTTTCTCATGCCTGTAATCCTAGTGCTTTGAGAGGCCAAGGCAGGCAGATCACTTGAGGCCAGGAATTCAGTACCAGCCTGACCAACATGGCAAAACCCCATGTCTACTACAATTGTGAGAATTAGCCAGGCATAGTGGTGCACACCTATAGTCCCAGCTACTCAGGAGGCTGAGGTATGAGAATCGTTTGAAACCAGTAAGTGGACGTTGTAGTGAGCTGAGATCGCACCACTGCACTGCAACCTGGGCAACACAGTGAGACTCCACCTCAAAAAAAAAAAAAAAAAAAAAAAAAAAGGTAGAATTGAATTGTTTGTAACACAAAGAATAAATGCTTAATGTGATGGATACCCCATTTACCCTGATGTAATTATTACTCATTGCACATCTGTATGAAAATGTCTCATGTAATGCATATACACACATTAATGCATAATTAATACACCTACTATGTACCCACAAAAATTAAAAATTAAGAAAAAAGGCAGGGCATGGTGGCTCCCACCTGTAATCCCAGCACTTTGGGAGGCCAAGGCGGGTAGATCACCTGAGGTCAGGAGTTCAAGATCAGCCTAGCCACATGGTAAAATCCCGTCTCTCTAAAAATACAAAAAATTAGTCAAGCGTGCTGGTGTGCACTTGTAATCCCAGCTATTCAGGAGGCTGAGGTAGGAGAATCACTTGAACCCGGGAGGCGGAGATCATGCCACTGCACTCCAGCCTGGGCAATAAGAGTGAAACTCTGTCTCAAAAAAAAAAAAAAATTTTTTTTAAGGAAAAAAAAAGACATAAGAGAGCAAAAAAAGAAGTTCTCTGGAAGATACCTGAGGGTTCCCCCCCATGTAACATAAATGATTAATCAAAGTAGAAACAGGAAGAGTAAGTCAAACTACTTTGAAAACTTACAAGAAAATTTTCAAATGGAGGAAATCCAAAAGGAGACAAGATGGATTTACTTGCATATTTACTGCTGTCTTAATTTCTAGAAACTGTTCCTAGGCTAACTATTCTACTTACACACAAGAAACTCTTTTTCCTAATCAAAGATTCTGCTCTCCTTCATACTAGTAACATACCCTTTTTACTAAATAATTCCTGCCAATATATAAATATCCTACAATCATTCAATAAAATCCATAACCCCTGCAGCTACCACTCAATTTTTCTGCCCTCATTTTATAGCAAAAGTCCTTGAAAAAGTTGTCTATTTATTTCCCCTTCTCTCTCATCTCCTATTTACTAATGAACCCACACTAACCTTACTACAGTCTACTCTCTCTAAAAAACTCATTATTCTTGAGGGTCCCCAAGGCCTGCATCTTGTTATTTTCCACTTATTATCTAAATCAATCTTTTAGCCAAATCAGACATACCTGATCAAATCAGACATTCCTGAAACACCTTTGCCACTTGTCTTTCAAGGAATTCTGCTCTCCTAGTGATACAGTTTGGCTGTGCCCCTCACCCAAATCTCATTTTGAATTGTAACTCCCCCAATTCCCATGTATTGTGGGAGGAACCTGGAGGGAGGTAACTGAATCATGAAGGCAGGTCTTTCGTGTTCTCATGATAGTGAGTCTCACGAGATCTGATGATTTTTAAAATGGGAGTTTTCCTGCACAAGCTCTCTCTTCTCTTGCCTGCTGCCATCCAGGTAAGACATGACTTGCTCCTCCTTGCCTTCTGCCATGATTGTGAGGCCGCCTCAGACGTGTGAAACTGTAAGTTCATTAAAGCTCTTTTTCTTCACAGTCTCAGGTATGTCTTTATCAGCAGTGTGAAAATGAAGTAATACACCTGCGTTTTCTTATATCTTATGAGTTATTTCTTCTCAGTTGTTTCTGCTGATTTCTCTTCATCTCAATCTCTGAATATTGGAGTACCCCAAGAACCAACTGTTATCTGGACAATTAGCAGGAAAGGGGCAAGAGTGGTAGCAAGGAGAGCAGGGGTAAATGTGCTCTGATTCAGAAAATGTTTTGGTATTAATGTGGGTAAATTAGATGTAGGGTATGAGGTAAAGAGAAGTAGATGATTCCTAGATTTTGGCCTGGGCTGTTTAGTCTAATCCTGAGCTAAACAGTAATGGGAAAGAGAAAGGTAAGTCAAGAATTGGGTCAGGAGAATATATTATATTTGAGTTGACTTTTAGCTGTCTCTTTGGAGATGTCAGTTTGATAGTTGGTTTGTTTGATAGTTGGATGTATGAGACTAATACTAAGGAGAGGTTAGTTGTAGCTGCTATCAATAGTATTTACTTGCTATTTAAAGCTATGAAATTATGGTTGGGTGCATTGGTGACGAATTCAGAGATTCATCTCAATCTCTGAATATTGGAGTACCCCAAGAACCAACTGTTATCACTTGTCTCTTCAATATCTACACTCACATTGTGAGTGGTCTTATCTAATTCTATAGATTTTTTTATTTTTTCGAGACGGAGTGTCACTCTTGTAACCCAGGCTGGAAGGCAATGGCACAATCTAGGCTCACTGCAACCTCTGCCTCCCGGTTCAACCAATTCTCCTGCCTCAGCCTCCCAAGTAGCTAGGATTACAAGCTGCACCACCACGCCTGGCTAATTTTGTATTTTTAGTAGAAATAGGGTTTCACCATGTTGGCCAGGCCTATCACAAACTCCTGACCTCAAGTGATCTGCCTGTCTCAGCCTCCCATAGTGCTGGGATTACAGGAGTGAGCCACTGCACCCAACCATAATTTCATAGCTTTAAATAGCAAATAAATACTATTGATGGCAGCTACAACCAACCTCTCCTTAGTATTAGTCTCATACATCCAACTATCAAACAAACCAACTATCAAACTGACATCTCCAAAGAGACAGCTAAAAGTCAACTCAAATGTAATATATTCTCCTGACCCAATTCTTGACTTACCTTTCTCTTTCCCATCTCAGTAAACGGCATTACTAAGGTAATGCCATTACTGTTTAGCTCAGGATTAGACTAAACAGCCCAGGCCAAAATCTAGGAATCATCTACTTCTCTTTACCTCATACCCTACATCTAATTTACCTACATTAATACCAAAACATATTCTGAATCAGAGCACATTTACCCCTGCTCTCCTTGCTACCACTCTTGCCCCTTTCCTGCTAATTGTCCAGGAAGCTTTTTTAGAAAAGATTTAGAGATATAATTCATAAACCATACAATTCATTCATTTAAAAAGTATGTTCAATGGTTTAAGTATATTCGCAGATATATGCAACTACCAAAGTCAATTTAAAAACATTTTCATTACCTCAAAAAAGTGGCACAGGCCAGGTGCGGTGGCTCATGCCTGTAATCCCAGCACTTTGGGAAGGCAAGGCAGGCGGATCACCAGAGGTCAGGAGTTCGAGACTAGCGTGGCCAACATGGTGAAACATGGTGGCCATCTTTACTAAAAATACAAAAAGTAGCCAGGCATGGTGGTGCGTGCCTGTAATCCTGGTTACTCAGGAGGCTGAGGCAAGAGAATCACTTGAACCCAGGAGGTGGAGGTTGAAGTAAGTTGAGATCACACCACTGCACTCCAGCCTGGGCAAAAGAGACTGTCTCAAAAAAAATTTTTTTCTAATAAAAAAATTGTAAAAAGCAGCACAATATACCCTTAAGTTATCACCTTTCTATTCCCCCCAGACTCGCGCAACCAGCCCTAAGCAACCACCCCTAAGCAACCACTAATTTTCTGTCTCTAAAGATTTGCCTATTCTGAATATTTCCTATTAATGAAATTATGTAATTTGTAGTCTTTTGTGATGACGTGTCATTCAGCATAATGTTCTTAAGGTTCATCTACATTGTAGCATCTATCAGTATTTTATGGCTTAATAATATTCGATTGTATACCACATTTTGTTAACCCATTCAGCAGTTGATGGTTTAGTTCTTTATACTTCCTAGAACTATTATCATTTACAAATTCTTTCATTGCATTTTTGTTGTTGTTGTTGTTTTTCACTTTTCTTGATAATATCTTTTTTTCTAAGTAGAGACAGGGTCTCCCTCTGTTGCCCAAGTAGGAGTGCAGTGGGTATGATCACAACGCACTGCAGCCTTGACCTCTCTGGCTCAAGCGATCCTCCCACCTCAGCCCCCAAATAACTGGGACTACAAGAGCATGCCACCACATTCAGCTAATTAAAAAAATTTTTTTTCTTGTAGAGATGGAGTCTCTGTATGTTGCCCAGGCTGTTCTCAAACTTGTGGGCTCAAGTGATCCTCCCATCTCAGCCTCTCAAAGTGCTGGGATTACAGGCATGAGCCACTGCACGTGGCCCTAGCACAATGTTGAAGATTGGTGGTGAGTGCAGACGTCCTTGCTTTATTCTTAAACGTAGCGGGGGAAGAGTCACTCTTTCACCATCAAGTATGATTTTACCTGTGAGCTTTTTGAAAATGTCCTTTATCAGGTTGAAATGTTCCATTGTATTTCTAGTTTGAGTTTTCTCATCTCTTTTTTTCATGAAAAGGTGTTAGATTTTTGTCAAATGCTTTTTCTGCATCTACTGAGATGATCGTGTGGGTTTTGCTTTTTATTCTATAGATACGGTATATTACATTAATAATTTTCAGATGTTAAACTAACCTTACATTCCTGGAATAACTCCCACTTGATCATGGTATGTAATCCTCTTTATATTTATATACCAGTTAAATTCACTTTGCTAGTATTTCAAGGATTTTTGTGCCCATATGCATTAAAGACATTGGTGTGCAGTTTCCCTTTGATGTCTTTGTCTGATTTTGGTATCAGGCTAATGGTGTTCTCATACAGTAAGTTGGGAAGTATTCCCTACTTTTCTATTGCAGAGAAGAGTTTGTGCAGAATAGATATTAATTCTTATTTAAGTATCTGGTAGAATTCAACAGTACAGACACCTGAATCCAGGGTTTTCTTTGGGGTACTTTTTTGATTACCAATTCAATCTCTTTGTTATAGATCTGTTCGGACTATTTTATCAGTTTTGTTAGTGTCACTCTAGAAATTTGTACATTTCATCTAAATTATCTTATTTATGGGCACACAACTCTAGTATTCCTTCATAATTCTATGTATTATCAGCAGTATTATCCCCTTTCATTTATGATTCCAGTAAATTGTCCTTTTTTGTGTGGTTAATCTAATTAAAGCTTTGTCAATTTTGTTGGTATTTTCAAAGAATCAATTTCTGGTTCCACTGATTTTTCTCTATTGCTTTTCTATTCTGTTTAATTAATTTCTGTTCTTTTATTTTCTTTCCTTCTGATTGTTTTAGGTTTAGTGTACCTTTCTACCAGGGTCTTAAGGTGGAAGGTTAGGATATTAAGTTTAGGTCTTTCTTCTTTCTTAATATAGGCACTTAACAGCTATAAATTTCCCTGAGAACTGTAACAGCTATAAATTTCCCTAAGAACTGTTTAAGCTGTATCCCATAAGTCTTAGTATATTGTTTCTGCATTTTCATTCATTTCAGTATTTTCTAATTTCCTTTTTGATTTTTTCTTTGACTTATTTAGAAGTATGTTGTTTACTTTCCCCACATTAGTGAATTTTCAGTTTTACTTCTGTTATTGATTTATAGTCTCCTGCCCTTATGGCTGGATTAATACTTTGGGTACACTTGAAAAGAATAGAATGAATGTTCTGCTATTGTTGGGGTGAGTGTTCTATAGAGATCTGTTAGCTCTACTTGGTCAACAGTGTCATCCAAGGCTTCTACCGCCTTATTGGTTGGCCTAGTTGTCCCCTTCAGTATTGAAAGCAGTGTATTATAATCTTCAGCAATTTTTTTTTTTAAATGAGACAGGGTCTTGCTATGTTGCCTGGGCTGGTCTCGAACTCCTGAGCTCAGGCGTCCACCCACCTCAGCCTCCTGAATTGCTGGGATTACAGACATAAGCCACCACGCCTGGCTAACAATTATTCTTGAATTGTCCATTTTCTCTTCATTTCTGTCAGTTTTTGCTTCATGCATTTTGGTGCTTGGTTATTAGATATGTAATTGTTAGATGTTTGTGATGTACTGATCCTTCTCATTACAAAATGTCATTACTCATATATTATCTCTAGTAAAGTTTTTTGTTTTAAAGTCTATTTTGTCTAAAATCAGAACAGCCAATCCAGCTTTGTTACAATTGCAGTTTGCATTATATTTTTCCATCCTTTTAAATATATTTGTATCTCTAAACCTAAAGTATATCTTGTAGACAGCATACAGTTGGATCCTATATTTTTATCCAATTTAACAGTATCTGCCCTTTTGATTACATTGTTTAATTTATTCACATTTATTATTGATACAGCTGGATTCAGGACTGCCAACTTCATAATTTTTTAGTGTGTATTGTCTTTCTTGTGCCTCTATTATTGCTTTCTCTTGGACTTAGTAAAAGTTTTCTAATGTAGCATTTACATTTCTTTAATGATTTTTTTCCATGTATGTTTTCACTTGTATCCTTGGTAGTTCCTCTAGGAACTTACAATGTACTATTTTTATTTATTATTTTTTTTTAGAGAGGGTCTCACTCTGTCACTTGGGCTAGAATGCAGTGGTGTGATCATGGGTCACCAGAGCCTCAACCTCCTGGGCTCAGGCAATTCTCCCACCTCAGCCTCCCAAATCCCCTTCTGACTACAGGCACACACCACAATGCCTGGCTAATTTGTGGGGGTTTTTTTGTTTGCTTGTTTTTGTAGAGATGGGGTTTCACCATGTGGCCCAGGTTGGTCTTAAACTCCTGGGCTCAAGCAATCCACCCACCTCACTCTCCCAAAGTGCTGGGACTACCCCCCCCCCTTTTTTTTTTAATCTTTAAGCTCTGTTGGACTTGAAACAATGTATATCTTATCAGAATGAGCATCTGATTTATACTCACTCAATTCCACTGAGAAATAGAAACATTATTCACACATAGCTCTAATCCCTTCCCCCTGCCTTTTGTGGTATTGCTATATACACTATATCTACAAATAACTGTTAGAGGTCCAACAATAATCTGTCACAATTATTACTTTATATAATTTTATGTATACCTTAAAAGAAGTTGAGAGAAAAACCAATGTATATTTACAGTTTTCTTATATTAACCTTCTTGTTTATTATTTTTGGTTTTCTTCATTTATTCTTATGAATGAGTTACTATATGGAGTTATTTCCTAGCCGAAACACAGATCTGTCCCTATCTTATCTCCTTTTTCCTATTATTGGCAACTATATTACATTTCCACATCTCATAGGCCCAACAATATATTATATACATAGTATATAGTACTGCAGTAAAATGCAGATTTTACTGGGATACAGCTTCAACAGTTCTTAGAGAAATTTATAGGATACAGCTTCAACAGTTCTTAGGGAAATTTATAGCTGTTAAGTGCCTATATAGATATGCATGATATATACACAACACAAAAGAGAAGGAGAAAATATGCATTTATAGTGTCATTACTACATAATTATTTTTACTGGTGCTCTTTGATTTTTCATGTGGATTAAAAGCATCATTTGGAGTAACTTGCTTTCAGCCTGAAGAACTTCCTTTAGTGTTTCTTATAAGGTGGGTCTGCCAGCAGCAAATTCTCTGAGTTTTTACCTCAGAACACTTTACTTCAAAGAACTTTCAGTTTTGAATAATAGCTTGGCTGGACATAGAATTGTTGGTTAACAGTTTTTTGGTTTAAGTGCTTTGAATATGTTGTCCCACTGGCTTCTTGCCTCCATTTTTTTGCTGAGAAGTTAGCTACAAATCTTATGGGAAAGTTCCCTTGTAAGTTGATGAGTCACTTATCTCTTGTTGCTCTAAAGATTTTTTCCTTGTCTTTGGTTTTTAGCATTTTTACCAAAATATTCCTTTTTGTGAATCTCTTTGCATCTATTCCATGTGGAGTTCACTGAACGTCACATATATTATATTATATAATTATTGTTTTTTGTATTTTGTATAAATTGTTTTTAAATAAATTTGGGATATTTTTGGATATTATCACTTAAAATTTTTTTCTAGTCATTTCTCTTTCTCCTCTCCTTTTGATACTCCTATTACAAGCATGCTGGCACACTTAACAGCTTCCCATATTTTTCTGAGCCTGTTTTTTTCTACATTGTTTTTCTTCATGTTCTTTGAGTAATTTCTACTAATCTATCGTCAAGTTCATTAACTCTTTCTTTTGCCAGTTGAAATGTACTGTTGTGCCCCACAAGTGAGTTTTACATTTCAGTTACTGTGATTTTCCTTTCCAGAATTTCCATTTAGTTCTTTTTAAAATGATTTCTCTTTATTAATATTCTCTATTTCATGTGAAACTATCATCACGCCTTAATTTCTTTAACCATGATTTCCTTTAGTTTGCTGAATATATTAATAATGGCTACCTTGAAAGCTCTGTGCTAAATCCAACCAGTCACTCTCACAGGTAGTAACTGCTGCTTGCTTTTTTAATGGGATGTCTGGGTCCCATTTTCTTGTTTCTCTGAATGTCTTATAATTTTCGGATAGAAACTAGATACTTGAGATAATACACAGTACCAATGCTGAGTACTGGCCTCCCCACTGCAAGATTTGTTATTGTTTATGCTTCTTTATTGGGTGACTGGCTAGTTGATTTTTGCAGATTCCATTGTCCTACCCCCAGTGTTAAGCCTCTGGTGTTGCTCCTCAGGGAGCTCAGACTTGAGATTGCTCACTGTAACCTTGGGATGAGAGTGGTTTGGGCAGGGCTCTCGCTGACTCTTGGCTTCTCTGACCACATCTAGCTTGTTAAATTACACTAATTGCTGTCTGACTGCTGTAATGATTTCAACAATGCACTACGGTATAAACTGCTTCATAGTCTAAGTCAATCAAACTTGGGTAACTTTGAAGTGAAAGTTCCAGAGGTCAAGTGAAAGTTCCTTGGTGATCTCCTCCCAGGTGTGTTTTTCCCTAGTTTCCTCAGGCAAACTAGGATGTCTATAGTCAAGTCTAAATGTCCAATCAACCTACCAATCTTCCCCAATTACCTTTCACCACAACCTCCACTATTTTTTTTAGAGTAACCTTAGGCTTAAACTTTTCTACACTCTGTCGTGAATGAAGCCTATTCCTTTAAGAAGGCTGCTTTAAGGCCAACTTTTCCCTGTAGGTAAAATCTCTGAGACACGGCTTTGGAGCTGGAAGTAGAGACAATAACACACTGTCTCACTGACACCCCAGGGTTAGTTGCTCTGCCCAAAGTAAAGCCTCTGTCCCGGGAGCAAGGAGCTGGGCAGAAAAACGAGGCCCCCAACTCTAAGTCACACTTGGCCAGAAACAGGCATGGGGAAGCAGGATGAGAAATACTGATATCTTGCTCCTGCTCTGGAAGATAGCCCAGAATGGGAGTCGGTGGGGGGACAGGGATTCTTGTCTTCTTCACTGCACCAATATGGAGAGGAGTTACCAACTGTCTCAGCTGGGATAGGGTAAGGAAAGGGCAGGTCTTGTTACCAATAACAGGTTCTTGCTGCTCTGACCAAATTTTAGTAAATTTTCTTGAATAAATGTTTTTTCATTTGCTGTATTTCCTTTAAAATACTTTCAGAGACCTTAAATGTTTTATTTTCGTAATTGTCACCAGTTCTGCTGGGGAGTAGAAAGAACATGCTGTCATCCTACAAGTCCCTCTTAACCAGTGAGCTTTTAAAAATATAAATTAGATCATGATTCCATTCAAAACTTTCCAACATTTCCACTCTTTTTTTTTTTTTTTTTTTTTTTTTTTTTTTACAAAGCCCCACACTTCCTACTAAGCTCCACAGGGTTCTACACAATCCAGCCCATGCCCACTAATGGATCTCATCCTTTACTGCTTTTTACTTTGTTCACTCTGCTCTAACCCCCGTCCTAGCAAGGGTGGTTCTCCTCATGGTCTGTTTGCCGCTCCCACTGGAAAGCTCTTTTCCCAGATTTTTCCATGGCCTTCTTCCTCACTTCATTTGGGCCTCACCTCAAATGTCATCTCAAGACCTTCTCTAAAACAGCACCTGTCATTCACTCTTATGAATTTTTTTAAGTTTTACTGTTTTTTATTTATTCCTCTATACATTTATGAGTAAGAGTAAGGGTTGTTTTCTTTTTTGAGACAGGATCTCACTCTGTCACCCAGGCTGAAGTGCAGTGGTGTGATCATGGTTCACTGCAGCCTCCACCTCCTGGCCTCAATCGATCCTCCCACTTAAGCCTCCTGAGTAGTGGGGACCAAAGGTATGTGCCACTACGCCTGGTTAATTTTTTAAACTTTTGTAGAAATGGGGTTTTGCCATGTTCCCCAGACTGGTCTCCAACTCCTGGGCTCAAGTGATCCGCTTGCCAAGGCCTCCCAAATTACAGGTGTGAGCCACAACACCTGGTAAGTTTTCAAAATTTTGACAAACTTTTTTTATTATACCTTAGGTTCTAGGGTACATATTCACGACGTGCAGGTTTGTTACATATGTATACATGTGCCATGTTGGTGTGCTGCACCCATTAACTCATCATTTACATTAGGTATTTCTCCTAATGCTATCCCTCCCCCTTCCCTCCACCCCATGACAGGCCCAAGTGTATGATGTTCCCCACCCTGTGTCCAAGTGTTCTCATTTTGACAAAAATTTTTAAAAGTCAAGGAACAATCATAATGTTGTTCACTCTTTATCCACATATCCTGTTTTGTTATTCTTCACAGCACCAAAATTTACTTGATATATTTATTTTCTTATTTGCTTACAGTCTATTTCCCCCATTAGAATTAAAGCTCTAGAAAGGTAGGGAGCTTTGCCTGTGTTGTTCACCACTATACCTCCAGTATTTAGAACAATAATTGGCACATAGTCACCACTGAGTAAACATCGGTTGCATGAAAAGATGTTAACAGGAGTTAATACATTTTTAAAGCTACTTATAGTGTAAATGACAACTTTAACAGATAATCTGTTTTTATTTATATCAATAAAGAGTAGAACAATAATAGGGCATTGGAAAAGAAGTAATAGTGGCTGAGGAATTATAAACAAAAATGGCCAGGTATTTAAAGTTGTTTCAATAATCCTAAAACGGATTTTCGTAAATAGCATCTTTGACCTGCCAGTGCCCTTACATTAGGTAAACCAGGACCAAACAAAACAAATACTTGTAGTTCAACAGAAAAGTGAAAACAATATTAAAATGACAAATATTTATACTATAACCACTAGTTTTGACATTTAGGGCTATTGAAAAATTTAGGAAAAGCTAATTAGAGTGAAAATCTTTAATCAAATATAAACTTCTCACTAAGTTCAAATAAAATTCTTTAACATTAAAGAAAAAGCAGTATATTACTTCCATGTTCTCACTTTCCTCCCATATCCATTTTCTGTTAAGGCCAAGTTTTGCAATGGGCTTATAAATGCTAAGCAAAACAAACTTAGGTTACGAAGTTTTACCTTGAGTCCTGTTTTCTCATCATCACTTCCATTATTTGTAGATGGTGTCTCATCTCCTTGCCTGGAAACCAAGACAAAATCTTCACTATTAAGAGTAGATACTGAGTCTGAAGAGACACTGATTTTTCCAACAGAAGCCTTGTCATCCATAACTCAAGAATGAGTCTCAACACATGAATGATTAAATATTTTTTAATGCCTGGAAAACAAAAACCATAAAGATACTCAGATAGAATGTCTGCCAGATATTCAATTACACTCTACTTCTTACACAACATATACTGCATTCTTTTTAAATGCTTCAAAAATACTTTTCTAAGACTTTCACTACTTATAGCTTAGGGTTTTTTTGGTTTTTTTTTTTTTTTTTTTTATTCCAGATAAAAAGGGAATTTCATGCTATTCAAGGCAGAGATATTTCCGACTTCAAAAAAATAAATAAAACATATTCCCTTCAGGATAACCCTAACTACTTACAGTGATTTCTTTGGGCTAAGTTGCAATTCAAGTCTTAGCCTCCAAAAAGATACAAGTATTAGCCTTCTGTTTTCTTTTCTTTTTTTTTTTTTTTTTTTGAGACGGAGTCTTGCTTTGTCACCCAGGCTGGAATGCAGCTGTGCGATCTCAACTCATTGCAAGCTCCGCCTCCCAGGTTCATGCCATTCTCTTGTCTCAGCCTCCTGAGTAGCTGGGACTACAGGCACCCGCCACCATGCCCAGCTAATTTTTTTTTGGTATTTTTAGTAGAGACGGGGTTTCAACGTGTTAGCCAGGATGGTCTCGATCTCCTGACCTCATGATCCGCCCGCCTCAGCCTCCCAAAAAGCTGAGATTACAGGCATGAGCCACCGCGCCCAGTCTAGCCTTCTGCTTTCTACCCTTTAATTTTTAAAGTTGTAAATGTAAATGAAAAGGAAAGCACTTAGTTATTGTGAGGGTACAATAAGGTTTTCCTAGAATTATTGATACATAAGTTTAAAATACTAACATGGTTTTAAAAGGCCAAATTTCACATTTACGCCCAACAGAAAAAAATTCAAGGCAGTTAAATTTTAGCATAAATTCTAGAGCTGGGAATACCTTACAAAGCAAGAAATGAGAAGTTCATTAAAAACTGCATCTTCCCACACCAGTTTCTTAGAACTCAGCTCAATATGAACATTACCCAAATAAGAGTTTTATACCAAAAATTCCTAGCAAAAAGTATAAAGAAGTGTCACTTAAGAAAATTCATTCAATTATTTATTGACTCTTGGAATAAAACTTAAACTCACCATCATTTTTAAACCTAGTTCTGCAAACTTTGTGGCAATGTTTCATTTGGTTGTCAAAACATCAACAAAACAATATAACGTTACACTCAGAGATTTAACTAACAAAAGCAGCTGTGGCTCCATGTTCATCTAGTACCCCAGAGATGTAAGGTTCTAAAAATCTGTTTAATTTTCTGACTGGGAAGTCCTTATTTATGCTTTGGATTTTTGATCATTGACTATATATTTATGGAGCATACACCATATGTCAAACACAATTTTCCCCTAAAAGGTCCACATATAAACACCTGGCAGGAGAAACTACACAATCCCTGAGTACTATAGTTGGAAGAAAACTTAGAAATCTAAAATCAAATTGATGGCAAGGTAAAAAGAAGGAAAAAAAAAAAAACCTTACAAATCAATACTGTTAGATAAAGAAATGGCAACCCCGAGAAAAGGTCATTTAACCAGTTAATGGCACAGCTAAGGCTAGAACCCTGGACTCTCTGTTGACTTTTATTTAAACTAATTCCCCTGCTTAACAGCTATTACACATCTGCATTTCATAAGACCAAATCTAAATACATAGCATGGCATTCAAAAACATTTCAAATTGTACTTTTGAAAAATTCAAAGAAAAATGTTTTACTTAATTCATTCAATGAATACTTATTGAGTGGTTAATGTATAAAGAGCAAGCTACGGTAAACAAAAGAAAATAGATCCTTGCCCCAAAGTTTATACTTTAGTAGAGAGCAGAGGCAAATCGTACTTAATAAGTACTGATTTAGGGTAAAGAAAATTATGGAAACATGTTGGGAGAGGGACTAACTTAGACCTTAGCTAAGGATATATACTTTATTCCTTTAGATATTTGCCCTTACAGGATTCTCTTCCTGAAGTGGTTTCCTCACTTCTGTACTTAATCAACTCCAACTCATCACTCATGATGTAAAATCTCCCTCTTTTAGTAGTCTTCTCAGTCCACTTGCCCATTCCCACCCAGAATCAAATGAACTGTTTCCCTTATATCTGTTCCTACAGCATTTTACATTTGATTTTTCTACAGTATCTATTATGTTGTTTCTTAATGGTGCCTTTTAATTTGTCACATCTCTATTTCACAAATGAGGAAATTAAGTCTTAGAGAGATGGTGTAACTTGTTCAATGTAATGTGGTTAGAGTCAAAGTCAAAAATTAAACCCAGTTATCTAACTCCAAAGGCTATACTCTTTCCATTAGATTATGAAGCCTTTCTAATGCCACAAATTTGGGTCTTGTCCCAAAACACTCCGTATTGGGTAAAGGAGTCTTTATCTTTTTTTCAAAATTTGTACTTTAAGTTTTCATGCTCAATCAATTAAGTCTTTTATCCATCTTTTATAATGTGATTAACAGTTGGATGGCAGAGGGCCTGGGAAAGTGGTCTAAAGCTCTGGTCTCAGAGACACTAACAACTTTGTATACCACTACTCTGGACTTAAAAGCAATGTACTTTGGTAATTACACTAAAGAACTGAGATTTGGCAAGCTCAAAGTTCCACCTACTTTCCTTGAGAAGGTGATAGGAAAATACACTTTATAAAATACTTTATTATTTGTTTTGGCAACTGAAAGTAACTGAATCACTCAGCAGGAATGAGGTTTATCAAAACACTAAGTAGTACAGGAAAAATTATACAATAAGATTCCTTTTCTCTGGCCTCCATGGACAGAAGTGAAAAGGGAGCAGTCCATCAGCTCCACAAACTTAGATAAAACCACCCATTCCCTGGCCTCCATAATGAAGAAGTACCCCAGAACTTGCTGCACTTCTGGCAAATTCTAGAGATTCACAACTTCTGTCTCAAGACCGTAAGGGATTTCTTTTTAATCCCTACTCACATCAGTTACCATAAGAAGTCCCCTACTCTAATTCTTCATCCTTCAAACTTTAATTCTAATTCCCATTGACAATAAAGTATCAAAATTCCTCCCTCCAACACCCTGCACTGCCACTTCACTTCTCCATAGCACCTATAACCGCTTGACATGTATTTTAGTAATTTAAGTATATTGTAAACTAGAACCTAAGGTTCATGAGGGCAGGGATTTTTGTGTCTGATTAAGTGTTGGATCCCTGGCACCTGTAATAATGCCTGGCACATAGCAGGTGCTCAACTATTTGTTAAAGAAGTAGGATAAATAGCAAATAAAGATGGAAAAGAGCCAGAGCCACCCAAGGAGAAAGTAAGCCCACCTTTTATAAATTGACAAAAAGAACAGAGGTCGTATTTGTGATGCTGAAGCACACAATTATGAATTAAGAAAAACCTACAATTATGAGTTAAGAAAAACCTAAGTTAAAATACTGGTTCTGGGCGGGCACAGTGGCTCATGCCTGTAACCCCAGCACTTTGGGAGGCCGAGGTGGGTGGATCACGAGGTCAAGAGATTGAGACCATCCTGGCCAACATAGTGAAACCCCGTCTGTACTAAAAATATAAAACTTAGCTGGGCATGGTGGCACACGCCTGTAGTCCCAGCTACTCGGGAGGCTGAGTAAGGAGAATTGCCTGAACTCGGGAGGCGGAGCTTGCAGTGAGCCAAGATCGTGCCACTCCACTCCAGCCTGGCAACAGAGCAAGACTCCGTCTCAAAAAAAAAAAAAAAAAAAAAAAATACTGGTTCTACTACTAATAGTATAAGCCTGTCACACCAAGCCTCAGTTTCCATAGAGGTGATGTTATACTATCGATCTCATAGAGCTAGTGTACAAATTACTAAGGACTATACATAAAACATTTAACAATACACAAAAAACATTATAAGCACCCAATAGTTATAGCTTTTCAAAAACTAACTTCAAATTCAAAAAAATTTAAGTTATTAACTGATTTAAGTAATCCAAATTAAAATACTTCATACTATCTCTACTTCTTGGCTTATGTCTATAGTGCCTGTATGAATTAATTTGGTTGTTAGTTGGGAAACACATTACTGAGGAAAAAAATAAATTAATTTCCTAATTTCACATTCTAAGTTGTTAATATCTAAATAAAAGCAAAATAGCACTTTGAATAAAAATCCTTTATATATCACAGAAAGGAATAAAATGTACACATTTTTATCTCATTTTATCATCCTAACAATTCTATAAGATAGATAGAATAAGGATTATTATCCCATTTGAAATAAGATACATATTGCCTGGTATTTGGTACGTAGGCATTCAGTTTGTCTTCTTCTTTTATAGAAGTGACGAGCCCAGATCCTTGTAACAAGTCCAATTACCAACAGTGCAGGTTGGTGGATGCAAGTTCAAGGATGCTTGTATTTTTGAGACAGGTTCTTGCTGTGTCGCCCAGGCTAGAATGTGGTAGTGTGATCATAGCTCACTGCAGCCTCGATCCTCCTACCTCCGCCTCCTGAGTAGCTAGGACCACAAGTGTGTGCCACCACACCTAGCTAATCTTTTTTAAAAATTTCTCAGCTGGGCGCAGTGGCTCACACCTGTAATCCCAGCACTCTAGGAGGCTGAGGCGGGCAGATCACGAGGTCAGGAGATCGAGACCATCCTGGCTAACATGGTGAAACCCTGTCTCTACAAAAAAAGAAAAAATTAGCCAAGTATGGTGGCGGGCGCCTGTAGTCCCAGCTACTTGGGAGGCTGAGGCAGGAGAATTGCATGAACCCGGGAGGCGGAGCTTGCAGTGAGCCGAGATCATGCCACTGCACTCCAGCCTGGGCAACAGAGTGAGACTGTCTCAAAATAATAATAATAATAATAATAAAATTTAAAAAAAAATTCTTGGCCGGGCGCGGTGGCTCAAGCCTGTAATCCCAGCACTTTGGGAGGCCGAGACGGGTGGATCACGAGGTCAGGAGATCGAGACCATCCTGGCTAACACGGTGAAACCCCGTCTCTACTAAAAAATACAAAAAGCTAGCTGGGCGAGGTGGCGGGCGCCTGTAGTCCCAGCTACTCGGGAGGCTGAGGCAGGAGAATGGCGTGAACCTGGGAGGCGGAGCTTGCAGTGAGCCGAGATCCAGCCACTGCACTCCAGCCTGGGTGACAGAGCGAGACTCCGTCTCAAAAAAAAAAAAGAGTTCTCAGCCATCCAAAGTGCTGGGATCACAGGCATAAGCCACTGTACCCAGACTTACCTCTCTTTCAAAAAAGTCAAGTCACTTAAGGTGATAGACAATTATGTACACTTATACAGCCACCTCCATCACACCTAAAAGTTCAATTATGCTTTATTTTCATTGTATCTACTCTCACTACTTTTATTCTTACAGAGACATTAAAGATCACTAGAGATTTTTATTGTAAATTAGTATCGTATACCAAAACTCTATGAAGTGCCAATTTTATGCTCAATTATGTACCCCAGTATAAAATGCATCTCAACATTGCTAAATAAAGATTCACATTTAGCCAGGAGCAGTGGCTCATGTCTGTTATCCCAAAAACTTGGGAGGCTGAGGTGGGAGGGTCGCTTGAGACTAGGATTTCAAGACCAGCCTGGGCAATATAGTTAGATCCCATCTCTAAAATAAGATATTTAAAAATTAGTCAAGTGAGGTGGTGTGTGCCTGTAGTGCCAGCTACTTGGGAGGCTGAGCCAGAGGACTGCTTGAGCCAGGGGTTCTAGGCTGCAGTGAACTATGATGGAGCCACTGCACTCCAGCCTAAGTGACTGAGTGAGACCCTGTCTCAAAAACAAAAACAAAAAAATTCACATTCATTCTCAATCTCCTCTTAAGCACTGTGGTTAATGGAGTGAAATGGAAAGAACTGGCCATGATAAAACCTCTTTTAAAAGTCCTTCAAAAGCAGTCAGTTCTTCAAAAATCAGTGTTTACTTTTTTAAAAACTTGAACTTTTTCTTTTGAGACAGAGTACTATCAGATATTTATATTGTGTCTAGTTAACTAACATCTGAGAAGTAACAAACAGTGACATGCAGTGGCATGGGTTTGCTAATGTGCAATTAGCAGAGGCAAAACCACCTCCCAGTAAGTGACCTACCTAGCTTAATAAGAGGTATGGGTGGTACTAATAATTGAACCTGACACACTTGAGACAAAATGTGCTAGTGCCTCGTCCAAAGCTTGGTTAACCTTTATTTCTTTGGTTTTCTTGAGATTTTCTTCTTGAAATAGTAGTATTAATGCCTCCACCTCTACCACTTCAATGGAACTCCCCACTGTTCTATTGAGCCCCTCTCAAAAATACCACCCCCTTACTTCTCACTATCACTGAACCTCTTAAAAACCATCAACACTACAAAATTTCACAACCCAAATAACTATTTCAGTTCTTATCTTACTTCCACCTGCTGAAGTAAATGAAAATGCTGGCCATTTTCTTATTCTGAAACTCTTATCCTTTTGCATCCATTTCCTACCTCTATCTTTTCTTAGTTCTCATTTAGGTTCCTTTTCTTCTGTTTTTAAAATTACATCATCGTCCCTCTTTTCCCTGGCTATCTCATTAGCTAACATGGGTACAGCTTTCTATTGTATGCTGATAATACTCTAGCACTATCTTTTCTCTTGAATTTCACATGGGTATTTGTGTTATATTTTCTTTTTCTTCTATTCAGTATCAAAGAATCTGCTATGTGCCAGACACCAGGTATAGTGTTATGGTGAGGAATAAAAGATACTCCTTACCTTTGACAGGCCTACGGTGCTAGGGAAAACAGACTAGTAAACAGGTAAGTATAGCGCTTGTTATAATAAGAGGTGTGTAAAGGGTGTTATAAGAATACACAGCAGGGCTCTACTATATGTGTCCTATGGTCATCTCAAAACCAATTCCTTGCATCCAAAACTAAACCATTTAACCCCCAGGTGTCAGGAGATGATTCTTCCTAGATTCTCTATCCTGGGTTCTCTGTCCTGGTTAACAGCCACAGATTGAAAATAACATCAAAAAAAGAAAAAAGAAAGGAAAAAAAAGCACAAGAAACCAAACCAAAACAAATCTTGACTCCTCCTTTTCTTACCCTCCCTTGGAATAATGGATTTTAGTTCTAAAACATATCCCAAATCTATTCCTTCTTCACCATCCCTCATGTCATTGACTTGTATTTTATTCTCTTTCAACCTCACTATAACAAACATCTTTCATTCTAGACTCTCTCTAGTTATTGATTATTTAGCCCCCAAAGTTAATTTCTAAAACTCAGATCTGATCATATATCCCATCCCTCCCCCTTCCTCAAAACTATTTATTGCTTCTGACTGAAAATACAATAAAATCCTAAATCCTTATATTATTTAGTTCTTCAAAATCTGGAGCCAATTTCCATTCTAGTCTTATCTTCTTCTGTCACACCATACTATATACACAAATACGTCATGCATTTTAATGCTCTCAAGCCTTTTCCTATGCTGCTTGCTCAGCTGGGAATGTGTTTTTGTTTCCCCAATCAGCCGTTCTCCACCAACAGCAACCTAATAATACAATCAAGTATTCAACCTCCCCCTTTCCCTTCTGCAATGTTCATTATTTTCTCCTAGGGCTCCTCAGGCTTTTTGTTTTTTAGTTCTATCACAGAATTACAGCATTCACCACACAGTAAAGTAATATCAACACTTTTTTTCTTTTTTTTTTTTGAGACAGAGTCTTGCCTTGTCACCCAGGCTGGATGCAGTGGTATGATCTTGGCTCACTGTAACCTCTGCCTCCAGGGTTCAAGCGATTCTCCTGCCTCAGTCTCCTGAATAGCTGGGATTACAGGCACACACCACCACGCCCAGCTAATTTTTGCTTTTGTTTTGTTGTTGTTGTTTTTGAGATGGAGTTTCGCTCTTGTTGCCCAGGCTGGAGTGCAATAGTGTGATCTCAGCTCGCTGTAACCTCCACCTCCCGGGTTCAAGTGATTCTCCTGCCTAGGCTCCCAAGTAGCTGGGACTTCAGGCGCACGCCACCAAGCCTGGCTAATTTTTATATTTTTCGCACAGATGGGGTTTCACTATGTCGGGCCAGGCTGGTCTTGAACTCCTAACTTCAGGGGATCCACCCGCCTCGGTCTCCCAAAGTGCTGGGATTAGAGGCATGAGCCACCGCGCTGGCTGTAATTTTTGTATTTTTAGTAGACGAGGTTTCACCATGTTGACCAAGCTGGTCTTGAATTCCTGATCTCAAATAATCCACCTGCCTCGTCCTCCCAAAGTGCTGGATTACAGGCATGAGCCACTGTGCCTGGCCCAACGCTTGTTTTCCACTCCACGATATTGATCAATCCATTCATTCCAGAAGCAATTACTGAGTATAAACCACCATGTCAAACGCTGGGAGTATAATGGGCACAAATAGTCCCCCTGAACTACTTGTGAACGGGGGTCTTATGTTTTACTCATATTAATTTCATATCCTTACTTACAGGCAGTGTTCAATAAATTTGGTTGAATATACTTCATCGCTGTTTAACTAGTAGGGTCTAAGTAATATGAGGAAAAGAAACAAACATGCTACTCTACATGCATGTATTAGGGATGTGGACATGAAGACTAAAATGAACAGGCTAAAAAAAAAAAAAGCTACCTTGAGTGTACCTGAATGACTCTTCATCAAATCCCCAACTGTCATGACCAAAAAACAGTTAACAACACAGTCACAAAAAATATACCTTGGGTTCCCTTTGGACCAAACACTAACCACTTCCCTCCTAATCCCCATCTTTTTTTTTGCTCAACCAGTGAAGAAATGGGTACAGCTATAGGGAATCTTAAGCAAGATGACTAAATCACCTTGCTAAATCTAAAGAGAAAACAATACTTATTACTTCTTGAGTGTCAATTATATGCCCAACATGGTACGAACAAGTTTTACATGCATTATTACTAATCTTCACACTAACCTTGCCAGATGGGTATTAACTTCATATGACAGACAAACTGAGGCTTGGCCAGGCTGAGTAACTCACTTAAGTCCACAGAGAAAATTGTGGAACTTGATCCAAACCCAGGTATCTAGGTGTCTCTGTCCTTTTCTGGATTGCATCTCTCTCCTTCCTGATGTTGCTATCTCCATCCTCTCCCCATTCCAATCCATCCTCTATGCTGTTCCCAGCTGTACCCTTCTAAAACACAAATCTGGTAAGTTTACTCTCTGTTTAGAAAAAGAAAAAGACAGGATGTAGCAAAAGAATCAAGTCTGAAAGATGCTGTAGCAGGATAATTCCTGTGGGTTTGTAGCTCTTTAAAATTAAACAAACAGGATACAAAGAAGCTATAAAAATCACATTGCGTTAGTCTCAGCGTGTGTGTGTGTGTGTGTGTGTGTGTGTGTGTGTGTGTGTGTGTGTGTGTGTGTGTGTGTGTGTGTGTGTGTGTGTTTTTTCCTGGCTCTGAACTTTGTTTCGCTGCACTGGTTTTCACAAGAATTTCGCACAGCCTATCCCTGGAAAGGGTGGGACAAATCTAACAAAACTCAATGGAACACCATCCCTTCTTTATAAAAATAAATTCCTTTCCACCACTACTAACTGCCAGACAATAGATGTCTTTGTTTTCATTCTGACTCTGAATTTTAGGGTTATGTCTTTGAATTATTTTAGTGGGCTAAGAGAATCGTAATAATTTAAGCTTTCTGATTAATTTCAGGTTAGATTAAAAAACCAAAACCAAAACCAAAAGAATCAAAACAATCATCTTGGGTCCCTACTTGCACTTAAAGGCAAGAAAAACTAGCTTATCTAAAACTCACTTTTAGGCAAATGTGAGCCTACCATAACTGTGACAATTTACTTCTTTAAACTATTAAATCACTTTTAGTTCTAGATTAACTAAAAAAGATATATGAATTAAACAAATACAGGGAATTATAAAACAAAGAAAGACTTTAAAAATACTGTTTGTAAGTTGTAATCTTTTTGCATTGTGTTTAAGTAATAACACAAACATTACCATCTTAGCTACGGAAGCGTACAATTCTGTGTCAATAAATACATTTACATTGTCATGCAACCATCACCATCATCTATCCTTAGAACATTTCCTTTCCTCCCCAACTGAAACTCTGTGCCCATTAACACTAACTCCCTATTCTCCCCCTCCTCCAAAAACCACTATTCTACTTTCTGTCTCTAAGAAATTTACTGCCCTAGGTGCATCATATAAGCAGTGGAATTACATAATATTTATCATTTTGTAACTGGTTTATTTCATTTAGTACAATGTCTTCAAGGTTTACTAATATTGTAGCATGTGTCAGAATTTCCCTCAAGGCTGAATATTTCATTGTATGTATACCACATTTACCCTTCAATAAAAGTAAGTTTCAAAATAATTATAACTTTATAGGATCTTTAAAGGGGTGAATATCAGGTGTTTTCCATTACAGTTCCATGAGGTAGACATAAGCAGCTCCATATTTTAAAATGGAGTTTCTGAGGGTAAGCTACTTAATCTCTCTTTCTCAGAGACTTGGGATATCCATGACTTTCTTACCCCAAAATTCATACTCTCCCCACTGTATCTTGATACTTCATACTTCTAAGGAAAAGTACAAGAGGTAAGAAGTGGGGATGAAATGTGCATAAAACAATTCATTTAACTCTGTTAATTATGAGTGCGATAATGTTGACACTTGAAAAAATAAAATCTTGCCAATGGTTTTCTCATGTTCCTGTGGATGTATCAGGAAACACAGTTCAATTTTTTCCAGAACTCTACATATGCTGGCTTAATGCCATTTCAACACAGTATCTGTGAAACCAAATATTTAAATTGTTGTTTGGATTCCCTGGGAACACAGGGGAAGTTAGCTTAATGTTAATGTACGACTCCTTCACAAGGTCAGATTATATTCCCGACCTTGCTAGTATGGGTTTTAAAAATCATTCTTTACTTTTTCTGAACAGATTTCAAAGTATAATTTACATTAGCATTTAATAAATGTAAAAATATGAGTGTTTTGTTTTGTTTTGTTTTGTTTTTGAGACGGAGTCTCGCTCTGTCGCCCAGGCTGGAGTGCAGTGGCGCGATCTCGGCTCACTGCAAGCTCCGCCTCCTGGGTTTACGCCATTCTCCTGCCTCAGCCTCCTGAGTAGCGGGGACTACAGGCGCCCGCCACCGCGCCCGGCTAATTTTTTGTATTTTTAGTAGAGACGGGGTTTCACCGTGGTCTCGATCTCCTGACCTTGTGATCCGCCCGCCTCGGCCTCCCAAAGTGCTGGGATTACAGGCGTGAGCCACCGCGCCCGGCCAAAATATGAGTATTTTTAAGCAATGCAGGGTTAGCCAAAGACTTTTCCTCTTTTTAGGAAGTTAGTCAATATAGTTCTTTCTCATCTACAATTAACAAAATCTGGCCGGGCGCGGTGGCTCAAGCCTGTAATCCCAGCACTTTGGGAGGCCGAGACGGGCGGATCACGAGGTCAGGAGATCGAGACCACCCTGGCTAACACAGTGAAACCCCGTCTCTACTAAAAAATACAAAAAACTAGCCGGGCGAGGTGGCAGGCGCCTGTAGTCCCAGCTACTCGGGAGGCTGAGGCAGGAGAATGGCGTAAACGCGGGAGGCGGAGCTTGCAGTGAGCTGAGATCCGGCCACTGCACTCCAGCCTGGGCGACAGAGCGAGACTCCGTCTCAAAAAAAAAAAAAAAAAAAAAAAGAAAATCTATTTAAGTAAGCTATTTACAAAAAGAAAAAGAAAAAATCTATTCCAGTTAGAATATGCATCTGTTTACATTCAGATCTAAAATGTATTATTCACTTCTCTTTAATCTACATGAATTTAACACTAAGCAAGCAAATCATCAATAGATGATCAAAGTCTAAGATAAATGCAGTAATATAATTTGTGTTTTCTATGACCTGTTTGATTTTCAGGGGAATACATGTAGGCAACCATAAATGTTTGGCAGAAGATACATGTTTTCTGTGCCTTTCAGTATGCTGTCTCTTATTATCCTTGATGATTGTTAAAATATATTCCCAAAGCTGGTCCAAAGGTAGTGAGTTATCTCAATTGTTCAGTCAGTAACAGAACAAGCTCCTTGTTCTACTCTTTTCTCCCTTCTCATTACTACACTTTACTAGTCTTAAAAAATAAAATATATTCCCAAAGAAGGATTCTGCATATCATTTCTTTAACTGATATAAGATCATCCTCAGAAAATGGAAAACAAAATTATAAACCGTAAGTTGTTTGTTATAGTTACCAAAATGTATAAATAAGGGAAAACGGAAGAAAGTTTTAAAACAGTCAAATTGTTGTTAAGGTTTGACTTAGTAACATTATGTTAAAGTTACCACAGAAACTCATTTGTTAATGTACCTTCAGAAATGCCAGATTTAGGTACAGAGAAAAATTTATTTCCACAAAGACTTACAGAACCCAAGTAGTAGTAGTTTATAACACAAATGCTGACACAACCTTAACAGGAAATACATAACAACTATGCATTAATTCTTGGAGAGGTATACAATTAAGAAGATATATTTCTCATACTTTACAGACAAATACATACTATTTAATGTCAGACAGGAGCTTAAAAGTAGGATTAGGGCTTTATTTTACTGTATAGTGATCAGAAAAAGGGATTTAGGTGGTGAAGTCTGATGGAAAACAATCTTCAAAAAATTCTGAGTACTTCAGAATATTATGGTTGATTTGGAAAGAGGAGGGAAACTTCTAGGCCAAATTCTATAAACTAATGTGTTCAACACTTGCACACTTCCATATTTGGTCTTTGCACATGAAGAGAAACAAGGCTATTAGGGTCAACGTGAATGGTTACAATGTAAGCTTAAATGTCTATCCAATATTGTTCTGATTTACAAGGTTTCTAAACAATAATGATCTCAGGATCAACACAAAACTGAGAGGGGTTAGGGTGGTAGGGATGACCAGATAACCGGTTTATGCTAAAAAAAAAAAAAAAAAAAAAAAAAAAAAAAAGCAACAGCTGTGATGTTTATATGGTGTTTTTTCAGGTATACCTAGGGGCATCAAGTCCTGAGCCTTGAAATTTTTTTTGCTGGGATCTAACTATGGAAACTCAGTAAAACAAGGCAACTACATACAAAGCACCAAAATGTCATGCTAAACTCTGCTTTATGTACATTAAATTCACTTCTTAAATATTTGAGTTCTATCTCCAAGAAAGATTATTTAACAAACTATAGGAACGATCCCTGAAGTACCGTCTCGCTAAGAAAGATTATTTAGGCCATGCGTGGTGGCTCACTCCTGTAATCCCAGCACTTTGGGAGGCCGAGGCAGGTGGATTACCTGAGGTCAGGAGTTCGAGACCAGCCTGGCCAACATAGTGAAAACCCATCTCTACTAAAAATAAAAAAAAAAATTATCTGGGTGTGGTGGCGCGCACCTATAGTCCCAGCTACTCAGGAAGCTGAGAGGCACGAGAATCTCTTGAACCTGGGAGGCGGAGGTTGCAGTGAGCTGAGATCGCGCCACTGCACTCTAGCCTGGGAGATTGCAGTGAGCTGAGATCACGCCACCGCACTCCAGCCTGGGCGACAGACTGAGACTCCGTTTCAAAAAGAAAAAAAGAAAAGATTACTTAAGAGTGTTGTCACGCTGTCACTTTGCAAGGCCAGGGTGGGAGGACTGCTTGAGGCCAGGTGTTTGATAACAGCCTGGGCCACATAGTGAAACCCAGTCTCTACAAACAATAGCAAAATTAACTGGGTATGGTGGCAGGTGCCTGCAGTCCTAGCTATTTGGGAGGCTGAAGCAGGAGGATCACTAGTGCCCAGAAGTTCAAGGTTGAGGTGAGCTATGACAGCATTACTGCACTCCAGTCTGGGAAAGAGAACAAGACCCTATCTCTAAAAAAAAAAAAAAAAAAAAAAAAAAAAAAAAAAGTGTGTTGTATTCATTTATTCCACATGCTTGAGAAGGCTAATGATATCTGATTATATTGAAATTACAAAGATAACATTATGGGCAGCCTATGTCAGAACCTTAGCACACCAGTGTTTTTACAAAGATACTCAACTGTAGCACCAATTTACACTATTTTCTGAAACCTGTATTCAAAGGCTCCTTGTTAAAACTAGTGGGAAATAATGAGACCTCCAAAGGAGGCTTTCCTTTAGCTGGAAATATACTGAATTAAAAAAAGACTTATTTAAAAGAAGCTGGGCTACAAAGTTCAGTTAATATATTGTGCGGAAAACCATGTCCCCTCATGTAGATAAAGTGCATAACACAATTCTCTCAATATGCAGCAGAAAAGGTAGGAAACAGGTGTCTCTGTTCCCACTACATTACTACACCACTTGTAAACTGCAAACAAAATCCTATGCCAAAAATACCAAAATGCACGCAGCTGACAGGTTAACTTTCCAAACAAATATATACCTATTAATGTCAATGCGTTAACTGTAAACTGAATTATAACACTGAAACAATTAAAAGAAAGAGTGGCCGGGCGCGGTGGCTCATGCCTGTAATCCCTGCACTTTGGGAGACTGAGGCAGGTGAATCACCTGAGGTCAGGAGTTCAAGACCAGTCTGGCCAACACGATGAAACCCCATCTCTACTAGAAATACAAAAAATTAGCTGGGCGTGGTGGAGGTAATCCCAGGCTGAGTCAGAAGAATCGCTTGAACCCGGGAGGCGGAGGTTGCAATGAGCCAAGATTGCTCCAGCCTGGGCAACAAGAGCAAAACTCCATCTCAAAAAAAAAAAAAAAAAAAAAAAAAGAAAGAAAGACAGAAAGTGCACCACAACATGACTATAACTCAGTTTTTTTTTGTTGTTTTTTTTAAATGGGAACTGGCAATATGCCTATAACTCAGTTTTTTGTTTTTGTTTTTTTTTTAATGGGAACTGGCTGTGTCACCCAGGTAACACCCATCATAGCTTACTGCAGTCTGGAAATTCTCAAGTGGTCCTCCCACCTCAGACTCCCAAAGTGTTGGGATTACAAGCATGTTGGGATTACAAGCATGAATCACTGTATGCCACTAATATTTCAACTTTATGAATCTGAGTTATTATCTTGAATTCAAGTTACATGTGAATTTTAAATGTTACCAATATAAACAAATCAATCATGGATTGAAATTTTATTAATACAAAGTGGTCTACAAAGGAAGATTTATAAAGACTTCTCTTCCCTATTTTGTTTTGTTTTGTTTGAGACGAGTCTCACTCTGTTGCCCAGGCTGGAGTGCAGTGGCCAATCTCGGCCCACTGCAACCTCTTCCTACCGGGTTCAAGCGATTCTCCTGCCTCAGCTTCCCAATTAGCTGGGACTACAGGCGCCCGTCACCACGCCCGTCTAATTTTTGTATTTTTAGTAGAGATGGGGTTTCACCATATTTGACAGGCTGGTCTCGAACTCCTGACCTGGTGATCCGCCCGCCTCAGCCTCCCAAAATGCTGGATTACAGGCGTGAGCCACCGCACCTGGCCCCTATTTTCAGTTTTTATAAGTAAGCTCTAGTTAAGTCTTCAATACATATTAAAGAGCACCTTATACAAACTTGAATTAAGGCAACAGGTCGTTCGTTTAAAAAAAAAGTTGGATGAGCCATCCTTGGTACCTAAGCTTTTTTTCCCAACTACTTTTCAAACATCAGTTTAATGTTACAAACACAATTCCATTCACCTTCCATTGTTTTTTTTTTTTCCCTTCCGAAACAAAAACAGCTGGAAACTCACTCACTGTGTACTTACTACTCCAGGCACATGTTTGTAAATACATGTGAACGGAAATACAAAAGGAATTGTGAAACCCTGTCCCTAACAGGTTTTTTTCCCCTGATAAAAAGCCAACGAAAGTCAAAAGGCCTCAAATTCAAGTTGGAACATGATTTAAAACTAACGGAGCACTAGTAGCGGGAACACTAGTAGTATGATCACTCAACACGGTCTCCTAGGACATTTGTTTCCAAAAAAGAATTCTCGAGTAACCAAAGATATGCAGATGCGTGAAACGCAGGAGCAGATGATAAACAGTCTGGATGTAGAAGAGTAGAGACCAAAGTACTACCAGGCAATGGACAGCGAACTCATGAAGTCTTGACGTTATTCTTTGGTTCAACACGTAAAACCGTTAAGGGTGCGGATAATCAAAGGACACAGCGATGAGGTACTGGGGTAGCTGCTTCAAGATGAGAAGACTGGGATGCCAAGGACACTTTAATTGCAGACGGGGAAATGAGACAGAAAGACCAACCTGAGATGGCAAAGCGACAGTGAAAACTAGCAAATCTTTGAAATTTAGGCGCAGCCCAGGACAGCCTGAGGCCCAAGGTAGCTTAAGACACAGATACTGGCCTAGTGGGCAATGGGGAGAAACTGAGGCGGGGGGGAGCGGCTGGATTCCCAAATAGGACCAAGCCTAAAACATTAAAGTCAAGACACAAACCAGCTTTGCAGAGGGACCAGAGGGAGGGCCAAATACGCAAGACTCAGAAGACCGGCACCCACCCAGACAGGGGGAACCGGTTTGGGCAGGGGCTCCCAAGAGCGGCCCAGCCTGCGCATGCGCCCTCTCCCCTCCGTCGCAGCTCCCCCTCCCCCCAATCACGGCTCCCCTCAGAACTCGGCCCGTCGAGGGAGCTGAGCGGAGCTCCACTGGCCCGACCCCGCGGGATGAGAAGACGGCTTGGCTCTCCGCAGGGGCCGTCGAAAATACCCCTGGGGTTGGTAGGTAGGAGAGTGGGAGGAGGAGGAGGGGAAACGCGGCCCTACCCGACCCGCCGTCTCCTCCTCCGCCGCCCGCCGCTCGCCGTCCCGGAGGCTCCACCGCCTGGGCCTCCCAAGCCGCCCTTTCCCCGCCCCCCCAGCCCCTTACTCACGTGAGAGCGACTTCTTCCGCCCTCCGCCCCGCCCCCTGCCCCGTCTCATAGGTCCGCGACCACGACGAGCGACCCTATTGGCCCAATACTGGGAAGCGAGGCGGAGCTTCCTCTTTCCGAGCCCCACCTGGGTTTTCAGCGCGCCTCAGGACTGTGCGCCTGCGCGAAGTGCACAGGCTGTGAGCTGGACCTCGGCTGCGCTCTGTATCTGGAGTTGGACAGGCGGCCGGGACTGGGGAATATGGAAGCGGACTGGGTAGTACCTGTTGAGCCGAACAAAGGGTACAACCTCAGAGTACTGGTGCTTGAGCAAGGAATCCCCCTGCTCATCTTTCATGTGCTGCAAGTCCTGTTTGAAAATCAGTACTTCACAGCGTCATAAAATTCACTTGGCATTTATTGAGGACGCACGGTGTGTCAGGGACTGTGATGGGTCTTTATGTGGCTATCTCATTTCAGCTTTACCACAAATCTGTGAGAATGGTACGATTTTTCTCATTTTATAAAGTAATTTAGCTTTATAAAATGAGTCTAGACCAGAATCCAGTCTAGAAGTCAAAACTTCCAACTGCCAAGTGCTAAAACCACTGGTACAACATAGCTGCCTAAAGGCATTTAAGGCTCACAAGAGGACAGAAATGCACAAGGTTATATCAGATTGTGACTCAAAGATGAGATTTTTATTTTAATATCATTCAAAGGTGAAACACAGCAACAGCAATATAATGAAGTTTAAAGTCCCTGTCCTCAATGAATGTACAATGTAGTGGGGAACAAAAACAATGATTATTAAAGTGCTAGTTAAGTCTTATTTTTAAAGAGACCCTATCTTGTCCAGGCTGCAGTGCAGTGGCTATTCACAGACGACCATATCACACTCCACCCTCGAACTCCTGGGCGCAAGCTCTCCTACCACCTCAGCTTCCTGAGTAGCTGGGACTGTATGTAGGCATGTACCACCGCACCTGGCTCTTAAGACGTGATAATTCATAAAATAATTCTACAGCCTCTTCCTTACTCTTCCCCTTTCTTTATTCCAACTGGCATATGCTCTTTTCCTGGTGAATGAGTCATCTACAGTGTTTTCTGGTGGATAATGAATGCATCCCGATCAACCAGAGAAAAAACAGTAAGAAAAAGCTGTGTTCTTTTGCAATCCCTCTGTGATTTGTCTAATACAACAGAAGTGGCTGTACCCCTGCAGAAAAAGAGTTTCGCTTCCTTTCTCCTTATATAGTTACAAAATATCCATTTCAAGATATTCAAAGAATAAAGTATTAGGGAGAAAGTAAAATCCCCTGAACTCCCAACAAAACCATTTTTAACGTTTTGGTGCCCATACTTTCATGTATTTCTTGATTCATGTACACCCCAAATATTTATGTAAATCTTAACATACATTTTTAAATAAAATTGTACTACACAATCAATACAACATGCCTTGGAGAATAGAGACAAGCTAAAATAAAATTTTTTCAAAAAGCATTGCATTAAAAAAATTTTTTTTTAATTACAGGCTCATGCCTGTAATTTTAACACTTTCGGAGGCTGAGGTGGGAGAATGGCTTGCGCCTAGGAGTTGGAGACCAGCCTGGGCAACATAGTGAGACCCTGTCTCTATGTTTTAATGAAAAACAAAAAACATGGCATTCCCAGCGCCAATGTTAATACTTTAGAGTATATCCTTCTGCGTTTGTGTATTTTTTTTCAAAATGAGATCACTTTAGTCATCTCCTTTTTCAACTAAAAATATCTACCTTATTTCAGTACATTTTCTTCTCACCTAATTCCTAGATCACATTCACATTTTCTGTCAACCTAAAGTTATTTTTACAGTTGGCTTTCTTAAATGAGTAATATTACAGGAAAATTTCCTCTCATACAATACCTAACTACAATCAAATATTCTGTTGATCAAATTATATTTTTCTACAACCAGTATTCCCAAATCAGTATCCAATTCAGGACCATAAATTCCATCTGGTTACCTCCCTTGACTTTTTAATTATGGCACTTAAAAAAAAAAATTAAAAGATTCTTGTTCACTGTAGAAATCAGGCCACTTGAAGTGCAAAATGTTTTTATCTGAGTGGTTGCTTCCTCATGAAGTCATTGAGCTTGTTCCTACAAGCCTTGTATTTCTTGAACAAGAAAGTTATATTTGAAGACTCAGTGGATTCAAGTCAAACATATCAGACTAGTACACCTCACAAGTGACAGGTCATACTTCATGTTTCATTATATTATATACAATGTTATGAATCTAACCTGTTAGATGTTATGTTAGATACATAACATTGTATCTACAATAGATGCAACATTTACGGAATCTTACAGAATTATGCTAATATTGACCACTGGATTAGTGATGATATACATGTTGTTTTTATCATCTAAGTCATTTTAAAAATAGACTATAGTCTGTTTCAATGCCTACCAATGCTATATGTCGATATCCCATTCACAGAAAATGAATTTTGGTTTCCAAATATGCTTAACTTTTTTTCAGTAAGTGACTTTGTACCCAAGAAAATGTGGTTACAGTATATGAATGGAATGTGGGGCTGGTGTGAAATAAAGCAATGTGGTAGGCTGGAGCCAAAATAGGAAGGTCCTTGAATGCTAAAATAAGGAAACTGAAGTTCACTCTATAGACACACGGGTGCCCTTGGATATTTTAAAGGACAGTGACAATATTAGATTTGGGTTTTTTTTAAAGATCACTCTAAGTAAAACTAGAACAGGGAAAAGAGGAGGTTGATAAAATAGTTTGGAAGCTGCCTAAGATGAAGAAGGCTTGAGCTAAGGAAGCAGGGGGAAAGAAGAAGGAACAGGGTTCCATGGGTATTTAACAAAGAAATATATTCAAATTTGCTGGTTCCTTCTTCGGCTCCTTCAAATCTGTTTTTGAACCCCTCTATGTAAATTTTTCATTTTAGTTACTGTATCTTTCAGGTCCAGAATTTCATTTCAGCTCCTTTTTTTTTTTTTTTTTTGAGAGAGAGTCTCGCTCTGTCACCCAGGCTGGAGTGCAGTGGCGCAATCTCGACACACTGCAACCTCCAACTCCCGGGTTCAAGTGATTCTCCTGCCTCAGCCTCCCCAGTAGCTGGGATCACAGGCACGCCACCATGCCCAGCTAATTCTTGTATTTTTAGTAGAGATGGGGTTTCACCATGGAGGCCAGGCTGGTCTCGAATTCCTGACCTCATGATCTGCCCGCCTTTGCCTCCCAAAGTGTTGGGATTACAAGCATGAGCCATCGCGCCTGACCTCAGCTCCTTTTTATTTCTCTTTAATGATAGTCTAATTTTATTCATACATTGTTCTCCTGACTTTGTTCATGTCTTCCTTTAGTCCTGTTTGTTTGTTTGTTTGGAGACAGAGTCTCTCTCACCTAGGCTGGAGTACAGTGGCAGGAACTTGGCTCACTGCAACTTCTGCCTCCCAGGTTCAAGCGATTCTCCTGTCTCAGCCTCCCGAGAAGCTGAGATTACAAGGGTACGCCACCAAGCCTGGCTAATTTTTATATTTTAGTAGAGACAGGGTTTCACCATGTTGGCCAGGCTGGTCTCAAACTCCTGACCTCAGGTGATCCGCCTGCCTTGGCCTCCCAAAGTGCTGGGATTACAGGCGTGAGCCACTGCGCCCAGCCCTGTTAGTTCTTTGAACTACTTCAAAATAGTTTTAAAGCCTTTGTCTATTAAGTCAGATATCTATCTTGGCTTCTGTGGAAATAGTTGGAGTTGATTTATTTTATTCTTCTGAATAGACCATACTTTCCTGTTTCTTTCTATGTCCTGTGATTTTTTTTTCTATTTTTGAGATGGAGTCTTGCTCTGTCACCCAGGCTGGAGTGCAGTGGTGTGATCTTGGCTCACTGCAAGCTCCGCCTCCTGGGTTCACGCCATTCTCCTGCCTCAACCTCCCGAGTAGCTGGGACTACAGGCACCCCCCACCACGCCTGGCTAATTTTTTGTAATTTTTAGTAGAGACGAGGTTTCACCGTGTTAGCCAGGATGGTCTCGATCTCCTGACCTCGTTATCCACCCGCCTCGGCCTCCTAAAGTGCTGGGATTCCAGGCGTGAGCCACCGCATCCGGCTGTGATTTTTTTTTTTAATTTTATTTTTCAACTAGAGATGGGGTCTGTATTGCCTAGTAACAACCAATTAAGTGGGACTACAACCACATGCCTTTAAATTTTTCTACAATCAGTATTCCCAAATCAGCATCCAATTCAGAACCATAAATTCCATCTGGTTACATCCCTTGACTTTTTAATTATGGCACTTAAAAAAAATTAAATTTTAAATCCTTATCATTTGTTGTTGTTGAAAATTGAACATTTGAATCTTATAATGTGGTGAATCTGAAAATAAGATTCTCCTTCTGCCCCCACGTTTGCTGGGCTTTTGTAATTGTCTCTGTGCTGGGGATCAGGATCAGGATCAGCCTCGGGTGAAAGCTTAAGGTTTTCTTAGGTCTTTTCTTAGCTGTGTCTTTCCCTGGTTATATGCAGTAGCTTTCTACTTTCCCCTGCCTAAGTGATTGCTTTTGAATATCCTAATCCTTCAATATCTGACTCATAAATGGGGTAAAAGGGAAAGCAAACAAACAAAACAGGTGCTATTCCTTTAAAACCTTTGGAAAGAGGTTCAGCTGGTGAAGGGTCAAAATAGTGGCAACCTGCCTCTGCACCTGCAGCTCAGTCATCAGCAACCAGAGTGTCGACAGCCAGTATTTGGAGGACAAAGTTCTTACTGCCCACCCAGCCTCCAGCAAGCCGCACCAGGAATGTGGATATAGCTGCGTGCTACAGTTTTAAGTAACACTGAATGAGTAGCTGCTATCACACTAAAAGCTGACACAGACTGAAATTAACCTCTATTTACCAGCCCAGCTCTCCCTTGGAAGGTGTAACAGCATTCGAATAGACTCCAGAGTTCCAACATAGTTACTTCAGAGAGTTGCTGCTGGTACAACTGTTGTCTAGGTGGAGAGGTAGATTCCTTGTGACTCCTACTCCATCTGAAAAATAGAAAAAAGAATGAAGAAAAGTGAACAGTAAATAAAACCTAAGGGACCCTGTGAGATACCATCAGGAGGACAAACATAATGAATTGTGGGAGTTTCAAAGGAGAAGAAAGGGCAGAACATATTGCAAGAAATCATGGTCAAAACTCTCCAAACTTTATGAACAACAATGGTGTACAAATCCAAGAAGTTTATCAGACTCCTGATAGGAAATACTAAGAAACCACCAAATGTATTATAATTAAGCTGTCAAAAACCAAAAAAAAAAAAAAAAAAAAAAAAAAAAATCCTGAAAGCAGCCAGAGATGAGCAACTTGTCCCATACAAAGGATTGCAATAAGATTATCAGCCAATAAAGAATCCTTAGAGGCTCGAAAGAAAAAAAACTATCATGGAAAAATCTATATCTGGCAAAATTGTTCTTCAAAAATGAGTTAAGACATTTCTTGACAAAGACAAGCCAAGGGAGTTTGTTACCACCAGCATTCCTGCCCCTCAAGAAATGCTAAAGAGAAACCGACAGGTTGAAATGCAAGTACACTCGATAGTAACTCAAAAATGAGTTCTTCAAAAAAGTTAAGACATTTCCCGACAAAGACAAGCCAAGGGAGTTTGTTACCACCAGCATTCCTACCCCTCAAGAAATGCTAAAGAGAAACCGACAGGTTGAAATGTAAGTACACTCAATAGTAACTCAAAAATGAGTTCTTCAAAAAAGTTAAGACATTTCCTGACAAAGACAAGCCAAGGGAGTTTGTTACCACCAGCATTCCTGCCCCTCAAGAAATGCTAAAGAGAAACCGACAGGTTGAAATGCAAGTACACTTAATAGTAACTCAAAGCCATACAGAGAAACAGAGATTCCTAGTAAGTCAAATACACTGGCAACTATAAAAGCAAGTATTGTAATTATGATTTGTAACTCCACTTTTTATTTTTTCTGATTTAAAAGTCAAATGCATAAAAAATATTTATGTGGGCTCGGCGCAGTGGCTCATGTCTGTAATCCCAGCACTTTGGGAGGCCGAGGTGGCTGGATCACCTGAGGTCAGGAGTTCAAGACCAGCCTGACCAATATTGGTGAAACCCCATCTCTACTAAGAATACAAAAAAATTAGCTGGGCGTGGTGGTGGGTGCCTGTAATCCCAGCTACTTGGGAGGCTGAGGCAGGAGAATCACTTGAACCCAGGAGGCGGAGGTTGCAATGAGCTGAGATTGTGCCATTGCACTCCAGCCTGGGTGACAGAGCGAGACTCTGTCTCAAAAAAAAAAAAAAAAAATTATGTTACTGGATAGACAATGTATAAAATGTTATCTGTGACATCAGTAACAGAAAGGAAAGGGCAGAGCTTTACATGGGCAGAGTTTTTGTATGCTATTGAAGTTCCTTGGTATCAATTCAAATTATATTGTTATAACTTTTGGATGTTGAGTGTAATACCTATGGTAACCACTAATAAAATATCTATGGAATATACACAAAAGGAAATGAGAGGAGAATCAAAAGTTTCATGATAAAAAAAATCAACTAAACACTAACACAAAAAAGCAGTAATGGAGGAAATAAGAATTTAAAAAAGCATATAAAACCCAAATAGAGAAATGACAAATATAAATCCCACCTTATCAATAATTACTTTAAATCTAAATGGTTTAAACTCTCCAATCTAAAGACAGAAAGGAGTCAAGGCTGCGCACAGTGGCTCATGCCTATAATCCCAGCACTCTGGGAGGCCAGCACAGGCGGATCGCTTGATGGGACCGCATGCCTGTGGTCCCATCATGCTAAGGTCCCATCAGCCAAGACTGTGCCACTGCACTCCAGCCTGGGCAACAGAGTGAGACTCTGTCAAGAGAGGGGAGGGGAGGGGAGGGGAGGGGAGGGGGGAAGGGGAAGGGAGGGGGAAGGGAGGGGAGGGGAGGGGAGGGGAGGGGAGGGGAGGGGGGAGGGGAGGGGGGAGGGGAGGGGAGGGGAAGGAAGGGGAAGGGAGGGGAGGGGGAGGGGAAGGGAGGGGAGGAGACGGGAGGGGAGGGGAAGGGAAGGGAGGAGAAAGGAGGGGAGGAGAAGGGAGCGGAGGGGAGGGGAGGGGGAGGGGAAAGGAGGGGGAGGGGAAGGGAACGGAGGGGAGTGGAGGGGAGGGGAAGGGAAGGGAGGAGAAAGGAGGGGAGGAGAAGGGAGCGGAGGGGCGGAGGGGAGGGGAGGGGGGGGAGGGGGAGGGGGGGGAGGGGGAGGGGGGGAGGGGGAGGGGAGAAGGGGGGAGGGGAGCGGAGGGGAAGGGAAGGGAGGGGAGGGGAAGGGAAGGGAGGGGAGGGGAAGGCAGGGGAGGGGAGGGGAAGGCAGGGGAGTGGAGGGGAAGGAGGGGGGAGGGGAAGGGAGGGGAGGGGAGGGGAAGGGAGGGGAGGGGAAGGGGGGGGAAGGGAGGGGAGGGGAGGGGAGGGGAGGGGAGGGGAGGGGAGGGGAAGGGAGGGGGGAGGGAGGGAGGGGATGGTGGGGGGAAGGGAGGGGAGGGAGGGAGGGGATGGTGGGGGGAAGGGAGTGTCGGGTCGGGTCAAGTGTGGTGTTGCACACCTGTAGTCCCAGCTACTTTGGGAGGCTGAGGCGAGAGGACCACTTGAGCTCAGGAGTTCAAGGCTTCAATGAGCTATGATTGTGCCACTACAATCCAGCCTGGGCAACAGAGTCAGACCCTGTCTCTAAAATTATATTTATTTTTTAAAAAGAAAGGGCAAATTAATTTTAAAAATACACACCGATCCACATGATCCAACTAAATACTATCTACAAGAGAATCACTTGACATCCAAAGACACAAATAGCTTGAAAATGAAAGGTTAGAAAAAGAGCCAGGTACAGTGGCTCACACATGCAGTCCCAGTACTTAGGGAGAACAAAGATAACTTGAGGCCAGGAGTTCAAGACCAGCCTAAGGAACATAGCAAGGCCTGGTCTCTACAAAAAAAAAAAAAAAAAATTTCAATAATTTAAGGGAAAAGGGCTGGATGCAGTGGCTCACGTCTGTAATCCCAGCACTTTGGGAGGCCGAGGTGGGCAGATCACAAGGTCAGGAGTTTGAGACCAGCCTGGCTAATATGGTGAAACCCCATCTCTACTAAAACCACAAAAATTAACTGGGCATGGTGGCGTGCACCTGTAATCCCAGCTACTCGGGAGGCTGAGGCAGGAGAATCGCTTGAACCCAGGAAGTGGAGGTTGCAGTGAGCCGAGACTGTACCACTGCACTTCAGCCTGGGCGACAGAGCAAGACTCTGTCTCAGAAAATAATAATAATTTACAAAAAGTAGCCAGGCGTGGTGGCAGGCGCCTGTAATCCCAGCTACTCCGGAGCTGAGGCAGGAGAATCACTTGAACCCGGGAGGCGAAGGTGGCAGTGAGCTGAAATGGCACCACTGCATTCCAGCCTGGGTGACACAGTGAGACTCCCTCTCAAATAATAATAATAATAATGAAAAAAGATATAACATGCAAATAGTTACTGAAAAAGAACTGATGTAGTTATACTACGCTTAGACAAAATATTTTAAAATTTAAAAATGTTATAAGAGATAAAGACATCATATATTAATAAAAATCTCATTACAACAAGATTATATAAAAATTGTACACATTTACCTAGCTAGGAACAGACTCTCAAAATACATGAAGCAAAAATGGACAGAATTAAAAGAATAAACAGTTCTACAATAATAGTGGGAGACTACAATACCCCATTTTCAATAATGGGGAGAAGAATCAGATAGAAGATAAGTGACGAAATAGAGAACTAAATATCATAATAAACCAGCTATACTTAAAAGACATATACAGAACATTCCACCCAGCAAGAGCAGAATACACATTCTTCTCTAAAGTACGTGAGGAATTCACCAGACTGTATGCCACAATTCAAGTTTCAGAATATTTTACAAGATAGCTATCATACAAAGCATCTTCTCGGACCACACAGATGAAGTTAGAAATTAATAACAGAAGGATAACTGGAAAGGTCACAAATATCTGAAAGTTAAACAACACTCTTAACCACTGGGTCAAAGAAGAAATCAAGGTCGGGCACGGTGGCTCACACCTGTAATACCAGCACTTTGGGAGGCCAAGGCGGGTGGATCACCTGAGGTCGGGAGTTGTAGACCAGCCTGAACAACATGGAGAAACTCCGTCTCCATATCTCTAAATACAAAATTAGCCCGGCGTGGTGGCGCATGCCTGTAATCCCAGCTACTTGGGAGGCGAGAGCAGGAGAATCGCTTGAACCCAGGAGGCGGAGGTTGCGGTGAGCCGAGATCACACCATTGCACTCCAGCCTGGGCAACAAGAGCAAAACCCCATCTCAAAAAAAACAAAAACAAAAACAAAAGAAATCAAAAGGGACATTAGAAAATACATAGAAATGAATGAAAATAACACAACATACAAAACTTATGAGCTGTAGTGAAAGCAGTGATCAAAGGGAAATTTATAGTTGTAAATAACTACATTAAAAAGAGGGAAAGGCTGGGAGCAGTGGCTCACACATGTAATCTCAGCACTTTGGGAGGCTGAGGAGGGCGGATCACTTGAACTCCAGAGTTCAAGACCATCGAGCTTTATACACTTTATAAATGATTAAAGTAATAAACATTACGCATCTTTTACCACAATAAAAAGCCCCTCACCACCACCAAAAACGAAAAGAATGGGCAGAAACCAATAAACTGGATTGGCAAGGAAAAGAACTCTAGAAGGATCCTCAAGTTTTCCGGTCTGGATAGGAGATGAGATGAACTGGAGATAATTAAAAGGTACATTCACATCAGAACAATCAATTGGAGATCTCGTCCACGTAGCTGGCTGGGTTGTGAATGGTCAGCATGAAGTAGGTAACGGAAGCCATGGGAATGCAAGAGATTGCCCTCGGAAGAACCCCCAGGCAAGATCCCTGAAAAACATCCAAAAGTGAGGGGACAGCGTTCTGCTCCTTGGGCTCGCGAGCGACGAGTCTACACCCCTAGGCGAGAAGGACTTACCAAAGTTTAAGTACAGAGGAGCCCCTCAGGCCCAAGGAGGCAGCGGAGCGTCTAGGCCCAGCTGCAGAAGAGCCGCTGAGACGGGGGTCCCGGGCAGCAGGTCCCTGCGAGCAGCACAGGGTCTGAGCCGCAGACGCTAACTGGCTACCGCACCTCGAGGTAGTAGGCAGTGAAGCTAGCGCCGGGAGTACGGCGCCTGGCGTCTGCGACCCGCCCACAACGCAGAAATTCCCTCTCGGGGCCCCGTTGTCCTCCGAGCCTTCCGATTGGCGGAGAGGACCATGGGACCTGGAAGTTGTCTTTGTCCGGCTAGGGCTGCCCTTCCGGTTCCGTTGGGTCCCCCTTTGGCTCGGGTTCCCTGCCCCTCCCCCTTCCCGGAGCCCCGAGGGGCCGGAGCTCCTGGCGGTGCCGGATCCTGACGGCGGCCTTCCCCCGGGTCTGTAAGTGCGGAGACGGCCGGAGCGCCGGGCTGGGGTGCGGGGTCTCTCAAAATGGAACCCCCCTGGGGCCCTGGATCAGCCGGGACCTGCACTGGGATGGGAGCCGAGAGGCTGGCCTAGGCCCCTGGGGACTTGAGGAGCCCTTGGCCCGGCCCACGCTGCGCCCCGCCCCTTTCCCTTTCCTGTGACTGGAGTGGGGAGCCTGAGGATGCCCCTGGGACCGCCTCCTAGGACCCCAGCTGAGGGCCCAGCAGTTGGCTTGGGGGCCTGACTCTGGCATCTTATAAGAAGTACTAGAGGTGTGAGGCCCTAATAAAACGAGCCTCAGGAGCCAGCTGAAGCCCAGGCATTCAGTGCCAGTACTTGAGAATCGCTGTGAGTGCTAGGTTACCCTTTTGCTGGGGTTTTCCCCTATTTGGCCACTGGCCGCAGCACCTTTTATATTACTGGCGCTATGCCAGACACTGGAGATTCGCAAGATATTGTTCCAGTTTTCAGGATTAAGTTTGGGAGCCAGATCTGAATAAATAAGTACTCCTATGTGTGTGTATATATATATGTATGTATCAGTCACATATGTGTTAATTGCTCAAGGGACAGTTGCTGAGAAGGCTTTAGAAAGAAAGTGATGTCTGAATTGTACTTGGAGAGAGTAAAGTGTTGAAGAGTTTTTCAGGGAAAACAGCTGCAATACTGTGGAGAAATGGCATAACTTGTGTGGGAAGAGGAGGAAATGGGGGGATTCCTATGCACAGAATGGATATGAGATTGGGAAAGTCGGCTGAGGTCCAGATGGTGAATGGTGTAATCCTAAAGGAGATGGGTAGTTTTTTGAAGAGTTCTGAACAGAAGATTGATATGGTCAGATTTGCACTGCAGGAAATCATTTTGTTCTGTAGAAAGCCCATAGAGAAGGGACTTTCTATTAACTGCATTTAGACTCTTTAGCTAAAACCTAGGAACTCTTATCGGAGATTCTTTTGAAGGGGCAATGGGATCAGCCTAGTGAGAGGCAAAGAATTCCTGAAATACAGTTAAAATGGTGTCATTGGTAAGAAGGCAAGTATACTAGAGATGATTATGTCAAGACTCCATAATTAACTGAATGCTGAAGAAGCGAGAGGGACCAAATCTAATTCTTAGGTTTTAGACCTCTGAGCTGAAGGATGGTGATGCCATTATCAGAAATAAAGCCATGAGCTTAGTGTAGATTATGAATTCATTTTTTGGACATGTTGAATTAAAGGTCTAATGCGATAGACACATAGAGCTGTCCAGCATAGAGTTGGAAATGCAAATCTTTAGCTCAGCCTAACCATTGTAGCTAGAGGTAAAAGTTTGAGTTATCAGCATAGAAGTGGAAGCCATGGGAATAGCTGGCATCAGGAAGAGAATTTTGAAAAAGAAGGAAATTTGGGGGGGGGGGGGTAATGCTTACATTTATGAAGCAGAAAGAGGAATTGGAGCTAGTAGTAGTAAGCAGAGTAGCAGAAACAGAGGTAGGCAATAAAGTGTAGGAGTGCAGGGTTACAGCAAGCAAGAAGGCCCAGAAATCAAGAGAAGGGAATTTTGAGGAGAGACCACTGGATCAATTCATGCAGAGCATCTGGAGACTTGGGGGAGGGGAGAGTATTTCATTTCTTTATGAAGAGGTCATTAGTGACCTTTTAAAAAGCAATTTAGTGCAGTGATGAGGTGGTACTCTATGAAATATTAGGCAGCTCAGTTGGTTTGGTGTTAAATGGGAATAAGAATAGGACATCTATAAAGGATTTCACAAAGAAAATTGACAGGCTTTATTTGTATATCTAACACATGCTTATAGTGTACATACCAGACACTGTTCTAAGCTCTTTAAAAATTAAATCATTTATTTTCCATAACAACCGTATGAAATAAGTTCCTGTTGATAGGTGGGAACATTGAAGCAGAGTGGTTCGAGGTTACACAGAAAGTAGTTGAGCAGGGTTTTGATCCTAGGAAATAGGGCTCCAGAGTCCATGGTTTTACCCACTGCTCTATGCAGTGACTGAATATAGGAGCCAAAGGAGTGGGAAAAATTTAAGCAAAGAGAGGCTCATTGATAAGAATGGAGAGGCTTGGAAGGAGACCCAGGTTGAGAAGAAGGTAAGTAAAGGATTTATGTTTGATACGTTTTTTTATTTATTTCTTCCTAAGTCTGTTTCTACTCTCTGCCAATTTAGGTTAATTTCTTCCACTCTCATGCTTTCATTTATCACTTACCATCTGTAATCAGATCTTTTCTTCATATTCAGCCAGCTCATGGATCCTCACCTTGATGTCATGCAGGCTCCTCTGGCTCAAGACCAGACTCATGATCATGCCCTCCAATATTCCCTGCTTTACTGAATGACACTCAGAGATATCCAGTTACTCAAACCAAATATCTTGGAGTCATCTTGACCCTTTCCCCACATTGGTCACCAAGCCCATCAGTTCTTTGCTTGAAAAGTCTCTCAAATCTGTTTCCCCTCTCCATCCATATTATTGTTGTCTCTCTTCAGGCCCATGTCATTCTGTCTTGATCTGTTAGAGTAATCACATACTAAAATGCTTCCTTGTCTCTACGTTTACTGTTCTTCAAGCCATTCTCCATAAAAAAATTTTTTGGCTTATTGAAGTTTAGACAGTGCACGAGTATAGGCTTCATGCATTTCAAGTGATAGGGAAGAAGCCCAGAACAGGTATTTTTGAGTACCTTGAATTGAGATTTAGTTTGGTTAAGTTTGGCCGTGGGGATTGGGATTTAGGGATTGTTAACATAGAGAGGTAATAAAACATTGAGAAACAGAAGACAGGCTTTTTGAAAAAACATAGCAAAAAATTGGAGACTTAGCTTTGAAAGAGATACTTATCCTTATACAATTTAGTGAAGCCTCAAAGAACAGACCAGCAAAACAATGGTGGAAAACAGATCAATAGTTAAGTAATTTGCCCACTTCCACATAACAGTTTTAAAAGAAGAACTAGTCCTGGTGCCGTATCTCACACCTGTAATCCCAGCACTTTGGGAGGTGGGAGGCTGAAGCATGAGAATCGCTTGAACCTGGGAGGCCAAGGTTGCGGTGAGCCGAGATCGCACCACTGCACTCCAGCCTGGGCAACAGAATGAGACTTGGTCTCAAAAAATTTTTTAAAAAAATCAAAAGAAGAATTAAATCTGTATTCATCAACATAAATTGCTCTCAAAAACAATAAGTGAAAGAAGTTGCAAAACAATATGTTTAGTTTATGTATAAGAAACTTAATTACGTTATACTTTCTGTGGCTAGACATATAGAAGTATTGTTTTTAAAATGCCAGGAGGAGCCAGGCACAGTGGCTCATGCCTATAATCTCAGCACATTGGGAGGCCAAGGCGGGTGGATCACTTGAGGTCAGGAGTTCAAGACCAGCCTGGCCAACACGGTGAAACCCCGTCTCTACTAAAAATGCAAAAATTAGCCGGGCTTGGTGGTGCGTGCCTGTAATCCTAGCTACTCAGGAGGCTGAGGCAGGAGAATTGCTTGAACTCGGGAGGTGGAGGTTGCAGTGAGCCAAGATTGCACCACTGCACTCCAGCCTGGGCAACACAGCAAGACTCCGTTTCAAAAAATAATAAATAAATATATAAATAAATAAACAAAATACAGGGAGGGAGAGTCAGGAAGGATCAAACTTAAACTGAATACTGAGTGGTAGGCAGTTGAGAAGTAATTACATCTAAAATCTTCAAAAATTTTTCAAGAAGAATATATTCTGTATATATTACTTAAAAGTTGAAACAAAAGCTTGAGAACTTGGAGAGTATTGTGTCATGAAAGTTACCTAAAAGAAGAACAAGATTAAGGTTTATAGAGAGAAAAGCTGTAGTATAATAAAGCCTCTTTAGAAAAAGAACATATGTCAATGAGGGACAAAGATTTCCAAGTAGTTGTGAGTGGTAAGTTGAAAGATAAGGGCGCTTTTATGAGACAAGTGAGGAAGCAAACTGATACATAGCTTAGGAATTTATTGTACAGATAGAAAAATTTTACTTGCCGGTAGTCATTAGAAGCATTTGAGAAAAGAAACTATTTTCTCACTGCCTATAGTATAGCAATGAACATTGTCCTACCTGGAATATTCAGTAATTAGTCCTTTTTTTACTATTCCCATTTGAACAAAGGGAATATTTCAAATTAGTTATCATTGTGGAAGGATTGTATAAATATAAGTGAAAAGGAAGTGAGAATATTCCCGTTACATTGATGTTTGAGAAATATCATTCAAAACTTGCTAATAGAAACTCAACAGTATTCAGATTTAATCTCAGTAACCGAGGCAATAGATAATAAAGACCTGAACTATGGCAGTGATGTAAGAATGGAGGAGTGAGGAGTTAGTGATCAGTCTGAGGAAAGAATCAACAAAATATGATGACTGTGTCTCTAATCTACCTGATCAGTTCTTTACTTTCCTTCAGTTACAAGAAGCTTGACTATAATCTAGAATTATGTGAGTGATTTTTATTACTATTTTGAGTAATTACTGCTATAGTTAGATGTTACCTACAGTTGGGGATTGTGAAATCAAATATATTCATAATATTTATTTTTTGCTTTATTTGCAAATGGCATTAAGTTTCAGTCCACAAAGATAAATACACAAAAGATGGAAAATAATATAAAGTAAAATAGATGAGAAAGGTATAATAAGGATAAGGGCATAACACGCAATCAGGAATATGACTAATACATATATGCTTGCCATTTAAGTCTTCTAATTTCATGCAAATTTGGCTTGAAGTTACAACTTTTGTTTTTAAACATAAACCTTTTTTTGAAGCATAACCAAAACAAAAATATACAAGTCATAAGTGTGCAGCTCAATGAATTTTCTTGGCCTGTATTTATGATACCGAATGTAAGGAAGGAAACCTGAGAGTTACACAATTAATATTATCCTTGAGATAAAACCATACCAGCCAGGCACAGTGGTTCACGCCTGTAATCCCAGCACTTTGGGAAGCCGAGGCAGACAGATAGACCACCAGAGGTCAGGAGTTGAAGACCAGCCTGGCCAACATGGTGAAACTCTGTCTCTACTAAAAATGCAAAAATTAGGCCTGGCACAGTGGCTCATGCCTGTAATTCCACCACTTTGGGAGGCTGAAGTGGGCAGATTACCCGGGTCGGGAGTTCAAGACCAGCTTGACCAACATGAAGAAACCCCATCTCTACTAAAAATACAAAATTAGCTGGGCGTGGTGGCACATGCCTGTAATTGCAGCTACTGGGGAGGCTGAGGCAGGAGAATAGTTTGAATCCAGGAGGCGGAGGTTGCGGCAAGCCCATTGTGCTTTGGCCTGGGTGACAAGAGCGAAACTCTGTCTCAAAAAAAAAAAAAAATTGGCATGGTGGCAGGCACCTGTAATCCCGGCTACTCAGGAAGCTGAGGCAGGAGAATCGCTCGAACCCAGGAGGCAGAGGTTGCAGCAAGCCGAGATCACACCATTGCACTCTAGCCTGGGCAACAAGAGCGAAACTCCATCTCAAAAAAAAGAAAAAAAAAAAACTGTACCTAGGTTAGTAGTTTCATACCTGGATTTTGGCATCATGCAGTGTATACACAAGTACCAGATCTAACACTTAACACTTTCAACCTCTGTTAGGGTTTACAAATTATTTATGTTTTCTAAACTTAGTTTCCTCATATACAAAATCTGGGATAATGGTAATACCTACCTGTAGAAATTGCCATGATTAAATGGGTCAATTTATTTATTTATTTATTTATTTTTTTTTTTTTTTTTTGAGACGGAGTCTCGCTCTGTCACCCAGGCTGGAGTGCAGTGGCCGGATCTCAGCTCACTGCAAGCTCCGCCTCCTGGGTTTACGCCATTCTCCTGCCTCAGCCTCCCGAGTAGCTGGGACTACAGGCGCCCGCCACCTCGCCCGGCTAGCTTTTTGTATTTTTTAGTAGAGACGGGGTTTCACCGTGTTAGCTAGGATGGTCTCGATCTCCTGACCTCGTGATCCGCCCGTCTCGGCCTCCCAAAGTGCTGGGATTACAGGCTTGAGCCACCGCGCCCGGCCTATTTATTTATTTATTGAGATAGGATCTGGCTCTGTCACCCACACTGGAGTGCAGTGGCATGATCATGGCTCACTGCAACCTCTGCCTCCTGGGCTCAAGCCATCCTCCCACTTCAGCCTCCCAAGAAGCTGGGACTACAGGCACACACCACCATGCCCAGCTAATTTTTGTAATTTTTGTAGAGATGGGGTTTCACCATGTTGGCCAGGCTGGTCTCGAACTCCTGAGCTCAAGCAGTATGCCCACTTCAGCCTCCTAAAGTGCTGGAATACAGGCATGAGCCACTGTGCTCAGCCTAAATGGGTCAATTTAGGTATAACATCTATACCTGAAATGTAGCAAGGAAGATTAGGTATCATTTCTCTTATTTTTAAATAAAATTAAGACAGTTCATAAGAAATTTTTTTTAACTATTAAAAACAAATTTTTTAAGTATTTAAAACAGGCTCATGCCTGTAATCCTAGCACTTTGGGAGGCCTTGTGGGAAGACTGCTTGAACCCAGGAGTTTTAGGTTACGGTGAGATTTGATTATGCCACTACACTCCAGCCTAGGCAACACAGCAAGACCATGTCTCTACAAAAAATAAAAACATTAGCCAGGTGTGGTGGTGTGCACCTGTAGTCCTGGCTACTCAGGAGGCTGAGGCAGGACGATTGTTTGAGCCTTGGTGCCAAGACAGCAGTGAGCTATGATTACGCCACTGCACTCTAGCCTAGGTGACAGATGACAGAGTGAGACCTTGTCTCAAAAAAAAAAAAAAAAAAAAAGATAAAATTTGGTTTTATATTGCCAAAACTATTTTGGAAACAAACCCTAGAAAGAAAGCTCTCCCTAGTCACTCAAAAGAAGATATCATGGTAATGAAGAGCATCTGTATCATAGACTAGTAATAATTTCATGGGGGAACATTAAGAACTCATTATTATTCTGTTTTTTGTTAAATGAGCTGTATAAAGTATAACAAACCATTGGTCCTTACCCTCAAATAACTAACAGTCTATTGGAAAGAGAAAATAGTGAAAGGAAACAATTAAGGGATAAGATGTGAGGCCTGGAAATAATTTATCAAAGAGAGACAATAGAGTGGGCTGACACATCCTAGGGAAAATGTCCTTTAAAAAAACAATAAATTTTGCTCACATTCTTAGACTACAGCAGACAGATCAAAGCAAACACTTCCCTGAACTATCCAGTTGGCTGCTCTTCTTGATAATTTTCTTGAGAACTGATGGATAGTAAGCATAGTCATGCATCACTTAATGTGATGTGTTTTGAGAAATGCGTCGTTAGGTGATTTCATCATTTTGTGAACATCATGGAGTATACTTAATACAAACCTAGATGGTATAGCCTACTACACACCTAGGTTGTATGATACAGCCTGTTGCCCCTTGGTTGTAAACCTGTAACACATGTTACTATACTGAATACTATAGGCAACTGTAACACAATAGTAAGTGTTTGTGTATCTAAATATAGAAAAGGTACAGTAAAAATATGGTATTACAGTCTATGGGACCATCATTGTATATGCAGTTCATTGTTGAACAAAACACTGTCATATGACACATGACAGCTGCTCATCTTTAGAGCAAGGAACAATTGTCTCTGAGGATACCTGTCTAAAGCATTGTGAGTACTGTCATAATATAGGTAGAAGCAATGAATGCTTATTTTGGGGTGTGAGGAGGAAAATACTGATCTGAGGGTTTCATAGGCACCTTCAAAACCAGCTAAATGCTAAAATAGAATGCCACTTTTGTTTGGCTGCTTGAAACAGTCATTTTTACAACTCTGGTTACAAATTGGAACATTCACCACTCCAAATCCAAAATGAATATTTTAAGCTACTGCAGTTGCTAAAAGGGACCAATGATAATACTTTTGCTGCTTTAAGTTACTGACATTTTCCTTGTATATCTTCTAGATTTTCCCTTCATAGTTAATACTGAGTTTCTTTTCTCTGATGTTTCATTTGCTTGTCTACATCACTCCTCTCTCAATGCAGTTTTTGTATTTATTGTGATTATTATCGGTACATTCAAAATGTCATACAAGGGGAAAGCTTATGCTTTGTTTATATTTTTATTAATATACTTGTTATTATACTGGTGCCACGCCAGTTCCCCTCCTAAATTTCACCTCTTTTTTTTTTTCTTTTTTTTTTGAGACGGAGTCTTGCTCTGTCACCTAGGCTGGAGTGCAGTGGCACAATCTTGGCTCACTGCAACCACCACCTCCCAGGTTCAAACAATTATCCTGCCTCAGCCTCCCGAGTAGCTGAAACTACAGGTGCCTGCCACCATGCCTGGGTAATTTTTTGTATTTTTAATAGAGATGGGGTTTCACCGTGTTAGCCAGGATGGTCTCGATCTCCTGACGTTGTGATCTGCCCACCTTGGCCTCCCAGAATGCTGGGGTTACAGGCGTGAGTCACTGTCACCTCACTTTCAATGCCATTCTCATTCAAATGAACACCTAAGTTTAGAATCTTTACACATTCCTTTTATTCATTCTCTATATCCGGTCAGTTACCAAGTGCTTTGAAATATCTTTTGTTATTTTTCCTTTCTTCTTCTTCCCATTTTTCTTTCTTTCTAGGCCATCATGGCCTCAGACCTGTAATGCTTCTGCAGACACTAAGCTGGTTTTTCTAACAACAGTTCTTCCTTACCACTGTCAAACTAATCTGAGAGATTCAACTAATGCAAACTGAGCACTTGCTGTGTGTTTAGTGCAATATTAGGTGATAGGAATAGACACTGATTTGAACAGAAGAGGGTTTGGCCAGTAATGGGACAAGCAATGTAGCTGCAATAAGTATAATATAATTCAAAGCAAAAGGAAAGAATATTTTGTCTTAGAAGATGCAAGTTCCCAGCATTAGACGGAGATGCTTTCCCTTAATACCATGAAACTTGGAGTTTGGATGGGAAGGAATAAGTATTTGATAAAGTGTGTTGACTGTTACAATAGAAGTATGCAATGGGCCCAGTAGAGACAATTGTACTGTATTAAACGGTCGGGGAAGGGCCTCTCAGAGAAAATAAAGGAGTCAGAATTGTTTAGAAAGTGGTGTGTTTGTTTGTTTTGTTTTGTTTTGTTTTGTTTAGACAGAGCCTCACTCTGTCTCCCAGGCTGGAGTGCAATGGCGCAGTCTCGGCTCACTGCAACCTCTACCTCCCAGGTTCAAGTGATTCTCCAGCCTTAGCCTCCTGAGAAGCTGGAACTACAGACACGTGCCACCACACCTGGGTAATTTTTGTATTTTTCGTACAGACAGGGTTTCAGTGTGTTGGCCAGGCTAGTCTCGAACTCCTGGCCTCGTGATCCACCCACCTCAGCCTCCCAAAGTACTGGGATAACAGGCATGAGCCACAAAGCCCAGCTTGTTTTTTTTTTGTTTTTAAATGGAGTTTTGCTCTTGTTGCCCAGGCTGGAGTGCAATGGTACAATTTGGGTCACTGCAACCTCTGCCTCCCGGGTTCAAGTGATTCTCCTGCCTCAAATTCCCGAATAGCTGGGATTACAGGCGTGTGCCACTACGCCCAGCTAATTTTGTATTTTTAGTAGAGACGGGGTTTCTCCAGGTTGGTCAGGCTGGTCTCGAACTCCCGACCTCAGGTGATCCACCTGCCTTGGCCACCAGAAGTGCTGGGATTACAGGCGTGAGCCACCATGCCTGGCCTAGAAAGTAGTGTTTTAAACTAAGGAAACAAGTATCATTAGGTCTGGAGCCAAGAGAGTGATGTTATGTATCAGGCACTAAGGAATAAGAATAAAACCTAGACTCTGCCATCAGGAGCTGATATTCATTGTTACAGAAGTTAAGATTATAAAGATTGAACTTTGGGGTCCAGATGTGGCCAGGAGAAGCTGGTTGTCTCATCTGACTCTGAACTAAGGTGGTTGATTAATACATAAAATTCAGTGAATTTCTTGATGCACTGAGATTATAGAGCTATATCTCAAAGACAGACCTAACATATCTACCAATCTCATAGAAGACTGGTGTGTGTGTGTGTGTGTGTGTGTGTGTATAAAGAGAATGTCACTTCATTATGTCATTAGTTTATAGTGACTGGTGGACTGGAATTAGCGTGTTGGCATGGCAAATTTATCTTTTCCCTTGAGAGAGACAAATGGGAAGCCAGGTTATGAGAAAATCATTTATGAGAGTATGGAATCAGAATATGGAGACTTTCTCCAAAGGAATTGCTGTATAAAGGAATCAGTATGCAGACAGTTTGGGGAAAGATACCTTCTCCATTGTTGAATGGGTTTTTCCAGTGTTTACCTTAATTATGATTGGGTTTGGTTAATCAGTTTGTATTCAAGAGGTTAGTCTTCATCCAGGAGATAATGGGAAGTCACTGAAGGAGTTTAGGCAGGGGTGGGGTATAATCAGATCTCTGTTTTTGAAAGATGTGGTGGTGTGAAAACTGTATTAGAGGGAACATAAGAAGGAAGCCAAGGCAACATTTATGAATCAGTTCTAGTAGTCCACATAATGAGTAATGATTGATAAATAGGGATAAAGTTTAAAGAACAGAATCTAATAGGGATTGATTTGATCTATGTTACTGCTACTCAGATTCCCACCATATAGCTCATCTGGTTTTTCTGCATCAAGTGTTTTATTTTCTATATCAACAAATGTTCCTTAAAACAGACTTTAGATTTTTCCAGAATGGACAGGATAAAGAACTTTGTCTTTGCCTAAACATTGTCCCATTAGGTCTGTGACTTTCATTTTATTGCAGAAATACTTGTATGGATAAGTTCCTATCAATTTAAACAGAAAAAGGTTTGACCAGGAATTGGGCAAGCAGTGTCAGTGCAGTTGTTTAAAATACAGAGCAAAGAAAAAGAGCAAAGGAACCCGTGTTTGCTGTAGGTTCCCTCTTCTTCAGAGACCAGATTTTACTGAATGATTCCAGAGAGGTGAAAATCTCCATATTAGAGTTCTGAAGTGAGAAGGCAATTTCTCTTGTCTTAGAAGAAGCAGGTTCACCGTTTTATACAAAAAAAGATAATTATTTCATCTTTACTTGTGTGGGTTATGTTTTAGTTTACTTTAGAAACCTGATAGAATTCTCATTTGAGAAGTTAAAAGATACTTTTGGACTAGCCCAAGCACTATTCTTGTATTAAGTATCTTTAAAAGTTGAATGAATGCCAAGCTATTTACACAAATACAAGTCCACTCTTTAGGTGCAATTGGCACTTGATGTTGGTAAGGAGTAATTTTTAACAGCCTTTGAAACCTGTTATAGTGGCTTCTCCTTTCAAGGAAGATTTCATTTGGATACATACAAAACAGATATGACAACACAGATTTGTTTTTGGAAGGTAGATCCAGCTTTCTTAATTGTTTGAATTTCCTTAAATTCAACCTTTTTACATTTCTGTTCTTTAGGTCTGCCAAAATGTCTGAAAGATCAGATCTCCTTCACTTCAAGTTTGAAAATTATGGAGATTCAATGTTACAAAAAATGAACAAATTAAGAGAAGAGAATAAATTTTGTGATGTTACAGTTCTCATAGATGATATTGAGGTACAGGGACATAAAATTGTGTTTGCTGCAGGTTCCCCCTTCTTAAGAGACCAATTTTTACTGAATGATTCCAGAGAGGTGAAAATCTCCATATTACAGAGTTCCGAAGTGGGGAGACAATTGCTCTTATCCTGTTATAGTGGTGTGCTGGAATTCCCTGAGATGGAACTGGTAAATTACTTGACTGCTGCAAGTTTTCTTCAGATGAGCCACATTGTAGAACGGTGCACACAGGCCCTGTGGAAGTTTATAAAGCCAAAACAACCAATGGATAGTAAAGAGGGATGTGAACCACAGAGTGCTTCTCCCCAGTCAAAAGAACAACAGGGAGATGCCAGAGGCTCCCCAAAGCAGGACTCACCTTGTATTCATCCATCTGAAGACAGTATGGATATGGAGGACAGTGATATTCAGATTGTTAAGGTAGAATCTATTGGGGATGTATCAGAGGTTAGAAGTAAAAAAGATCAGAACCAGTTTATTTCTTCTGAACCCACTGCTTTACATTCATCAGAGCCCCAGCACTCCCTGATAAATTCAACTGTGGAAAACAGAGTAAGTGAAATAGAACAAAACCATCTCCACAATTATGCCCTTTCTTATACAGGCAGTGATAACATCATCATGGCCTCAAAAGATGTCTTTGGCCCTAATATTCGAGGTGTAGACAAAGGCCTACAGTGGCATCACCAATGCCCAAAGTGTACCAGGGTGTTTCGTCACCTGGAGAACTACGCCAACCATTTAAAAATGCACAAACTCTTTATGTGTCTACTCTGCGGCAAGACTTTTACTCAGAAAGGCAACCTTCATCGACACATGCGTGTGCATGCCGGAATTAAACCTTTCCAGTGTAAAATCTGTGGGAAAACCTTTTCTCAGAAGTGTTCCTTACAGGATCATCTTAACCTTCACAGTGGAGATAAGCCCCATAAGTGTAACTATTGTGATATGGTTTTTGCACATAAACCAGTTTTGAGGAAACACCTTAAACAGCTGCATGGCAAAAACAGCTTTGATAATGCCAATGAGAGAAATGTACAAGACCTCACAGTGGATTTTGATTCTTTTGCATGTACAACAGTCACAGACTCTAAAGGGTGTCAGCCACAACCCGATGCAACACAGGTCCTGGATGCAGGTAAACTGGCCCAAGCTGTCCTGAACTTAAGAAATGATAGTACTTGTGTGAATTGAGTAGGGGCTTCATGCTCACAACTCGAGCTGACTGAGAATGTGGCAATAGTCTCGGTCTTTTTAGGAGTGATTTTGCTAGTTTGACTTCTCCAAAGCCTCTGTGTAGGTGGTAGGGAGTGAGTCAAAGCACTAATAGACCAGGCAACGTACCACTTGGAGTGGATTTGCCTTACTTTTGCCCTCTCCCATTTTCTGTTTTGAGTTATTTATCTTGTAAAGTCTGTTTTCCTTTCCCAAGGAATAATTCCTTTTGTCTACCTAACATTGACTTATGTCTTAGACTGACACTGTTTTAGGCTTTTCACTAGGCACATTCTGAAGGTACCAACAAGTTAATAACATCACCTACTCTCCACTAATAGATGCTATGCTAAGAGAAGTGAATAATCTTTCTTTGGTAGAAAATAGGCTGAGATATAAGGCGGTATTGCTATTGACCTGAAAATGTGGTAGAACTTCTGGTTGCCTATTGATTATTCCTCCATGTCTGATAAATGAATCTGCTGCCTACCATTTGTACTTGTCTTGGAGCTGGCTATAAAGAAGTATGCTGGTTTGTTATGTACTCTTTTTAACAGTATCATAGCCCAATTTCATCTCATTGAATTGTTCAAATATACTAGAGTACCCTCTCTTGAGGAACACCTGCAGGCAGATAGTTAGGGATGACCATGAGGAGCATAATCAACAGGGATAGAAGTACACTTATACAACAGCACTTACATGGGAGGTTTCTCTCTGGTAGCATGTCCCATAAGTGGCCATATGCTTTTTTATATATATATATATATATATGTTTTGTTTTTGTTTTTTTTTTTGAGACAGAGTCTCGCTCTGTCGCCCAGGCTGGAATGCAGTGGTGTGGTCTCGGCTCACTGCAAGCTCCACCTCCCAGGTTCATGCCATTCTCCTGCCTCAGTCTCCTGAGTAGCTGGGACTACAGGCGCATGCTGCCACGCCTGGCTAATTTTTTGTATTTTTAGTAGAGTTGGGGTTTCACCATGTTAGCCAGGATGGTCTCGATCTCCTGACCTCGTGATATGCCCGCCTCAGCCTCCCAAAGTGCTGGGATTACAGGCGTGAGCCTCTGTGCCCAGCCCATCTGCTTATAATTAATGTGTAATTTGTTGATGCTTTTGAGATCAGGACTGCTCCAGGCACACTAAAAATGTGCTAAAGTATAATGGGCTCTCCAAAAAGAGTCTATTTGGGAGTCTCTGAATTTTGTTTCAGAGTCGAGCCATCAGAAAGGTGAATTAATTTGGCCATCAGAGTTTTGTCCTGTGTACCATAAAAGTCTCTGAATTTTCATTTCCTCGTGTACCTTAATTTCTAAAATGGATGATAAAAGTTAGGTTGGACACAGAAAGGGCAATCAAATTTCTGTATACAGATATTCTTCTTAAAGGTACACTGTCCCACCTTGCTGCCTTTGATTGATTGCGAATACAAAGTTAATTTTCAAAAAGGAAAAACAAAACAACTCTTTTTCCTAAAACACATGTTGTACTTCAGACCTAAAATTTTGAGTCTTATTTGTTTCTCACCCATGAGTTAGATTTAGGTAATAGTGTTAGTAGAGTCCTTAGAGAATCTTAAAAGGTCATTTACTCCACCTCTTTCATTTTAAGTTGGGGTATCCAAAGCCTGAAGAGGTGGCCTGGCCAATATTGGCCAAGGTATAACTAAATGTGAGCTAGCATCTTCTTCCTTCTTCTCACTATCCCTTGGCTTTAAAAGATTTAGTACATGAAGAATAATGCATTAGCAAAAAGCTCCTAGTTTGTGTTTCCCCTTTGTGTCTCCCTGTTGGCTGAGACAACCTGAATTTTGCCAACAAAATATCACAGAGGGATTTATATTAATTATTTTTTAGTTAGATGAGTATTATATTCTTCCCATCCAAGTGAGTGATTTGCTAGGTGTTGTTTAGGGAGGGAAAAAGCAAGAATAATGTGAGAAGATCTAAATGCGAAATTGATTTTGTGTGGAAAACTGTTTATTAGTTTCCATCAGGATTTTCTGTTTTTGTTTTTGAGCTATGAGAGTGCATGCAGATTTGAAAAATTAGGCTTGTATAGTCAGAGGGGATCTTAAACTGTTATATTTGATACGTTTACATGTATCATTGTTATCACATGTAAATTATCATCATGTGTGTCAGATGTGAAGTATGATTTTTGTCTTTTGTTCAGATATTTAAAATGATAATACAGTTGAGTGATAAAGCTAATAGGTACCTTATGCCTAACATCACTCATTATATGGTCTAATGATGCTTCCTAGCATTGTGATTTTTACATGATCCAGCCAAAGAGTACCAATTCTATGCAATAGTGAGACTCTACCCTGTCAACCAAACAGCATTTTTTGGTTTTTTCTGTCAACATCATTTCTTCACAGGAAAATTTCAAGTTGGAGTGCTTCCTTTGCTCACATTCATGTCCTGTTTTTGTTACTGGTTTGAAGACTAAAAGGCACGGGTTCAAATAAGATTGGTCTCTTTGGTTGGAGACTATTTCTGGGTTCATTCAGTTGTTCAAGGAACATTAGTTAAGCACCTACTGTTGCCAGACACTATGCTAGATACTGAGGATAATGAAGGTAAGATTGATAGAGTCCCTGCCCTCATGGAGCTTATAGTCTTATATGGTCTTAGTGAAACAAAGTCTCAATTTGCTTTTATACTAGAAATAATAAAGAAAGCTGCCTTGCTGTATTCCATCAGTTAAAATCAGCAACTTTGTGCTTTTGTATCAGTAAAACATTTAGTTCTCACCTTTTGAAAATGCAAACCACTGAAGTGATTTACAGTCTCCTCCATTTTTGGCTGGAGAGGTGTTCTGTTTCTGTGAGACATTTTTCTAATTTTTGTGGAACTTGACTTTCCTCCTTCTTTGCTTATACATGTTTGTTAGATTATATTGCAAAGAAGTCAAGTTACTGATATCCAGTACATTTTATAGAAGAAGATGACTTTCAAAACTAGTCATACTTCTGTAGAGGAGGAAGATTTTTAAAACCTTTATCATTCAGCATTTGTATTTTATGGATCCCCAGGAGAACTAAAAAGGAGATGACTCTCTACCATAGTTTGGTTTTAAAAAAAAAATTACTGTGTCAGTTATTTATTTATTATTTAATACTAAAGATAAACTCCAAACTGAAGTGGCTCTGAGGTAAATCAGATATGGTTTTAATTTGTTTAAGTTTCTTTATTAGCAGATCTATAAATGGAAGGTGACTATTGTCACTGCTTCTAAAATACTGTCCTACACAACCCAGAAGATTTTATTTCAGCTCATGAATAGCTGTTCTAAATCTGTTGTATGTTAGACATACTATGAACTACCTCTTCACTTATTATGGGGAAGTTTCCTTAATAAAAGTGTGATGATTAAAGCTCTGGTGTCAGTGGTTTATTTTCTCACTCTCCCCTCCTTCTATTCTTTTTTAATTGCTTTACTTTGAATATAGGAATGTCTTCTTTATGTATAGTCTTAAAAATACATATTAAGCATGCTGAGATTGCCTTCAGAAGAAAATAGGAATTAATCAGAAAGTTGTTACTGGATTCGGTTACTTCCACGAGAATCTGTTGCTGGAAGAGCAGAGCAACTGCCTTTCTGAATTGGTTCAGAGACGCCTGGGCGCGGTGGCTCATGCCTATAACCCCAGCACTTTGGGAGGCTGAGACAGGCGGATCGCGAGGTCAGGAGATCCAGACCAGCCTGGCTAACACGGTGAAACCCTGTCTCTACTAAAAGTACAAAAAATTAGCCAGGCCTGGTGGCTGGTGCCTGTAGTTTCAGCTACTCGGGAGGCTGAGGCAGGAGAATGGCGTGAACCTGAGAGGCGGATCTTGCAGTAAGCCGAGATTGCCCCACTGCACTCCAGCCTGGGCGACAGAGCTAGAGACTGTCTCAAAAAAAAAAAAAAAAAAAAGAATTGGTTCAAAGGCTGGGTGCCCATGCCTGTAATCCCAGCACTTTGGAAGGCCAAGGCGGGTGGATCACCTGAGGTCAGGAGTTCGAGACCAGCCTGGCCAACATGGTGAAACCTCGTCTCTACTAAAATACAAAAGTTAACTGGGCGTGGTTGGGCGGGCCCCCGTAATCCCAGCTACTCGGGAGGCTGAGGCAGGATGATTGCTTGAACCCGGGAGGCAGAGGTTGCAGTACACTGAGATCGTGCCACTGCACTCCAGCCTGGGTGACAGAGACTCCGTCTCAAAAAAAAAAAAATTGGTTCAGACATATCTTCATTCAGCACAAATACTTGATGCCTACCAAGTGCTAGACTTCGAGAATACAAAGATCAGTAAGCCACTGTCCTAAATACCTCTGCCTAGATGAGGCACAAATTAATACAGGAGTGTTAAGTGCAATAATGAAGGCAGGCAAAGGGATTACAGGTTCCCAACTGGGAACCAATTATCTTAGGGCAGTTCAGGATGGCTTCAGGGATGATGAGATTTATAAACGGGTTCTTTAAAGATACGATGGGGAAGGCCGGGCGCAGTAGCTCACCCCTGTAATCTTAGCACTTTTGGGAGGCCGAGGCGGGCGGATCACGAGGTCAGGAGATCGAGACCATCCTGGCTAAGACGGTGAAACCCCGTCTCTATTAAAAATACAAAAAATTACCCGGGCATGGAGGCAGACGCCTGTAGTTTCAGCTACTCGGGAGGCTGAGGCAGGAGAATGGCGTGAACCCGGGAGGCGGAGCTTGCAGTGAGCTGAGATCCGGCACTGCACTCCAGCCTGGGCGACAGAGCCAGACTCCGTCTCAAAAAAAAAAAAAAAAAAAAAAAAAAAAAAAAAAGATACGTGGGGAAAAGGCTAGGGCACGTCAGAGGAAACAGCTGGGCCAAAAGTTTTGGGAGGGAGTAACGGATTTAAGTGTGAAGCTAGATCCAGAAGTTGGGGCCAGCTCCTGATGGGGCATTACCTAGGTAATCTTGAATACAGACCCTTACGATAGTTTCTGCTCTGCTACCTTTCAAGTTGTAGGTGGCCCCGATAAGGAGAGAAATCGTCCCAGAATAATCCATAAAAGGTCTGGTTACTCTGAAGGTCTCGTTACTCTGACAGACCTGCCGTAACCGAACCTCAAACCCCGTCTCCAATTCGGATGTTCAGGAGGACTCACAAAAAGAAACGGCTCGGGCTGGGCGCGGTGGCTGAAGCCCGTAATCAGAGCACTTAGGGAGGCCGAGGGGGGCGGATCACCTGAGGTCAGGAGTTCCAGACCAGCCTAGCCAACATGGTGAAACTGCGTCTCTACTAAAAATACAAAAATGAGCCGGGCGTGGTGGCGGGCGCCTAATACCAGCTACTTGGGAGGCTGCGGTGCGAAAGTCGCTTGAACCCGGGAGGCGAAGATTGCAGTGATCGGAAATTGCGCCATTGCACTCGAGCCTGGGCAACAAGAGCAAAACTCCGTCTTAAAAAAAAAAGGGGGGGGGGTGCGGGGAACGGCTCGAGTGCCGAAACTGGGACATGAGAGATGGGGCTTGCCGGCTTTCAGGTGTCTTTCTGTCATTCCAAGAGGGGGGAAGTGAGGAAGGGAGACCGTCTCAGAATGTCCTTCCGGGGCGCCCAGAGGGCCCCAGTGAAGAATAAAGCTGGTTGGCACCGGATGTGTTTTCTTCCTGGCTAAGTCCATCTTCCGGCCTGGGCAGACGCTGCCGCGGAATCCTCGACTCTATAGTTTTTTGAGTCGGTGAGTGAGTGCCAGGGAGTTTCCTCAGGTGGGGGGTGCCTGAGGAAGAGGAGGAGGAGGAGGAGGACAGCTGCGCTCGGCCCCGGAGTGGCTAATCTGGTGCTGCAACCAGTTGGTCGACAGGGCCTTGGCCCTTCGCAGGGTTGCCTCGAGAATACCTGTGTGCTGAACCTGGGATCCGGTTTCAGTTCAGCAGATGTTCCCTGAGCTCCTCCTGCTCTGTGTGGACCCCTGTGCTCGGTGCAGGAACACAGATGAATCAGGCACCATTTCGCGGTGCTCAGAGAGCGACTGACTCTCTGGTGGAAACGGGAGGTGGAGTCATATTAGTTTTACTTGATTTGGGCTTAAAGGAGCCTAATCACTAGCTGGAAAAAGGAACTGGAAACGCGAATTTAAGAAATGTGTATTCCTGTCTTTTTGTTTGGGCAATGATGGAAAAATTTAGTATGAACGAGGTTCGAGTATGAAAAAGAGAATAGAAGGTGATAAAGCCATAAAGATGGGTTATGGCCAAATCGTGATGGGTCTCGTATTTTTCCCTAAGAAATTTGGTCTGTCCCGGAGGTAGAGGAGAGCGATGGAAGATTTAAAAGGGAAATTAAAAAACAACCAACCAACCAAACAAAAACCTTAAGGGATGTTAATCCTGGTGGCACTCAGGAGGGTAATCTGGCATATAAAGGAGACCTGTTGGAAGATATTGCAGTTGTCCAGGTGAACCGAAAGGGAGACCTGTTGTAGTGGTGGGGAGTAGGAAGTTTAGAGATTACGTTAAGGTTTGTAATTGGGGATATTATGTTAAATCAACTTTGTGGTGGTCATGCTCATTATTGGATACTGAAAATTGACAGATTGTTCTTGACCACAACGCAAACAACATTTAGCAAAAGAAACAAGCTAGAAACTGTTCACTACAATTCAGTGTAATAAATGTTGTAACAAAGTTATGAAAAATGTGCTATGAGATCATAGAGAAGTGCATTATAAAGTTCTCAGTTTTCAGATGGTGGCATAAGGGTTCATAGCATCTACATTAGACTTTGAGTCTTCTTTTTCCTAATTCAGGTTTGGGGTTTTTTGTTTGTTTTCACTATTACAGCATGAGAAAGCATTCCCTATCTTTATTACATCAATGTTTGTGTTTTATTTTGCTTAGATTGTGATCATGGCTGCTGAGTCTGATGTTCTGCATTTCCAGTTTGAACAGCAAGGAGATGTGGTCTTGCAGAAAATGAATCTTTTGAGACAGCAGAATTTATTTTGTGATGTATCAATTTACATTAATGACACTGAGTTCCAGGGGCACAAGGTGATTTTGGCTGCTTGCTCCACTTTTATGAGAGATCAGTTTTTACTCACACAGTCAAAACATGTCAGAATCACCATCTTGCAGAGTGCAGAAGTTGGCAGAAAATTGTTACTGTCTTGCTATACTGGAGCACTTGAAGTTAAAAGGAAAGAGCTTCTGAAATACTTGACTGCTGCCAGTTACCTTCAAATGGTTCACATTGTGGAAAAGTGCACAGAAGCTTTGTCAAAATATCTGGAAATTGATCTTTCTATGAAAAACAACAACCAACACACTGACCTGTGTCAGTCTTCTGATCCTGATGTTAAGAATGAAGATGAAAATTCTGATAAAGACTGTGAGATAATTGAAATTTCAGAAGATAGTCCTGTGAACATAGATTTCCATGTTAAAGAAGAGGAAAGCAATGCTTTGCAGTCTACAGTAGAGAGTCTGACATCAGAGAGAAAGGAAATGAAGTCACCAGAGCTGTCTGCAGTAGACATAGGTTTTAAAGACAATGAAATTTGTATCCTTCACGTAGAATCCATCAGTACAGCTGGTGTTGAAAATGGGCAGTTTTCACAGCCTTGTACCTCTTCAAAAGCAAGCATGTATTTCTCTGAAACACAGCATTCATTGATCAATTCTACAGTTGAGAGCAGAGTGGCTGAAGTTCCTGGGAATCAAGGTCAGGGCTTATTTTGTGAGAATACTGAAGGAAGTTATGGTACAGTGAGTGAGATTCAGAATCTGGAGGAAGGTTATTCACTGAGGCACCAGTGCCCCAGGTGTCCTCGAGGCTTTCTTCATGTTGAAAACTATCTGCGCCACCTTAAAATGCATAAACTATTCTTATGCTTACAGTGCGGGAAAACATTTACACAGAAGAAAAATCTCAACCGACACATTCGAGGACACATGGGCATACGGCCCTTTCAGTGTTCTGTGTGCTTGAAGACATTTACTGCTAAAAGCACACTTCAGGACCACTTGAACATACACAGTGGGGATCGGCCATACAAATGCCACTGTTGTGATATGGATTTTAAGCACAAGTCTGCTCTCAAAAAGCACTTAACCTCCGTCCATGGCAGAAGCAGTGGTGAAAAACTATCTAGGCCTGATCTCAAAAGGCAAAGTCTACTATAATTATAATCACAGACTTGTTATATAAAGTTTGTATTATTCTATTAGGCAAGTCTTTCTATAGAGATGCAGCATTTGTAATATTTCATCCCCCCTAATCTTTGTTTCTTATATTTGGTTGGCTTACACATAATCATTCTTTCTGAACTTCTAACAGTTCCAAAGTTATGGGAGGCACAGTAAAGCTGATGGGATTCTGTCTCATCTCATACATTACATATAAGTCTCAGTAGTATCCCTAGAGAAATAGAGTTCCTTTCTTACACATTCTTGATTCTAGTGACAAAGGATCCAGCAGTATTTGCAGATTCTGATTTGGAGTCTCTAGGTAACTGACTTAAGTATAAAATCCAATCATATAAAAACTAATGAATTAGGATAACAGAGAAAATAAAGGTAAAAACACTATTATGTGTTTCTAGTCACTTTAGAACAGATGGCACTAAGAAATTTTTTTTTTTAACTTTTTACCAGCTGTTCTTGGATTCCAAACTAAACACCAAGATACTTTTCATTTTAAAATGTATAAACAATTCAGATTCACTTGGGAATAGGAGATTATTTTTTATAAAGGGTTAATATTCCTTAAAATACTTTTATTTCCAGGCCTTGTTAGTATACATATTTAAGAAATGGTTAATTGGGCCCAAGTTTCTTGATTTTATTTAATACAATTGGATCAATAATTTTGTGGCCAGTAAAATTATACCATTGGCATGAAGCTGTGAAAAATGAGAAATTCTACCTTTACGAAAGATATCTGTTCTACTATTTTAAAACTTCTTCTCTATTTTATTTTTTATTTAACATGAAGTAAAACTGAAATTTCTTCCTGGTTTATAGTTCTGTGAATTTTAACACAAAGATTTGTGCACCACTACAGCAATCGGTACAGAACAGTTCCTTCACTCAACAGCTCTCTCATGCTGTCCTTTTGTAGTCAGCTCTTCTAGCTCTAATCCTGGCAACAGTTCTCCGTCACTATTATTTTGCCTTTTCTGGACTGTCATATAAACAGATTCTTAACGGTATGTTCCTTCTTGACATGCTTTTTCACCCAGCATAATGACTTTGAGGTTCATCCATATCATTTTAAGTTTTGAATTGGCAATATATATTCTAGCTGTTATACGATGAGCAATTTAAAAAGGGGTAGCTTTAGTGTTGTATTTTTAAATTTACATTAATGGAATTTCCATTCACTATGGGTTGATAATAATCTTTTTTTTTTTTTTTTTTTTGAGATGGAGTCTCGCTATGTCGCCCAGGCTGGAGTGCAGTGGCCGGATCTCAGCTCACTGCAAGCTCTGCCTCCCGGGTTCACGCCATTCTCCTGCCTCAGCCTCCCGAGTAGCTGGGACTACAGGCGCCCGCCACCTCGCCCGGCTACTTTTTGTATTTTTTAGTAGAGACGGGGTTTCGCCGGGTTAGCCAGGATGGTCTTGATCTCCTGACCTCGTGATCCGCCCGTCTCGGCCTCCCAAAGTGCTGGGATTACAGGCTTGAGCCACTGCGCCCGGCCCCGGGTTGATAAGAATCTTAACCATCCCTAGAGTTTTATATTTCCAAAATTACGCCAAAAGGAAAACCATGACTGTATGATTATTTTAGTGACAGTCATATTTGATATGGTGTTCCAAGCCATAGTTCTCTAATATCCCCATCTACATATCATAAGAAACTTTAAAAAATTATTTTAACAAAGATTAAAATATACTGCAGGGCAAATAATATTCTTCAAAACACAAGAACTGCTTTTGGTAAAGAAGCCTGACTAGATGCATCTTACTTTCAAGCTGTTCTAGTCCTCCTCTAGTTAACTTAGCTTTATGTAGAATTTCTACTGTATTTAATTTCTATTGAAGCCCTTCTATATTTTAAAATGTAATATACTTTGTACCATTTATAAAAATTGTGTGATGAATCACATGTTCGTTGTTGTAAGTGTTAACCTTCTTTTGATACTTTTGTGGGAAAGACATTCTCCATGGAATTTTAACTTTCCTAGAGACTTTTAAGAATGCAGGTCTCGTTTGACGAGAAAACCGACTTCATAACCCAACGTTAGTAGTTAGTCACATTGTGCTGAACTTCTCCTTGAACTTTTTAACTATATATGTAAAATTACTTTGATCTTCATCATTTGAAAGATCATTTCCAGGTCTAAAATTCCATGATTTTATATTTAATTCTCCCTCAGAACAGAAGAGGGGAAAGCAAGAGAGGACGGTTTTGTGTCTTTATGAACTTTGTTACTTAAGTACTCCATTGGAGACATAATTTTTCTAAATAGTGGATCTCTTTCCACTGGAAAGGATGATGGCTCATTGCTTACTTTTCATTCATAGCTCATTGCTTCCATTTGACCTAACACTGGCCATTTGTTGGTGTGAAAATATTTTCTTTTCAGAAATAGTTGACTAGTGATTGAAATACTTTTCTTATTTTTGCTTCCTATGATAAAATGGCATGGGGGGAAGGGGGAAGGATGGAGATGGGAGGAGAGGGTAAAAGAATAGTAATCTGATTTTTTAGGAATTAGTATCTACTATCTTGGATATTTGAAAACAAAAAATTGGTTGAAACTATGTTTAAGTTTTATGTGTGCCTTGTAGATTGTTGTAAAATTTTTTGTGAGCACTTTGAGATTTTTGCTGGCCGGGGGGGTTTTGTGAAAGTGATGGTTATTATTTATATTATTTATTCCTGTTCAGTAGCACAGAATGATCTCCAAACATTCCTAGGAGAGTGTCTGTTTGCATGATATGTTTAAAAATTTTCAGGAAAATGGAATCTTTTTTTAAAGTGAAGGTATGACAAAGTATAGAATTTATTCATTTAACATATTCACAGTTTGTGTTTCTGATATGACAGAAAAATGCAAAGTGTTTGAGTTCAACCTCTTTATTTACTCCATTTACGTATAAAAGATCTTGAAAAGGTAGTCGTTACTTTGTTGTAAGAGAAAACACTTGCTCTTTTTCCTGGGATGTAACTATCTTACATGTTTACATAAGAAATAATAAACTGGAGGTGGGAATGGACTATGTGTTTTGTCTTCATCTTCGAATTTTAAAGGATACAATTTAAAGGATACAGTTTCTCCTGGCTATTCATTAATCATTCATCTAGCAAATACTTCTGAGTCCTTACAATGCAGTATAAGTTAGGTATACAGACAAAAATTCCTGCTCTTGTGAAACATTGTAGTGAAGGGAGACGAATAGTAAACAAGTAAGTAAAATCCATGTCTGTGAAAGTTTGAGAAGGAATTTGGAGAAAAATCAGGAATAGGGAGTATCAGAGAAGGGGGATGGGATTGTAATTTTAAATATGGTGGTCATGGCCGGGCGCTGAGGCTCACGCCTGTAATCCCAACACTTTGGGAGCACTTTGGGAGGCCGAGGCTGGCAGATCACTTGACGTCAGGAGTTCGAGGCAAGCCTGGCTAACCTGATGAAAACCCTTCACTAAAAATACAAAAGTTAGCTGGGCATGGTGGCGCTGGCCTGTAATCCCAGCTACTCCAGAGTCTGAGGCAGGAGAATCCCTTGAAACTGGGAGGCGGAGGTTGCAATAAGCCGAGATCGCACGGCTGCAGTTCAGCCTGGGTGAGGGAGCCAGACCCCGTCTCAAAAATAAAATAAAAATAAATATGGTGGTCAGGACACCTTTGAAAAATCTCAGATTATCAGAAATAAACATTCTCCTGTCTAGTGAAATGTAAATATATCCAGTAGAATAGAAAAATATGGCCTGGCGTGGTGGCTCACGCCTGTAATCCCAACACTTTGGAGGCCGAGGCGGGAGGATCTTCTGGGGTCAGGAGTTCAAGCCCAGCCTGGCCAACATGGTGAAACCCTGTCTCTACAAAAATACAAAAAAAAAAAAAAAAAATTAGCCAGGCATGATGGCCGGTGCCTGTAATCCCAGCTACTGGGGAGGCTAAGGCAGGAGAATCCCTTAAACCCGGGAGCGGGAGGTTGCAGTGAGCCGAGACTGCGCCATTGCACTCCAGCCTCTGAGACACAGCGAGACTCCATCTCAAAAATATATATATGTACATATATGTATATATGTATATATTATATGTATGCATATATGTGTATATATTTATATATGTATTGTGTGTGTGTATACACACAGTAGTGTGGAAAACAAATATGTACATGTAAAATCACCTATCACTGTCCAGTTGAAATTACTGAAACAAGTATTGGTTGTTAACAGTTCTCTAGGCTTGGCATATGTATCATAAAGAGAAGAGAACGTGTCCGGGCGCGGTGGCTCACGCCTGTAATCCCAGCACTTTGGGAGGCCGAGGCGGGCGGATCACAAGGTCAGGAGATCGAGACCACCCTGGCTAACACGGTTAAACCCCGTCTCTACTAAAAATACAAAAAAAAATAGCCGGGGGGCGGTGGCGGGCGCCTGTACTCCCAGCTACTGAGGAGGCTGAGGCAGGAGAATGGCATGATCCCGGGAGGCGGAGCTTGCAGTGAGCTGAGATTGCGCCACCGCACTCCAGCCAGGGGGACAGAGCGAGACTCCGTCTCAAAAAAAAAAAAAAAAAAAAGAGAAGAGAACGAAAAAGATAATGTGTGGAAGAAATGTCTTTGATGTGGCCAATGAATCTTTTTTCAAAACCATTGATCTTTGCCTGTCATTCAGACAAATATAATAGGTAATAACCATATATTTTGATGAAACTGCAAAAGCAACCTTTCCATATTCTAATTCATCGTAGGTTTACTTGCATATTTTTGTTGTTGGACATCTGATTTCACATAGGAAAGTGCCTTGAGTTTAATTACAAGTCATGGTCCTTGGCCGGGCGCGGTGGCTCAAGCCTGTCATCCCAGCACTTTGGGAGGCCGAGACGGGTGGATCACGAGGTCAGGAGATCGAGACCATCCTGGTTAACACGGTGAAACCCCGTCTCTACTAAAAAATACAAAAAATTAGCCGGGCGCGGTGGTGGGCGCCTGTAGTCCCAGCTACTCGGGAGGCTGAGGCAGGAGAATGGCGTGAACGCGGGAGGCGGAGCTTGCAGTGAGCTGAGATCCGGCCACTGCACTCCAGCCCGGGCGACAGAGCGAGACTCTGTCTCAAAAACAAAACAAAACAAAACAAAACAAAACAAGTCATGGTCCTTTTTTTTCTTTTTCTTTTTCTTTTTTTGAGACGGAGTCTGGCACTGACCACCCCCCGGCTGTAGCGCAATGGCGGTCTCCATCATGGCAACCTCCGCCTCCCGGGTTCACGCGATTCTCTTGCCTCAGTCCCCGGAGTAGCTGGGATTACAGGTGCCCGCCACCACACCCGACTAATTTTTGTATTTTTAGTAGACACGGGGTTTCACTATGTTGGCCAGACTGGTCTCTAACTTCTGACCTCGTGATCCACCCGCCTCGCCCTCCCAAAGTGCTGGTATTACAGGCGTGAGCCACCGCGCCAGGCGTCATGGTCATTTTCTAGCCTACATTCTTTAGCTTCTCATCAGTAACAAGAGGTACATTGTATCTGCCTTCTAGGATCACCTTGCTAATTAAATAAAATGTAAATAAAACTAAAACATTTAAAATTAAATATCACCTAACATAGGACCTTACACATACTAAGTAGTTTATAAATGTTAATTCTCTTATCCCTATTCCAAGTCTGTTTCATCTATAAATTATAAACAGTAAGAATCATTCTTACCTTAATTTGCTGTGGAAAAAGCTTCAACAAATATTTGAGATATGATGCCAGAATTTGTGCTTAAATTTTTATCTTTGCCAGCTTTTGAGGAGCTCAGAGCTTTTTTTTTTTTTCCTTTGGACTCTTTGTCTAGGAACAGAGTTCTCTCTTTAATAAAGAACGGAGATATGGAAGTGCCTGCCAAATACATGTTTTCTTTTTTGTTTTTGTAATTGGGAGATTACTTGACATTGTGGAGGGATTGAGGGATCCTGTCAGCATGTCATTACAGGAACGTGAAGTAGAATGTAACACAGATGTATCAGATTCTGCTCAATGGATTCGACGCTTTTCACGAAGGAGACACTGGCTCAAACCAGCGTCTAGGAAGCCGGCTCAAGGCACAGATGAATGTGCAGGGAGTTTCCCATCAATCCCTTCGGCTTGCCTAGTCCTTCTCATAGTACCTCCCACAGTGCTCCGGGGCTCCCTTGTCACGTGATCGGGGTGGATTCGCTGAGGCAGAGGGAAGTTGATACGCAGTTCGGGTGGCTGGGGCTACTACGCTTTCCTTCCAACTCCCGACTCCCGGGCTTGCGTAATCTCGCGTTAAGTTGGGAGTAACTTCTCGCGAGAGCTAGGTCGGGATCCCTCCAGGTCCGCCTCCGTGGTGAGGAGGAGGAGGAGGAGGAGGAGGAGGCGGAGGTGGAGGGAGAGGGAGGAGGAGGAGGCCCCGTCGCGGCCTTCGCCGCCGCCAACGGGGCTGTCCCTGTAGCTCCCGATGGAGTTTGAGGTCGTGAAACCTCCGCCGAGCTCTGCCCCGGCGAGACGAGGCGCCTCCGTCGCCGAGCCGCGCCGTCGCGGGGCTCCCGGGAGCGGCCCTTAGCGACCCCACCCGGGCCCCCTCAGGTAGGGCGGGGGCGGGCACGATGCGGCTCGGGCCCCAGCCCGGGTGCCTGGTCCCTGGCGGTCGGGCGGGAGACCACTCTCAGCCCTGGGGCCTGTGAGCTGTCGCCCCTGGTGCCTCGAGGGTTGGGAACTGAGGGCCGCATCTGACACTCGGACGGAACCCGGGCCCTGCGGAGGCCCCTCTCTCTGGTAGGGCTTTTTCGATGCGGAGCGACCGGCTCAAATGGCCACCTTCCTTCGACACTGGTTGAGCGGACGCCTCTGACCCCTAAGGAACCCACCCAAGCAGAGGCCCGGCTTCACTCTCCCTTTCCTACACCAGTTAGTAAGGGGGTTTGCAAGAGGTCCTCGAAAGCAAGTCCTCTCCTAGCTTTTCAGATTTCTACCCTGGGGCTTCCCGAGACCCTAGCGTAGGGGATGGTGGAGGCGATCTGAGTGGTAAATAGGAACCCCGGCCAAACAATGCCTTGGGAGGGCTTAACCTCCCTCGATGGGGATGGCCGGACCTGAGTGGTTGCACAGGGGTTGTGGCTAGGAGCAATGGCATGAAACACAGCCAGGGAATTCTGCTATGGCTTTCTTCTTTACCTCTCTGATTTTTCCTTCTTGGTGTAGCCTCTTGAGGAGACTCTTCCACCATCTTAGAAGAATGGTAGAAAGCATCTTTGTTTCTCAGAGAAGCAGCTGTACTTTTTTCTATCCTTAGCTTTCAGGATGGGAGAAGATAAGGGTAGCTGTCATTTCCATCCTTCAAATAACAAGGCAACAGTTTAAGATACCGGCGGATACATCCTTCACACCAAAATTGACTCAAGTAATCACTGGCATAAAGTAAATCTAATCCAGTGATTTATTTATATTTTCATAACCCTTGGGTTCCCTTTTTAATTCGTCCTCTCCCCTTACCCAGGGCCTTTCTTTTTTTTCATTTCTACTCTCCCCCTTCCCATTGTGGGTGAGTGACTTTGTATCCCAAATAAAGTGCTTTAAGTAATCTTTTTTCCAATTTTGTATTGGTCAAACTTTAAGTTCCAATAGGAACTTTTGGTTAACCTGAGAAAGCTAATGTTGCTACACCACAGTGGTAAAATGTCACTCAAAAGCAAAGAAACAAATGTTAGCCGGTGCAGCCTTTTAATGGTTAAACATACAAACTTAGTTAAACACTTTTTACAATTTTAAGAATATTAATAGATTCTTCTTTTTAAAACACCTTTTATCTGTCTAAAAAGCTATACCACTGTTCTAGCTTCACAAGCCTTTCTTACGTTGTTTACTTCCACGTTCAATTTTTGAAGAAGTAGAGGTCATTACATCCTGTTAAAGGAAAAACAATGTAAATACTGTTTTTCAGTATGGCCATTTTCGTTGATTTGGAGATTCATGTTTTCAAAATTTTAGAGTTTGGAAAATTGCTAGAGGACAGAATGTAAAACATATATTCTAGTTACGTTTAGGAAAAGCAGATGTTATAATTCAAACAGGCACTTGTTCTGTGAGGATTTAATTACACTCGTGTTCATTAGTGGATCCTTTGAGTTACCCCGATCTGTTATTTCTGTTGTGGCAACCTGACATGTAAGAAGACTTATGTCCTTTGTTCATATATTTTTGTTAAATCATACTCTGCTTTTGTGATTTGCTGTCTTCCACTTTGAAAAAACCAAAAAAATTCCATTTTGGCAAAGCATTCTTCTTTACACTCAGGATTTTATATTCAAAAATTGAACTTCTACATTGTTTGCAATAACTAAGAACGCTAAAAAAAAAAAAAAACTTTATAACAAGGTTGTAGTAAGTACTTATTGTTTAGTTTGGACTGTGTTGGAGTTTCACTTTTTAGTGATGGGAAAAGGAAGCATGGGTAAAATAAAGCTAGCTGAAAATTAAAAATAAATTCGTGTTTTGCATCCAGTCTCATGAATGTTATGATCAGCGTTTTCTAATTTTACTAAAGCTTGAAGTGTGTGAGTTTTACCTCAATTTCTTGATAAAAGTTAGTTTTGAGTATTACTTTGTAATCTTAAATATTCTAGAGTTGCACTGTCCAGTACTAGCCAGTGGCCACATGTGACAGTTAAGGATTTGAAATGTGGCTAGTGTGAATTGAGATGTGCTGTAGGTGTAAAATACCAGATTTCAAAGACAGTACCAAAATTTTTTTAATATCTCAATAATTTTAATATTGACAACATGTTGAAATGATATTTTGTATAAACTGGGATAAATAAAATGTATTACTAAAAATAATTTTACCTATTTTCTTTTTTTTTTTTTTGAGACAGAGTCTGGCTCTGTAGCCCAGGCTGGAGTGCAGTGGCCAGATCTCGGCTCACTGCAAGCTCCGCCTCCCGGGTTCACGCCATTCTCCGGCCTCAGCCTCCCGAGTAGCTGGGACTACAGGCGCCCGCCACCTCGCCCAGCTAGTTTTTTGTATTTCTTAGTAGAGACGGGGTTTCACCGTGTTATCCAGGATGGTCTCGATCTCCTGACCTCGTGATCCACCCGTCTCGGCCTCCCAAAGTGCTGGGATTACAGGCTTGAGCCACCGCGCCCGGCCAATTTTACCTATTTTCTTTTAACTTTTTTTTTTTTTTTGAGACACAGTCTCTCTCTGTCACCCAGGCTGGAGTGCAGTGGCACCATCTGGGTTCTCTGCAACCTCCACTGCAGGTTTAAGCAATTCTTGTGCCTCAGCCTCCTGAGTAGTTGAGATTACAGGAAGGCACCACTACGCCAGGCTAGTTTCCGTATTTTTTAATAGAGATGGGGTTTTGCTATGTTGGCCAAGCGAGCCTAGAACTCCTGACATCAAGTGATCCACCCACCTCCGACCTTGGCCTTCCAAAGTGCTGGGATCACAGGTGTGAGCCACCTCACCTGGCCTCTTTTAACCTTTTTTAATGTGACTACCAGAAAATTAAAAATTACTTGGATTATAATGGCTCACATATTTCTGTTGGACATTACTGTTGTAGATCAGCATTACTCTTCCAAGAAATATATTGGAATAAAAGTAGATGTATAAAAATCCAAAACTTCCAGATAGATTACCCTGCTACAATCAGAATAATTAAAGAGCTAAGGACTTTGGTAATATGAAGGATGAAGTTATCCATTGGCTATTATTTGATAGGCAGAAGTAAGTTCTATCTCAAAAAAAAGTATTTTTCTAGTCATCACTAATATTAGTTATATTTGTTAAAATAGAAAGATGGCTCATGCCTGTAATCTCATCACTTTGGAAGGCAGAGGTGGGTGAATCATCTGAGGTCGGGAGTTCAAGACCAGCCTGACCAACATGGATAAACCCCATCTCTACTAAAATTACAAAAAATTAGCCGGGCTTGGTGGCGCATGCCTGTAATCCCAGCTACTCGGGAGGCTGAGGCAGGAGAATCACTTGAACCCGGGAGGCAGACGTTGCAGTGAGCCGAGATCCTGCCATTGCACTCCAGCCTAGGCAACAAGAGTGAAACTCCGTCTCAAAAAAAAAAAAAAAGAAGTTATCTCATTACTGCCCTATTAGAATGCATTGAGGCCAGGCGCAGTGGCTCACGCCTGTAGTCCCAGGACTTTGGGAGGACAAGGTGGGTGGATCACGAGGTCAGGACTTTGAGACCAGCCTGACCAACAGGTGAAACCCCGTCTCTACTAAAAATACAAAAATTAGCCAGGCATGGTGGTGTGCATCTGTAATCCCAGTTACTCAGGAGGCTGAGGCAGGAGAATCACATGAAACCGGGAGGCGGAGGTTGCAGTGAGCCAAGATCGCACCACTGCCCTCTAGCCTGGGCAACAGAATGAAAAAAAAAAAAAAAAGAATGCATTGGAAGTTATATCTAATAGTTATTTTAAAACTGAGTTCAACCACATAGTGTATTTAAGAAGTAAAAGTTGAGTCATATATACTTCACATGTTAACAGCAAAGTCACATATTATAGCAGTCTTTTAAATTGCAATTCAATTCCTTTTTCTCCAATGCAGAGTTTCTAGCTTACAAGTTGTTTCCATTGGTGTTTTGGTTTTTACTTGTCTGTTAGCTTGAGATCCAAATTGTACTTATGCTTTAAATATCATTTTTTAAGAACAAAACTAATTATTTTTAAGTTTTCTAAACTGGGAAGTACTGTGACAATCCATTTCAGTAGCTTATATTCCTCACATGGGTTAACTAGAATGAAAACAATGATTGTTTTAATTAGAAGAACTAAGCCCTAATGTTTACATTTTTATTAAGAGAATTATAAAATGCTATATACATATATGACAATTAAAGAAGCATAAACTTTATTCTGGCATTTTAAAATCAGATGCTGTAGACCTGAACTGGCTGCATAATATGGTGGACTAATAAGAGAAAATGAAAGTATTTAGCTGGCTCTTATTAAAGCAGTTTGTAATTTGAATCATGTAAGAGGTGCCTATTATGCTTCCTGTTTTGTGTGTCAGCACTCATAGCAAGGAACTTGCAGTCTGGAAAATTATTTGAGGGAAAAACTGTTTATGGTCCCACCTTTAATTTGGCATTTCTCACTCCTATGCTTTATCTTGTTACCCTTCTTCAGTTTTTGTAACTGGTAACTAAAATTAGTTTATACAAATAATTAGAATGTTTTTCTTAAGGAATCACTTTAGATATCTTGAGTTGTAGGCCTTTTAATCCATTTTATCTCAGTTTGAAATGTTTTGATTATTTGGGAAGAATACTTCAGTAGTAACTATAAATATTCGTAGCAATTTAGACTTACATAGACTCAAATGAGTTGCATAAAATGTATTAGTATAGGTCTAGAAGTTTTGCAAATTAATATATAGTCTTTGTGCTCCATGGTTCATTTATATGCTTTTTAAATTATAAAGACCATAGAATATTTACCATTTTGGGTAGTTACAAAAATATTTTCTAGGTAAACATTTGCCAAGTGCCTGTTTTGAAGGAATGAAGTTTCTTCTGTGTTTCAGATAAAATTTTATATTGTATTTATCTTAATTAAGGAATCTAGGATTTACTGATAATATCACTGAAGAAAAACATTTTTAGAAAAAGCATTTCTTTGATCGTGTAAGGGAAGTTTAGTTCATAATTTGCTATCAGAAAGTTATACTCTGACACAGAGAAGAAAATTTGGTAGAGTTATTGCCAAAATTTTGGCAGTGTTTTTTCTTTATATCTTAAAGGTATTAATTCAATTTGTGGTAGAAATTAAACTTCTCAGCATTAATTATGTTAAAACCTCTGATGTTTCTATGCCTAAACACACTAAGGACTATTGTAATATAAAACTATTCAGTGTGCTCTGGTATAGTTTGAAGCAGTTTAAAACTATGTAGTAGGTGACAATATGAAAGATAGCATTTTTCTGTTTAGTTGAAACTCCCCCCCCAACCCCCCACTTACGTGCTTTAATATAAAGCATTTGAGAAAGGCCTTGGAAAACTAAGGAAAAGGTATTTGCTCTTATTTTGTACTACCAGGTGGCCTGTGACACCCTAAACCACAGAATTAACATTTCCAAACAGGTAGCCATTATGAAAAACTACATGCAGTGTCCTGTTTTCATAAATATTTAATCAGTTCAAGTTATTAACTAAATTAGGGCTTTCAGTAGATTTAAGATGAAATTCATTCTTCCTCAAAGGCCTCTAATTGTATAACTCTGCAAACCAGAAAACTGCATGTTAAAAATGTTCAGTAGTTTTAGGGAGTGATATATTCACCTGCTCAGTGCTCATCTCTAAAGTTGGAAGGAAACTAATTGGTTTTTAGATTGATGGCATTAATAGATGTGGTAATTTGAGGATGAAAGTTGTAAAATAAATAACTTGGAAGATTTGGTTACTTTAAAGATAAGATTTTAGATAATTTGCGTTAGAGCTGTTTGAGAAAGTTTATATGCGGGTGCTTTTTTACATAGCAAGCTCTGTAATTCATTTTTACCAAGTTTTTTTTTTTTTTATCTTGGTTTTTGTGAATATAAAAGCACAGGTCCAGGCACGGTGGCTCATGCCTGCAATCCCAGCACTTTGGGAGGCTGAGGCAGCCAGACACATGAGGTCAGGAGTTCAAGACCAGCCTGGCCAACATGGTGAAACCCCTTCTCTATGAAAATTAGCCAGGCATGATGGTAGGTGCCATCCCAGCTACTTGGGATGCCAAGGCGGGACAATCACTTGAACCCAGGAGGCAAAGGTTGCAGTGAGCCGAGATTGCGCCATTGCACTCCAGTCTGGGTGACAGAGCAAGACTCTCAAAAAAAAAAAAAAAAAAAAAAAAAAAAAGAAACACAATAAAGGCTAATAGAATTTTTTTTTGTATGTTGGCATAATGGAAAATAGTTTCAGTTATATATTTTTTCTCTCCTGAATGTGACTACATTTTTAAACATCTAATTTCTTTGGAACTAATATATTTGGGTTGGTAAACATTCCTGTGAAATAAAGTATTGGTTGTTTAATTGCCCTAAATACCTAGATTTCTTGTTCACCAGAGAGCTTTTGTCAGACTTATGTAAGTCTTGAATTGGAAGATAAAGAAAATCTAGGAAGTTTAGTGTGTTCAAATTAGTGTTGTTTTGCTACTAAATCTTTTACTTTACTAAAGTTGTGGATTTTTTTTTTTTTTTGAGACAAAGTTTCGCTCTTGTTGAACAGGCTGGAGTGCAGTGGCGTGATCTTGGCTCACTGCAACCTCCACCTTCCAGATTCAAGTAATTCTCCTGCCTCAGCCTCCCTAGTAGCTGGGATTACAGGCATGTGCCACCACACGTGGCTAATTTTGTATTTTTAGTAGAGATCGGGTTTATCCATGTTAGTTAGTCTGGTCCCGAGCTCCTGACCTCAGGTGATCCTCCCGCCTTGGCCTCCCACAGTGCTGCGATTATAGGTGTGAGCCACCATGCCCGGCAGGAATATTTTGATCTTAGAAACAAGAAAAATTCTCTCACTGTTTTTTTTCACATGTGCCTTTTCAGTTTTTAATCATGACTATATACCATTTTAGAATGATGTTTTTTCTTCTACGTCTTCCTCATTGGACTTTACAGTTTTGGTTATGTATATCAATCACTAAATAATATAGTTTTATCAGAAGTATTGTAATGAACAATACAAGATTTTTAAGACAATTTTTTTGTTGGTTTTACTTTGGCACTGTATGTTGTGGTCAGCATTATTCTTTCATTTATGAACAAACAGCTCTCTTAATCATCTCTCACTCATCACAGTCTTCTCTTATATGTTGATTTTCAGTACCTCATTTTGCTTCCTAGCCAAGTCTTGTCAGAGATTTCCTCTTTAAGGTGGCAAGGCTGTTTTCTTCACACTTGAGTCTCTACAATATTATTTGGATGAGTAGTTTCCAAAGTTCACTAACTCCTGGCCGTACCTTATTATGTTTGGAGTACTGGTTATCCAAGGGAAACACTTAAAAAACAAAACAACAAAACAAACACCCCAGCGGTCCAAAGTAATTTGTGTTCCTAAAGATGGAATATGGAAAGTTAATTTGCTTGTTTGATGTGGTCATTGAGAAAAACACATAAAAGCTTTGATTATTATGTGAGCAACCAATATAAATACAGTTTAATTGAAAGGAACACTATTAAGGTATTGTTTCCATGCAGAATTTCAGAAATTTAATTAATTCAGTAAATAGGTTTTTTAAAAAATACATCCAAATGTTATAAAATTATTCAGAAGTATTTTAGGTCTGCAGCTATTGGTTGACTTAAGCAATTAACTCTTGAAAGGTGAATGATGAATATGTGGTTAATTCATACTTTTGTCCATTTCTAGCTTACAAAACACTACACAGCAAAATAATGATCTGCTAGACTGCTAACCCGAGCGTCCAGCTTCCACAATGCCTGTGCAGGCAGCTCAATGGACAGAATTTCTGTCCTGTCCAATCTGCTATAATGAATTTGATGAGAATGTGCACAAACCCATCAGTTTAGGTTGTTCACACACTGTTTGCAAGACCTGCTTGAATAAACTTCATCGAAAAGCTTGTCCTTTTGACCAGACTGCCATCAACACAGATATTGATGTACTTCCTGTCAACTTTGCACTTCTCCAGTTAGTTGGAGCCCAGGTAAGTGTTCAAGATTTTACTATATGTTGGTGCAAAAGTGATCGCTGTTTTTGCCATTATTTTAATGGCTTGTCCAGCCTGCAGGCCACATGCGGCCCAGGACATCTTTGAATGCAGCCCAACACAAATTCATAAACTTTTAAAACATTGTGAGTTTTTTTGTGATTTATTTTTATTTTTATTTTTTTAGCTCATCAGCTATCGTTAGTGTATCTTACGTGGCCTTTTTTTTTTTTTTTTTTTTTTTTTTTTTTGAAACAGAGTCTCTCTCTGTCTCCCAGGCTGGAGTGCAGTGGCGTAATCTGGGCTCACTGCAATTCCCACCTCCCAGGTTCAAGTGATTCTCCTGCTTCAGCCTCCCAAGTAGCTGGGACTACAGGCACGCACCAACATACCCAGCTAATTTTTTTCGTATTTTTAGTGGAGACAGGGTTTCACTATGTTGGCCAGGCTGGTCTGGAACTCCTGACCTTAAGTGATCCACCCACCTCGGCCTCCCAGTGTGCTAGGATTACAGGCATGAGCCACTGCACCCGGCCATCTTACGTGGCTTTAATGGCAAAAACTGCAATTACTTTTGCAGCAACCTAATAATTTGTTACCTGAAGTAGTTATTGAACTTTGTTCAGTAACAGGTATAAAGTATGTTTAGTGATCATTAAGGTGTAAAAAATAAATCTCAATGTACCTGATTTTCAGGATTGTATTCTGCGAAAGATTTTCTTTAGATAATGTCATATCCTTATACAAACCATAGATTATATTATAGTTACATATTTCTTTAATTCTGTGGCTAAAATTTATGTATGTAAGTGATTTTGGTGGATAAGAAACGTTTTTATGTAAGTGTACATATTTGTTCACTAGGTGATATGAAAAGAAATGTAATCAAAGCTTTGACCAGAAACAGGTTTTTCTGTTGTCGTTGTTACTCTTTTTTACTTCACTTAACTTTTTGTATAATAGTGCAAATGAAAAAATAAGGTCTATGTAGGGATGTTTATATGGAAAACCAAAAACCAATGTGTCAGTAATAAATTCTGCATGATTTCTTATGACCATGTGCTATATCAAGCTTGTCTGACTTTCAGGCTGCATGCAGCCCAGGACAGCTTTGAATGTGGCCCAACACAAATTCGTAAACTTTCTTTTTTTTTAAGCTCATCAGCTATTGTTAGTGTTAGTGTATCTTATGTGTGGCCCAAGACAGTTCTTCCAGTGTGGCCCACAGAAGCCAGAAGACACCTCTGAGCTATGTGATGCCTGAGTCGAACATTAGGGGAAAAAAAAAGAACATGTGCTATAGAATTCGTGTTTGTAATTATTTTATTGAATCAAAGCAAGATTCTAGATTTGAAATAACTTCTATTTAATGAGGGTCTACTTTACATTAGGTTTGACAGTAAGTATTCAGCATTTATTATTACTAATTCTTACCATAGCTTTTCAGGTGGTTATTATCCCCATTTTACAGGTTACGAAGAAGATGAAATTCTATACATCATGTACTACATATTAAAGCCAAAAAGGGCCGGGCGCGGTGGCTCAAGCCTGTAATCCCAGCACTTTGGGAGGCCGAGATGGGCGGATCACGAGGTCAGGAGATCGAGACCATCCTGGCTAACACGGTGAAACCCCGTCTCTACTAAGAAATACAAAAAATAGCCGGGCGAGGTGGCGGGCGCCTGTAGTCCCAGCTACTCGGGAGGCTGAGGCAGGAGAATGGCGTGAACCCGGGAGGCGGAGCTTGCAGTGAGCTGAGATCCGGCCACTGCACTCCAGCCTGGGCTACAGAGCGAGACTCCGTCTCAAAAAAAAAAAAAAAAAATAATAATAATAATAATAAAGCCAAAAAGGAATTATTTTTCTGATTTGATAGAAAATCCAATAAACCAAAATACTTCATTCATTCCCTTAGTATCTTGAATTTGAAGTCCTCCTTGTAAAGCACAAAATCTCTTTTCAGTGTTTATAGTCAAGTTACACACCATGAAATCAAGGTGCATCTACAATCGATAGTGTATCTTAATTTAATTGGCAATATATTTTTGTTAATGGAGTATAAAATAATGTCTCTTGCAAACAATAACATTTTAGATTTGATAAAATATAAACTTTTTGTCAGAATACTAGCTAACCACGAGACCCAGTGGCTTACGCCTGTAATCTCAGCACTTTGGGAGGCTGAGGTGGGCAGGCCGCTTGAGGCCAGGAGTTCGAGACTAGCCTGGGCAACATGGTGAAACCCCATCTCTACAAAAAATACAAAAATTAGTCAGGCGTGGTGGTGTGTGACTGTAATCCCAGCTACTTGGGAGGCTGAGATGGTGAGATGGGAGGTTCATTTGAGCCCAGGAGGTTAAGGCTGCAGAGAGCCAAGATCATGCCACTGCACTCCAGCCTGGGTGATCGGAGTAAGACCCTATCTCAAAAAAAATGCAGAAAAACTAGCTACCATTTATTTAGCATTTGCTATAGGTCAGCGGGTACTGTGTTAATATCATTTGTAAATGTTATCTCCGTTGGTCCTTAAATTGCTTACAGGTCTTTACAATGTGACTTCTGTTACCTCTTCTACTACTGTTCTTATTCTGCTTAAGCTACACTGGCTTCTTAGCCAGTTCTCAGATATACCAAGTATATTGCCACCTGATGGCTTTTATAGTGACTGTTACCTTTGCCTAGAATGTTCAGTCTCTCTCCATTTTCTTTTTTTTTTTTTTTGAGATGGACTCTCACTGTCATCTAGGTTGGAGTGCAATGGCCCAATCTCAGCTCATTGCATCCTCCACTTTCCAGGTTCAAGTGATTCTCCTGCTTCAGCCTCCCGAGTAGCTGGGATTACAGGTGCGCGCCACCATGCCCAGCTAACTGTTGTATTTTTAGTAGAGATGGGGTCTCACCATGTTGGCCAGGCTGGTCTCGAACTCCTGACCTCAAGTGATCTGCCCACCTTGGCCTCCCAAAATGCTGGGATTATTGGCGTGAGCAACCATGCCTAGCCTCTCTCTTCACATTCTTTATTCACATCTCACAGTTTTCAAGGAGCCAATCCTGACCACCCTAATTAAAATTGTAACCCCTCGCTAGTATTTCCAGTCCCCCTTATCTTTGCTCTATAATTTCACCTCTTGAAACACTACATATCTATTTATTATGTTTTTAATTTATTGATTGGCTGCCTCTTCTACTGTCCACTAGAATGTGAGCTCCACAAGGGCAAAACATTTTGTCTGTTTTGCTCATTGATATATCCCTGGTACCTATAACTGTGCCCAGTGCATGGTAAGCTCTCCATAAATATAAATATTTGTTGAATTATATTGCACTTTCGTAGTGACACTACAAAATACAGATTTTCCATCTTCATTTTGCAGATATGGAAATTATGACTTGGAGCAATTAAGTAATTTACTCAGGGTCATTCATAGAAGTAGCAGAGCTGCAATTTTTACCCAAGTTTTGACCTTTGAATGGAAACACTCTATCTTATAATGCTTATCTCAAGTAAATAATATAGTGAAAAGGTGATAAGTGCTATGGGGGGAAAAGAAAAAACAACTCTGCCTTTTTTCTCCACTCTTTAATTTTGAAATTCTTTCAGACTTACAAAAAAGTTGCAAGAGATACTATTCAGAGAACTTGTATAACTTTCCGCAGCTTAACCTAGTGTTAACATCCAACACCAAGAAATTAGCATTGATACAATACTGTTAACTTTCTGCTTCTTTTCTTTCTTCATTAATCCACACAGCTCCTGCTATTAAGTATGTTATTTTTTGTTGTTGCTGCTGCTGTTGTTATTTTGAGATGGAGTCTCGCTCTGTCACCCAGATTGGAGTGCACGGTGCAATCTTAGCTCACTCCAACCTCAGCCTCCTGGGTTCAAGAGATTCTCCTGCCTCAGCCTCCTGAGTAGCTAGGATTACAGGCATCCACCACCACACCTGTCTAATTTTTGTAGTTTTTAGTAGAGATGGAATTTCACCATGTTGGCCAGGCTGGTCTCAAACTCCTGACTTCAGTTAATCTGCCTCCTTGGCCTCCCAAAGCGCTGAGATTACAGGCCTGAGCCACCATGACTGGCCTCATTTTTGGTTTATAGAAAGCAGTTTGGCTAGGTGTTTGACTTTAATTTTACTTAAATGGCTTTCATGTAGTATCTATGCGTTATAATTTTATACTCACCAAGATTATTACCAAGTACATAAATAATAGTTGCATGAGCTGAATGAATATTTCTGCAATACTTCTTTTTTTTTTTTTTAAGGTACCAGATCATCAGTCAATTAAGTTAAGTAATCTAGGTGAGAATAAACACTATGAGGTTGCAAAGAAATGCGTTGAGGATTTGGCACTCTACTTAAAACCACTAAGTGGAGGTAAAGGTAAGTTCATAAAATGCATTTTTACTGGTAAGTAGGGCTTGGTAGTACATTTACCTGGAACGACTTGATGTGGATACCCTATTAAATTGTGGAAAAGGAGTTTGCTTGAGAAATGCCTTGAAAAATGTATAGATTCAGAAAATTACCTTGTCCTATTTTCTGAAAATAACCAATATTGTCATTAAGAATTCAAGCTGGGGCCGGGTGCAGTGGCTCATGCCTGTAATCCCAGCACTTTGGGAGGCTTAGGTGGGCGGATCACAAGGTCAGGAGATCGAGACCATCCTGGCTAACACGGTGAAACCCGATCTCTACTAAAAATACAAAAAATTAGCCAGGCATGGTGGAGGGCGCCTGTAGTCCCAGCTACTCGGGAGGCTGAGGCAGGAGAATGGCGTGAACCTGGGAGGTGGAGCTTGCAGTAAGCCGAGATGGCACCAGTGCACTCCAGCCTGGGCGACACAGCGAGACTCCGTCTCAAAAAAAAAAAAAAATTAAAGCTGGGCGTGGTGGCTTCATGCCTATAATTTGAACACTTTATGAGGCTGAGGTGGGTGGATTTCTTGACCCCAGAAGTTTGAGACCAAGCCCATCTCTACTAAAAATACAAAAAATTAGGTGGGCATGGTGGCACATGCCTGTAGTCCCAGCTACTGAGGAGGCCGGTGTAGGAGAATCACATGAGCCCAGGAAGTTGAGATTGCTGTGAGCTGTGATCGTGCCACTGCACTCAGCCTGGGCAATGGGAGTGAGACCTTGTCTAAAAAAAAAAAAAAATTTACCAGAGTCACTGCATCTTGAAATTTGTACAGTATTTGAATTCATTGTTTAATAGTGCTTTTATTAATATAATATTATTAATATAATATTAATGTAATAACAGAGATAGAATACTGTTAGGAAAATGAAAGCACATTAGAAGGGACTCATTAGGAATTATGGCTTAATCATTAAATACAGATAATGAAAATTGACTTTTATTTTGTATTGAAAAAACTTTAGCTCCCTTTGTTTCCCTTTTCCTAAAGGTGTAGCTAGTTTGAACCAGAGTGCACTGAGCCGTCCGATGCAAAGGAAACTGGTGACACTTGTAAACTGTCAACTGGTGGAAGAAGAAGGTCGTGTAAGAGCCATGCGAGCAGCTCGTTCCCTTGGAGAAAGAACTGTAACAGAACTGATATTACAGCACCAGAACCCTCAGCAGTTGTCTGCCAATCTATGGGCCGCTGTCAGGGCTCGAGGATGCCAGTTTTTAGGGCCAGGTAAGATAGGTTACTATCTTACCTTTTTTATTAGTAAGGGGCTTGAGGATGCCAATTTCTGGAGCTCGGTGAATCCTGAGACTCAGCCTGTCTTTATATGTACAAATATTGATATAATTAAAGATAAATTTGTTTTTGTTGTTGTTATTGCTGTTTTGTTTTGTTTTGTTTGAGACAGTGTCTCACTCTGTCACCCAGGCTGGAGTGCAGTGGCGCAGTCTTGGCTCACTGCAGCCTCGACATCCAGGTTCAAGCAATTCTCCTGACTTAGCCCCTTAAGTAGCTGGAACTATAGGCACACACCATCACACCCGGCTAATTTTTCTATTGTTTGTACAGACAGGGTTTCACCATGTTGGCCAGGCTGGTCTGAACTCCTGACCTCAGGTGATCCGCCCGCCCGGCCTCCCAAAATTCTAGGATTATAGCCACTGCACCCAGCCAAGATATATCCGTTTTTATTAATCTTAATTTATATGATAGACAGTGCTTTTGTGTTTTAAAACAGATTTCTCATTTAAGCTTCAATTGCCGTCAAGATAGGCAATATAGCTACAGTTTTACAAATTAGAAAACCAAGTTAGTGGCCTAAGATTGAACACTTAATAAACCAAAGAAAGGTAAGCTGTTTTTTGGTCTGAAAAAAAATGTTTAAACTCTTAATCGTTTTTAGGGGATAATTATTTATGGTTAGTGTTATCTATGTTCTGTCTTAAAAAATCTTCACCTATACCAAGGTTATGAAGTACCCTGCTGTGTTTTCTTCCAGAAGGTTTATTGTTTGAAATTTGTGATTTAGAACTACAGTTTGGGTAGAATTTATTTTTGGAAAGGAAACTTTAATAAGTGATATTGGGACAACTAGATCAAAATGTGGAAAAAGACAAAATTAGATGCATTTCTTATTCTCTATAAACTATATAAATTACAAACATGTCAGAAATCCTTATTAAAAATAAAAATAAATTATATAGGTAATAAAAACCAATAAAAGAATGTATTTCTGTATAACCTGTGAGTAGGGAACATTTTTCTAACTTTAACTCAAAATCTAGAAACAATAAGGGAAGAAATTGATATTTGACTGTATAATTTTTATGTTTAATTTACATCACAAAAAAATTATAACCAAAGGTAAAAGAAGGCCAACTGGGGAAAATATAAATTATGTAACAAATGTACACAGAGGGCTAATATAACTAATATATATGGTACGTCTAAAAATTCAGAAGAAAAAGACCAACAACCAATTGAAAAATTGACAAAAGATGCAAGAAATACCATTTCTCACCTATCAGATGGAAGAATCTTAAAGTCTGAAAATAATTCTGTTGGCAAGGGTGTGAGGTACTCTCATCCAGTAGTCATGGGCATGCAAAGTGGTGCAAGAGAGGAATTTGGCAACATCTGAAAATATTACCTCTGTGTTTACCCTTTGGTCTAGCAATCCCACTTCTAGGAATCTATCCCAAAGAGACAACAGAAGGTATAGAATGCATAAAGTTTTAAAAGAACTATTTGTAATAGCAAACATCTGGAAACAACCTGAATGCCTATGCGTAATAAGGTACTAGTATAATAAACTGTGGTATATCCTTCCAGTGTAGTACTATGCAGCTGTCGAAAGAAATGAGGAAGAAGTATATATTCTGCTAGGGTGTGACCTCCAGATACGTTGGTAAGTTAAAAAATAAAAGCAAGGTCCAGAATGATGTGCTCAGTATAGTACTTTCTAAGTAAGAGAAGGAGGGAGAAAATCCAACTTAATCATTTAAATTTTCCAAAAGAAACAATGGTTTAAAAAAAAAAAAAAAAAAAAAAGACTAATACCAGTATGTAGAAGAACAAGGAATCAAGGGAAAGCAGACAGGGACAGAAGCTATACCTTGTCAACTCTATCTTGTTTTGCACTTTGGAACCACATAAGTGTTTTATGTAATTATAAAACAACTTTAAATATTTTAAAAATTTAATTAAAAATGATTAAAATAATACCTAAAAATAAAGCTAAAACAAGTTGGTAGCATATCCATTCGAGAATGAATTATTTCAGGTTACTTTAGAACACAGTGTTTTGACCTTTATATCCCTAGTGGAATATACAATAAATCCTAAATTATATTCATTTGTCATATTGTTCATAATTCTACTGGTATTGTTATTTAGAAACTTAAACAGACACACAGTAGCATAAAACAAGTAAGCAAATAATTATGTTAATGCCACCAGAATCAAGACTTTCAGCATTTAAAAAAAAGATACGGCCGGGCGCGGTGGCTCAAGCCTGTAATCCCAGCACTTTGGGAGGCCGAGACGGGCGGATCATGAGGTCAGGAGATCAAGACCATCCTGGCTGACACGGTGAAACCCCGTCTCTACTAAAAGATACAAAAAACTAGCCGGGCGAGGTGGCGGGCGCCTGTAGTCCCAGATACTCGGGAGGCTGAGGCAGGAGAATGGCGTGAACCCGGGATGTGGAGCTTGCAGTGAGCCGAGATCTGGCCACTGCACTCCAGCCTGGGCGGCAGAGCGAGACTCCGTCTCAAAAAAAAAAAAAAAAAAAAAAAAAAAAGATACAAGGCCAGGCACGGTGGCTCACACCTGTAATCCCAGCACATTGGGAGGCCAAGGCGGGTGGATCACCTGAGGTCAGGAGTTCAAGACTAGCCTGGCCAACATGGCAAAAACCCATCTCTACTAAAAATACAAAAATTAGCCGGACATGGTGGCAGTTGTTTGTAATTTCAGCTAGTCGGGAGGCTGAGGCATGAGAATCGCTGTAACCTGGGGGCAGAGGTTGAGTGAGCCGAGATCATGCCACTTCACTCTATCCTGGGTGAAAGAGCAAAACTCCATCTCAAAAAAAAAAAAAGAAAGAAGGAAAGATACAAGTATAAAATCAAAGATTTAAGTAAAACTCCTGCAGCCTTAAATTTGAATTGGCAATTTTAATACAGACTCATTTGTTTTTCTATTTCTAAAAAATGCCAGTGTCCATGGTCTGTCCACTGAAAATACTTAGAAGTGATGAATAACCCTAACACCCAGATTGTGGGCTTTCATATATACCATTTCCCACTAAACAGAGGCAGGGCTCTTTGGGTAAATGCCTTATTCCAGTCCTGGGGTAGGAAGTCATGTGCTGGGTGGGGAGAGGGGAAGCAAAAAAGCTTATAATCCCAGTACTTTGGGAGGCTTAGGTGGGAGGATCAGTTGACCCCCAGAGAAAGAGATAAGGGAGAGACAATTTTGTTGAAAGGACAAAGAATTGAACATGAAGGAGCTCCTACTAGATGTAAGTAGGGCAATTTAAACATTATAATGAATGACTCCAATGCATTGAAACACAATATGTACAAAACGATTCTTACATATTGAGGAAAGTTTCCTCTTTTAGCTGAATTCAAACTAATAATACATTTAGAAAATGATACAACTAGAAAAATCACAATTTTGCATCCCCAAATGTATTAATGGGCTTCAGCAAGAATTATTTATGGCTGTTAAACCCTTTAGATGAGAGGTAACTGGGGAAATTTATAATAGATGGATAAAGTCTGAACCCACTGATAAATCTTAGCATTACTGAAAGTGGAAAACAATAGGCCTGTACTGTGTATATCTTGACATGATGCATGGAATAAGAGGTGCCCTTGGCAGCAAACAAACTTTACATGAATTAAGGAGGCTAGAGGACCATACTTAAAAATATCATAGGCTGGGCACAGTGGCTCATGCCTATAATCCCAGAGCTTTGGGAGGCCAAGTTGGGCAGATCGCTTGAGCCCAGGAGTTTGAAACCAGCCTGGGAAACATGGTGAAACCCCATCTCTACCAAAAATACAAAAATTAGTCGGGCATGGTGGCATGCACCGGTGGTCCTAGCTCTTCAGGAGGCTAAGATCAGAGGCTCACGAAGTTGAGACCGCAGTGAGCCTTGATGATGCCACTGCACTCCAGCCTGGGTGACAAAGCAACACCTTGTCTCAAAAAATAATAATATATAAAAAATTAAAAATATTGTCAGCGCAAAATTATCAGATCTATAATGTGGGAAACTTCAGAAAAATTTTTCTTTAACAAATGGATTTTCTTTTAAATGAGAGGGTTAGAGGATGGTGGAGAATTGATACAGATTTTTTTCTAAAGCCTATAGATACATCAATCAAAAGCAATATGTGAACTTTGGATACTTTGAGAAGACATTTTTGAGACAATGGGAGAAAATAGAACAGACTGAATATTAGATCACATTAAGAAAATAATGTGGCTGAGTGGGATGACTCATGCCTGTAATCCCATCACTTTGGGAGGCCTAGGCGCCGCATTGCTTGAGTCCTGGAGTTGGAGACCAGTCTGGGCAATATGTCGAAACTCCATCTCTACAAAAATGAGTCGGGTGTGGTGGCACATGCCTGTGGTCAGGAGGATCATTTGAGCTCAGGAGGTGGAAGTGCAATGAGTGCAATTATGCCACTGCATTCCAGCCTGGATGACAGAACAAGACCCTGTCTCAAAAAAGAAAGAAAATATATTACTTTTGTTAGGTGTGATAGTGGTGTTATATTAAAACAATTTTTTAAGTCTTATCTGTTAGAATTACATACTGAAGTACTTAAGAATGAAGTAATATATTGTCTGGGACTTTTAGATACTCCAACCAAAGTAAACTACAAAAATGAGCACGAAGTAGATGAAACCTGACTGGCAAAAGCTGTGTTATGGGGTGCATGTTATCTCTGCTTTTATGTATGTTTAAAATTTTCCGTTATACAAATTTTTAAAATATTTCAAAAATCTAGTTTCATACAGAATTAAAGAATGTTACCTTTAGATGTTTCTGATGTTTACTTTTAAAGAAGCACTAGACTAGGTGTCAAATCTCTTTTTTCTACAGCTCAGAAACAAAAAGCCTAATTTAAAAATGGGCACATAACTTGAGTAGACATTTCTCCAAAGAAGAGACATGATGGCTAACAAGCACATGAAAAAATCCTGAGTGTATTTAGTTATTAGGGAGATGCAAATCAAAATCACAGTGACATACTTGTTTATACCCACTTGGCCATTATTTTATTTCATTTTTTCAGAGACAGGGTCTTGCTCCATTGCTCAGGTTGGAGTGCAGTGGCATGGTTTTAGCCCACTGTAACTTCAGAACTCCTGGCCTCAAGTAATCCTCCCATCTCGGCCTCCCAAAATGCTGGGAGTAGCTATAATTTTTAAAAATGGAACATAACAAATGTTGATGAGAATGTGGAGAATGTGGGCATGTAAAATGGTATGCTGCTTTGGAAAATAATTTGTCAGTTCCTTAAAAAGTTAAACAATTACCATATGACCCAGCAGTTTTATTCCTAGGTGTATACCCAAAAGAATAGAAAACAGATATTCAAACTAATACTTGTATGCAAGTGTTTATTGCAGCATTATTTGCAGTAGTCAAAAGGTGGAAACAATCCAAATGTCCATCAAGTGATAAATGGATTAACAAAATGTAGTATGTCCATAAATAGGCTATTCCTCAGCCATAAAAGGAATAAATGCATATATATGCTGCATGTGGATGAGCTTAAAAAATACTACATTAGGTTGGGCGCAGTGGCTCACACCTGTAATCCCAGCACTTTGGGAGGCTGAGGCAGGTGGATAACTTGAGGTCAGGAGTTTGAGACCAGCCTGGCCAACATGGCAAAACTCTGTCTCTACTGAAAATACAAAAAAATTAGCTGGGCATGGTGGTGTACACCTGTCATCCCAGCTATTCAGGAGGCTGAGGCACAAGAATCATTTGAACCCAGGAGGCGGAGGTTGCAGTGAGCCAAGATTGTGCCACTGCACTCCAGCCTAGGTGACAGAGCGAGATTTTGTCTCAAAAAAAAAAAAAAGAAAAAGAAAAAGAAAAAAAACCCACATTAAATTAAAGAAACCAGACAGCCTACTGTTGCCGGGGCTGTGTATAGAGTGTATGAACAGTGACTGCTTAATGGCAATGAGTTTCCTTTGGGGTGATGAAAATGTCTTAAATTAGAGTTGATGGTTGTACAACATTGTGAATATAGTAGATACCACTGAATTGTGCAGTTAAAATGGTTAATTTTATCTCAGTTTTTAAAAGAAGTCCTTGCTAGCAGAGAAACACTGGGAGGTGAAAAAAAGAAAGAAAGAAAAAAGAAAAAATTTAAAAAATTTTAAAAGTCCTTGGTTCTATTAGATTGGTGCAAAAGTAATTGTGGTTTTTGCCATTATAGTTCCAATTTTGTTGGTAACTAGATATGTTACCTTGGCTTAAACACTTAACTTCTGTGGACCTCAATAGCCTCACTTAGAAAAAGGGTTGGTATTTTGAATCCAGATAATATTTCAGCTCTTAAGCTGTATTGTTTTTATTGATAACCATGTATTTGTAATTTGTAATTTTGAAATAATTTCGTATTTTTGGAAAAGTTGTAAGAATAATGCAGAGAGGCCGGGCGCGGTGGCTTACGCCTGTAATCCCAGCACTTTGGGAGGCCGAGGCGGGCGGATCACGAGGTCAGGAGATCGAGACCATCCTGGCTAACATGGTGAAACCCCGTCTCTACTAAAAATGCAAAAAATTAGCCGGGCGAGGCGGCGGGCACCTGTAGTCCCAGCTACTCGGGAGGCTGAGGCAGGAGAATGGCGTGAACCCGGGAGGCGGAGCTTGCAGTGAGCCGAGATCGCGCCATTGCACTCCAGCCTGGGCGACTAAGCGAGACTCTGTCTCAAAAAAAAAAAAAAAAAAAAAAAAGAATAATGCAGAGAATTTTTTGTATATTCTTTACCAACATTCAGCAGTTTCTAATATTTTGCCATATTTGTTATTTTTTCCCTCTCTTCTGAACCATTTGAGAGTAGGTTGTTTATTTTATGCTCCGTTCCTTTAATACTTCAGTGTGTTTCCTGAAAACAAGGATACTCTCTTATGTAACAATATTACATTCATTAAATTTTTAAAAATTAATGATACAATACAGTACTATATACAATTTGTAGTTCATATTCCAGTTTTGTCACCTATTCCAAAAATATCTTTTATAGTATTTATTTTCTTCAAGTGTAAGATCCAGTTCAAGATCACTTTCTGTGTTTTAGTCATGTCTCTTTTTAGTCGTCTTTATTCTGGAACTTTCATGACACATATTCTTGAAGAATACAGGCTATTTATTTTACAGAATATTTCTTTTTTTATTTTTTTTTTTGAGATGGACTTTCGCTATGTCGCCAGGCTGTAGTGCAGTGGTGCAATCTCGGCTCGGTGCAATCTCGGCTCACTGCAACCTCTGCCTCCCGGGTTCAAGGGATTCTCCTGCCTCAGCCTCCTGAGTAGCTGGGAGTACAGATGCACACCACCATGCCCAGCTAATTTTTGTATTTTTAGTAGAGATGGGGTTTCACCATGTTGTTCAGGATGGTCTCGAACTCCTGACCTCAGGTGATCTGCCCGCCTCGGCCTCCCAAAGTACTGGAATTACAAGCATGAGCCAGCGTGCCCAGCCTCAGAATATTTCTTAATTTAGAAATCTGATTTTCTCTAATGATTAGCTTCAGATTATACTATATATTCCTGGCTATAAAGCAACATAAATGAAATTAATACCTTCTTTGGGTTTTGCATTCAGAGGCTAATATTTTTTAAATTATATGCAAAATAGTTCTGACAGGCAAAGTAACAGTCTCATGCATGAAAACAATACCATTTATTATAAGCGTGCTGTGGGTCCTTTGCATATCGTTGTCAGAGTAGTTCTGTGTATTTAATTTTTATATATTTATTTGAGATGGGGTCTGTCTCTGTTACCTAGGCTGGAGTGCAGTGACGTGATCACAGCTCACTACAGCTTGAACCTCCCGGGCTCAAGTGATCCTCCACTTCGCCTCCCAAGAGCTGGAACCACAGGCGCATGCCACCATGCCTGGCTAATTTTTTTAATACTTAACATTTTTTGTAGAGACAGGGTCTCCCTATATTACCCAAGCTGGTCTCAAACTCCTGGGCTCAAACAGTCTCCCTGCCTTGGCCTCTCAAAGTGGTGGGATTTATAGGTGTGAACCACCACACCCAGCTATGTGTTTTATAAATGACTTTTTTTTACCTTAACCTTATCATCATCTAATTGACTGTTAAATACAGAAGATACTTTAAGTTCTGTTAACTTGTGTTCTGATTGGTATTTAGTGGAAAAATGTTTTATTTACGGAAAGTATGTTTTATTTTGCTTGATTACCTTTTAAATAAACTATGTACGTGTGATGTCCTCTTTGTGCTGATTAAATATAGATTATGGGTAATGGGCCACTATAAACTCTAATACCCAAAGATGTCTGTGACACACATGATCTGATGGGTTCCTCATTTGTCATGAACTTATGTTCCTTTAATATTTTTAGCTATGCAAGAAGAGGCCTTGAAGCTGGTATTACTGGCATTGGAAGATGGTTCTGCCCTCTCAAGGAAAGTTCTGGTACTTTTTGTTGTGCAGAGACTAGAACCAAGATTTCCTCAGGCATCAAAAACAAGTATTGGTCACGTTGTGCAACTACTGTATCGAGCTTCTTGTTTTAAGGTAAGCACTAAGTATCTATGGAAAGACATGCCTGTTTGTGAGACAGATACTTCCTGAAATTCCTGTTACCCAGTCTAGAGGCCCTAGCAATACAGAATGCTTACAAGAGTTGAGAGGAAACTTTCCTTCTGCATTGATTGCATCTGCGGTACCACCTTTTGGTAGTACCTGTTACTATCTATTGGCAAAATAAGAGTATATATGTGAAGATGTCAGTAACAGAAAGAACATAAGGAAATCATTTGGTAAACTTGACTCTTATCAAGTAAAAGTGGACTGCAGAAACCTAATTTCTTTACATTTAGTGTCTTAAAAGGAAATCAGGAACTATATTGAAAACTTCATAAGGAGTATGTAAACTTTGTAACCCATTATTATTTTTGTTATCTCATTCTCTGTAGTGATTAGATTAATCCCTTTAATCTGAAAATGGCCTACATGTTATCTCACATACAACAAGGAAATGGAAGGTTGAGGAGATTGGTCCACTCTGCTTTTAGATGTTGTTTTTTGTTTAGTGGAAAGGGTAGGGAAGAACCCCAATATATTTTAAAATGTAGTTTCATTGTCTAATAGGCTAGCAGGTAGTAACAGATACTGAAAGCAAGCTGAATCCTTAAAGTGTTTTTATGATCCAAGAGTGTAGGTTGCTGCCTGGGTCTTGAGAATGTCTCATGTACTTGGAAGTAGAAAGGCCTATTGGCTTCTATGAAAGTAAAACATTTAAATTTGAAACCAAAGCTTATTTAGGTTATTTTGTTGGTTTTATAGCTCCCAAGAGTGAAAATAGTACAGACAGAAAACTGTTTTCTTGGCAGACCGCTTAGTTTGAGATAACAGGTAATTGGTAATAGAAATGTGTTGGGATTAATTCATTTAACTCCACTAATGAGACTTGGACACTATCTGCCTCATAGTCATAGTGTTTAGTTTCATGCTCTTAGGGCAACTATTGAAATTAATCTCTAGTTCTACACACTTCACTAGGCCCTATAAAACTCTGTAACTTTTTAATGTATAGTTTTTTACTACTTAAGTAGAGGTTAAAGCTATATACCCTGATGATAATTTCTGGGGTAGCAGAAGATTTCTTCTTTTAAGTGACGGACTTTCGCTCTGTTGCTTAGGCTGGAGTGCAGTGGTGCCATCATAATTCACTGCAGCCTTGAACTCCTGGGCGCAGGCCATCCTCCTGCCTCAGCCTCCCAAGAAAATTTCTTAATTATCATGTGGTAGTGCTAATATATGTGTACCTATTAGCTGGATTCCTTGCTTGTCTATCTTTATCCTCTCCTGTTACCAAAGTGATGTTTTTTAAAACATAAATCTGATCATGTCACTTCTCTGCTTAAAAATCCTAAATCAGCCCTGTACAGTGGTTTATACCTGTAATCCCAGCACTTTGGGAGGCCAAAGCGAGAAGATTGCTTGAGCCCAGAAAGTCAAGGCTACAGCAAGCCTAGATTGTGCCACTGCACTCCAACCTGGGTGACAAAGTGAGACCCTGTCCCCCCCATCCCCTGTCCTCCCCATCCCCACCCCTCCAAAAAAATCAGTGGGTTCACATTCCCTTCATGATAATATCCAAATTTCCTACCGTAGTATATAATGCCCTCTATTATTATTCTCTAGCCTGTATCATACCTTAACCCTATGTGTTCTGCTTTTTCATGTTTCTGTTTCACCACTTGCTGCTCTTTTAAAAATTCTATTTCTCCCCCCTTTTTTTTCGTTTTTTTTTTTTTTTTTTTTTTTTTTTTTGAGACGGAGTCTCACTCTGTCCCTCAGGCTAGAGTGCTATGGTGCTATCTTAGCTCACTGCAACCTCTGCCTCCCGAGTAGGTGGGATTACAGGTGCCTCCCACCACCACGCCAGACTAATTTTTGTATTTTTATTTGAGATGGGGTTTCATCACGTTGACCAGGCTGGTCTCAAACTACTGACTTCAAGTGACCCGCCCACCTCAGCCTCTCAAAGTGCTGGGATTACAGGCATGAGCCACCACCCCGGCCTCCTCACCTTTCTTTGCTCAGGAAACTCATATTTATTGTACACAAATCAATTCATGTAGCTTTCAGCTGGGACAAGCCTTTTCTGAAATCCCGTTCTTCTCGCTAATTTAATTCCTTTTCCTCTTTGTTGCCATCAAGCCTTATAATAGCACTTTTACTGTAATTTTCTACTTACAAGTTTCTCTTTCTTAACAGTGGCTGAAATCATTGAAGGCAGGGATTATGTATTTAGTTATGTAAGTTCTGTTCTGTTCCAGAAAGAATTTGTGGTCAGGACATTATCTTATCTATGTACCTTATTTGTGTGGTGTCTGATATGTAAGTATCCCCCAGCCTCCGTGAAAAAAGAATAAACGAATCAGTTGAAGGGAGAAAGCACAGACCAATTCTGATGAGTTTCTTTTTCTCTTTTCTATTTCTTAGGTTACCAAAAGAGATGAAGACTCTTCCTTAATGCAGCTGAAGGAAGAATTTCGGAGTTATGAAGCGTTACGCAGGGAACATGATGCCCAAATTGTTCATATTGCTATGGAAGCAGGACTCCGTATTTCACCTGAACAGTGGTCCTCTCTTTTGTATGGTGATTTGGCTCATAAATCACACATGCAGTCTATCATTGATAAGGTTTGTGAAATTAGAGATGCTGATGTTCTACCATTGCTGTTACGTTGAAGAGTAATAGAATATTCTAAAGAGTCTATACACAAACAGTTGGAGATTCCTGTGTTTTTAAATGTCAGACTCTTATAAATTATCCTTATTTTCTTTTTATTTTTCTACTTGCAAAATAAAGGGATGCAACAGGGAAACAAATACATGATACTAGCATAAAAGCAGTGAGGCTTACAAAATTTCAAGCTTATCTATATTCTGACCTCAGAGAGTTAATACAGCTTATAAGTTTTCTAAGTGTCTAATGATGAATTTCATAGGGCAGATTCTGAGGTGAAAATTTAATTCATCACTGATAGTCCTACTATGGAATCTGAAGACACTTGAAAACCTATTAAATGTGTTGAAAATTGAAAGTATTTGAATATAAATGTGTCATGAGAACCAAAGTAAAAAGCATTCTCATTTCTGTTTGTTAGCTACAGTCTCCAGAGTCATTTGCAAAGAGTGTCCAGGAATTGACAATTGTTTTGCAACGAACAGGTGACCCAGCTAACTTAAATAGACTGAGACCTCATTTAGAGCTTCTTGCAAACATAGACCCTAATCCAGGTATGTGGGAACATGCTCAGTTGCTTATATTTTTTTCTACTTTCGAGGTGAATAATACAAGAGAATTACTGCTAACATTCTTCCCCTCCCAACCCCCATGCCCTTGGTGGCTTATTTTAGATGCTGTTTCACCAACTTGGGAGCAGCTAGAAAATGCAATGGTAGCTGTTAAAACAGTAGTTCATGGCCTTGTGGACTTCATACAAAATTATAGTAGAAAAGGCCATGAGACCCCTCAGGTAAGTATATTTATTACATTTCTGACTGCTATTATCTCTCAGTTTCATCCTGAACATCTTAACAAGCTGTTTTGTTAATTGGACTCAGTATGTGACTCATAAGTTTTTACCATCTCTGTTCTTTTGGGAGAAACCCAGTTTTTAATGTACTTGGTAACATTTTATAGCACAGCAAGAGTTTTGAGGGTATCTTAGATGTGAGTATACTTCATTACAGAATTTTTTTGACCAAATGTAGATAATTGATTCCAAACGTTTTGTCTAATTCTTTTCTACCGTGGGAAATTGTCATTTATGGAATTCGAATTTTCTTTTTTCTTTTCTTTTTTTGAGACAAAGCCTCACTCTGTTGCCCAGGCTGGAGTGCAGTGATGCTATCTCAGCTCACTGCAACCTCTGCCTCCTGAGTTCAAGTAATTCTCCTGCCTCAGCCTCCCAAGTAGCTGGGATTACAGGCAAGCGCCACCATGCCCTGCTAATTTTTGTATTTTTTGTAGAGATAGGGTTTTACCATGTTGGCCAGGCTGGTCTCAAACTCCTGACCTCAGGTGATCTGCCCACCTCGACCTCCCAAAGTGCTGGGATTATAGGCGTGAGCCACCGTGCCCAGCTGAAATTTGAATTTTCAAGGTAATTTTCAATGTACTTTAGAAATTGAGATATAATCCTGGCCAGACACAGTGGCTCACGCCTGTAATCCCAGCACTTTGGGAGGTCGAGGTGAGCAGATCACTTGAGGTCAGAAGTTCGAGACCAGCCTGGCCAACATGGTGAAACCCCGTCCCTACTAAAAAAAAAAAAATAAATACAAAAATTAGCCTGGCATGGTGATGGACACCTGTAATCCCAGCTACTCAGAAGGCTGAGTCAGGAGAATCGCTTGAACCCGGGAGATAGAGGCTACAGTGAGCCGAGATAGCGCCACTGCACTCCAGCCTGGGCGATAGAGTGACTCTTGTCTCCAAAAATATAAAATAAAATAAAAAGAAGTTAAGATATAATCCTTTATACTAATAACTTCTGTTTATTAAGTTATTATGAGCCATTCACTACATTCAATGTTTTACATATATTATTTCTTATCCTCACAGTCACCTGCAATGTGGTTGCTAAGTCCAAGCTGAAATTCAAAGAGGTTAAATAATATAAGATTGTGCTGTCAGGGGGTGGGTGCAGTGTCTCATGCCTATAATCTCAGCACTTTGGGAGGCCAAGGGGGACAGATCACGAAGTCAGGAGATCGAGACCATCCTGGCTAATACAGTGAAACCCCATCTCTACTACAAATACAAAAAATTAGCCAGGCGTGGTGGCAGGCACCTGTAGTCCCAGCTCCTTGGGGGCTGAGGCAGGGAGAATGGCGTGAACCCAGGAAGTGGAGCTTGTAGTGAGCCGAGATGGCGCCACTGCACTCCAGCCTGGGCAGCAGAGCCAGACTCCGTCTCAAAAATAAAAATAAAAATAAATAAAAAAGATTGTGCTGTCAGTAAGAGCTGGGATCAAACCCACACTTTGTACTCTTCTTTCCTCATTCTTAGGAGACATTATAACTTAAAATGTTGACTGAAAAGCAAATGTTTTCATCTTAGGCCCATAAGAATAAGAATATCTTAGATTTTGATGCAAATTGTAGAAGTCATAGTGAAATTTTAATATTCTGCCGCATTGTGTGAACTCAGATAGTTTAAGCCTGAGAGTTGTACCCTCAAGTTGACAAGTGAATTGGTAATTTTTCACTTTTGGGGGAATTGTATTCTACCTTTTCTGAGAAAGTTTAAGTACACAAAGCTTTCGGCTTTTTTAAATGCTTTTTAAAATTGTTTGATTTTGGTAGCAGAATTTTAAGACAGCAATAAATTGATGAAAAAATATTGTCTTTTTCTGGGCATTCTGTTAACTAATGAATAAATGGACATAATAACATTTGAGCCAGTTTCAAATAATCTTCAGAAGGAATATCTAAAGGGCCAACTCAGGGTTATGTCACATAACTCACAACAGGAAACAATGGAATATTAGTTGTTTCAGCACAAGAATTACTTGTCTAATGTGAAAAAGAATTAAAGGTGTAATTATAAAGTTCTGAACTTCCTAGAGTGAATTACAAATGGAATCTTCACTTTGCCACTCATTGAATGTGTTCCATTTTTGTAGCCTCAGCCAAACAGCAAATACAAGACTAGCATGTGCCGAGATCTGCGACAGCAAGGGGGTTGTCCACGAGGAACAAATTGTACATTTGCCCATTCTCAGGAAGAGCTTGAAAAGTAAGTGTCGAGAATTCTCTTTTATATGGGTTTAATTTTTTATTTTTATGGGAGTGTTATATACAGTCCTGAAGTTTGTGATGACTTTCAAAAATGCAAGTTAAGGGGGCTGGGCATCATAGCTCATGCCTGTATTCCCAGCACTTTGAGGGGCTGAGGCAGGAGGATTGCTTGTGCTCAGGAGTTTGAGACCAGCCTGGGCAAGATAAGGAGACCCCCGTCTCTACAGAAAAATTTTAAAATTAGCTGTGTGGCCCACAGTTGTGGTCCCAGCTGCTCAAAAGGCTGAGGTGGAAGAATTGCTTGAACCCCAGAGGTCAAGGCTGCAGTAAGTTGTTCACACCACTGCACTCCAGCCTGAGGGACACAGCAAGACTCGCCTCAAAACAAAACAAAACAAAGCATGTAAGATCTGGGTACCAGATTAACATACGTGCATTTAGACCCTCACTCAATGGTCATATTTTGAGACCATTTTATAGCTGGAATCCATATTTCTACTGAGCACCTGTGGAGAATGAAAATACTTGCAGTCTTATTTGCTCAGATTCAGTTAAACCTAGCAGCAAAGTCTCAGGCAAAATGGTAAAACAGATATATATCTTTTTTATGACTTTTGGTCTTTTTAACATTCTTTTTTCCTGTGTATTCTTTCTCTTCTCCTGTGGGTAACCTCTTTTTCTATGTCCATTTAACCGAGACATAAAAGTTAATGTATATAAGGTTTAATACTATTATCCAATTTTTGTTGTTTTGTTTTTTAAACAAAACTTTCATTATTGAGACCTCACCAAAAAATTCATCCCAGCCTTCCTACTTCTGCTGGCCAGTGTATCACCTTTTTTTTTTTTTTTTTTTTTGAGATGGAATCTTGCTCTGTCACCCAGGGGGGAGTGCAGTGGCATGATCTTGGCTCACTGCAACCTCTGCCTCCCCTGTTCAAGCGATACTTCTGCCTCGGCCTCCCGAGTAGCTGGAACCACAGGTGCCCACCACCACGCCCGGCCAGTTTTTGTATTTTTAGTAGAGGCGGGGTTTCAGCATGTTGGCCAGGTGGGTCTCCAACTCCTGACCTCAAGTGATCTGCCTGCCGTGGCCTCCCAAAGTGTGAGGATTACAGGCGTGAGCCACCGCGCCCGGCCCTGTCTTATCAACTCTTAGTGGACATATTCATTTTGTTTTTGGATACTTTAAACAAACTGAGCTAATTTTCTCCTCCCCTATCTCCTCCTCCTGCCTTCCATTGTACTCACCTCATGTACCCTGTTTAGCCATCCAGCCTGTTATATATGCTATGTTATAATAATCATCTTTGTCAGCTGTCCTTCCTTCAGCTTTTTCCGCTTAATCAGTCAAAAAATTCTGCCAATTCATCTTCCTATATATTTCTGTTTTTTCTTTTTCCTTCCTTTCTTGTGATCCAAGCTGTCATCCCCTTTTCTCGATCTCTTGTTGCCTTCTAACTAGTCTTAAATCTCTTGCTGTCCACCCCTTCTCCCATTATTTCCCTTAAAACAGAAATATTTTAAAAGCACAGATTTACTCATAACCACCCTTCTTCACCTAAGCCTTTGATAGGCTCTCATTGTCCTATAGATTAAGATATAAAATCGGTGTTGTGGCCTCTAAGACCCTGCATCATGTAATCTGTGCCTGCCTTTCTGATCTCATTACACAACACTAATTGTACTCAAGCCACACTGACCTTGTCTCGGTTCATGGTATGCACTGTGCTCTTTCCCACCTCAGGTCTTTTACATAATGCTGTTACTCCCAGCCTTGCCTTTGAGACCATTCCTTTGTTAAGCTCATCCTTCAGTTTTTCAGGGTAATTGCCCCAACACTTCATACTAACCAGCTGCCTCTTTCTCATACTATCACATAAAATTAATTAATGGCCTGCTTTAGAGCTTGACAAACTTCTTTATGAAGTCCAGATAGCAAACATTTTTGGCTTTGTGGGCCACAGAATCTGTTACAACCATTCAGCAGTGCCATTGTAGCAAAAAACAGCCGCAGACAATGCATAAATTGGGCATGGCTGTAAACTTTATTTATAAAAATACTTTACAGAAACTATGGCCCATGATCTGTTTATTAAATGTTTGTCTACCTTCCATAGGTGTAACCCCCATGGTCTATGTTGTTTCCATATTGTTGTCTCCTTTCCTCAGTGGCTAGCATGGGCACTGTACATAATGAGCTCTACAAGCAGCAGCAGTGTGATAGAAGATAAGTGTGTGTGCAGTGAAAAGAGCAGAAACATGCTTCTCTTCTCAGTTTTTTTCCCCACTTGAAGAGCCTAGAGAGAGGATACAGGAGTCCTAAGGAAAAAAGATGCTGTTTGCACCCAGTCAAACTAGTTCCATATACAGAATTTCACATCAAGATAATTTGGGAGACTCTAGGAAATATGTTCAGCTTGTCCATACCTGAAATAGAGCTTTTTAGCTAAAAGGGGAGCTTTTGAGAATACTTTGCTGGGGAGCAGTTAGACTAAAAAAGTCAGAGAAGAAACTGTGGTTTCATTGCCATTCCACCCTCAATTAGTGCCCATGCTGAAAATCCATTTTCTTCTCTCTCATACCTTCAAACAGACTTCACATTCTTCATCTGCAGTACTTAGTTCAGAACTTTATTATCTTTTGCCAGACTTATAATAGTAGTAGTAAAAATAATAATAGCCAAGCTGGGTGTGGTGGCTCACACTTGTTTTCCCAGCACTTTGGGAGGCAAAGGCAGGTGGATACCTTGAGTCGAGGAGTTTGAGTCCAGCCTGGGCAACACAGTGAGACCTCGCCTCTACAAAAAAATAAACAAAATTGGCTGAGCATAGTGGCATACGCCTGTCATCTTAAGCTACTCAGGAGGCTGAGGTGGGAGGATCGCTTGAACCTGGGAGGTCAAGAATGCCATGAATTGAGATTATACCACTGTATTCCAACCCAGGCAACAGAGCAAGACTCTGTCTCAAAAATATAAATAAATAAAAATAATAAAAGAATAAATGTATAAAATATCACTCATTCAAAAATAATAATAATAGCAAAATTATTGGTCACATTTTTAGTGTTTCACATGGTAATCCAGTTTGTTTTACTGCTTCCATGACTTTTTATCCAGTATCTTCCTATGTTTCAAACTGTCTTTTCCACTTCCACTATTTTATTTTTAAAATATGTATGTCTTCTTTAAATTCTTAATTAGTTCTTCAGTATATCACAGAATCTCATTCTGATTTTATACTCTAACCCTACTCTGCCGTTTGTATACTTGGTTTTTAAGGTATATTCAATCAATCACTGTTGATTACTATATAAATTTTTTTCACTCTTCTTTTCACTTGTCTATATTGTTTACTCCATATTGTATTATTTTCTCTCTCTTTTTTATCTGGAGAGCTATTTCTAATCATACTCAGATATTACCTTCCCTCAGACTTCCCTAGGCAGCGTTAATTGCATCCTTCACCGTGCTGCCACAGCACTGCATACATAGTAGTTTTAAAATTATGGTATGATTAGCTGGGTGTGGTGGCACACACCTGTAATCCCAGCTACTCAGGAGACTGAGGCAGGAGAATGGCTTGAACCTGGGAGACAGAGGTTGCAGTGAGCCGAGATCGCGCCATTGCACTCTGGTGTGGATGACAGAGCAAGATTCAGTCTCAAATAAATAAATAAATAAATAAATAAATAAATTTATAATTGTTTATTTACATGTGTGTTTTCACTAGACTTCATTTATCTCACGGGTTATTAATCTTTTATTTTTTTTTTTTCTTTGGAGACAGGACCTCACTCTATAGTGCAGTGGTATGATCTTGGCTCACTGCAACCTCTGCCTCCCGGTCTCAGGTGATTGTCCCACCTCAACCTCTTGAGTAGCTGGGACCACAGACACAGGCCACCATGTCTAGCTAAATTTTTTTTGTATTTTTTGTAGAGATGGGGATTCACCATATTGCCCAGGCTGTCTCGAACTCCTGAGCTCAAACAATCTGCCCACCTCAGCCTCCCAAAGTGCTAGGATTACAGGCATGAGCCATGGCGCCTGGCAAGGGTTATTCATCTTTATATGTCCTGCATCTAGAAAATACCTGATACATAAACTCAGTATCTTTATGTGGAGGAGCAAATAATATACAGTTCTTATTTCCAGCCAGCTTCACACACTCTATTGCTGTTTAAACAAACAGGGATAATACAAAGGATTAGAGAAGTAGGTAATGTGACTGTCCTTTCAGTTTAAAAAATACATGTTGCTACCCCACTCTGAGCTTTTCGAGGATAGGCTGTTTGTCTTGGTTCATGTAACACCAGAAACTCAGCAAATGTTTGTTCAACTTAAATAAATTAATTTTATCTATATTTTCTTTCTCTATTATACACCCCTCTAACGAAACAAAATGTGCATGCCCAATAATCCCTTTTTAGAATATGTATTTATTATATGTAAACATAAAATATGTAGAATAAATATTATGTAAATATGTGGATATGTTTTAGAACTAGAATGTTGGGGTTATGATCTTAAGAATTGCTATTCTGAAGAGTGTCAAAAGCGAGGGATCAACCAACTCAACAAATAGTGACCAGGAGTGGTGGCTCATGCCTGTAATCCCAGCACTTCGGGAGGCCAAGGCTGGTGGATCACTTGAGGTCAGAAGTTTGAGACCAGCCTGGCCAGCATGGGGGAAACCCTGTCTCTACTAAAAATACAAAAATTAGCCAGGCATGGTGGTGCATGCCTGTAATCCAAGCTACTGGGAAGGCTGAGGCACGAGAATCGTGTGAACCTGGGAGGTAGAGGTTGCAGTGAGCCGAGATTGCACCACTGCACTCCAACCTGGGTGACAGAGTGAGACTTTGTCTCAAAAAAAAAAAAGTTATAAAAGATTATTATATACTAGGTACTATTCAAGATGTTTCTAATGGAAAAAGGAATAGTAAACATGTAAATAAGCAATTTTGGCCATGGCAAACAATTTGGATTTTATTCTGGTTGCAATAGGAAGTCATTTTAGAGTTTTTTTTAAATGGAATGAGATTTTTATTTTGTCTTAGACATAGCACTCTGGTGTCTGCATGGATGGAGACAAGGTAAACTTCCATAGTGGTCCACAGGTGGTAGTTTCGTAGCTCAGGTAGGACTATAGCAATGGAAATTATGAAAAGTAGTCATACTTAGAATATATTTTGGAAGTAGAGCTGACAACGTGAACCAATTGAATGTGGGCTATAAAGAAAAGAGGGGAATCAAGGATGACCCCAAGGTATGGAGCCTGCATAACTGAGTGATCTCTTTTACTGAAATGGGAAATGCATCAGGGCAGAAAATCAGTGATTCTTTTGGCCATATGAAGTTTGAAGCTTATTCTATATTCATGCAACAAATAATAATTGGGGGCCGGGTGAGGTGGCTCACGCCTGTAATTCCAACACTTTGAAAGGCTGAGGCAAGAAGATCACTTGAGCTCAGGAGTTTGTGACCAGCCTGGGCAACATAGCAAGACCTTGTCTCTACTACCAAAAAAAAAAAAAAAAAAAAAATTGTCTGGGCATGCCCTGCCTTTAAAATAATAATAATTGGGCACTTAGGATGTTATGAGGCAGTGTATTAGTGCTAAAGATAGATGCAAGAAAGGCAAAATTCTTGTCCTCCGGGGGCTTACATTGTAGTAAGAAGACAGACATGAAATAAATAAATATAGCATCTCTTATAATGACAGGCAGTATGAAAAAAAACACACAAAGGAGAAAAAGAATGATTGAGAAAGGGGAAATCTCTTAGATAGGATAGTCTAGGAAAGACTCTTAGAAGATACAACATTTGAACAGATAGTCGAAGAAGGTGTCCAAGAGAAAAAAAGATAATTACCTAAGTGAAGTCTTAGAGGGAGGCAGATGGACTTGAGACCTAGGCCACAGGTGGTGAGACTGGCTTTAGTCAGGAACAGGAACTCATTGCCCCTTATCTTTAAGAGGAATGTGGCTACAGGTGCAGGAAGGTTACTGAAATTAGTAGTGGAAAGATAAGTAATTCTCTGCTTTCATCTGTTTTCGTGGTTAAGTGGGAGACAGTATCATTTAGCTGTAGGAGGGATGGTTGAAAGTGGAGGGGAAAAGGCTGTTGGAGATGGGAAAATGAACTTAGTAAAGAAGGGTATTAATGAATTGCTTATTTGTAATTTTGAAGGGATTGTGACTGCATGATTTTTCTCCAGCATTTAGCTGCTTGGGAGCAGGCACAAAATAAGTAAAGAATTGGATTGAGCTTTTACCAAGTGAGTTGTACAGAGGGAGTGTGGATCAAGGGAGTTAAAAATTATTTACAAGGGAGGAGTTAATGGTAGATAGTGGATTCTAAGATGGGTAAGAAGGGATTTAAAAAGAATAGGGAGAGTTAGGCATGGTGGTGCACATCTGTAGTCCCAGCTACTCTGGAGTCAGAGCTGGGAGGATCACTTGAATTTAGGATTTAAGGCAGTCTAGGCAACATAGTGAGACCCTGTCTCTAAAAAGACAGCCTGTAGCTGCCCCAATACTAAGAATCCAATGTATATCACTAGTTGTCACTTACTTTACCTCACTCACTTGGTTAAGATTTTATTTCTCCTGACTCTCTTTTGAGAGGTTCATAGTCAAAACTTTATTTTTTGCTTTCTAGAGCAACCTTGTGGATTATCTCTTGGTTTTTTTTTTTTTTTTTTTTTTTTTTTTTTTTGAGACAGAGTCTTGCTCTGTTGACCAGGCTGGAGTGCAGTGGCACGATCTTGGCTCACTGCAACCTCTGTCTCCCAGGCTCAAGCAATTCTTCTGCCTCAGCCTCCCGAGTAGCTGGGATTACAGGCATGTGCCACCATGTCTGGCTAATTTTTGTATTTTTAGTAGAGACAGGGTTTCACCATGTTGGCCAGGCTGGTCTCGAACTCCTGACCTCAGGTAATCCACTCTCCTCAGCCTCCCAAAGTGCTGGGATTACAGGTGTGAGCCACCATGCCCGGCCAAGTTTTGTTTTTTGAAGATAGAAAGCAAGGAGACACGATATTTTGTATAAAAATTCTCAGGAAAAGAATAATGAGAGTAGGTTTCAGAGAGCATGTGAAGGAAGGTATAGGGATCTTTGGGCCCCTCCAGACCACCAGATTGCCTTCCTAAAATATAGGTCTGCTCATGCCCTTCCTTCTTGAAAGATGTAATTATTGCTTTTCCTCTTATCTGTAAGATGATGTTGGCCGGACACGGTGGCTCATGCCTGTATCCCAGCACTTTGGGAGGCCAAGGCGGGCGGATCACTTGAGGTCAGGAGTTCGAGAACAGCTTGGCCAACATGATGAAACCCCATCTCTACTAAAAATACAAAATTAGCCAGGTGTGGTGGTAGGCACGCGCCTGTAATGACAGCTACTCCGGAGGCTGAGGCAGGAGAATTGCTTGAACCCAGGAAGCGGAGGTTGCAGTGAGCTGAGATCACGCCATTGTACTCCAGCCTGGGTGACAAGAGCTAAACTCCGTCTCAAAAAAAAAAAAAAAAAAAGGTTGTGTAAACTGGCTATCACCTGTTTTTTTTTTTTATGTTCTGTTACTTCACTTTTAGCCAGTCTTATCTAGGAGCACTTGTCTCTTATTGAGCATCATGTTCCTCTGCCAATGTTTACATGTTAAAGAGAAGGAGAAGAAAAGGATTGAATAATGAAGCTGTTTATAGATACCAGAGGACTAAAAGGGAAACTATTGTGAAGGCATTGCTTATTACTAACACTGTTCATATTTAATTGCCATATGTTTATATATAATATTAATAACAGATTACTTTAGGCATATATAATTATGACCCCAAATATGTATAGCCTTCTTTCTGTTCATGAACTTAATTTTTCACCACTTTAAAAATATTGGAGGGGCAGGGCATGGTGGCTCACACCTGTAATCCCAGCACTTTGGGAGGCGGAAGTGGGCAGATCACCTGAGGTCAGGATTTCGAGACCAGCCTGGCCAACATGGCAAAATCCCATCTCTACTAAAAATACAAAAGTTAACCAGGCATAGTGGCAGGTGCCTGTAATCCCAGCTACTTGGGAGGCTGAGGCAGGAGAATCGCTTGAACCCAGGAGGTGGAGGTTGCAGTGAGCCAAGATTACACCATTGCACTCTAACCTGGTTGACAAGAGTGGAACTTCATCTCAAAAATAAAAAAATAAAAAAAAATATACATACACACACACACACACACACACACACACACATATATTAGGGAGCATTGTTAAGGATTACATTATAATGAAATTTTGGTATATAAGTGGAAACACATTTTCTTAAATGGAATCCAAAATCAAATTGCCAGTCCTTTTGTGTATTAGAATATTATATCCAATGATCACCTTAAACTCAAAACTTAGTATCAGAAAAATCTCTAATAGAAATGTTTTTAACTATAGGTATAAACTAATCTGAAAAATGTAATAAAGAATTTCTATTTTTGTGTAATGTTTAAGAATGAGTTTTTAAAATTGTTTTTTAAAATTATATAATCCTTTTACAGTTTAGTAACAACAGAGAATGGCTTCAGCTCTTGCATACCTTTTCTCTTTACTCTGTGTTCTCAGCCAAGTTCGTTGCCAGTTCCCGTCATTTTTACATAACATACCTTATATTCTAGTTACACAAAATTTTCAAATGATCTCTTTCCACTCCCTCAAAAGGTTCTTTTTAATACATTCTTGGACAGAGTGGCATGAGGGGGAAAAAAAGATTACATGTATACTCGGCTTGCTATATTAATTACATGTATATTATATACATATGTGAATGGCATATATATTTTCATGTGGCATCTGTTGCAGTAGAATTTGATACAGACTGTATTTGATTATTTAGCTGAAGAAACTTGTTGTCAAAACTGTTTCCTCCTCTTTCAATCTTTTCCCATTGCCCATTGCCATTTTTTTTCTTGAGTAAGATTTAGTGAAATATTCACCAATCTGTTGATTGTTTTTGAAACAGGTATCGATTAAGGAACAAAAAGATCAATGCCACTGTAAGAACGTTTCCTCTTCTAAATAAAGTTGGTGTAAACAACACTGTCACAACCACAGCCGGAAATGTCATTTCTGTCATAGGAAGTACTGAAACAACAGGGAAAATTGTTCCAAGTACAAACGGAATTTCAAATGCAGAAAACAGTGTTTCCCAGCTAATCTCACGTAGTACTGACAGTACCTTAAGAGCTCTGGAGACCGTGAAGAAAGTGGGAAAAGTTGGCACTAATGGTCAGAATGCTGCTGGGCCCTCTGCAGATTCTGTAACTGAAAAGTAGGTATTAGGTAAAAATGATTGCTAGAAATTCTTTTTACTTTTTAGAAATGCCTGAGTGTTTTTACTTCTCCTGATGAATACCAGTTAATCAGAATTTTTACACAGAATATTTTGTGATGTAGAAGAAACACTAAATACTAAAAAATTTGAGTTCTACTTTGGCTTTGCAACTGAATAGCCCTGTGAACTTGGAAAGTGACTTTAACTCTGAATTTTGTTTTCCTCAACTCTCCCAAAGAGACTGGACCAGAATTTTTTTTTCACACCTTATTTTCTTGAACTGTAGTATTGATTCCATAAAGATGCTAGAAAAGAACTAAACAGAAACCTAAGCAGGTAAAATGCTGAGCCTCTAGCTCTGTTTCAGTCAGAGCACTTTCACTTTATACTCTGTAATGAAGTGTAGCACTTAAGAGGGGACTCTTGGCCGGGCGCGGTGGCTCACGCCTGTAATCCCAGCACTTTGGGAGGCTGAGGTGTGTGGATCATGAGGTCAGGAGATCGAGACCATCCTCACTAACACGGTGAAACACTGTCTCTATTAAAAGTACAAAAAAAATTGGCCGGACATGGTGGCGGGCACCTGTAGTCCCGGCTACTCAGGAGGCTGAGGCAGGAGAATGGTGTGAACCCGGGAGGCAGAGCTTGCAGTGAGCCAAGATCACACCGCTGCACTCCAGCCTGGGTGACAGAGTGAGACTCCATCTCAAAAAAAAAAAAGGGGGGGACTCTTTGGAACCACACTCTCGGGGCTCAAGTTCTGGCTCATGGTTTCCCAGCTGTTTGATCTTAGGCCAGCTACTTAATCTGTCTACCTTAGTTTACTCATTCATAAAACTAGAATTATAATGGTGTCAACTTCCTATATTGGTTGCGAGGATTAAGTGAATTAATTCTTCAGTATGCCTCAAACAATGCTTGCCATATAGTAAGCGCTCAGTAAATATTTGCTTTATTATTATTGTCACTGTTAATTGCTATTGAGTGTCAGCATAAGATTTCATTTGTCAAAAGGTTTTGGTGCCTTTAGAAAAAAGTTTTTAAATTTTCAGATGATCTGAAAAGTTATTTCCAACTCTAAAATCTTGAGTAAGATTTAGTAAAATATCAATTATGTTGATGTTCAGATTTTGTTGCCTATAAATAGTCTATCAGTATCTGTTATATGCCTGCTAGGAAAAAAGCATTGTGCTAGGCACATAGCAATCAATGATGGATAGATAAGCAATAACATTTGCTACTTCTGCAGTCAGCACATGATGTGTGAAATTGTTTATTAAGGGACTTTTACAGACTGGGCATGGTGGCTCAGGCCTGTAATCCCAACACTTTGGGAGGCCTTGGTGGGTGGATCACCTGAGGTTGGGAGTTCAAGACCAGCCTGACCAACATGGAGAAACCCCTTCTCTACTAAAAATACAAAATTAGCCGGGCGTGGTGGCGCATGCCTGTAATCCCAGCTACCTGGGAAGGCTGAGGCAGGAGAATGGCTTGAACCTGGGAGGCGGAGGTTGCAGTGAGCCGAGATCACACCATTGTGCTCCAGCCTGGGCAACAAGAGCAAAACTCCGTCTCAAAAAAAAAAAAAGAAAAAAAAGGACTTTTACAATCTTCCCTGGGCAAGATTTTAGAAAAGATATATTCGAGAACATTGTCTAGTTAACAAATGTTATTTATGCACTCAATCTTGGAGCTCTGTTTTTGGCACATGAAACGTAAGATACCTTTGCTTTTAAGTGATTTATGATATAGTTGTGGATTTATGTAATATTAGCATTTACACATATGAAACAATACTGAAGCTGGATTAAAGGACAGGAAAATGTTATATTGCTGGGAGAAATATGGGGAATTACAGAAAAAAAGAACAACATAACATGGATTAAATCTGTCTGTAATTATATGGAATATTGAGGAGACCAGCCTTTTAGATCTGAAGGCTTATGTTAGGGACTGGTATAAAATAAGATTAGATAGGTTGGTGCCAGATTATGGAGACCTTATGTATACATGTTTAGGAAATAAGCTTTTGAAGAGTTTTGGCAAGGTAATGTTGTAAAACTGTTTTGTATCCATACAATGGAATATTATTCAGCCATAAAAAAGGAATGAAGTACTATTATGTGCTACGATATGGATGAACCTTTAAAACATTGTGCTAAATGAAAGAAGCCGGATACAAAAGGTCACATATTTATATGGCTCCATTTATGTTAAATGTCTAGAATAGACAAATTCGTAGAGATAGGAAGTAGATTAATGGTTTCTAGGGGTTTAGGGCTGGGACAGGAATGGGGAGTGAATGCTAATGTGTATAGGTTTCTCTTGGGGATGATGAAAATGTTTCAGAATTAGATAGTGGTGATAATTGGACAACCTTGTGAATATACTAAAAATTACTGAATTGAGCATCCTAAAAGAATGAACTATATCTCAGTTTTTTAACAAAATAGACTAGGGTAAAAACTTTTTTTTTTTTTGAGATGCAGTCGCTCTGTCACCCAGGTGGAGTGCAATGGTGCAATCTCAGCTCACTGCAACCTCCACCTGCTGGGTTCAAGCGATTCTTCTGCCTCAGCATCCCAAGTAGCTGGGATTACAGGCACCCGCCACCATGCCCAGCTAATTTTTGTATTTTTAGTAGAGACTGGGTTTCGCCATGTTGGCCGGACTGGTCTAGAACTCATGACCGCAAGTGATCCGCCCCCCTTGGCCTCCCAAAAGGCTGGGATTACAGGCATGAGCCATTGCACCCAGCTGGTAAAGACTTTCAAAAAATAAATCTAAATTTTTTTTGGAACACAATTGTTCCAGTTGTTATTGGAACACAGGAAAAATAATAATTCTATGAGAGGTATTGTGGATGGCTTCTTAGAAGTGAAGTGATGATACCTGAGCTATATCCAAAAGTATGGATAGCAAGGAAGGAAGGGCCTTGTGAATGAAGAAGGCAGCACAGGCAAAATCAATAAGATATGAGAGAAGCTGCCATATTGGAGAGCCTAGAATCCTGAAAGTCATCTAGGATAGTGATCTAATTCTCACTAGGATGTGACTGAAGATTAGCTTTTCCCATAAGTTCCAATTTTTGAGATAGCTTGCATGATTTCATGAGGCGATAAATGTTGACCTTATCATGGATCTTGTTGCCTTTTTGTTTATCAACAAAAGTCTATGAGTTTACCATTTCAAAGTACTAATCCAAATTTTAGGTATATAACATTTTGACATGGAGCAACCAGATAATCTATGTAAAGCATAGTGCCTGGAATAGACTGAAATAACCACTTGATAAATATTAATTATTATTGTTTCAAGGAAATCCTAATCATTTTCCTTGTTGTCTCTATTTTACTTGTGTAAAGAATAAGCACAGCCCTAAAATATCTTTATACTCTAAACCCTTACATTTGTACCTGCTATTATTACCCACAGTTCCTTAGTTATTTTTTACATTTTAATACACAGTTACACATACAAGTAAACATCTCCTAGACTAATCTGTGATAAACTTAAAGGCAGCCCATGTACCTTTTTCTTTATACCCTACCTTTTTTTTTTTTTTTTTTTGAGACGGAGTCTTGCTCTGTTGCCCAGGCTGGAGTGCAGTGGCACAATCTCCACTCACTGCAAGCTCCACTTCCCGGGTTCACACCATTATCCTGCCTCAGCCTCCCGTGTAGCTGGGACTACAGGCGCCCGCCACCGCACCTGCCTAATTTTTTTTAATGTATTTTTAGTAGAGACGGGGTTTCACCATGTTAGCCAGGATGGTCTCGATCTCCTGACCTCGTGATCTGCCTGTCTTGGCCTCCCAAAGTGCTGGGATTACAGGCGTGAGCCACCGCGCCCGGCCTATACCCTACCTTTAAAATGATTGTTCTAATTTGAGAAAAAACCCTCTAATCTGGTTGAGATGCAGTGTATTGAGTTCCTGCATAATTAACACGATCGTTTTCTGCAGTCATCACATATCTAAAGCTCTGTCAAAATTTGACTTTTTTTTTTTTTTTTTTTTGAGACAGAGTTTCACTCTTGTTGCCCAGGCTGGAGTGCAATGGCGCGATCTCGGCTTACCACAACCTCTGCCTCCTAGGTTCAAGTGATTCTCCTGCCTCAGCCTCCCGAGTAGCTGGGATTACAGGCATGCACCACCACACCCGGCTAATTTTGCATTTTTAGTAGAGACGGGGTGTCTCCATGTTGGTCAGGCTGGTCACGAATTCCCAACCTCAGTTGATCCTCCCGCCTCGGCCTCACAGAGTGCTGGAATTACAGGCGTGAGCCACCGTGCCCGTCCAAAATTTGACTTCTTAAAAGGAGTTAAGAAAGCCATAACATCCTTTCGAGCTGATTACTTAGTGACTCAACCAAGAAAATTCTTTTGTGTTAAAAATAATAATAATAAAAGGTTGGTGTGTTTTGCCTCAATTTAATGAGTTACCATTTCATTCACCCAGCAGGTGTTTACTGAGTACCTACTGCATGCCAGGAACTGTTTTATTTGTCTGATAAATATTTACCAAGTGCCTACTCTGTTCCAGGAACTGTTTTAGGTGCTGGGGATATAGGAGTTATCAAAATAAACAAAAGTGGCCTTTCCTCAAGGAGTTTATAGTTCAGCTAATTTAACTCCTCATAGAAAACAACCCTTCCTTACCATGTCTGTTTTCTTTGTCCCAAATAGTTCTTCTAATGGACTATATTATTTCGGTTGAGAACTTGTTGAACAGAATTTTCTTTTTTTTAACCTTCAGTAGGGAAAAATGTTTGCTTAAAGAATGAGTAATGGCCGGGCATGGTGGCTCATGCCTGTAATCCCAGCAATTTGTGAGGCCAAGGTGGGAGAATTGCCTGAGCCTAGAAGTTTGAAACCCTCCTGAGCAACAAATCTAGACCCCATCTCTACAAAAAAATTAAAAATTAGCCGAGTGTGGTGGCATGCACTTGTAGTCCCATCTGCTTGGGAGGCTGAGGTGGGAGGATTGCTTAAGCCCAGGAGGTCAAGGCTGCAGTAAGCTGTTATTGTGATTGTGCCAGTGCACTCCAGCCTGGGTGACAGAGTGACACCCTGTCTCAAAAAAAAAAAAAATGGGTAAATGGTGACTAATGAGTCACGTTAATATCTGGGAATCGTTTTTATTCCCTGTGGCTTACACAGGAATATGACTCTGTTACCATGATTATGTAAATTAGCTGTGTAAGGTGGCAGTGAAATTCATTGCCTTATTTGTCAATGTGGCAGTATCTGAAGTGTTTTCTATTAATGGTTTCAGAATATAATTTTATTAAAAATTTCTACTAAGGAGGACAGTCATAGACAGTGATTTATCCTTTGCCCTTTGTTAAATTTTCTCTCCAGTAAAATTGGTTCTCCACCCAAGACTCCTGTAAGTAATGTAGCAGCTACCTCAGCTGGGCCCTCTAATGTTGGAACAGAGCTGAATTCTGTGCCTCAAAAATCCAGCCCATTTCTAACTAGAGTACCAGTATATCCTCCGCATTCTGAAAACATTCAGTATTTTCAAGATCCAAGGACTCAGATACCCTTTGAAGTCCCACAGTACCCACAGACAGGTGAGTAATTTTAGAGGATTCTAAGAAAAAAAGGAACATTGTTTCCCTTAGATAAATGAGTGAATAGTTCTAGAATGTCTACATTTAAAAAACTAATCCTTTTGACCATATGACTCATAAGTTATTTTCCTTCTCCAAGGATCTGTGCTTCTAAATACTGACAGCTTTAAGGTTGTTATTCCTACAAATCAAATATAGGGTCAGGAATGAACTTTAGGGGGTTTTCTGTAAGTCCCCTGAAATGATGTAAAAAAATGTTTTATTTATGTATGCTTATGTACAATTTTGGAAAGAGAGTGGACAACTCACATAGATTTTGAGAGAGGTCTTCAACGTCTGCTCCCAAAATGGTTAATAAAAATCAGTGATGTAACTATTTAATCCAAAACCAGTGGCAATAGATGCCCTGGAAGGATATTTACCAGCCATCTGTTAATAGCTCTGTCATGTGTTTTAAGGAGCACTTTAGCAAAGTATTGAACGTTAATGATTTTCATATAGTGGTATCTTGAAAATATGTAGCTTCTGGTCAGGTGTGGTAGCTCACACCTGTAATCCCAGCACTTTGGGAGGCCCAGGAGAATTGCTTGAGCCCAGGAGTTTGAGACCAGCCTGGGCTTGCATCATAGCAAGACCCTGTCTCTACTAAAAAATAAAAGAAAAAGCCAGGTATAAAGCTTTATAAAGCAGGGTAAGGTAAGGTTCAAAGCATATTGTATTTTCCTGCATTAAGGGCTGCCTTAGATTTAAGCCATTATAAAATGTTGGATTGTACTAAGATTACATTAAATATTCCTCTTTCCAATTTTCAAGGATACTATCCACCACCTCCAACGGTACCAGCTGGTGTGGCTCCCTGTGTTCCTCGCTTTGTGAGGTCCAATAATGTTCCAGAGTCCTCCCTCCCACCTGCTTCCATGCCATATGCCGATCATTACAGTACATTTTCCCCTCGAGATCGAATGAATTCTTCTCCTTACCAACCTCCTCCTCCGCAGCCGTATGGACCAGTTCCTCCAGTACCTTCTGGAATGTATGCTCCTGTGTATGACAGCAGGCGCATCTGGCGCCCACCTATGTACCAACGAGATGACATTATTAGAAGCAATTCTTTACCTCCAATGGATGTGATGCACTCATCTGTCTATCAGACATCTTTGCGGGAAAGATATAACTCATTAGATGGATATTATTCGGTGGCTTGTCAGCCACCAAGTGAGCCAAGGACAACTGTGCCTTTACCAAGGGTAAGTGAAGATGCTACTATAATGTAGTCATTAAGAGCCCAGTGTCTGGAGTCAAACCACCCAGGTATATATCCTGGCTCCTCCACTTACTAATTGTGTGACTTAAGGAAGTTACTTGACCTCCCTATGCCTCAGTTCTTTCATTCGTTTGATGGAAATAATAGTAGTACCTACCTCATAAGGCTGTTGTGAGAATTAAATCAGAAAATCAAACCTCTTAGAACTGGGCCTCATACATGTTAATGCTCAATAAATGTTATGTTCGGATAGGTAATTGTTGGGAAAGTAGAAAACTCTTAAAAATACAAGGTCAGGGCCTTTTTTCAGTATCACCACATACATACAAATGACTTTCCTAAACAAGAAAAGTGAATGCTCAGATTCTGCTTTTAACATCAGTTGAATAAATATTAACCATTTTTTTTAAGTGTATGGAGAATAGACTAGAGTGACTTTCCCTGCTGTATTTTTTTATCCCAACAATATCATAAACTGTTTACATCATTTTCACACAGTTAAATTTATTCACCACTCCCTAGATGATTAAGATTGTTTCTTTTATCCCCCATTAGGAACCTTGTGGTCATTTGAAGACCAGTTGCGAGGAGCAGATAAGAAGAAAGCCAGATCAGTGGGCACAGTACCACACTCAGAAAGCACCTCTTGTCTCTTCAACTCTTCCTGTGGCAACACAGTCACCAACACCACCTTCTCCTCTATTCAGTGTAGACTTCCGTGCGGATGTAAGAAAGGTTTTAATTACTTAATGTTGCAGGGATAGGTCAAACAGCTGACTTCAAATTACGCATTCAAACCAGGAATAGCTATGTTGGATATTTTGCAGTGGTTTGGTGTGCAGTTTAGTTTAGTTCAGTAAACACTGAATATATATGCACAATGGCTAGGTGTTATGAGACTCTGAAGACTGTTAAGGCATAGTCCTTTACCAGGAATTCAAAATCTTTCCAGTAGTGTAATTATTTTATGGTTTTTTATTAATAGTGTGATTTATATCTATCATTTATTGAGCACCTACTCATGCCAACACTGTACTAAGCATTTGCATAAAGCTATTTTATTTAATTCTCACAAAAACCTTAGGGGGCAGGTATTTTCTATATTTTACAGGGTAGGAATCTTACTTACAGAAGTGATTTGCCCAAGATCTTTCAGCTGTAAATAGCTGGGGTTTGAATCCTGTGCTGTCTGAGGTATTTCTTCACTACTTCATAAGAGATGCAGAAATACCTACAGTATTATTTATGCTCTTTACATCACTGTTAATTATTGTTCTTGGCATTACAAAATAAGTTTTTGTACCAGGATGATTTTAATTTAATCTGGTGTTTTCAGTACTGTTATATTTAGAGTAAACCATTAATTTCTTTTTTAAGTTTTTTCTGGTTTATTCCCCACCCCCAAAAGTTCTGATATTAAAATTTTTAAAATATTTTCATTATAAAAAATTTCAAACATATACAGCTATAGAGAGAATAATATGATAAACTCCATGTACCCAACACCCAGGTTCCATAGTTATCAACTCAGTCAGTACTGTCTTATTTGTACCCCCTCTTCCCGTTGAATTGTTTTGAGGTAATCCTAGGCATTATATTTTTTAACCCATAAATATTTCAATAAAGCATTGAAATTTTAAACTAGATCCAAATTGGTCTTGTCAAACTTAGACTTCTTCAAAGCAGGTAAATATGTTGACAACAGAGTGACAGAGCTGCCACTTGCTTGCTAGATGCCACTTCTGTTTTCTTTTTTGGTATACAATGTATGCTTCAGGAAGTGAGTATTTCCCTGAGACTCAGATCTGCTGAGTTTGACTTGAGAAAAGTTATTTAACTTTTTTGGCCTTGAGTTTTTAAATCTGAATAATTAGTAAACTAGATTTAATGATTCGTATAACTTTTGTATTCTGGTCCTGTAAGTATTCCTTATTCACAGTCCCTTTAAAATTTATTTATTTCCCCTTTAGCTCCAGAGCCTTCTTTGAATTCCTTTTGTTATTTGATACTGCATAATTTATCAGTTATATTCCCTTATTTGCACATGTCATTCTTTTTCTCAAGAAAATTATAAACACAGCTTGGTGTAGTGGCTCATGCCTATAATCCCAGCACTTTGGAAGATCGAGGTGGGTGGATTGCTTGAGCCCAGGAGTTTGATACCAGCCTAGGCAATATGGCAAAACTTCACCTCTACTAAAAATACAAAAAATTGTCTGGGCATAGTGGCGCATGCCTATAGTCCCAGCTACTTGGGAAGCTGAGCTGGGAAAATCACCTGAGCCTGGGAAGTCGAGGCTGCAGTGAGCTGGGATCACCCCACTGCACGTTAGCCTGGGCGGTAGGAATGAGACTCTGTCTCAAAAGAAAAAAGAAAATTATAAACTTCTTTAGGATATGGACTGTGACCTCTGTGTGTATCTATGTATTTGTTTTCTCTTACTTTTTTTTTTCTTGGAGCACCCCATACCATTTAGTAGCATACTATAAATGTTAGTTAATTGGTTTTGATAGTATTAGTCAAATGTTCCATATGAGCACTTAAAGGACAAAGTGAAAAGAGAAAGCATGCCATTTTCTATTGTAAAAATACCATTTGTTGCTTATTACAGTTTTTTACATTAGTTATTGAAAGAGTGTAATTGTTTGCTATGAAGTCCTCTGAATTCTATAATAGTTCCTTTATAGTAGTTACAAGCTTGTAAATTTAAGCTTCTTACTAATTGGCTTTATTTATTTATTTTTTTTTAACCAGTTCTCAGAGAGTGTGAGTGGTACAAAATTTGAAGAAGATCATCTTTCCCATTATTCTCCCTGGTCTTGTGGCACCATAGGCTCCTGTATAAATGCCATTGATTCAGAGCCCAAAGATGTAATTGCTAATTCAAATGCTGTGTTAATGGTATGATTTTGCTGGGGTTGCAGGGGTTGGAGGTGAGAGATGATGCATGTTCACTCACGTTGTAGAATGAATGTTTTCTATTCATTCGTTCATATTGTTGCCTTATAACTCATTAGTAGCAGCAGGGTTATATTTAGGTAAGTCTGAAATAAATTATATTTAATGTTTAGATTATTTGAACATTGGTGGTTTAATGGTAGTTTGTTGGATTATCATTGAGTCTAGAGCTAGTTTTAAATTAACCAAAAAACCTAGTTACATGTCTTTTGATAGCGTATATTTACTAGCTGAAGTAATAGCCAACAGTCCTTTTGTTGATTTTCTTTGGTTTACACAGGACCTGGACAGTGGCGATGTTAAGAGAAGAGTACATTTATTTGAAACTCAGAGAAGGACAAAAGAAGAAGATCCAATAATTCCCTTTAGTGATGGACCCATCATCTCAAAATGGGGTGCAATTTCCAGATCTTCCCGTACAGGTTACCATACCACAGATCCTGTCCAGGCCACTGCTTCCCAAGGAAGTGCGACTAAGCCCATCAGTGTATCAGGTAATCTATTTAGATAATACCTAGCCTGATATGTTCTAAGCACTATGCTTTTTCTTTTTTTTTTTTTTTTTTTTTAATTGAGACAGAGTCTCACTCTGTTGCCCAGACTGGAGTGCAGTGGTGCGATCTCGGCTCACTGCAACCTGTGTCCTGGGTTCAAGTGATTCTCCTGCCTCAGCTCCAAAGTAGCTGGGATTACAGACGTGCACCACCACGCCTGGCTAATTTTTGTATTTTTAGTAGAGAGTATTTTGTATTTTAGTTTCGCCATGTTGGCCAGGCTGGTCTGGAACTCCTGGCCTCATGTGATCCACCTGCCTAAGCCTCCCAAAGTGCTGAAATTACAGGTGTGAGCCACTGTGCCCGTCCTAAGCACTATGCTTTTTAATCCCCAGCTTGTGAGATGGAAAACATTTCCCTCCATTTAACAACCATGGGAAACTCAGAATTAGGTGGTTTAACCAGCATCATATGGCTAGTGGGATAAAGTACAGATCTATTTTGAGAAGTATACATTCATATCAGTACACTAATTTGTCACTTTTTTGACCATTGTTTCATTCTACATGTCTGTAGATTATGTCCCTTATGTCAATGCTGTTGATTCAAGGTGGAGTTCATATGGCAACGAGGCCACATCATCAGCACACTATATTGAAAGGTAACGTTTTTCTTAATTCTATAGGATTCTCCATTCTCAGACTTGTATGTATCTTAAGAGTACACATCCTACCCCCAGTTCATGAAATGTGCTTTGCTTGTCTGAGCTATGTAACAAATTTCTGAAAAATATTTGCATTTAAATTTGGAATGACTGAAGTTTTCAGGGTTGATCTGTCACATAAAACATATGGTTATTACTGCTTTTGTTGCTTCATTGACTTAACTTTTATTACAGTAAACATATTTCTCTTTAAAGGGACAGATTCATTGTTACTGATTTATCTGGTCATAGAAAGCATTCCAGTACTGGGGACCTTTTGAGCCTTGAACTTCAGCAGGTAGGCTCTGTAACTTAGCTATGAATTTTTAAAAAATAGAATGCCAGTTGAAAGCTATGGTTGGAAGCTAACTTTACTTTTCTTTCCTCCTCATATAGGCCAAGAGCAACTCATTACTTCTTCAGAGAGAGGCCAATGCTTTGGCCATGCAACAGAAGTGGAATTCCCTGGATGAAGGCCGTCACCTTACCTTAAACCTTTTAAGCAAGGAAATTGAACTAAGAAATGGAGAGGTAAAGAAACTGAATCTTTCGGCTTCATGCTTAATGTATTTGTTTTCTGCTGCTGCATCTTGGTTATACCATTACTGAGTGTATTTTGGTGTGCCTATATCTCTGATAGATGATCGATTGCTTTTAAAACTCATAATAGAAATAAAATTGTAGTCCTAGATTTCTTAAATAATTATTTAACTAGATCATTGAAAATTTTTTTTTTTTTTTTTGGAGATGGAATCTTGCACTATTGCCTGGAGTGTAGTGGCACAATCTCGGTTCACTGCAGCCTCTGGCTCTCAGGTTCAAGTGATTCTCCTGCCTCCCGAGTAGCTGAGATTACAGGCACCCACCACCATGCCCAGCTAATTTTTCTATTTTTAGTAGAGACAGGGTTTCACCATGTTGCTGGTGAACTCCTGACCTCAAGTGATCTGCTTGCCTCACCTTCCCAAAGTGCTAGGATTACAGGTGTGAGCCACCGTATCTGGCTGATTATTGGGATTTTTTATTTTAATTTAAAAGGGAAGCCCCAGGTTCCACAGGTATAAAATCAGTATTTTTCTTAGTTACAGAGTGATTATACAGAAGATTCAACAGATACTAAACCTGATAGGGATATCGAGTTAGAGCTTTCAGCACTTGATACTGATGAACCTGATGGACAAAGTGAACCAATTGAAGTAAGTGCCACAATTAGATAATTGAGAGGCTTTGTTCAATTGAAAATTTAAAAGTATAAAATACTTTGATACTGAAGGATTGACATTTTATTTTCTTAGGAGATCCTGGACATACAGCTTGGTATCAGTTCTCAAAATGATCAGTTGCTAAATGGAACGGCAGTGGAAAATGGGCATCCAGTGCAGCAGCACCAAAAGGAGCCACCAAAGCAGAAGAAACAGAGTTTAGGTGAAGACCATGTGATTCTGTGAGTGTTAGACAGAAAATTCATAAACAGTGGGCATAGGACATAATAAAGAGAAAAAAATGTTAAATTCATTTTTGGTTTTATGCTGTAAGGGGAAGACCTTTTGTGGGCAATGATTTGGTCAGTCTGAATTTTGAGGGGAGAAAAAGTAAAATTGAACTAACAAAGCAGTCCATTTTGGTAGCCTGAAACTTGCTTTTTGTTGAGATAAAGTTGTTTTTTTTTTTTTTTTTTTTTTTTTTGAGACGGAGTCTCGCTGTATCACCAGGCTGGAGTGCAGTGGCGCGATCTCAGCTCACTGCAAGCTCCGCCTCCCAGGTTCACGCCATTCTCCTGCCTCAGCCTCCGAGTAGCTGGGACTACAGGCGCCCGCCACCACGCCCGGCTAGTTTTTTGTATTTTTAGTAGAGACGGGGTTTCACCATGTTAGCCAGGATGGTCTCGATCTCCTGACCTCGTGATCCACCCGCCTCGGCCTCCCAAAGTGCTGGGATTACAGGCTTGAGCCACCGCGCCCGGCCTGTTGAGATAAAGTTAATCTGTGTTCCAGCATCAGGTTATGCTTCTTTAATCTGGTTGCCAGATTTCTAGATTACAAAATGGAGAATGAAAACCTGGATTAATGGTTTCTCTTTTTGAAAATCATGTTAAGATTTTCTCAGCTAGGCCAGGCGCAGTGGCTCATGGCTGTAATCCCAGCACTTTGGGAGGCTGAGGTGGGTGGATCACAAGGTCAGGAGTTCAAGACCACCCTGGCCAACATAGTGAAACCCTGTCTCTACAAAAATACAAAAAAGCCAGGCATAGTGACAGGCACCTGTAGTCTCAGCTGCTTGGGAGGCTGAGGCAAGAGAATTGCTTGAACCCAGGAGGCGGAGGTTGCAGTGAGCCAAGATCGTGACACTGCACTCCAGCCTGGGCAACAGACTGAGACTCCATCTCAAAAAATATATATATATATAGTTTAAAGTCATACAAACTGTTAAGTTGAAGATTTAAGCCCATATTTTGGGCAGTAATTATTCCAAATGGCAGTATTATAGCCAAGAAAAAAATTATATATAAAATATTTTTATTATATAATTATATATAAAATATATATAATACATTTATAATATATATTATATATAAATATATATAAAAATATATATATATCTTTTTTTTTCTTGGATAATACTGCCATTTGGAATAATTACTGCCCAAAATATGGGCTTAAATCTTCAACTTAATAGTTTGTATGGCCTTAAACTAACTAGTATTTTAATTTTCATCATAACTTTTAGAAAATAGAACATTTCAGGCCAGGAGTAGTGGCTCACGCCTATAATCCCAGCACTCTGGGAGGCCAAGGCAGGCGGATCGTTTGAGGTCAGGAGTTCTAGACCAGCCACCGTGGTGAAACCCCGTCTCTACTAAAAATGCAAAATAGCTGAGTGTGGTGGTACACGCCTGTAATTCCAGCTAGTTGGGAGGCTGAGGCAGGAGAATTGCTTGAACCCAGGAGGCGGAAGTTGCAGTGAGCCAAGATCATGCCACGGCACTCCAGCCTGGGCAACAGAGGGAGACTGTCTGAAAAAAGGAAAATAGGACTTTTCAAGTTACTTCTGATACTTCTAGTGATAAAGACATCTCTTTGCTAGGGACTCCTAAAGTTTGATGTAGCTTTCCTTAAGTATGTATAGTTACCCTTAAAAGTTTTCACTTAAAGCTAACTTGTTTTTAATGTCATTTCTTTTTTCTCAGGGAGGAACAAAAAACAATTCTGCCGGTAACTTCTTGCTTTAGCCAGCCACTCCCAGTGTCTATTAGCAATGCAAGTTGCCTCCCCATCACCACGTCTGTCAGTGTTGGCAACCTCATTCTGAAAACTCATGTTATGTCTGAAGATAAAAACGACTTTTTAAAACCTGTTGCAAATGGGAAGATGGTTAACAGCTGAAAAGAGGTTCATCTTTCAAATTTGTGACCACACCATGGAAGCATTTACACTAGCTTTTTATATATATAATATATATTATATAATGTATATTTTTTTTAAAAAAAGATATTACTGGGGGCATCCATTTCCTGTGGACTCTTTGATACTTCAAGCCCTCTTGCATTAGCATTATGAAAAAAAAAAAAAGAAAATTTACTTTACTAGGGTAACATGTTCACTTTCCAGAAGTGATTGGAATTTGGACAACATTTAACTTAAGCTTCAAGCAGCTTTTTATGAGTTTGTAGCAATCCGGTGCAGTAACTGAGCCATTTCCTATTTTAAATGGCTTCTATAGAAAATTAACAACTCAGTTATTAAACTAGCAGGATCCTACAATGATACATCTAGTGAAAGTAGACTTAGTTAACTTATTTATTTCTATTTTATGTTTCACTGAGAGAAGTTTCCATCTCATTCCAGCTGCTTTATTTATCTTTTTCATGGAACTTTGCATGGATTTCTTTTTCTTTTTTTAATTTTGAAGAGTGGAGTTAGATGTTCTTACCATAGAATTTTACAGGGTTATATACAGCTTTCTTTACTGCATTATATGTAGGAGTGTGGTGCAGTGCTTTTATCTGTAGCATATAATTTTTTTTAATTTTCCATTTTTCAAGAGTAGTTTCTGCTTTGTTAATATTTATACACAGGCTACTTGTTGAAGTAATTAATTAAAAATATAACCAAGTGCCTAAGTCTTTCAGCTGATGTACTAGATATTAAATTCTCCTAAGTTATGCAGAATCGTTTTTACAATTTTGATAAATTATGCACTAATGTAATGGCAGTTTTTTAAAATGCAGATTTAAGCCTGTACATTATTGAATCTGATGACTTGGCAAAAGAATCAGGTGCTTTCAGCTTTCTTGAGAAAACCCTGTATGTAGCGTTTGCACTGACTAACAAGATGGTATTGCTGGGTTTTTAATTTAAACTAATTAATTTGGATGTTCATTGCATTATCTTGGTTAAATATTGTTTATTGTTACTTCATGTTGGGATTTAGTTTTTCTTGTTTTTTGACTGTTAGGTTGATAAGACTATGAACCATGTAATAGTAGAACATTGGCTAACATTTATTCATACTTAGAAACATGAATAATTTCTGCCTTGCTAAAATGTGACTGAAATGGTTTTGACTTGGCATCTGAAAGTATACAATGTGTTCAACAAGTCATGCCTCAGATTTGTGGGAGGTATTGTATCGAAACCTAAATTTCAGTTAACATTTGAAAAGAAAAGCTGGGCATTCCTTCCTGGTGATCTTTACCTATAGTTTATCTGTTTTTCTTTTGTTTCTTTAAGATTAGTTTGACTTTTATTATTATTTTTTTAATTAACTTCTGTGAAGTTGTTTACTCTGAAAATTGTACTGGAATATTTTAAGCCAAGCTGATCTTTCACCAGGTGTACTGTATGTAAGGGCTTTTCCTGCTAGCAAGATGCTTAAACAGGATCATGTTATTGGTCGTCTGAGCTATTTAGTTGTTTTACAAAACCACAGCATTGTATCAGATAAGATTTTGATAAAAAGTTTTGTGCACATTTCCAGGGGCGGGAGGGTTGACATTTCCCTGAAATTTCTTGATTAGAATGAGTAAATACTGGTGTTTGATACCTGTCTTAATGAACATGCTCATAAGGTGACTGATAAGTTGTAAATATACCTGAGAAACAAAGGGGTAGTTTTGATATTCTGGTGTCAGTATGGAAGATCTTACACATTTATTTAATACTCAAATGTATGAAGATGTTTGTTTGTAGCATAACAACAGCACAGTAGCCTTGACTTAGTTTCCTTTGGTTAGTACTGTACCTTTTTGCCATGGCCAGTGCTCCCCATCCCTATGAAGACATTTTATTTATTTCACTCTGTAACCTGAAATGAATAGGAACAAGGGTTTTAAACCATGTTACATTAACTTATTTCTGACATTATAAATTAGCCTAGAATATTACAGGAACATGATTGTTATATAATTTATATCAGAACCTTTCTATAAATATGTGCTTCTTACATTTGAAATGCTTCCAATGTACTTTATTTGCTGTTTGTAATTCCAAAAAGGATATGCAAACCAGTCTGTCTATTTCATGGATATTTAATAGTGAGATCTTCCATGTTGAAGGTAATGTATTTTTTTTTAAGATTTTAAAATTGCTATTTTGTTACAAAATAGAGACCTATTAACAGTTTGAGAGCTCCTTATGTGCCCTCAGGGAAAGAACCCTCTGTGCAACAGAACTACACAAAACATCTTCAGCACGTTCTGAGGGTGAATATATACTACATAAATTGATCTTGTGTATTTAACCTTATCTTTTTAATTTTAAAATTGAAATTTTGAAACTTGGTTGTGCTCTGCTGGAGGGGGTTGGGATAAACTGCTTAAATGTTTGCCTACTTGTCCAGTGAAATTACATTTGCATCAGTATATGTATATACCTGCCAACCTTATTGGTATGTCTCAGAGCGTTTATATTAAAGTAATGCTTGTCTTGCAGCAGGTGATCCCATAAAACAATAACTCCCTGTTCTTAAAAACTTACTCTCTTTTTCACTAACAACATAGGAATTGTTTCTGTGTTGAGATTATTCTGTGTTGCATCCATTCTGTGTAGTGGTCACCTTCTGTCTGTCATGGTGGGTTTAATGTGAAGTAAAACCATTGGTTCTCTGCCACTTTTGAAGAAAGGGCAGTTCATCTGATCCTTCTTCAGAATGGTACCTACTGATATCATCGAGGAAAATGTTACAAATCAGACCTAGAATATGACTTTTTACAATTGAGGCATTTCCTGTCATTTGGCCGCCTTACCAACAAGATGTGATGTACAAATTTGGAATCAAAGGATACAAAGCAACAAGAGAGGAAATGTGTAATGGGGGTAACAAAACTGCATATGTTACCTATTGTCTAATCAGAAAAAAAAAGTCTGAGGTCTGGAATGCAAGAAAGTTGTGGTTATTTTCTTTCATTTTTTGTTTTTGTTTTTTAATTTCTAAGTTCCATTCTGAAGTCCATGTGCCCCATTCAGTTACTGTGGTTGTAGCATCAGTTTTTTGTGGTTTCATTTCATTTTATGAATACAGAGGAAGTTACTTATATATTTTTTCTATTTGGTACCTGAACAAAGCAGATTCCCTTGCCTTTGCTGCCATGTCTTATGTTCAATGCCACGTGATAAACCAGTGTCATACATGAAAGTTGTGCATTGTAATTTTCAAAAAAAGGGAGTTCATTAGGCCAGTGGCACTGACTTTTCCCTCCCATCGTAGCTATTTATTCTAGTAAGAGGATAATAAAAGAAATTTCCTATGCAAGAACTGAAATTTTCCATTTGTATGGATCTAGTCACTTTCATTCAGATTTCAAGTTGAGGTTAAGTATATAAAGCATATCCCAATTTTATATGCTGCCTTGAGAAAATTACAGGATGCATAGCAATTTGTAGGTATTTCAAATGGGATCATTTAAACATTTGAAAAATTATTTTAAAAACCATCTAGCTTGCTTTTGGATTTTAGACATTAAAGCCTGTGTTGTCTTGTTAACAGGGGTGGAATTTATAACAACCAGATTCAGCATATGATTTCACCTTTGAATCTGAGTATTTCTTCCCTATCTTCTTTGAGTCATTTTCTGAGCAGACTGTCACCAGTATTGATAACTAAGCATTAAAGGGAAAAGTTGCATTGCAACTATGCATTGGTTTCCTGGAAGAACTTTTGTTTTAATGAATGAAGAGGCTTGATGGGATCACTTACTGTAACTCCTTCTACATAAGGACCCCTTCTGCAAGCAGAACACAAAAGAACATGCTCAAGGACTATCCCATTTTCTGGATAAATTGAATAAGTTTGCTAGTAACGTCTTTATACTGCGACCTCCTTGTATCCCTTTGCTGGCAAGGGAATACAAGGCGTCAAGGCCACAGATCAAAACACCCCACATTTGAGTGGAGTCTTATTTTTACTCCAAGAGCAGTTATTCTCCTTGAGTCTAAAATTGGCAGTTTTTCCTTTTTTTTAATAAAATTTTTAAAATATCCCCAAACCAGTGGAACACAGACACTGGCTGTACTTAGTACCAAAAGCCAAGGTCATTTGCACATATTCCATCAACCTGTCAAGAATTAGGCCTCACTTTATAACCCAAGGCATGGAAGTGCATGCATTCTCTTAGCTGGGCAAACAATTATACTGTAGTTGTGATACAACACATGTGGCTTTTATTTGTACTGCACATATCCACTGTACAGCCACTTGGGAGTATCGTGGTTAGCTTGCAGCAACTGCTGTCTGCATTTATACTGTTTATTGCATATTCTTTTCCCTGGAAGTGAAAGAGAAATGTTTTTCTTGTTGCATTGATTACATTTTATAAATTTGCTTAGCTGGAAAGTTTGGGAAAAGAGGCCTGTTTGTCAATTGTACAACCGATTGTGAAGCTCTAGTGTGAATATTTTTACGTCTGTATTAGACATTTTCTTTGCAAATCTATTGTTCGATTGAAATGTAAATGAAATTAAAGATGGTGTACACCCATCATGTAAAAAGCAGGCACCATCTCTAAGATGGATTTAATGCTCATTTTTAAGGCATATACTCAGCTTCTATTTAAAACTATAATTTAAAATAATTCTGTACAATGAAATGGGGAATATATATGGGAATAAATTCTATTCCATTTATTTCAATTTGAATTTCCAAATCGTAATGTTTCCCTTTGTGCTATAGGAATAGGATTAAATGGGGGAAGACTAGGATTTATAAGGCCTGTATATGGGGGGAGGGCAGAGATGGAACAATGAGGGTTGTGATGATAGTGAATAGCAAGGAGTGAATTCTGTGTGTTTTTGCTGTAGCACTGAAGTGAAGAGATATTAGCTTTGGCTGTTCACAAAATAGAGCATCATGATTTTCAGTGTTTGAGAGAAAATTGATGGAAAAAGTTTGCAGTACTTGACATGTATTTGCATGCACAAAATAAAATTATTTGTCCACCTTAAAAGTTGTTTGTTTAATGTCAATATTATATTAAGTTCATGGTATATTTTAGTTATCTAGATTTTCTTGGCATAGTTTTTGGCTTAACAGCTACCAGGCCACTCCTTGAGATTTAAATGATTACCTGCCTCATCTATATATCATACGGAAGGGTTTGAAAGAAATGAATAGACCCAAGGAGGTTGAGATATACCTTAATTCTATCAAGTCACTTCATTCAACACACAGCACTTTCTGTGTGGGAGATGAGGATGCAGGTAGTACTAAGTTTACTGTCTAGTGGGAAAAGCAGGACAGATACACAACTAATACAAAGTGATGTATCATAGAATTTTGAAGACAGTTCTGTGGACCTCAGCAGAGTGGCTTGGTCTAGACACCATTTTTATTGGGCCTCAAGTGGTTTTATTCATTCATTCAGCTGGTATATTTTAAACCCCTGTCTGCGCTGTTCGGTAAGGTTAAAGGTCCGTGAAACATGAGTTTCTTCTCTAGAAACAGTATGGAAAATCAGAAGACAAATTAGAATAATTCAGTGAACTATTCTTCTGATGTAGGGTGTAGGGAAACTCCAAAAGGAAATTAAGGGGTTAGTGGCAGTGGTGAGCAAAAGGAAGTACTTCTCTGTAAAATGACCTCCGGCTGTACTTTTAGCTACATGACATCGCACCAAGCAGAGATAAGTAGAGGAAGTACCCTGAGTTCCAACTCCACCTTCACAACAACCCACTCAATCTTGAATGATCATTCCTTGAAGTACTATCTTGGATAGAAAAGAGGAAAAAACAGGCTGGGCGAGGTGGTTCACACCTGTAATCCTAGCATTTTGGGAGGCCGAGGCGGCCGGATCACAAGGTCAGGAGATCGAGACCATCCTGGCTAACACGGTGAAACCTTGTCTATACTAAAAGTACAAAAAATTAGCCGAGCGTGGTGGCGGGTGCCTGTAGTCCCAGCTACTCGGGAGGCTGAGGCAGGAGAATGGCATGAACCTGTGAGGCAGAGCTTGCAGTGAGCCGAGATCGTGCCGTTGCACTCCAGCCTGGGCGACAGAGCGAGACTCAGTCTCAAAAAAAAAGGAAAAAAAACTACCGTCCTTTACTTTAGATGTTACAGCCCGTATCTTATGTTTGAGATGTTATATAACTTGCCCAGATGTTATAACTACAAAGTAGTAGAATCAGAATTCTGATTTGTCTGCCTCTTTTCTGCCTCTTTTCTACCTCCCAAGGAGGTGGTGGTGGTGATGGTGATCGGAACTTATATTGACCATAAGTGTTACAATGGAAGAGGTGTTTAAGGAATGGTGCTTCAGTGACTAATATAAATAGCCAACTCTTAGAGCACTTAGTATGTTCCAGGAACGGTTGTAAGTGCAATAATAATATCATGACTTAGGACCATAAAACTGAGGCAGAGATCATAGAGATTTTGCTCAATGTCACAGAAGAGGTAGGTAGGGACTTCCATGAAGGACAGCAAATACCATTCTAAAGAGACAATTTATATAATCTAAACAACTTGGGATTTTAGAAAGATCCCTTTAGCCATGGGGTGAAAAGTAAAGCTGGAGATAGACCAGCAGGGAAGCCAGGTCAGCAATCTAGGTAAGAAGTGTTGAGAGCATGGCCAAGCTGGGATGGAGGAAAAGAGATGGATTTAAAAAGTAAGAGACAGCAATTGACAGGATTTGTAGTGTAGGAAGTCTATTGGACATCTACCCAATCAATATAGGGGATTAAATTTGGCTTAAAATCCCAGACCCCATTGCTGAGAACAGTCCAATATTTGTAAAACGTGTAATCTTGTATACATCCTAAAGTATGTGACAACAGAGATCAGGAAGGAGGAAGAGGGTGAAAAACCATGGATGGGTGGTAAGGGAGAGGAAACTTAAGGAAATGAAATTCCAGGGAGATTTTATTTCCTTTATAATATCTGTTGAAATAATTATCATGCACATTAACAACGTTTCCCAGAAACCCATGGAGTATCTTCATGATTAGATCTTTCACTTCAGGTCTTTATTCAAAAGGCAGATCCAGTGAGAATCAGATGGAGGGTGCTATTTAAAATAGGTATTTAGGGCCGGCCATTGGTGGCTCACACCTGTAATCACAGCACTTTGGGAAGCCAAGGCGGGCAGATCACTTCAGGTCAGGAGTTAGAGCCAGCCTGGCCAACATGATGAAACCCCGCCTCTACTAAAAATACAAAAAAATTAGCCAAGCATGGTGGCATGCACCTGTAGTTCCAGGAACTCAGGAGGGTGAGGCAAGAGAATCACTGGAACCTGAAATTTGGAGGTTGCAGTGAGCCAAGATTGTGCCACTGCACTCCAGCCTGGGTGACAGTGAGACTCCTTCTCAAATTAATTAATTAAATAGATATTTAAATTCCAAGATTTTGGATAATATCAATTGAAGTTTTTTTAAAAAGTTTTATATTTTGAAATAATTGTAGATTCACAAGAAGTGCAAAAAAATTGTACAGAGGACCATATAGCTTCACACACTTTCTCCAATGGTAAAATGTTATATAACTATAGTATGTGTGTGTGTGTGTATATATATATATATATATCTTTTCTTTTCTTTTCTTTTCTTTTTTTTTTTTTGAGACAGGGTTTCGCTGTCACTCAGGCTGGAGTGCAGCAGTGGTGTGATCTGCAACTTTCGCCTTCCGGGCTTAGGTGATCCTCCCACCTCAGCCTCCTAAGTAGCTGGGACTACAGGTGCACATAACCTTGCCTGGTTAGTTTTTGTAGAGATGGGGTTTTGCCATGTTGTCCAGGCTGGTCCCAAACTCCTCAACCCAAGGGTTCTACCCACCTCAGCCTCCCAAAGTGCTAGGATTACAACCATGAGCCACCCAAGCCCAGCCCCTAATTATAATATTAAAACCAGGAACTTGACATTCCTACAATCCAGAGCTTATTTAGATTTCACCAGTTTCCCATGCACTCATTTGCATGCATGTGCATGTTCGTGTGTGTGTAAGTTCTATGTAGTTTTCACATGTAGATTTGTGGAACCACCACTACTATCAAGATAAGAACTGTTTCATCTCAGTGATCCCTCATGCTACCCCTTTATATCACATCCATTTTCCTTGCTTATCCCTATTCTCCCATCCCTAAACTCTGGCAACCACTAATCTCTTCTCCATCTTCATAATTTTGTCATTTCGGGAATGTTATATTACTGGAATTATACCATATGTAACCTCGAGATTGGCTTTTTTTTCACTCATCATAATTCCCTTGAAATTAATCTAAGTGGTTGCATGTATTAATAGTTTTTTCTTTATGTTGCTGGGTAATATGCCATGGTACATCCGTAGTACCATGGTATACTACATGGTATACTATACAGCATGGTAATGGTGTCTTTAGCCATTAACCCATTGAAGGGCATTTGGAATGTTTCAAATTTTTGGCTATTACAAATAAAGCTGCTATGAACATTTGTATGCACGTTTCTGTGTGGACGTTAAGTTTTTATTTCTGAAGGTTTTTTTTTTTTAAAAAATAGTGAATGAATTGGTATACTTTGTCTACCTCTGAAGGTAATCAATAAATTAGACTATAAGGTCTTAATTTGGAAATGGACAAATTCCTTAAAAATACAGTTTACCAAACTGGATACAAGATGAAAATAAAAATTGGAGTAACTCTTGTATTAATTATCTATTGGTATAACAAATTACCCTAAAACTTAGGGGCTTACCACAAAATTTATCACTTCAGTTTCTGTAGGTCAGAAATCTGGATATGACTTAAATAGGTGCTCTGCTTCAGGGTCTCTCACAGGCTGTAATCTAGGTGTTGGCTGGCACTCCAGTCATCTCACAGCCCAACTGGGGAAGGATCTGCTTCCAAGCTTACTCACGAGATTGTTGGCAGGATTCATTCAGTTCTTTATGCCCCTTGGAATGAGGGCATCAGTTTTTTGCTGGCTGGAGGCTGGAGGCTACTGATAGTGGTTTGGATGTTTGCCCCCTCCAAATCTCATGTTGAAATGTGACCTCATGTTGGAGGTGGGGCCTGGTGGGATGTATTGGATCATGGGGGCAGATCCCTCAAGAATGGCTTAGCACCATCCCCTTGTTGATGAGTGAGTTCTCACTCAGTTCATGCTAGATCTGATTGTTTAAAAGAGTGTTGTACTTCTGCACACCACACACACCTTGGTCCTGCTCTTGCCATGTGATACACTGGCTCCCCTTCGCTTTCCACCATGAATGTAAGCCTTCTGAGGCTCTCAACAGAAACTAAGCAGATGTTGGTGTCATGCCTGTACAGCCTGCAGAACTGTGAACCAAATTAAACCTCTTTTCTTTATAAAGTACCCAGTCTCAGTTATTTCTTTGTAGCAACACAAGAACAGACTAATACAGAACACTGGTACTGAGGAGTGTGGCATTGCTATAAAGATACTTGAAAATGTGGAAGTGGCTTTGGAACTGGGTAACAGGCTGAGGTTGGAAGAGTTTGGAGAGCTCAGAAGAACACAGGAAGACAAGGGAAATTTTGGAACTTCTTAGAGACTTGTTAAGTGGTTGTGACCAAATTGCCGATAGAAATGTGGATAGTGAAGTCCAGGCTGATGAGGTCTCAGATGGAAATAAGGAAGTCATTGAAAGCTGGAGTAAAGGTTACCCCTGTTATGCCCTAGAAAAGACTTGGCTGCATGGTGTTCATATCCCAGGGATCTGTAGAAGTTTGAACTTAAGAGTGATGACTTAGGGTATCTGGTGGAAGAAATTTCTAAGCAGCAAAGCATTCAAGATGTAGCATGGTTGCTTCTAACAGCCTATGATGAGATGTGGGAGCAAAAGAATGACTTAAAGTTGGAACTTATATTTAAAAGGGAAGCTGAGTAGAAAAGTTTGGAAAATTTGCAGACTGTTCCCTGTGGAAGAGGAAGAATCCAAGCAGGCTGCAGAACTACCACGTGCTAGAGAAATGAGCATGACTAAAAGGGAGCCAAGTGCTACTAAGAAAATGGGAGAAAGACCTGTATTACATTTCAGAGATGTTTGAGGCAGCCCCTCCAGTCACAGCCCAGAGGCCAAGGAGGAATGAATGGTTTCTGTGGTGAGGCCAGGGTGCTGCTGCCCTGTGCACTACTGCCCTGCACAACCTCAGTGGGCTGCTCCAGCTCCAGTCTTGGCTCAAAGGGCCCCGGCTATGGTTCCATCTGCCACTTTGGAGAGTGCAAGTTGCCCAAAGCCTTGGTGGCTTCCAAGTGTTGTTAAGTCTGCAGGCACATGGAATGCAAGAGTGAACGAAGCTTGGAGCTTCTCCCTAGATTTCAGAGGATTTATGGAAAAGCCTAGGTGCCCAGGCAGAAACCTGCTGCAGGACAGAGTCCCCAAAGAAGATACCCACTAGGTCAATGCCAAGGGAAAATGTGAGGTTGGAGGCCCCACACAGAGTCACCATTGGGTCACTGTCTTGTGGAGCTGTGGGAAGTGACTGCCGCTCTCTAGACCCAAGAATAGTAGAGCTACCTGCAGCTTGCATCCTGAGCCTGGAAAAATCACAGGTGCCCAACTCCAGCTGGTAGGGGAGTAGCCAGAGGGGCTGCACCCTGCAAAGCCACAGGGGTGAAGCTGATCAAGGCCTTGGGAGTGCACATCTTGCACCAGTGTGTCCGGGATGCAAGACATGGAGTCAAGGATGTGCGTGTGTGTGTGTGTGTGTGTGTGTGTGTGTGTGTGTATTTTTTTGACCTCTGAACTTTTTGTTGCCTTCTCGCTCCCCAAAGAGTACCCTGCTTCTGCTGGCTTAATGTCTCAGAACTTTGGTGTTGTTGGTCTCAGACACCACTTCGCCATCCACAATCTGGGTGGTGGTCTTTTGGATGTTTTGCATGGAATTGCTGCTGTCCAGGGCATCACCAAGATTGAAGTCCTTGCCATCTTCCAGCAGGCGGCAGTAGGTGGCAATCTCAGCCTCCAGCTTGACCTTGATGTTCAGCAGGGCCTCGTACTTCTGGGCCTGGCACTGCCCTTATACCCTGTGCCAGCTCTGACTCCAGGTGCAGCAGGATCCTGTTGAGCTGCTTCATCTGCAGGGCATAGTGAGCCTCCACCTCCCTCAGGCTGTTCTCCAAACTGGCCTTCAGATTTCTGAGTCCAGGTTGCTCTCCAAGGACTGGACTATACATCTTAGCTCCGTGAGCGTCATCTCAGCAGCTCCGACCTTGGCAGACTGCGTCATGACCACTGTGGTGCTCTCCTCAATCTGCTGGGACCATTACTTGTCTAGCTCCTTTTAGTTCTTCTGAGCCAGTTCACTGTATTGGGCCCAGATGTCTGCCATGATCTTGGTGAGGTCCAGAGATTTGGGGGCATCCACCTCCATAGTCAACCCAGAGCTGCAACCTGGGCTTATAGGCCTTTTACTTTCTCTTTGTGGTTCTTCATGAAGAGCAGCTCCTTCTTGAGAGCCTCGATCTCTGTCTCCAGCTGCAGCTGAGTGACACTGGTGTTATCAGTGACCTTGTGGAGCCCATGGATGCCACTCTCCACAGACTGGTGCATGGCCAGCTCTGTTTCATACTTGACTCTAAAGTAAGCCGCAGCAAGACGGGCACTGTCGATCTGCAGAACGATGCTGGCATTGTCCACAGTATTTGTGAAGATCTCAGCCCTCAGGCCCTCGATGGTCTTGAAGTAATGGCCCCGGTCTGTGGCCTGAGGTCCCTTCTTCTCCAGGTGCTCTCAGATTTTGCTCTCCAGCCTCTGGTTCTCAGTCTCCAGGCTCCTCACTCTGTCCAGGTAGGGGGCCAGGTGGTCATTCAGCTTTGCATGGTCTCCTTCTCGTTCTGGATGCTTCCCATTCCTGCCAGACCCCTGGCCATCCCTGTGGCCAGGACCCCAGACCCCAAGCCACCCCAGAAGGGGTGAAGCAGGACATACATGGAGATCCAGAAACCAGAGCCACCAGCACCTGCATAGATGTTGGCCTCTCTGCTGACTGGCCAGACACCGAAGCTGGGCAGCTGGACAGAGCCCAGGGACTGGTGGTTGGTGGGGAAGGTGGAGCGAGTGGTGAAGCTCATGCTGTCTGGGGAGGAAAGCGAGAGGACAGGAGTCAGTCTTTGTGGACTCTATGTGTGTTTTAGACAGGGTCTCATTCTGTTGCCCAGGGCAGTGGCGCAATCATGGCTCACTGCAGCCTTGACCTCTGGGGCTAAACTGATCCTCCAACCTCAGCCTCCTGGGTAGCTGGGACTACAAGGTGCACACCACCATGCCTGGATAATATATTTTTTAAATTTTTTGTAGAGACAGGTTTCGCGATATTGCGCAGGCTCAAGGATTATTTTGGAGTTGTAAGATTTAATATCTGCCCTGCTGAGTTTCAGACTTGCATGGGGCCTGTAGCCCCTTTATCTTGGTCAGTTTCTCCCTTTTGGAATGGGAATGTTTACCCACCATTGTTTTTTGGAAATAAATAACTCTTTTTGATTTTACAGATTCATAGGTGAAAGAAGGTGAGTCTCAGAGAAGATTTAGGACTTTTGATTTGATGTTGGAATGAGTTAAGACTTTGGGGGATTTCTGAGAAGGGATTATTGTATTTTGCAATGTAAGAAGGACATCAGATGTGTGTGTGTGTGAGTGTGATGGTGTCAGGGGAGGAATGATATGATTTGGATATTTGTCCCCTCCAAATCTCATGTTGAAATGTGACCTTGTGTTGGAGGTGGGGCCCAGTGGGATGTATTGGATCATGGGGATGGATCTCTCATAAATGGCTTAGTGCCATCCCTTTGGTGATGAGTTCTTGCTCAGTTCCTGCTAGATCTGGTTGTTTTAAAAGAGGGTGACACCTCCCCCACCGCCACCTTGCTTCTGCTCTCACCACGTGATATGCTGGCTCCTCTCTGCTTTCTGTCATGATTGTAAGCTTCCTCAGGCCGTCACCAGGAGCTAAGCAAATATTGGTGCCATGCCTGTACAACCTGCGGAACTGTGAGCCAAATTAAACCTCTTTTCTTTACCAGTAATCATTATTTCCTTACGTAGAAATACCAGTCTCAGGTATTTCTTTTTTTTTTTTTTTTTTTTTTTTTTTTTTTTTGAGACAGAGTCTTGCTCTGTCGCCCAGGCTGGAGTGCAGTTGTGTGATCTCAGCTCACTGCAACCTCCGCCTCCCAGGTTCAAGTGATTCTTATGCATCAGCCTCCTGAGTAGCTGGGACTACAGGTGCACACCACCACACCTAGCTAATTTTTGTATTTTTAGTAGAGATGGTGTTTCACTATGTTGGCCAGGATAGTCTCGATCTCCTGACCTTGTGATCCACCCGCCTCAGCCTCCCAAAGTGCTGGGATTACAGACATGAGCCACCGTGCCCGGCCATCTCAAGTATTTCTTTATAGCATCATAAGAAAGGACTAATACAGCTATTGTTAGTTTCTGGCCACATAAACCTCTTGTAGTGCAGCTCACAATATGGTAGAGTGGCTCATCCAAGCAGCAAGCAAGACAGACAACAGAGAGTGAGAGAGAGAGAGAGCATGCTAAAAAGACATCATGATCTTTTATAACCAAATTTTGGAAGCAACATCCCATTACTTTTGTGGTATTCTAATCCTTAGAAGCAAGGGAAAGCGATTACACAGGGCATGACTACCAGGAGGCGGGGAACTTTGGGAGTAGTATCACTCTGTGTCCAATCAGGAGGTAGAAACTACACAGTAAGTTATATGGGGTAAAGCTTAATATAAAGAATCATTAAATGCTAATAAATGACTACCAGCTAAAAGTAAATTCCTTATGGTACTCTATAGCTTAGGGAGAGTACCTAAGGAAACACAAACTTGGAAAGGGGTCCTCTTCTCAAGGCTGAAGGTCACACCTCAGAGAAGCTATAGTTCAGCCCAGAGGTCCGCTAGTTGGCCCAGGCTGGAACTAGTTACTGGCAGACAGAAAGCTACTCTCCAGGCAGCAGGAGAGGTACACAGGAGCCTGCAGAGAGAGTTGGCTGGTGGGGGACAGGAAACTGGTAGGGGACAGGAAGCCTTCAGAAAGCTAATTTTCACATTGAGAGGGCCACAGGAAAATTGTTGCTGGTCTAGACTGAGGTTGCAATGTCACCAAGGGACCATATGTGCTGGACACATGGCTGGGGAAGAGCTCCCCTGGATGTCCTTACATCCACATCACTGACCTACCACGAAACTGTAGGAAACAGTAGGAGAGCCCCTCCTCCTGCAATGCCCCTCCAGCGCCCTCTACTGAGAAAGCTCATCACTGTGCTCACTGCAAAGGAGAGAGATGCTTCACTGAATTCTATCCATTACTGAAGAGCATATATTTAAGGGGGATTGGGAGCAGAGGGGCAATACATTGATCATTAGCATAGGAGCCATTTTAGAAGCTGCCTGCCATAGCCCTATAACTACCAAAGACATTGAAATAATTTTGAAAAACCTTCCCACAAAGAAAACTCCAGGTCCAGATGGCCTCACAGGTTTATTCTATTATTAATAAATATTTAGGGAGAAATAATGCCAATTTTACAGAAGCTACTTCAGAAAGTGGAAGAGGGAACTTACAACTAGTTTTATTAGATAAACATAACCACAGAGTGACATTACAAAAAAAGAAAATCATAGATTAATAGCTCTCATGAACATAGATGCAAAAATCCTTAAAATATTAGTAAATCTAGCTATGTATATCAGATATAATACATCAAGTCCAAATAGTGTTTATTTCAGGAATGCAAGGTTGCTTTAGCATTTGAAAATCAATCTGTGTACTTGACCATATTAACAAAGTAAAGGTTATATTCTATTATTATAAGGTCTCTTAAAATTTAATGGTATTCCATTCTGATTGGCTTGTAGAAATTAAAAAATATATACATAAATAAGAAAAACTTTTTTTTTTTTTTTTTTTTTGAGATGGAGTTTCACTCTTTGCACCTAGGCTGGAGTGCAGTGGCATGATCTCGGCTCACTGTGACCTCTAACATCCACCTTCTGGGTTCAAGCGATTCTCCTGCCTCAGCCTTCTGAGTAGCTGGGATTACAGGTGCGTGCCACCACACCTAGCTAATTTTCTTTTGTATTTTTAGTAGAAATGGGGTTTCGCCATGTTGCCCAGGCTGGTCTCAAACTCCTGAGCTCAGGTAATCCCCAGCCTCAGCCTCCCAAAGTGCTCAGATTATAGGCATGAGCCACCAGTCCCAGCCTCAAGTATTTCTGAAAAAGAGATTTTACTTCTTAAATTTTAAAGGTGTGGGCTAAAGAAAAAGGTAGTTGCTAAAAGTATTGTTACTAAAACTATGAAAGCAGAGGTTTTCTGATTTTTTTTGATTTCTTAATCCAAACTTTTAAAAAAAGAAATTTAAGGCTGGGTGCAGTGGCTCACACTTATAATCCCAGCACTTTGGGAGGCTGAGGTGGGAGGATTGTTTGAAGCCAGGAATTTGAGACTAACCTGGGCAACATAGCAAGACCCCATCTCTACTTTAAAAAAAAAAAAAAAAAAAAAAAAGGACCAGTGCGATTACTCATGCCTGTAATCCCAGCACTTTGGGAGGCCGAGGTGGGTGAATCACCTGAGGTCAGGAGTTTGAGACCAGCCTGGCCAACTTGGTGAAATCCCGTCTCTATTAAAAATACAAAAATTAGCCAGGTGTGGTGATGGGTGCCTGAAGTTCCAGCTTCTCGGGAGGCTGAGGCAGGAGAATTGCTTGAACCTGGCAGGTGGAGGTTGCAGTGGGCTGAGATCATGCCATTGCACTCCAGCCTGGGTGACAGAGCAAGACTCTGTCTTAAAAAAAAAAAAAAAAGCAAGGCATGGTGGCTCATGCTTATCGTCCTATAGCTGCTTGAAGGCTGAGGGGGATGATCGCTTGAGCCCCAGAGGTTAGGCCACAGTGAGCTATGGTCATCCCACTGCACTGGGTGACATCCTGCCTGGGTGACAGAGTGTGACCCTGTCTCTGAAAAGAAACAAAGGGGAAAAATAGTAATTTAGTTGTTGCTTTTAGACAATCCAACATCTAAAAGAAAAAAAAAATTAACTTAAAAAATTAAAATTAAAGGCCATACCAAAGATACCGCTTTTTTTTTTTTTTTTTTTTTTTTTTTTTAAAGAGGGAGTCTCGCTCTATTACCCAGGCTGGAGTGGCACAATCTCAGCTCACTGCAACCTCCACCTCCTGGGTTCAAGCAATTTTCTTCCCTCAGCCTTCCGAGTAGCTGGGATTACAGGTGCGTGCCACCATAACCATGGCTGGCTAATTTTTATATTTTTAGTAGAGACAGGGTTTCACCATGTTGGCCAGGCTGGTCTCAAACTCCTGACCTCAGGTGATCTGCCTGCTTCAGCCTCCCAAAGTGCTGGGTTTATAGGTGTGAGCCACTGCACCAGTCAAGATACCACTTTTAAAATTTCAAAAAAAATTGAGAGAGAGAGAATCTGACTATTATATAAGGAAGTGGTTCTTATCTTTACTGGTTTTCTCTTCATTAACACAAAAAAAGGTTTTTAGGCTGGGCATGGTGTGGCTCACGCCTGTAATCCCAGCACTTTGTGGTCAGGGGTTTGACACCAGCCTGACCAACATAGTGAAACCCCGTCTCTACTAAAAATACAAAAATTAGCTGGGCGTGGTGGCGCGTTGTCTGTAATCAGGAGCGCATGCTACTCAGGAGGCTGAGGCAGTGCTATACACACACCATACACACACCACCACCACCACCACCAGAGAAGGAAAGTTAGAGTGAGAGAGAAAGAGAAACAAGGGAGGGGAAAGGACAAGAGGAGAGGGAGCAGAAAAGGGAGAAGGGAAGATAAAGGAAGGGAGAAGGAAGGGAAGGAAAAGAAAAGTAAAAGAATTAAGGAAATGAAGAAAAAGAAAGAAAAGACAACACAGATGGACAAGTTGTTTATCTCAAACAGTCCTCAACTGGTTTGCTGTCATTCAAAATCATCTCTGGACCTTTAATTCTTATATAAAAAAATAAGGCGCCAGGCTGGAGTGCAGTGGCACGATCTTGGCTCATTGCAACCTCTGCCTGCTGGACAAATTTGTTCTAAATTTACAAAAATATTGGTGGAAAAAATTTAACATGAGAAACTCAATGTAAGACCAAATCTTGTTTTACCTCTGTTATGATTTGGAAAAACTGTAAGAGTAGAGCAAGCCTTGGAACTCATGCTTCAAGGAATTTAATCATTTATTTTATCTATCTATCTATCTATCTATCTATCTATCTATCTATCTATCTATCTATCTATCTATCTATTTATTTTTTTGTGTGAAGACGGAGTCTCACTCTGTCTCCCAGGCTGGAGTGCAGTGGCACGATCTCAGCTCACTGCAACCTCCTTCTCCTGGGTTTAGGTGATTCTCCTGCCTCAGCCTCCCAAGTAGCTGGGATTACAGGCATGCTCCACTCTGCCCAGCTAATTTTTGTATCTTTAGTAGAGATGGGGTTTCACCATGTCAGCCAGGCTGGTCTTGAACTCCTGGCCTAAAATGATCTGCCCGCCTCAGCCCCGAATGGTGGGATTACAGGCATAGGCCATCGTGCCTGGCCTATTAATCATTTATATATGAATTTCATTCAGTTATTTCAAAATTTTAAATATGTTTAAAAGTAGTCTATAAATCTGGTTGGATTAAGGTTTTCCCTCGCTTAAAGATAAATGCTTTAGCCGTCACAAAACAGCTCATGGGTTGTTTTCCCCACTAGGGAATACCTTTAATATACTCTACTGATAAACAGCCCAACAAAAACCTTACAGTAGTGGTAAAATGCCTTTAAAACTATAAATTACATATGGCATATGGTACTCTCATTAAACAGAAACTTCATTATCCACATCATTCCACATTTCTTTTTTTTTTTCTTTTTGAGATGGAGTCTCACTGGCGCCAGGCTGGAGTGCAGTGGCACGATCTCGGCTCATTGCAACCTCTGCCTGCTGGGTTCAAGTGATTCTCCTGCCTTAGCCTCCCAGGTAGCTGGGATTACAGGCATGCGCCACCACGCGCAGCTAATTTTTGTATTTTTAGTAGCAACGGGGTTTCACCATGTTGGCCAGGATGGTCTCGATCTCTTGACCTCGTGATCTGCCCACCTCGGCCTCCCAAAGTGCTGGGATTACAGGCGTGAGCCACCACGCCCGGCCCATTCCACGTTTCTAACAGGAAAAATGAGTGGTCCTGTTGAATATTATTAGATAGCTAACTCATGTACACAGACATATTCCTGACAGATGCAAGCTACATTCCTAACAAAGACATCACTATATCTATACAACCAGGAGACTGAATATATTAAACGGTCTGAATTTGAGACCAACCTGGGCAACATAGCAAGACCCCATCTCTACTTTTTTTTTAAAAAAAGGTTGAATATGGCCGGATGCAGTGGCTCACGCCTGTAATCCCAGCACTTTGGGAGGCCAAGGCGGGTGGATCACTAGGACAGGAGATCGAGACCATTCTGGCTAACACGGTGAAACCCTGTCCATCTCTACTAAAAAATATAAAAATTAGCCGGGCATGGTGGCAGGCACCCGTAACCTGCGAGGCGGAGGTTGCAGTGAGCCGAGATTGTGCCACTACACTCCAACCTTGGCAACAGAGCAAGACTCTGTCTTAAATAAATAAATAATCCAGTGTCGGGCAGTTTTTTTTTTTTTTTTTTTTTTTTTTTTTTTTTGAGACGGAGTCTCGCTATGTCGCCCAGGGTGGAGTGCAGTGGCCGGATCTCAGCTCACTGCAAGCTCCGCCTCCCGGGTTTTTAAGCCATTCTCCTGCCTCAGCCTCCCGAGTAGCCGGGACTACAGGCGCCCGCCACCTCGCCCGGCTAGTTTTTTGTATTTTTTTTAGTAGAGACGGGGTTTCACCGTGTTAGCCAGGATGGTCTCGAACTCCTGACCTCGTGATCCGCCCGTCTCGGCCTCCCAAAGTGCTGGGATTACAGGCTTGAGCCACCGCGCCCGGCCAAGGGCAGTTCTTTATAGCAGTATGAAAACGGACTTATTAATACAATGTTCTTGAATGGGTATGTGTTTGTGTGTGTTATTTTTTTACTCCTCTGAGGGCCTCAACAAACAGCCTCTCCGAAAAACAGGCAGGTACGGAAATTTGCAGACAATGTCAGGTGGTCCTAGAACCACAAATTAAGAGCCCTATTTTAAACAGTGTATCTTTCTAGAATATTTTCTATGATCCAATTTACCCAAAGCTTTCTATGAGCAACTTCACGGTTGTGTATTGGATACTTCAGCAAGGACTCAGAATTTGAAATCATTTTAGGTTTTAACAAAGTTGCAAAAACAGACAACAAGGTATGCCTGAGGAAAAAGAAAAAAAAGTTGCAAAATACCATAGTATGACCTTACTCTGGAAAAAGAAAACAAAGTTGAAAAAATAGGATAGTGTTTCCCTAGATTCTTTATCTAATAGAATCTCCAAAAGTTAACATCATACATAGTATAATTATTGAAACTATTGACACAAATACTACTAATAGGAATTAATAGACTTTACTCAAATTTTGTCAGTTGTCCCATTCATGTCCTTTTTTTCTTTTTTGAGACGAAGTCTCACTCTTGTCCCCCAGGCTGGAGTGCAGTGGTGTGATCTCTGCTCACTGCAACCTCCGCTTCCGGGTTCAAGCGATTCTCCTGCTTCAGCCTCCCAGTAGCTGGGATTACAAGTGTGCGCCACCACACCTGAGAAATTTTTGTATTTTTAGTAAAGACGGGGTTTCGCCATGTTGGCCAGGCTGGTCTCGAACTCCTGACCTCAGGTGATCCACCCGCCTTGGACTCCCAAAGTGCTGGGATTACAGGAGTGAATCACCGCTCCCGGCCCCATGTCGTTTTTCTATACCAGGAGCCAATTCCGGATTTCACATTACGTTCCTGCTCTGGCACCCAGGCTGGCATCGAAGTCCTGGGTGGAGCGATCCTCCCGCCTTAGCCTCCTGCTTAGCTGGGACTACAGGCGCGCGCCACCACTCCTGGCTGCTGTTGCTTTAAAATGGTGAAACCCCGTCTCTACTAAAAATACAAAAAATTAGCCGGGTGTGGTGGTGGGCGCCTGTAATCCCAGCTACTCTGGAGGCTGAGGCAGGATAATCCCTTGAACCCGAGAGGCGGAAGTTGCAGTGAGCCGAGATCGCGACACTGCACTCCAGCCTGGTCAACAAGAGCGAAACTCAGTCAAAAAAAAAAAAAAAAAAAAAAAAGAAATTATTTTAATCTACGCCCTGTACTTGAGGCATTTGTGTTCTCGGGCAAATTACCAAACGTCTCTGAGTCACTTTTCCGTCAAATAGACGTGATGCGATGAAGAACCAATAAAATTTGGAATGGCTTCGGAAACTTCGAAGGGAAGTGAATACATTTTTCTTTTCTTTTTTCTTTTTCTTTTCTTTCTTTTTTTTTTTCTTGAGACAGTCTCGCTCTGTCGCCCAGGCTGGAGTGCAGTGGCGCGATCTCGGCCCACTTTCAACTTCCGCCTTCTGGGTTTAAGCGATTCTCCTGCCTCAACCTGCCGAGTAGCTTGGACTGCAGGCGTCAGCCACCACACCTGGCTAATTATTGTATTTTTAGTAGAGACGGGGTTTCACCGCGTTGGCCAGGCTGGTCTTGAACTCCCGACTTTAAGTGATCTGCCCGCCTCGGCCTCCTAAAGTGTTGGCATTACAGGCGTGAGTCCCCGCGCCCGGCCTGTGAATACATTTTTCTTATTGTTTGACGCTGGGCCATACAATTCACTTTTTCGTTGTCCAGATTAAAACCAAAACAAAGCAATTAGGAGCGCGTTGTTGTCGAGGTGTTTTGTTCCAAGGTAGGACCCGTAGCTTCTCCGCCGTCCCGCAGCTTGGAGTAGCAGCTTCTGATTGGACAATGCGCGTCCGCCACGACGCAGGAAGGCCGCCTCATTGGTCCGCGCAGTCGGGCTCCGGCGGCTTGTCTCTTTAGCGCTCAGGGCGCTGACCCACTGCTCTTCCTCTTAAGTGAGTGCTCCATTTCTTCCGACGCCCGGAGCTGCTGGCCCGAAGGGATCCGGAGCGAGCTAGGCCGGGTAACTGCTTTGGGGTCCACTAGGAAGCAGCAGCGGCCGTGGACTACGGGAGGGAGTGGGGTTGGCGAGCTTGGGTAAAATTCCCTCTTCGCGCTGTCTCGACTCCCAAGGTCTCCGCGTCTTCCTCGTCCCCTTTCGTCTTCTGGCTCCACCTCCCTCGGGCTCTTCCAGGTTTCCCCCAAAAGCTCCACACACCCCTCCGCTTCCCTTCCGGGGGCCCCGCCTCCTCTGCTCTTGTCTCCACCGGGCCCGCCCTCGTCTCTTCCCCGCAGCGGTCCCTCCCTCAGGAGCGCAACTCCTTCCCTCCTCTCCGCCGCCGGTGTGCCCCTCGCTTGGCCCATTCCTGGTACCTCCTTGTCCCTTAAGTTTGGTGTTGTCCCTTCCTGGCACCTCCACCTCTCTCTCCATGATCCCTGTCTCCTTTGCATCTGACTGCTGTAGTCCTCCGATTCTCCGGTTGACCCAGGCTGCTGGTTTAGCAAATTGTGCAGCGGCATTGTGCTGGGCGTTGGGGATGGAGACAGTGACTAGAGGTCCCTACTTTCAAGAACTACTTGCCCCGTGGGAGAGAGTCACTTTGTAAATGGGGTATGACAGGCCTGGTGATAAGTCTTTAAGGCAGCATAATGTAGGACTGCTTAGGGGAAGGAGTACTAGAAGGGTTCCTCCCCGCCAGCCGCGTTCTTGCTGAATTCTCAAGCAGGCTTCTGGGGGCTAAGCTGCATCTTTTCATCAGAATGCCCTTGGCTGCTTCTGATGCAGAAGCCTGGTCCTTTATTATTTTAGTTTTTATTTTTGAGACAGAGTCTCGCTCTGTCTCCCATGCTGGAGTGCAGTGGTGTGATCTCGGCTCACTGCAACCTCTGCCTCCCAGGTTCACAGGATTCTCCTGCCTCAGCCTTCCCAGTAGCTGGGATTACAGACGCCCCCCACCACATCTGGCTTTTTTTTTTTTTTTTTTTTTTTTTTTTTACCAGTAGAGACAATTTCACCATGTTAGCCAGGCTGGTCTCGAATTCCTGGTCTCAAGTGATCCTCCCGCCTTGGCCTCCCTAAGTGCTGGGATTACCAGCGCGATCCAGGCCATCATGGTCCTTTAAACCCTTGGGAGTTATTAAAATTTTTGTATGGGCTCTTCTTTTAACCTGTCAGAATAGGTAGGGTTTCAGAGACCATCCATCCAAGCCCTCAGGGTGTTGTCTGAGAGGTTGAAGGCTGCAGTGACAGAGAGTGATTGCCTAGACAAATAGTGACTCAGCATTGTACTCTTGGTGCCTCTTTTTGAAGTTTTTCCAGAGGATAGTTACCCACTTTTTCAATTAGGCAGCAGTCTTAGCTGGTGGGAAAACTAAAAGCACAGATAAAACCACTACTCAGTAGATTCCTCCAAGCCAGTGCAGGTGGCTTGTACACTTACTCAGACGAGAGTAATTTATATCTCAGGCTTTTGGAGTCAGGAATCTCTGGGGTCTGGTCCCAGCTCCACCATTTGCTGTTAAGCTTGGTGAAGATACTTCCTCTATCTGAGCTTCAGTTTCACCTTCTGTTAAACAGGGTGATAAACCCTAACACACAGGGTAATGGTAGGGATTTGTTAAGATTCTGGTTATGAAAATAATCACTTTTAGTGTGCTGTAAATTGCAGTATCTCAGCACAGGCGAGCCCCCTATGCTTCAGATTCATGTCTGTCTAGCTCAAATCAGCAAAGAACCTGATATGCTTGCTTTTTTCAGGCACCATGACCACCCTTGATGATAAGTTGCTGGGGGAGAAACTGCAGTACTACTACAGCAGCAGTGAGGATGAGGACAGTGACCACGAGGACAAGGATCCAGGCAGAGGTGCCCCGGCCAGCAGTTCTGTTCCTGCAGAGGCTGAGCTGGCAGGCGAAGGCATCTCAGTTAACACAGGTACTGAGAAACGCTGGGCTCTGGGAACAGGCTTAAAAAAATGTACATTAAATACATATTAATTAGAAGTCTCCTGATCATTTTTAACTCTGGTCCCACTTTCAGAGATAACCTAGTCTTTTCATTATGTGTGCTTCTAGGCTTTTAGTGCACAATACAAATGTATCTGCATAGCAGCATGGTAGTGAACACAGACTGGCCTGGATTTGAATCCTGCATCTCATATTAATAGTTTGATATCTCATAAATCACAAGTATGAGTATATGGGTAGTACAAATTCCTAAAAATGGCATATTTACACTTGTACCTTTTAATATTGTCAAATTGCTATCAGTTGAGGTGGCAGTAATTTATAGTTTAATCAGCAATCTGTGTTTCTCCATATACTTGTCCTGCTACTGTGTTATGAAACTCATTGATCTTTGTTATTGTAGTAATTCATTGTAGGTTTATTTCTGCCCCTGCCACCTTTTTTTTTTTTTTTTGAGACTGAGTCTGGCTCTGTCGCCCAGGCTGGAGTGCAGTGGCCGGATCTCAGCTCACTGCAAGCTCCGCCTCCCGGGTTTACGCCATTCTCCTGCCTCAGCCTCCGGAGTAGCTGGGACCACAGGCGCCCGCCACCTCGCCCGGCTAGTTTTTTGTATTTTTTAGTAGAGACGGGGTTTCACCGTGTTAGCCAGGATGGTCTCGATCTCCTGACCTTGTGATCCGCCCGTCTCAGCCTCCCAAAGTGCTGGGATTACAGGCTTGAGCCACCGTGCCCGGCTTTTTTTTTTTTTTTTTTTTTTTTAAAGGCAAGTTCTCACCTTGTTCAGGCTGGAGGGCCTTGGTGCCATAATGGCTCACTGCAGCCTCAACCTCCTGGGCTCAAATGATCCTTCTGCCTCAGCTTCCATGAGGTTCCTTTCTTAAAAAGCTGGGACCACATGTAGCTGGGACCACAGGCGCTTGCCACTGTGCCCAGCTAATTTATTTTTTATTTATTTATTTATTTATTTTTTTTGAGACGGAGTCTTGCTCTGTAGCCCGGGCTGGAGTGCAGTGGCCGGATCTCAGCTCACTGCAAGCTCCGCCTCCCGGGTTTGTGCCATTCTCCTGCCTCAGCCTCCTGAGTAGCTGGGACTACAGGCGCCCGCCACCTCGCCCGGCTAGTTTTTTGTATTTTTTGGTAGAGACGGGGTTTCACCGTGTTAGCCAGGATGGTCTCGATCTCCTGACCTCGTGATCCGCCCGTCTCGGCCTCCCAAAGTGCTGGGATTACAGGCTTGAGCCACCGCGCCCGGCCCCAGCTAATTTATTTATTTATTTTTTGTAGAGATGGGGCCTCACTTTGTTGCCCAGGCTGGCCTCACACTGCTGGCCTCAAACAATCATCCTGTCTCAGCCTCCCATAGTCATGAACCAATGCACCGGGCCCATATGTCTTTTGAAGAGGGAACTTAAACTTCTTTTCATAATTTTAAGAGAGATTTTTATATCCTTTGCTCATTTAAAAAATTACATGATTAGTCTTTTTTTCTTGGGGAACTATAAAGGAAATTAATCTGTGATATGAGTTGTAAATATTTCAGTTTCTTGTTGTCTTTTGACTTTATGTTCTTTTCCTGAATGAAAAATTTTATTTTTATGTACTTAAAAGTATTTTATAGTTTTTTAATTTTGCTTTTTACTTAAAAGGCTTTTCTTCACCCTACTTTATAAAGGGCCTCACTTTGCTGTATAAAAAGGTTCTCCTGGCTGGACACAGTGGCTCACGCCTGTAATCCTAGCACTTCGGTAGATCGAGGTGGGTGGATTGCCTGAGCTCACGAGTTCAAGACCAGCCTGGGCAACACAGTGAAACCCTGTCTCTACTAAAATACAAAAAATTAGCTAGGTGTGGCGGCATGCGCCTGTAGGGCCAGCTACTCAGGAGGCTGAGGTGGGAGAATTGCTTGAACCCTGGAGGCAGAGGTTGCAGTGAGCCAAGATCATGCCACTGTACTCCAGCCTGGGCAACAGAGTAAGACTCTGTCTCCAAAAAAAAAAAAAAAAAAAGTTCTTCTATATTTTTCATTAGTATTTTTGTAATTTCATTTTTTACACTTAAGTATTGATTTATGTGGAATTCACTTTGATGCAGGGTGCAGTAGGGCTCCAGTTTAATTTTTTTTAGATTGCTACTCAGTTGTTTCAATACCGCTTAGTGAATAAGCCATCTTTATTTTCTTGAGATGTCACTTTTATTATGTACTGAATTTATCTGTTTATGTTGAGTCTTTAGCTGTACTATGTAGTCTCTTCCATTGATTGGTCTTTTACTGGGCTGTGTCATACTGTTTTTAATTATTGTAATGTTATATTTTAGTATCTGGTAAGGCTAGACCCTCTTCAATTAACTTTTGCTTTATTTTTTCCAAAGGAAATTTAGGAGCTGGACACATATATGTGTTCATGTATTTTCATTGGGAATACATTAAATATATAGATTAATTTAGGGATAATTGGCACTTTTGTGATGTTGAGTATGTCTGTTCAGGAACATGGTATTGTGTTTCCATTTATTCAAATCTTTCAAGTATTTTTTGGGAGCATTTGAAAGTTGTCTTCATATAGATTTATTTTTTTCTGTGGTAACAAAAGACTCCAAAGCTTTAGTGGCTTATGACAACAAAGGTTTATATCTCATTCATGTTACATGCAGCCTATAGGTCAATGGCAGCTCTGCTTATGCTTCATATGTTCTTTCATCCAGGAGCTAGGCTGAAGGAGTAACAGCCTCCATTTGGCTGTGTTCCTGTATTTGGGACACACCGTTTTCATGGTGAAGCATAGAGAGCAAGAGAGGAGCTGCTGGAAACATGGAATGACTCATGCATGTCATACTTTTTGTTTTGCTCAGACGTGGCATACTTCATGTTTGCTCACAATCCTGTTGGCCAGCAAGTCACATAGTCAAGCCCAGCATCAATGGGCTGGGGATATATGTACTCATCCCACAGGAGGTACCATAAGTCACATAGCAAGGGGCAAGGACATATAAGTCCTTCAGCAGCACAGGGCGTGGTGGGGGTTAAGGGTAGCTTGAATAACAGAACAGTAATACTACCTGCCACAATCTTGTTATAAAAAATTCAGAGGCCAGGTGCGGTGGCTCACACCCATCATCCCAGCACTTTGGGAGGCCAAGACGGGTGGATCACCTGAGGTCAGGAGTTGGAGACCATCCTGGCCAACATGGTGAAACTCTGTCTGTACTAAAAATACAAATATTAGCTGGGCATGGTGGCGCATGCCTGTAGTCCCAGCTACTCGGGAAACTGAGGCAGGGGGATCGCTTGAACCCAGAAGGCGTAGGTTGCAGTGAGCCGAGATCACGCCATTGCACTCCAGCTGGGGCGACAGAGTGAGACTCCATCTCAAAAAAAAAAAAAAAAAAAAAAAAAAATCAGATAATATAGAAGTACAGAAAAAAAATGTAAAAGATCTCTGTCACCAGCTCCTTAGATCCTACTACCTGGAGACAACCACTGTTCACAGTTTACAGATCCTGCAAGCTCTTTTTCTATGAACGTACAAGTGTATACACAAACATGTATGCATGTCTATGTACATAAATTATGTACATACATACAGTTCTTTTTTTATAGAAACTAGAGGATTATACTATGATATTCTTCATTTTGCTTTTGTAATAACCTGATATATTTGGAATATCTTTAATGGCAGGAAACATAGAGCTGCTTTATTCTAAGAGTTGCTTTATTTTCCTTTGAGTAGGTAGATTATAATTTTTTAAACTCATCTCCTAATGTTGGGCATTAGCTTGGCCCTTGTTGCAGACTGTTGCAGGGCACATCATTGTGTAATAGCCACTCTGCCCCGTGGCAGAGTGCACAGAGTCCCTATGATAATTGTGCAATAGATGAAGCAAACTTCAGGCAGATGTTTACTCCTACCTACAGATGTGAGCTGGTCCATAATTCCTTGCCCATTCTCCTTGGTCACATCCGTGTTCACCCTACTCAGGCCCAAAAGGTGTGATCAATGACTGGCGCCGCTTCAAGCAGTTGGAGACAGAGCAGAAGGAGGAGCAGTGTCGGGAGATGGAAAGGCTGATCAAGAAGCTGTCAATGACTTGCAGGTCCCATCTGGATGAAGAGGAGGAGCAACAGAAACAGAAAGACCTCCAGGAGAAGATCAGTGGGAAGGTAATTAGCAGTACCCAGGCTTTTCTTAGAGGCTGCTGTGGCTGCTAGAGCTGGGTGAGTGACTCAAGAGGTGGAGGATGCTTGATTTGACCTCCAAGAAGTTGTGCAGTGCAGGAGAAATCATAGAGCCCTGTCAAAACTCAAACACACCCAGTTTTGAATCTCAGTTCTGCTACTAGTGACTGTGGGAAAGTCTCTTCCCTTCTGAATCTAGTGTTTCAATGGTTAAATGATGTCAGTATCCTCCCCGTACAGGGCTATGTGGTTAATATGCCCATCACAGTGTCTGGCCCATTGAAAGTGCTCAGTAAATTTTAGTTTCCCTTCTTTTATTGAGGTTTTATCTTGGGCCAGAAATAACCCTCTGAGGGTGGTGGTATTATCCCCTTCTTACAGATGATAGAAGCAATGCTTAGAGGGCATTAGAGGCTTGTTCAGGGCAATGCAACTGGTAAATTCTAGTAGGAGCTAGGGTTCTAACCCAAATATTCCTGTTTTTTCCATGATGTTGCTGTTTCATCTGAAGCCTATTCATGAGAATTTATTCTAAGGAGGCATTATAATAAGCAAACAGACACTCTGGAAGATATTTGGAAGTAGGTCCCTGATTTTTTTTTTTTTTTTTTTTTTTTAATAGAGACAGGGTCTCTGTTGCCCAGGCTGGTCTAAGAACTACTGAGCTCAAGTGACCCTCCCACCGTATCCTCCCAAAATGCTAAGATTACAGGTGTGAGCCGTGGTGTCTGGCCCCTGATGGCCTCTTATCCTATCAGTATTAAAAGGGATTCACCGTTTCCCTGGATGCCCTCTGACTGCGGATGAATGTCTGTGAGTGCCTGAGATCATTTAGTTATGGCCCAAAGCTAAAATACCATACAGGATCAGGGAGCAGATAAGAGGATTAAGCTGGGAATCATTCACCTTGACCAGGAGGCTGATTTTAGGACATGACACTTAGCCAAAGACTTCAGTAGGTCAGAAGAAGCCACTGTGGTAGACCGAGTTGAAGTGGAGGGCTATGAGATGGGAGGAACATTGGCAATAAGTAAAATAGTGAACTCAGAATGTTGCTGGTTATGATACAGTCACAACATGTGTTCTGATCTAGTGTGGTCTCTTAATCTATGCAACATTGGGCAGAGTTAGGATTTATGAGAGGAGCGGGGATGTCTTGTTGCACCGGGGCAGAGGGAAGATGCTTTCATAGCTTGAGCTGTTTCTTGGGCATTGTGCGTTCTGCTCACAGCTGCTTCCTGATACCGAGGTGAGAGGCCAGAATGAGGCAACATCATATCATCACATGAATCAGTCTTGAGAGAGGCTGTTCCTGTCCTGCTGATTTATCTACAGTAGAACAGAACTGGAAACTGTCTGGCAGAATTAGGGAAGTGGTTAAGCAAAGTGACACATTATATATGATTTCATAAAAATATTTGGAAACATGAGGAAATACTTATAATCATGCTAAGTCTCGAAAGCAGGTTATAGCTTAATTGGTACACCCACAGCTGCTGCTATAAAAGCAAAACTATTTTAGTACGACTGGTAATAAAAAGAATTTTTAGAGTCCATATGACTGTGTGTGTGTGTTTGGGGATGGTGTGGGGCAGGGGTTTTGAGAGTTCTTTCTAAAATTCTGTAATGTCTTGTTATCTTTCCAAGAGAAAAAAAAAAAAAACACGGTAGATAAAATATTGTCAAGACTGACAAAAAGTAAAAAGCTCATGAAGTGAGATTATATGATGCACCTATTTGGACTGAGAGGCAATGTGATATTGTAGTTAAAAACATGGGTTTTAAAAATCTAGTTCGAGTCCTGGTCTTATGCTTACTGGGTTAACTTGTTCAAATAATGTCAAGTTTTGGAACCTTGTTTATAAAGTGGGGCTATTAAAAGCCCCTTCCCGATGGAGTTATGGAATTCAGTGAGATATAATGCATGTAGAATACTTAGCATGGTGCCTCATGTATTATCAGCATGTAGTACATGTTAACTGTTTTATTGTTTTATGCTTTTCTGGAGCAGGGTATCCCCCTGTCGCCCAGGTTGGAGTGCAGTGGTGTGATCTTGGCTCACTGCAGCCTCCGCCTCCCAGGTTCAAGTGATTCTCGTGCCTCAGCCTCCCGAGTAGCTGGGACCACAGGTGCACACCACCATGCCCAGCTAACTTTTTTTATTTTTTATTTTATTATTATTATTTTTTTAGGAGAGATGGGATTTTGCCATGTTGGCCAGGCTGGTCTTGAACTCCTGACCTCAAGTGATCCACCCGTCTCCCAAAGTGCTAGGATTACATGCGCGAGCCACCACACCTGGCCCATATTAACTGTTGGATCACGAGTGTTCAGTTTTCATATTTATGCTCACTTGCTGGTCCTGCTGCAGATGACTCTGAAGGAGTTTGCCATGATGAATGAGGACCAAGACGATGAGGAGTTTCTGCAGCAGTACCGGAAGCAGCGAATGGAAGAGATGCGGCAGCAGCTTCACAAGGGGCCCCAATTCAAGCAGGTTTTTGAGATCTCCAGTGGAGAAGGGTTTTTAGACATGATTGATAAAGAACAGAAAAACATTGTCATCATGGTTCATATTTATGAGGATGGCATTCCAGGGACCGAAGCCATGAATGGTTGCATGATCTGCCTTGCCGCAGAGTACCCAGCTGTCAAGTTCTGCAGGGTGAAGAGCTCAGTTATTGGTGCCAGCAGTCGGTTCACCAGGAATGCCCTTCCTGCCCTGCTGATCTATAAGGGGGGTGAATTGATCGGCAATTTTGTTCGTGTTACTGACCAGCTGGGGGATGATTTCTTTGCTGTGGACCTTGAAGCTTTTCTCCAGGAATTTGGATTACTCCCAGAAAAGGAAGTCTTGGTGCTCACATCTGTGCGTAACTCTGCCACCTGTCACAGTGAGGATAGTGACCTAGAAATAGATTGAACTGATAATCTAGTTGCATAGATTTCTCATTGTTTGGGTTGAAATACATATGTCATTGTTTATTTTTGTTCCTTCTTTGTCTTCTGGCTTTTCAGCTGTTCTTTGTAGTCCCTTTTATTATGTGTAACATCAAGAAATTCTTAGATTAAATCAGAATGCTGAATAACCTTGTAGCCAGCAATAAGGTGACTTAAAATTGTATAAACAGGAAGCCAGGCTTTTGAACTGTTGGCGGGCGCCTATAGTTCCAGCTACTCTGGGAGGCTGAGGCAGGAGAATGGCGTGAACCCGGGAGGCGGAGCTTGCAGTGAGCTGAGATCCGGCCACCGCACTCCAGCCTGGGTGACAGAGCGAGACTCCGTCTCAAAAAAAAAAAAAAAAAAAAAAAAAAAAAGATTCTCTGGCAAGACATCTCTGTTATTGTTTCCAGTCAATATTTACAAAGCATCCTAAAAACAATGTCTTGGAAATTGTCTTCAGATGATCTCAGAGGTTTCTGCCAAGTCCGAGAGTATAATTCTGTAGGTAGTGTGTGTTATTTGCAGTGTAAATAATGCATTTTCTTAATCAAATGATTGTAAATTATATTTACTTGTAATCAGTTCCATAGCTCTAGACAGTGGTTAGATTTTTTTTTTCCCCCCACTGGGGTCTTGTTTAAAGGTGTGAGTCACCGCACCCGGTCCTGAGGGGTGGCCTCTGCTGCTGGATTTGATGTCGTCCTCCAGCATGACTAAGTCTGGAACAGCAGGAAGGGTCGATGCTTACTGACTTGGTGATGTTGGAAGACGAGCGGTTTATGGATTTAAACATCAGAGCTGGAGTGGGGCTGGAAATCTTTGTAAAGGAGGATCTTTCGGTAAGATGCCCCGCTTGTCTTTGTCTCTTTTTTGTTTAACAAGGTAACTTTTTGTTTAACCTAGATTTTTTTTTAAAACTTTTTTTTTTTTTTTTTTTTTTTTTTTTTTTGCATATTGGAAAAATAATTCATATTCAGTAGAGGAAAATTGACCAAAACAGAAGCAAAAATAAGAAAATTAAAATATCCTACTACCTACTACCTAGAATAAAACACTATTTATATTTTGGTCTATTTCCTGCCAAGGTGTTTTCTGTGTATACGTGGATATTTTGTTTGTTTTTAAACAAAACGATGGGATCATTCTGAACATACTGTTTTATAGTATGGTCAGCTAATAATATATCAGACCTTTTTTCATATTATCAAATATTCTGCAGCTTTTTTTTAATGTCTATTAATATTCCATCATATAGATGTGATATAATTTGCTTGATGGTTGTCTCTTAAAAAGATAGCAAACACTTTTTTTAAATCACAAAAGTGATGGATGTTCATTGTAGAAAATATAATAAACACTGTTAAGACTTAAAAGCCATATAATTCCACCAACCAAAATTAATCCCTGTTGTCATATTTGTAGTCATTTTTATAGCCTTTTTTTCTATGTATTTATAATAACTATCATTTGAGTTTTTTTCCTTTTGCTTTTTTACTTTAAAAATACATGTTCTAGGGTCAGGGGAAATGTAATCTGGAATTAAATATTAGCCTTAAAATTCACAATTTTGATTTTCCTGGATTTTCAGGAATTGACTAACTAAAAGAGTCTTGAAAGTATTTGCTGTATTTAATCAACAAACAGAGTGCAGTTTTTTTTTTTTTTTGACTAAGAAAGCTCATTGTAGTAGAAAGGGTGGAATGTGGAATGTATAGAAAATTATTAGAAACAGGGAACTATTAGTCTAGCTTATTTCCTTTCAGTCTTTTTTTCAATATTTTAAAAAACATTGAGTACTTATTGAATTTAGTTCTGTGCTCTTCCTTATTTAGTATTGTTTCATAAATACTTTGATGTTTCAAAAATTCTAAATAAATAATTTTCAGTGGCTTCATAATATTTAATCATTTGGATATACAATAATTTATTTAACCAGTCTCTCTATTTTTATTTATTTATTTTGTTTGTTTTCTTTGAGATGGAGACTCGCTGTATCACCCAGGCTGGAGTACAATAGGGTGATCTTGGCTCACTGCAGCCTCCACCTCCTGAGTTCAAGCAGTTCTCCTGCCTCAGCCCCCTGAGTAGCTGGGACTACAGGCACATGCCGGGGACTGGCTAATTTTGGTATTTTTACTAGAGATGAGGTTTCACCATGTTGACCAGGCTGGTCTCCAACCCCTGACCTCAGGTGATCTGCCTGCCTCAGCCTCCCAAAGTACCGGGATTACAGGTGTGAACACCCTGCACAGCCTAACCAATCTCTTTATATTGGATATTTAGATTCTCAGTGTTTTGCTGAACACTTAATGCCTTTGTGTTTTGGGCTATATTTTGAATTATTCTCATAGATTTCTAGAAGAGGAATTACTGGGCAAATAGGGACACTTAAAAATAGCTTTTACAAACCATCTTCTATTCTCGTTGAAAATGAGAATATATTATGCACTTACAGGGAACTTGACTTTGCTTTTCAAGAACAGAAGTTCTAAAATACAGTAGGGCTGGGTGTGGTGGTTCATGCCTATAATCCCAGCAGTTTGGGAGGCTGGGGCAGACACAGCGAGACCTCATCTCTACAAAAAATAGAAAAAATTAGCTGGGCGTGGTGGTGTACCTGTAGTCCCAGCTGCTTGGGAGGCTGAGTCAGGAGGATCTCTTGAGCTTGGGAGGTCAAGGCTGCAGTGAACCATGATTGCACTCCAACCTGAGCGACAGAGACCCTGTCTCAAAAAAAAAAAAAAAAAAATTAAAAAAAAGTAAGCAGACATGTAATGGTAATGGAGAAAACCTAGACTTTTTTTTTTTTTTTTTTTTTTTTTTTTTTTGAAGATGGAGTCTCACTCTGTCGCCCAGGCTGGAGTGCAGTGGCATGATCTCAGCTCACTGCAACCTCAGCCTCCCAGGTTCACGTCATTCTCCTGCCTCAGCCCCTTAAGTAGCTGGGACCACAGGCGCCCACCACCACGCCCGGCTAATTTTTTGTATTTTTAGTAGAAACGGGGTTTCACAGTGTTAGCCGGGATGGTCTCGATCTCCTGACCTCGTGATCCGCCCGCCTTGGCCTCCCAAAGTGCTGGGATTACAGGCTTGAGCCACTGCGCCTGGCCTTTTTTTTTTTTTCTTTTTGGAGATGGAGTCTTGCTCTGTCGCCCAGGCTGGGAGGTGGAGTGGCACGATCTCGGCTCATTGTAACCTCTGCCTCCCAGGTTGAAGCGATTCCCCTGCCTCAGCCTTCTGAGTAGCTGGGATTACAGGTGTGCCACTACATGCGGCTAATTTTCGTATATATTTTTTTTAGTAGAGATGGGGTTTCACTATGTTGGCCAGGCTGGCTTCAAACTCCTGACCTTAAGTGATCTGCCCGCCTAGGCCTCCCACAGTGCTGGGATTACAGGCATGAGCCACCACACCCAGCCTTATCAGTGAATTTTATCATTTATTCATTTAGGTGGCTGGGGATGGGCCTAAGCCTGGGCCAGCAGCTGGGTCCATCATGTCCAGCCCACTTGGCAGCCTGGCCACCCTTCTGCTGTGGCTTTTTAAAGGCACAACTGTCATAAAATGCTCCAATTTCTGAATTCTCAGATTGTTTCCTTATTTTTGGCGATAATACAACCAGAGGTGATGTTGTGTAGTAAGTCAGGGAGTATCTGATGTCAGCTTGGTGATGCTAAGTTTAATCACCTGGTTAAGGTGGTGAATGACAAATCTTCGTATTGTAAAATTATTTCCCTTTTGTTAGCAGAAAGAAATCTGTGTTGTGATACTTTGAGACTCTTCTTGCAATAACGTTTCACCTAATAGTTTTGGCATCCTTGCCTGAACCAAATTATTACATTGGGGTATGCATAAAGGTGATTTTCTTTATTTTCATTTCATTTCATTTTTAGGACACAGGGTTTCACTTTGTTGCCCAGGCTGGGGTGCAGTGGCGCAATCACAGCTCACTGGAACCTCAAGTTCCTGGGCTCAAGCGATCCTCCCACCTCAGCCTCCCAAAGTGCTGGGATTACAGGCGTGAGCTGCTGTGTTTGACCTAGAGTTTACTTTTAAAAAATACATCCTTTTTGGTTCCACCTTTTTGAGCATATAAAACATTTACCCAGTTTAAAAGTCAGCAGAATATGAAGTGTTCTCAGAGAAGCCTCACTCCCATCGATTCCCTCCACCCCAAGAATTTATTTTTGATTGTGAATGCTTGTGGTTAAATTTCTTTTTTTTGAGACGGAGTCTTGCTCTGTCACCCAGGCTGGAGTGCAGTGGCCGGATCTCAGCTCACTGCAAACTCCTCCTCTCGGGTTCACGCCATTCTCCTGCCTCAGCCTCCCGAGTAGCTGGGACTACAGGCACCCGCCACTTCGCCCGGCTAGTTTTTTGTATTTTTTAGTAGAGACGGGGTTTCACCGTGTTAGCCAGGATGGTCTCGATCTCCTGACCTCGTGATCCGCCCATCTCGGCCTCCCAAAGTGCTGGGATTACAGGCTTGAGCCACCGCGCCCGGCCAAATTTCTTACTATCTCTGAGCTGTGATCTCCCAAGTGAGGATAAATAGTAACTATCTCACGGGGTGACTGAAAGTGTTCAATGAGCTAAAGTTCTTAGCATGGTGAGGCAGCTAGCAAACATTCCTTAGATCCATAGATGTCATCAGTTTTTTTTTTTTTTTTTAACTATCCATCCTCTACAAAACCCTGATCCCACTTATTAAAAAAGGGCTTTAAGACCCCAATTCCAGCCAGGCGCAGTGGCTCATGCCTGTAATCCCAGCACTTTGGGAGGCCGAGGTGGGCGGATCACGAGGTCAGGAGATCAAGACCATCCTGGCCAACACAGTGAAATCCCACCTCTACTAAAGATACAAAAACAAAAAATTAGCCGGGCCTAGTGGCGGGCGCCTGTAGTCCCAGCTACTTGGGAGGCTGAGGCAGGAGAATGGCGTGAACCCGGGAGGTGGAGTTTGCAGTGAGCCAAGATCGCACCACTGCACTCCAGCCTGGGTGACAGAGCACGTTTCCGTCTCAAAACAAAACAAAACAAAACACCCATTTCCCCCTTGTCAACTCAAATAAATCCTATTTATCCTTGAAAACTCAGCTCAAACCTCACTCACATCCTCTCTGGATCCTTAGTAAGTCTTTGCTGTCTCTTCAGAGAGAGGCAGTCATACTGTTACATGTCTTCTTACAGGTGATGGCGACATTGGTTAAAATGTTTGAGGGCTCAAAACCTGGGTCCATCCAATACTAGCCATGCCTCCATTTTCCCACCTGTACAAGGGGGATAACAGTAGTTGGGATAAAAGGTCAATGAGGCCGGGCACAGTGGCTCACGTCTGTAATCCCAGCACTTTGGGAGGCTGAGGCGAGCGGATCACCTGAGGTCAGGAGTTTCAGATTAGCCTGACCAACATGGTGAAACCCTGTCATTACTGAATACAAAAAATTAGCTGGTCGTGGTGGCTCACGCCTGTAATCCCAGCTACCTGGGGGAGCTGAGGCAAGAGAATCGCTTGAACCTGGGAGGCAGAGGTTGCAGTGAGCTGAGATTGCACCACTGCACTCCAGCCTGGACAACAGTGAGATTCCATCTCAGAAAAAAGGAGGTCAGTGGGTTAATACTCGTTAATACACTTAGCACCTTGCATAACACATAGAAATGTCTCAATAAATTATCTGTTGTTGTCATCATGCTATTATTTTAATTCAATTTAATGAAATATTTAAAGTTTTCCTGAAGTGTGAGATGGGAAATCCTGGTGACTTGAATAGCTCTGTCTCCCTTTCCTGTAGGGTAACTCCATCTTCAGCGTGTGTGGTAGCCAAAGTTGAACTGGATTTGTTTACAGACCAGACTATTAATTCTTTGGGGACAGGGACTGTGTCCTGTCATCTCTGATCTCTGATCTGAGCTGGCATCAGTTAATACATGCTCCTTCAGTGGGGAAAATCCCCAAGGCAACATGAGTAGGCTGGAATTCACCACAATAGGGCAGAAGGTCATCTCTTGTATCATGTTTCCATAAATATTACATATTTTTAATTAGACGTCTACTACCTATGCTCACTGAGAACCGGGTAACAAGATCAAGTTAAATCCTCAGCCTTGCCAAAGAGTTTGTTACCTCCTGGTTACTTTGTAGAAATGCGGGTTATAACTCAAAATGACCACGTGGTGGCAGCAGAGGAGAAGGAATGAATTGTTTTGTTCCCATTACCCACGCGGTGCTACAGACTGCAGAGTTGGGGCCTAAGGGAGATACGTAGCACCATATAAGAATAACGTTAGATAATTTGTTTTTGGGAATGAGAACAGGAAAGGGTTAAATACACGCACTTTAAATAATGAGTAACAAATCAAACAAAATGGTATTTGATGAAGACAACATATATACACTTGACTTTCAGATCATGGTCAACTAAGGGGGAGAAAAAAAGAGACAGAAGAGAACAGGAAGTGAGGGGGCACCCACCAGTCCCAAGATGCTGCAAGATGGGTGACTCGAGGAGACATAGCTTCTTAGTTAAGAGTACAATCTTTGTTTCAAATCCCAATCCCACCATTTGTTTCCAGTGACTTAATCCCTCTGTCCCCTAGAGCTGTCATAGTGAGAGTAAGCAAGAACTTTGTTTTTCCATTTTTTTGTTTGTTTTTTGAAACAGGGTCTTGCCCTGTTGCCAAGACTGGAATGCAGTGGTGCAGCCATAGATCACTGCAGCCTCAAATTCCTGGACTAAAGCAATCCTCCCACCTTGGCCCGCCAGAGTACTGGGATTACAAGTGAGAGCCACCATGCCCAGCTTCTAAGCAGTTTATATTTATTTCTTAGATAATTCTCACCACTCCAGAGCTGTATTATTATCTTCGTTTTTTAGTTAAATGATTTGCCCAAGATCATCTGGTTAGCGCATAGTAAAGTCAGAACTTAAACCTAGGAACTCAGCTCCGAACTCAGATTTCTTACCACGGTCTGGGCAGCCTTACCCATGAACAGGCAATAATAATGTTTATCGAAAAAGGTTCTTGGAAAGAGATGAAAGGTGCCTGCCCTATAGTTGGTGTTATGGACTGAACTGTCCCCCATCTAGCACAAATTCCCAAATCCCCCAAGTGATTATATTTGGAGATAGGCCACTGAAGGAGGTAACTAAGGTTAAATGAATCATAAGCATGGGGACCTAATCCAATAAGACCACTGTCTTTATAAGAAGAGACACCAGAGCTCCCTTCCCTTGCTCTCTGCATGTGCACAGAGCAGATACATGCTAGGATGCAGCTAGAAGGCAGCTGTCTACAAGCTAGGAAGAGAGCCCTCACCAGAAATCAACCCTTATGGCACCATGGTGTTGGTGGACCTCCAGCCTCAAGAACTGTGACAAGATATATTTCTATCATTACTCAGTTTGTGGTATTTTTTTAGGGCAGCTGAGCAGACTACTACAGTTGGTGATCAGGAAATGCAGCTTTTACAGTCTGTGACTTTGTCTTTGATGTAGCTCTCCCTCTACTCCGAAGGCCTCAGTTCCTTGTCATCATCTTGGTACACCAAAGAGTTCTCTACCTGCCTGGAAGCACCTCCAGCCCATCCAGTCTTTCCTTATCCCATTTCCTTTTTTAAAAATGATTTTGGCTGGGTGTGGTGGCTCATGCCTGTAATCCCAGCATTTTGGGAGACCAAGGCCGGTGGATCACCTGAGGTCAGAAGTTTGAGATCAGCCTGACCAACATGGTGAAACTCTGTCTCTACTAAAAATACAAGAAATTTAACTTGGTGTGGTGGCAGGCACCTGTAATCCCAGCTACTTGGGAGGCTGAGGCAGGAGAATCACTTGAACCCGGGAGGTGGAGGTTGCAGTGAGCCAAGATCGCGCCATTGCACTCCAGCCTGGGCAACAAGAGTGAAACTCTGACTCAAAAAAAAAAAAAAAAGCTTTTCCCATGAGCATGTCACATGATTCTGATGCATGATGAGTGGATCTGGAGTCAGAATCGGGTGAGGGAAGGGCTTTTGCTATCCCTCATTTCTGCCCAGAGACAGATCTGTGCTCAAATATTAGTTCCACTGCTTTTTAGCTTGGAGCCTTGGGCAAGTTACCTCATTGAGTCACAATTTTCTCATCTGTAAAATGGAGACAATAATGTGTGCCACAATGGATTGTTATGAGTTTTGAATGGTACAAGGAATGTAAAGCCACTGGCACCACATCTGGCCTATGCTGAGTTAACTTCTTACCATGTCATTGTGGTTTCCAAGGTCTGTGGTTACGTGATTTCGTGATGTGTGTGGGGATGGTCTTGGACATGGTTTCTCCACCTGCCAATTGTGGTCCTTGGAGAGAAAATGAGGTGGGTGTCTGTGTGGGTGAGGTCAAGCTCTTTGCCAAACAGAGGGTGATTTGATTTGTTTTACTCATGTCATCCTTCCAGTAACCAATGCCTTTCCAGTTTCGATTTTCCTTCCCCCTAGAGATGAGCTGAAAATGTTCCAGTGTAGATTGAATCTGTGTGTGTGGGGGGGGATTTCAATGACAGCCTCCAAAGAAGGCAACCAGGAGAGGAAACAGTATCTATAGTGAGGACATGGATGTGATAATGAGATTGAAAAAAGGGGAGCTGGGACTCTTATTCCAGGAGTTCCCAGGCCAGTAGAAAAACCTGACTTTTACCCTCAAAGACTCCTTGGTAGATTGGTCTAGTCTTGAGGGCAGAGACATACTCACATTTAAATCCCCAAAAGCAAACAGAGAAAGCAAGTATATGTTGATGGATCAATCAGCCCCCAGGACATTGAAGGGGCTAGCCAGACTGCACCAGTGAAAAAGGCAAAATCAGAAATAGTTATGGGAGCTGTATCAGTCTGCTATTACTGTGTAACAACCATCCCAATATTCAGTGGTTTAAAACATGAGTCATTCATTGTCACTCATGTGTCAATGGGACAGCTGGGGCTTGGCTGATTTTGGCTGGGCTTGCTCTTACATCTGCAGGTCAGCTGAGGGCTCTGCTTAGGTCACCTTCACTATAGCAGCCCTGTCCCAAGTGTCTCTCTTCCTCGTCTTGGGACCAGGGGACTAGGTGGACATGTCCTTCTCATGGCAATTAGAGAAACACAAGCAAACAAGCCCAATATCACAGATACTTTTTTTTTTTGAGATGGAGTCTCACTCTTGCCCAGGCTGGAGTGCAGCAGTGCAATCTCAGCTCACTGCAGCCTCCAACTCCTGGGCCCAAGTGATTCTCCTGGGCTCAAGTGATTCTCTTGCCTCAGCCTCCCGAGTAGCTGGAATCACAGGCGTGTGCTACCATGCCTGGCTAATTTTTGTATTTTTAGTAGACAGGGTTTCACCATGTTGGCCAGGCTGGTCTTGAACTCCTGACCTCAGGTGATCTGCCTGCCTTGGCCTTCTAAAGTGTTGGGATTACAGGCGTGAGCCACCACGCCCAGCCAATATCACAGATACTTTTCAAGTTTTACTAAAGTCATGCTTCCTAATATCCTACTGATTAAAGCGACTTGCATGGCTGAGCCCCCAGTCATGGTTGGAGGGCAAAGTTATGTGGCCAAAGGTATGATGGCATCAGGGATGGGTGAGGAACCAGGGCAAATGATGTAACCTACCACACTCTGTGAGTTTTCCTTAACTATTCCCTCCCTTCCAACCCAAGTCATTGCTTCCTCTATAGCAGTGGTCCCCAACTTTTTGGCACTAGGGAAGACAATTTTTCCATGGACAGAGGTGGCAGATGGTTTCGGGATGAAACTGTTCCACCTCAGATCATCAGGCATTAGATTCTCGTAAGGAGCTTGCAGCCTAGATCCCTCACATGTGCAGTTTACAATAGGGTTTGCACGTCTGTAAGAATCGAATGCTGCCACTGAGCTGACAGGAGCTCAGGTGGCAGTGCTCACTTGCCTGCCGCTTACCTCCTGCTGCGCGGTCTGGCTACTAAGAGGCCATGCACTGGTACCTGTCTGTGGCCTGCGGCTTAGAGACCCCTGCTCCACAGCATATTGTATCTCTCTCCTGGCTTTGATCATGACCTGTGCGCTTGTATTGCATGTGAAGGCAAGGACTTTATTTATAGTCTTGGTGCCTAGTATGGAGGCTGACACCAGTAAATAATAGTAAATAAGTGAGAGAGCAGAGAACAAAAAGGGAAGGAAGTAGGAACATATATGACAAGAAAGGAGAAAACAGGACAGGCATGTAAAGGTAAAGGATGTGGAGGAAGCAGGATAGAAGAGCTGTGGATAGAGTGAGTTAGAGGAAGCATCAATGATTCAGAATGAGCTGAACTGCTTGCTTTGTCAGCTTCTTGGGCTGTTGATCCATTTCTAGGATTTTATTTTATTTTATTATTTGAGATGGAGTTTCACTCTTGTCACCCAGACTGGAGTGCAATGGAGCCATCTCGGCTCACTGCAACCTCTGCTTCCTGGGTTCAAGCGATTCTCCTGCCTCAGCCTCCCCAGTGAGTAGCTGGGATTACAGGTGTGCACCACCATGCCCAGCTAATTTTTGTATTTTTAGTAAAGATGGGGTTTCGCCCTGTTGGCCAGGCTGGTCTCGAACTCCTCACCTCAGGTGATCCACCCGCCTTGGTCTCCCAAAGTGCTGGGATTATAGGCATGAGCCACTGCACCCGGCCCATTTCTAGTATTTTTAAAGCAGTCATTTCTGCATCAAGAAAAAGTCCTTATGTTGTTATTTTGCATCCCTAATGGCTGCATTTTCCCTGTGGAAGCCCTTGCATTGAAAGAAGGTTTAGGGCTGGGCGCGGTGGCTCAAGCCTGTAACCCCAGCACTTTGGGAGGCTGAGACGGGCGGATCACGAGGTCAGGAGATCGAGACCATCCTGGCTAACCCGGTGAAACCCCGTCTCTACCAAAAAATACAAAAAACTAGCCGGGCGAGGTGGCGTGCGCCTGTAGTCCCAGCTACTCGGGAGGCTGAGGCAGGAGAATGGCGTGAACCCGGGAGGCGGAGCTTGCAGTGAGCTGAGATCCGGCCACTGCACTACAGCCTGGGCGACAAAGCAAGACTCCGTCTCAAAAAAATAAAAAAATACAAAAATACAAAAGAAGGTTTAGGTTCTAGAAATTTTCTTTGCACCCTTAGAAGGAGTGATCAATTTACCATTTGTGATCTGAGCTTCTTTTACTACTAAAATATCTCCAATTGCTATACCTTTGAAATGAAGGCTGCCTTACTTTACAGTGCACAAAGATTACATTACAAATGAGGCTGTAGAGGCAGACTCTGGAATTCTTTTCTTGCAATGCAATTATTTATTTTTCCTGGAGGAGGTGGTTCACTGCACATTATTTTGAATAAACTGAAGGGTTGAAAATATCGGTGCTGGGACGGTGAGATGAATTGATTCTGAAATGGCCAGAAGTCACTTGAGGACAAACTCAGGAAATGTAGCAGGTGTGAAGAGGTAGATTTCCTCGTGTGGCTCAAAGGCCTTGCAAAGAGGGGCTGCAAAAATCCCTTGAGCTGAAGCAGCCTCACTGGAATAAGCCTAAGCTCTTCCAAGGGGACTGCTGGGAAGGGAGTCCGTCATTTGGATATACTTGTTTTATTGAAGGTGTTAAAAATCGGTCTCTTTATATTTTATGTGAAAAAGATCCAGGGAAAACTGCCTCAGTGGATTTATGAAGTCTTTTTTTTTTTTTTTTTGAGATGGAGTCTCTCTGTTGCCCAGGCTGGAGTGCAGTGGCATGATCTCGGCTCACTGCAACCTCTGCCTCCTGGGTTCAAGCAATTCTTCTTCCTCAGCCTCCTGAGTAGCTGGGACTACAGGCATGCACCACCACGCCCAGCTAATTTTTGTGTTTTTAGTAGAGACGGGGTTTCACCATATTGGCCAGGCTGGTCTCCAACTCCTGACTTCATGATCCGCCCACCTCGGCCTCCCAAAGTGCTGGGATTACAGGCATGAGGCACTGCGCCCAGCCTTATGGTCTCTCTGGGGACAGGGAAAGGATGGATTCCTCATCTTGTCTCCAGGTCACTTCATCTTCTAGGGCTAGCCAAAGTAAAACAAGAGGTCAGGTCTAGTTGGGGTGGGGTGGGTTGGAACGGTGGTCCAGGGAGTCACATGCCTGGAGACTGGGCTATTGCCGCTTCCACCATTCCCTTCTCCTCATTGTCCCTGGATTGTCTGGTGGTATATTAAGCATCTAACCCAGTGCCTGGCACAGAGCAAGTGATCAATACATATTAATTAACTTGAGCGATGATTTATGGTGTGGAGGAAACAGCATGATACTGAGGGCAGGAGAATTATAACTTAAATTGGCTGGCGGAAGGAACAAGGACAGGTCTCCTCACTTCTTTGAGAATCAGTTTCCTGATATCCAAAATAGGGTTTTGGCACTGGGTGATTGTGAGACCTGGAAGAGCTTGTGCTTCTGGTCGTGGTGATTCTGTAGGAGGCACTGACCATGCTGAGGCAGCAAGAGGTAGCTTGCTGGTGGTCAGAGTCCAGGGACAGAAGCTACCCCGTTGGCAGTGGAGACCAGTGAGAGTTCACTGCCCCTTCAGTGATGCGGCCTGTTCTTTGGGCTGACATCTGAGCAGGATGGCTGGGGCAGGGCTGGTGGCCCAGGAGACAGGAGCACTAACAACCCCCGACTCTGCTGTACCCCTTTCCCTTTCCTGATGCAGATGACTCACCTGGAAGGAGATCATGAGACACACAAGGCCACGGCATGTCTCAGACATGTTCTCTGTGCTAGCTTCAAGGGACCCAGAGATGCCTTGGGCAAGGTCCCTGATGATTAGCAGCTGACTCCAAGCCATAGGGCAGGGCTGGTGGCGCCGGTGTTTCCAGGCACAAGTGAATGTGCATCATGGCCAGTGTGTTTTTGAAGCTTTAGAGAAGGCAGAGGGGAGGAAGTAGATCATGGGGGCAGGGACGAGTTATTGACAGAGTAGCAAGGATCTGGCATCACAGCACAAACAAATAACCTGGGCGTGGGAGGGAGGAAGGGAGGCCGGGAAAGGACGGTCTCCGTGTCATGGCAGGGCCAGGCTTTGGGGCACTGGCAGGTTGAACAAGGAAGCCTGAAGGTTGCCACTGACTCTGTGTGATCTTGAGCAGGTCCCTTAACCACTCTGGGCCTCAGTTTCCCCATTTATAAAGGGAAGGTGTTGGGTTAGATCAGAGACCTTTCAAAGTGGGGGTGAGGAGAAGCATTGAAGGCAGATTCTGGGCCTCCTTTGACCCTCCCTCTTCTGCACTGCACGGCTTCTCCCCCAGCCTGTTTTATATATTGTGTTTCTATGTAAATAATGTGGTTTTTTTGGTTGTTGTTGTTTTCTGTTCGTTTTGTTATGGATTTTTTTTTTTTTTTTTTCTTGTGGTTAAAGCTACCAGTCTAAAGACCTTTAAGGTCCCTTTTGATCTAAACAGCATAGTGCAGCAGCTCTGGGACTGGGCAGTGGCAGCTCACCTGTGTGATCTGGAAGGGGCTATTGCTAACCTGGCTCTAGGACCACTGTAGCTCTCTCTCCTTCTCTCCAGAGCACGGGAAAGGGGGTAGGAGTGGGGTTGGGACTAGGGGATGGGGAAGTGGGTGCAGATTTCTTAGAGAAACATAGGCCTAAACGCTCCCTCACAAACCTGTTTGGTAAAAACTTGGGCACCATGAGGCCCTTTCAGACCCCAGAATGCGCCCTTACTTGAGGCAGGGAACCTGCCCTGGTCTGAGACTTCTTCCTGCAAGTACTTCCTCTGAGGCACCAAAACCTGGGGCGTGGATTCTATGGGGCCCAGTAAAATACACCTGCATGACCTATGTGGCATAAGGGCTTGTTCTGGCTCCGACACTGAGTAGGTTACCAGCTTTGAGCCTCAGTTTCCTCGTTCGTAAAGTGGTAATAAGAATATCCATGCTTTTTGTGGGTAAAAATAAGTGAAGTGCTGGCATACGATAAAGACTTATCCAATGCCTGTTCCATCTGCCCCAACACCTATGCCTCCTCCTTCTTAGCTTTGCTTTGTTTATTCATGACCGTGCGTGTCCACAATGTGCTCCTTCTACAGAATGCCAGGTGTGGCAGAACAGGTGCCATGATAGCAAATAAGGGAAAGAACAAAGAATAAGAAGAACGGACTTCTTCTAAATGCACGTTAGTATGAACATAGAGTCATTTATTCATCTCAGATGTGCAGAGGGCCCCCTGTGTGCCACACTGAGCTCATTAGGAGGGGCCGGCCCTTCACACTGGAATAGTGTGTGAATTTCTCTATTCCAGTCCCAGCTGAGAAGCCAATTTATTTGAGAACACATGGACTGAAGAGAAAGTGCTCATTCATACAAGGCACGTTCCACGGATGTCACACTCTCCTGGATTGCCCTTGGTCTGTAGGAAATGGTGGAATGCATTCTAACTGCCTAAGAGTGATCATTAGAAAAGCATGATGTGGCAGAAGGGGTCCAAGCTTTGCCTGCTAAGAATTGTATGAATTTGAGAAAGTCACTTCTTCTTTTCTTTCTTCTTCTTTTCTTTTTTTTTGAGGTGGAGTCTTGCTCTGTCGCCCAGGCTGTGGAGCTCAGTGGCACAATCTTGGCTCCCTTCAACCTTCATCTTTTGGGTTCAAGTGATTCTCTTGCCTCAGTCTCCCGAGTAGATGGGATTACAGTTGCGTGCCACCACGCTTGGCTAATTTTGGTATTTTTAGTAGAGACAGGGTTTCACCATGTTGGCCAGCTGATCTCAAACTCCTGACCTCAGGTGATCCACCGCCTTGGCTTCTCAAAGTGCTGGGATTACAGGCGTGAGCCACTGCACCTGGCTGGAAAGTCACTGCTTATCTCTGAGCCCAAAGACAAATTTTCTTGTACGTAAAACAGGATCATAATATCTACATCCTGGGTGGCTGTGGGAATAAAATGAGATCAGGCAAGGATCTGCTACCGGACAAGTGCTCAGAAAATGACAGCCATTATGATTTTTGAGCATAGCAGAGGACAGAGGGTCATGTTCAACAGTTGCCAGCGTGGGTGATGTGGTCTGTCCTCGGTGGGGTCCTGCCCTCAGGAGTCACTAGCTGAGATCCTTCGCCCAGTGACAAGGGCTCGGACTGCCCCTGTACATCGCGATTCTGGAGACTGTAGATGACGGGGTGCAGCATGGGGGTGACTACAGTGTACATGACAGTGGCCACATGGCCCTGCTCTGCCTCATATCGGGATGTGGGCTGGAAGTAGACTGCAATGACTGTCCCATAGAAGAGGCTCACCACAGCCAGGTGGGAGCCACAGGTGGACACAGCCCAGAGCCTCCCAGAGGCCGAGGGCAGCCGCAGCACAGCAGCTGTGATGGCCCCATAGGAGGCGAGGATGAGCAGGAAGGGAGTGATCACCACTGTGGCGCCCTAGGTGAAGATGAGCAGCTGGATGTGGCGGGTGTCAGAGCACGAGAGCCTTAAGAGAGGCTGGTGGTCACAGAAGAAGTGGGGCACTTGGTGGGAAGCACAGAAGGACAAGTGAGCCATGAGCAGGATACACAGGAGGGAATGGACGTGGGACACCAGCCATGCCATCCCCACCAGAGCTGTACACATGGCCCGGGACATCCTCGTGGCATAGTGGAGGGGGTGCTGGATGGCCATGTAGCGGTCATAGGTCATGGCGGCCAGGAGACAGCTATCAGTTACCTCCAGGGCAAAGAAGAAGTACATTTGGGTCAGGCAGCCAGCCAGTGAGATGGAGCGGTCATGGACCAACAAGCTGGCCAACATCTTGGGCACAGTGACGGAGGTGAAGCAGAGGTCAGCGAAAGACAGGTGGGCCAGCAAGAAGTACATGGGTGCGTGAAAGGCTGGACTGGCCCGGATGGCAGCCACAATGAGTCCATTACCCAGGAGGCCGACCACATACAAGAGCAAGAACAGCACAAAGAGAGGCCGCTGCTGTCCAGGACTTGTTGTCAGTCCCAATAAAATGAATGGGGTTCCCTCTGAAGACTCATTGGCAGCCTCCATGGCAGGCTGGTTATTCACCTGGAACCTCAAGGGCTCCTTTCTATTGATGGGTCACCCCCCTGATGTCTAAGGGAAAAGGTGAGGGGATAAATTGTGCAAGGCTTCCTGGCCATGGGAAAAAATCAAGAGTTTAGAGTCAGGTAGCCCTGGTCCTTACGCACAGGTGTGACTGTGGGCAAGTCATTTCACCTCCCTGAAACTTCTTTCTTTCTGGGCCTTAGACTTTCAATCTGCGAAAGAAGAGAATTGAAGTAGCTCATCTTCAAGGTCACGTCCAACTTTGATAGTTTGTGATTTAAGCAAAAATAGAACAAAAGATATTGCACAAGATTTAGATCAGGGAAGGAGGAAAATATGAAAGAAAAGATGAAACTGAGAGAGGTTCGACACAGAAAGATCTGACCAATGGACATTTATTTTGGAAAAGAAAGAATGAAACCAAACCAAGATGGAGGAGAGAAACATAGAAACATAGATTTTTTTAGAAAAAAGAAATCTGAAGAGCACATATGTTTACGTTGAAATGAATATAAACCCACAACACCTAGACACAAATAGTGGAATTTTAGAACACTGGTAATGAAGAGGAGAATCCAGTACTTCCTAAGGGCATGGGGTACAATGAACTGATGATATCCATATAATTAGATTGCCATCGAGTGTTTCAATTCAACAGTAGATTATAGAACACAGTTTAACAATCTTCAAATTCTGAAAAAAATATTTCGAACTTGGAATTCTCCACTAGGTAAAAATACTACTCAAGTGTGAGTAAAGAATACAGATATTTTCGGACTTAAAACACAAAACAAGGCTGGGCGTGGTGGCTCACACCTGTAATCCCAGCACTTTGGGAGGCTAAGGCAGGCAGATCACCTGAGGTCAGGAGTTTGAGACCAGCCTGGCCAATGTGGTGAAACCCCGTCTCTACTTAACAACAACAACAACAACAACAACAAACACACACAAAAATTAGCCAGGTGTGGTGTCATGCACTTGTAATCCCAGCTACTCAGGAGGCTGAGGCAGGAGAATATCTTGAACCCGGGAGGTGGAGGTTGCAGTGAACTGAGATTGTGCCACTGCACTCCAGCCTGGGTGACAGAGCGAGACTCCATCACACACACACACACACACACACACACACACACAAAAAAAAAAAAAAAAAAAAAAAAGAACAAGAGAATTTGAATGACTCCTCATATCCCTGAAAACGTTCCCCATGAAATCAAACACTTACCAAGCAAGCACCAGGTAGATGCACATCACAGTGTGAGAAACTCGTGTGGACAGATGGACACATCTGCCCAGGCATAGCAACTTGACTCTTAAGGACAGAGGCAACTTGTTTTCAATGTCTCAGTTTTTTTCCTGTCTGAACTTCATTGCAGAAATCTTGGGCAATTCTCCAAGAAGGGAATAGAAGTAACTGAGAGGAATTTTAGGGCACAGTTTTGCGGAAGACTATGTTGAAGCCACCTTTACAGGGAAATGATCTTTTAGTTTATTTCCACATCTTTCTCTATTAAAAAAACGTCAAATGAAGGACCTCCCTACCCTATTGTATTCCTTTTTTTTTTTTTCTCCATTGGTTAAGAAGAATCTCTGGTGTTGGCTTCCTCTAAAGCATCTTTTCTTAAGCCCCTAATTCTTTCTCACTTTCCGAGAGAGGAAGAGGATCAGGATGATTGGGGAGGATGGAAGGGGAAGTCTATTTACAGAATTGCTTTTGGGAAATGGACCTGCTCTGACCTGTGTCTAAATTGGTCCCAATAAACGTTCAAATATACAAAGGTGTTTGTAGAAACATTCAAATGTAGTTGCAAACACACATGCAGACACGCAGACATGTGCATCCTCAGGCTGGTCTCTGCAAATACATAGGCACAATCAGTCATATACAGAAATGTGGAGCCAGCACATGCATTCACAGCAAAGTAGGCAAACAACCATTACCTCAGGATTCAAAGGCCAAGATCATTGTACACCTGCACACATGGCCAAATGCAATCACAAAATGGCACTAAGGCCAGAGGGTGACAATCATTCACATACTCCTGTTGATGGAGACATAGTGCCATGCACAGCTGCTGTGACCCATCAAGCACATTCATGTTCTCACTGACTGCCTACTGTGTGTGAGCACTCTACCCTGTGCCCATCCATGCATGACCAGTCACACTGAATCCCCTCATTGATCATACAATCACATCTTTGCACATAGCCTCACAGCTTCACATATACGGCTGCACTCACGTAGGCTCATGGTGGATCACGGCAGAGATGTGCCACGCTAAAGGGGCATATGCACATACACACTGCCTCCTACCCCCTACGATGAAACCATTGTGCAGTGATGGTAATGTACAATCATAGCCTTGCAAACAACACATACTCTCATACTCACACATAGGACTTGTGCAGACAGTCACACACAGGAAGACAGATCTGCACACTCTGCAGCCTGGACCCTTGTCCCCAAGTATACCCTCTGGGTTCTGCACATCACAGGAGGGAAAAGCTGTGGGGCCCAGGAGTGGCTTGACACTGGAGGGTCTGAGGAAGGAATGATTGGCCATGCTTATGGGGTTTAGAGCCCTGGGAGCACCTTAGCTTTTCCCCAGAGGCAACAACCTCTTCTTGTGGCCTTCATCCCTGGGGAACAAGGCAGCCTGACTGTGGGGCTTGTTATCCTTCCTTTCTAGGGATCAGTTTGATGGAGGAGGAGGTGATTGGTGCCATCTCTAACTCAGGGGACGTTCAGGAGCCCTACTGCAAAGCTGCTGCTCCTCAGCCCCTGTCTTGTGAAGATGAGAGAGAAGGGTCAAGTTGACCTCTCAGCCCCAAGTAGAGTGACCTGGGGATCCCAGGTTTACAGCTGTAGCTTCTGGAGCCAACCCTCCTCTCACCTCACCTGTCACTGTCACCTCTTGGTGGCTTCTTGTAGGATGTGTGGAGTGTGGGAGGAATTGTGCCCCTGGTGACTGTGGCAATCACAACTACTATCAACGATCTCAATTTGTAGAGCTGTGTTTGTGAGAGCGATTGTGCCTCTGTGCAACTCAATTTGTCCATGAGCTCGGATGTGTGTCCCAGTGTGCAGCTGCATCTGTGTCTGTGTGGGTGCCAGACCTATGAGAGTGTTTCTTTAACAAGGAATATTTCTTTTTTAAAAAAATTTTACTTTAAGTTCTGGGATACATGTACAGAACGTAAAGGTTTGTTATGTACATATATATGTGCCATGGTGGTTTGCTGCACCTATCAACCTGTCATCTACATTAGGTATTTCTCCTAATGTTATCCTTCCCCTACCCCGCCACTCCCAACAGGCCCCAGTGTGTGATGTTTCCCTCCCTGTATCCATGTGTTCTCATTGTTCAACTCCCACTTATGAGTGAGAACATGCGGTGTTTAGTTGTCTGTTCCTGTGTTAGTTTGCTGAGAATGATGGCTTCCAACTTCATCCATGTCCCTGCATGGGACATGAACTCATTCTTTTTTTATGGCTGCATAGTATTCCGTGGTGTATATGTGCCACATTTTCCTAATCCAGTCTATCATTGATGGGCATTTGGGTTGGTTCCAAGTCTTTGCTATTGTAAATAGTGCTGCAATAAACATACTTGTGCATGTGTCTGTAAAGTAGAATGATTTATAATCCTTTGGGTATATACCCAGTAATGGGATTGCTGGGTCAAATGTATTTCTGGTTAGATCCTTGAGGAATTGCCACACTGACTTCCACAATGGTTGAATTAATTTACATTCCCTCCAACAGTGTAAAAGTGTTCCGATTTCTCCACATCCTCGCCAGCATCTGTTGTTCCCTTTTTTTTCTTTTGAAATGGAGTCTTGCTCTGTCACCCAGGCTGGAATGCAGTGGCACAATCTTGGCTCACTGCAATCTCCACCTCCCGGGCTCAAGCAATTCTCTGCCTCAGCTCCCAAGTAGCTGGGATTACAGGGCCCCACCACCATGTCTGGCTAATTTTTGTATTTTTAGTAGAGATGGGGTTTCATCATCTTGGCCAGGCTGGTCTTGAACTCCTGGCCACGTGATCCACCCACCTTGGCCTCCCAAAGTGCAGGGATTACAGGTGTAAGCCACCACGCCCAGGTGTTTCCTGACTTTTTAATGATTGCCATTCTAACTGGTGTGAGATGGTATCTCATTGTGGTTTTGATTTGCATTTCTGTAATGACCAGTGATAATGAGCATTTTTTCATATGTCTGTTGGGTGCATAAATTTCTTCTTTTGAGAAGTGTCTGTTAATATCCGTTGCCCACTTTTTGATGGGGTTGTTTGTTTTTTTCTTGTAAATTTGTTTAAGTTCCTTGTAGATTCTGGATATTAGCCCTTTGTCAAATGGGTAGGTTGCAAAAATTTTCTCCCATTCTGTAGGTTGCCTGTTCACTCTGATGATAGTTTCTTTTACTGTGCAGAAGCTCTTTAGTTTGATTAGGTCCCATTTGTCAATTTTGGTTTTTGTTGTTGTTGCTTTTGGTGTTTTAGTCATGAAGTCTTTGCCCATGCCTATGTCCTGAATGGTGTTGCCTAGGTTTTCTTCTAGGGTTTTTATGGTTTTGGGTTTTACATTTAAGTCTTTAATCCACCTTCAGTTAATTTTTGTATAAGGAGTAAGGAAGGGGTCCAGTTTCAGTTTTCTGCCTATGGCTAACCAGTTCTCCCAGCACCATTTATTTAATAGGGAATCCTTTCCCCATTGCTTGTTTTTGTCAGGTTTGTTGAAGATGGGATGGTTGTAAATGTGTGGTGTTATTTCTGAAGTCTCTGTTCTGTTCCATTGGTCTATATATCTGTTTTGGTACTAATACCATGCTGTTTTGGTTACTGTAGCCTTTTAGCATAGTTTGAAGTCAGGTAGCATGATGTCTCCAGCTTTGTTCTTTTTGCCTAGGATTGTCTTGACTGTATGGGCTCTTTTTTGGTTCCATATAAAATTTATAGTAGTTTTTTCTAATTCTGTGAAGGAAGTTACTGGTAGCTTGATAGGAATAGCGTTGAATCTATGAATTACTTTGGGCAGTATGGCCATTTTCACAATATTGATTCTTTCTATCCTTGAGCATGGCATGTTTTTCCATTTGTTTGTGTTCTCTCTTATTTCTGGTGAGGAATATTTCTAATAGGACATTAGGTCTTTATTGAAGGGGTATGTGTTTCTGGGTGTGTACTGCAGTATGAGGGAAGTGAACCTGTATGTACTATTCCAGGGGGGAATAGCTTTACATAACACTGTTGGAATAACCAGAGAGAATGATTCTGAATATATAAATTTCCAACGATTTACTGTTGCCTCTTGAATAAAGTCTAAATTTTCTACCTAATATTGAAGCCATGGAGTGCTCTTCTCATTCCCTAATTTCCAATCTTCAAACTTCCCTCTACTTTCCCAGCATACCCCCTCAAGTCAGTTAAATTGGTCTCCTTAGAGTCTTCCGCTCATGCTGAGCTTATTTCACTTCCACGCCTTTGTATATACTTGCCCCTCATGCCCCTGGTGCAATTGCCTCTTGCCCTCAATTTCTACCCATGTTGCAGGGCCCAACTTATTTTGTGCAATGAGTGCCCCAGTCTTCCCCATCTTCCTGTCCTCACTGCCAGCTTTAGTAAGTGGTGTTGAAGGGAAATGCTTTATCAGAATTGGGCACATTCTTATGGGCATCTCACTTTAGGAGGGGTGATTTATCTCTCTTCCTTCATTCTCCAGGTTGGGCTCTGTTACTGTCTTCCGATCCCTTTCCCCTTCCCTCTTGTTTGTTTTCTTATCTATCAAGTAGGCCCAGTATAATAGCCTGAAACTTGATATTTCTTTTAGCTGATTTCTAGGATTTATATAATTATTGTATCTGGCTGCTCCATGGATGCTAAATATGTGGAAGGAGCCATGGCCATCCTGTAGGGCCAAGGTGATGGGAGGGGCCTTATCCCTCTGGAAACTTTTCCACTGATTGTGGCAGCTGCTGTATGTCATGAGAGCCTAAGAACCCACAAAAAAGAGAAAGGATCATAGAGGAGTTCTTTGAGTCTAAATGTTAAATTTGGGGTAAGCCTTACATTCGCAGTCCTCAGGTTGCCAACTCTTTTGACAATGCCTCCAATTTTTGTCATGGCATCTGAGTTGCTATGGTGATAGGAGGCAAGAGGAGTTGGGGAACTGGGAGAGGATGATTGAGTCTTGTGATGAGAGAAGGGGTTTTATTTTATCTAAGTCTTTTCAAAATGTGCTGAATTTGGGAATTTTACCTTTTCTCTCAAGATGCTGCTTCATCAGGAAGTGGGGTGACCAATTATCTTGATTTGCCCAGGACTGAGGGTGTCTTGGGACATGGGACTTGGAGTTTTAAAACTGGGATTGTTTGGCGGGTGCGGTGGCTCATGCCTGTAATCCCAGCACTTTGGGAGGCCAAGGCGGGCGGATCACAAGGTCAGGAGATTGAGACCATCCTGACTAACACTGTGAAACCTTGTCTCTACTAAAAATACAAAAAATTAGCTGGGCGTGGTGGCAAGTGCCTGTAGTCCCAGCTACTCGGGAGGCTGAGGCAGGAGAAAGGCGTGAACCTGGGAGGCAGAACTTGCAGTGAGCTGAGATTGCGCCACTGCACTCCAGCCTGGGCGACAGAGTGAGACTCCATCTCAAAACAACAACAACAACAACAACAACAACAACAAAACAAAAACAAAAACAAAAACAAAACTGGTACTGTTCTGGGAAAACTGGGGTGAGTCAGGAAACCTGTAAAGTTCTGTAAGATTTGAGGAGATGGTCTTGTCCACATTCTTCTCTTTATTAGCCTGGGACCTCCAAGAATGCCATAGTTACCAAGAGGGAGGGTCTTGGTCCTGGCAACAAGGGGCATCTTCTTCCCGGGGAGCCAGGTCGAAGCCTTCAGTTTTCCTGCAGTCTACGTGCCAGGTGGTTGATTTCTCCTTGAAGGGAGAGTGTAGAGGGGCAAGGCCAGCACCTGGCTGGGGCCCAAGGAAGAGACTCCATGGGCAGCCTATTGGGTGAAGCATTGTTTGAGTCCCATACCTTTCCCACCCCTGGTCTCCCCTCGGCCATAATCAGGGAAACTGGAGGGAGGATCAGGTAGAAGCTGACACTTAAATCTGACTATGCTCCACCTCTTCTTGGAGGCTCTTTCCTGTAACTCCTAGGGTCCATTCCTGTCTGCTTCTGCAGAGAGAGGCTTCCCAGGGAGAATGCAGTGCCTTGGGACTTGCCTATGTGTAAAAGAGTCATGGAGACAAAAGAAATCTGTCAAAATTGTGAACTCGGGGTGAATAAAACTCCTAAGAGCTCTGGGTCTTGGAGGTCCTCCATGACTCAAGGCTTGAGGCAGTGTAGTTACTGTTGCCCAAGGGGTCAGGGTTATGGCATTCCCTCTCCATCTCCAACCCTACCTCAGTGCTGGAATCTTAACACCAAACAGTCATGATATTAATCCTACCCAACCACATGCAAATCCAGGCATGCTCATAACTCTTTTTTTTTTTTTTTTTTTTTTGAGACGGAGTCTTGCTGTGTCACCCAGGCTGGAGTGCAATGGCCAGATCTCGGCTCACTGCAAGCTCCGCCTCCCGGGTTCATGCCATTCTCCTGCCTCAGCCTCCCGAGTAGCTGGGACTACAGGCACCCGCCACCTCGCCCAGCTAGTTTTTTTTTTTTTTTTGTATTTTTTATTAGAGACGGGGTTTCACCGTGTTAGCCAGGATGGTCTTGATCTCCTGACCTCGTGATCCGCCCGTCTCGGCCTCCCAAAGTGCTGGGATTACAGGCTTGAGCCACCGCGCCCGGCCTCATGCTCATAACTCTTAAAGAAACTGAAATTCACCAACAACCAACCCCCACCCTTAGGCTTTAAGTAACATTATTTATAACCCCAACTAAATCTTAAAGTGACCACAAGCATGCCAATTTGATACCTAAAAGACTGTTATGCCTAAATTTCATCTGATTCTGATCCCAGCTTACCTGTAATAATAACCAGACTATGACTTAAACTTACCACAAACATTACCCATACACCAACTTAAGTCTAATATGAACTAAACTCTAACTCCAATTTAATTGAGCAATACAAATGAAATCCGAATTCCAGTCTTATTTAATCTCCCATTCTAACACTAACCCTAAAATAATTGTAATATTTCTAACAAGATTTATCCAAATTCTTATTTATTTATTTATTTATTTACATAGTTTGAAGTCAGGTAGCGTGATGTCTCCAGCTTTGTTCTTTTTGCCTAGGATTGTCTTGACTGTACGGGCTCTTTTTTGGGTCTTTTACATGGAGTCTCACTCTGTCAACCTGGCTGGAGTGCACTGGCATGATCTTGGCTCACTGCAACCTCTGCCTCCTGGGTTCAAGTGATTCTCCTGCCTCAGTCTCCCGAGTGATTGGGATTACAGGCATGTACCACCATGCCTGGCTAATTTTCTTGTATTTTCAGTAGAGAAAGGGTTTCACCATGTTGCTCAGTCTGGTCTTGAACTCCTGACCTCAAATGATCTGCCTGCCTCGGCCTCCCAAAATGTTGGGATTACAGGCGTGAGCCACCGCACCCGGCCCAAACTCTTAAATTTATCCCAAATCTATCACTAATAACAACCAGCCCAAATTATAAAGTTTGCATAATTGTAATTCAATCATAAATTTACCTGATCATTTCTTTTATTATTATTATTATTATTATTACACTTTAAGTTCTAGGGTACATGTGCATAACGTGCAGGTTGGTTACATATGTATACTTGTGCCATGTTGGTGTGCTGCACCCATCAACTCGTCAGCACCCATCAACTTGTCATTTACATCAGGTATAACTCCCAATGCAATCCTTCCCCCCTCCCCCCTCCCCATGATAGGCCCCAGTGTGTGATGTTCCCCTTCCTGAGTCCAAGTGATCTCATTGTTCAGTTCCCACCTATAAGTGAGAACATGCGGTGTTTGGTTTTCTGTTCTTGTGATAGTTTGCTAAGAATGATGGTTTCCAGCTGCATCCATGTCCCTACAAAGGACACAAACTCATCCTTTTTTATGGCTGCATAGTATTCCATGGTGTATATGTGCCACATTTTCTTAATCCAATCTGTCACTGATGGACATTTGGGTTGATTCCAAGTCTTTGCTATTGTGAATAGTGCCGCAATAAACATACGTGTGCATGTGTCTTTATAGCAGCATGATTTATTATCCTTTGGGTATATACCCAGTAATGGGATGGCTGGGTCATATGGTACATCTAGTTCTAGATCCTTGAGGAATCGCTATACTGTTTTCCATAATGGTTGAACCAGTTTACAATCCCACCAACAGTGTAAAAGTGTTCCTATTTCTCCACATCCTCTCCAGCACCTGTTGTTTCCTGACTTTTAATGATCGCCATTCTAACTGGTGTGAGATGGTATCTCATTGTGGTTTTGATTTGCATTTCTCTGATGGCCAGTGATGCTGAGCATTTTTTCATGTGTCTGTTGGCTGTATGAATGTCTTCTTTTGAGAAATGTCTGTTCATATCCTTTGCCCACTTTTTGATGGGGTTGTTTGTTTTTTTCTTGTAAATTTGTTTGAGTTCTTTGTAGGTTCTGGATATTAGCCCTTTGTCAGATGAGTAGACTGCAAAAATTTTCTCCCATTCTGTAAGTTGTCTGTTCACTCTGATGGTAGTTTCTTTTGCTGTGCAGAAGCTCTTTAGTATAATTAGATCCCATTTGTCAATTATGGCTTTTGCTGCCGTTGCTTTTGGTGTTTTAGACATGAAGTCTTTGCCCATGCCTATGTCCTGAATGGTACTACCTAGGTTTTCCTCTAGGGTTTTTATGGTATTAGGTCTAACATTTAAGTCTCTAATCCATGTTGAATTAATTTTCGTATAAGGAGTAAGGAAAGGATCCAGTTTCAGCTTTCTACTTATGGCTAGCCAATTTTCCCAGCACCATTTATTAAATAGGGAATCCTTTCCCCATTTCTTGTTTCTCTCAGGTTTGTCAAAGATCAGATGGCTGTAGATGTGTTGTATTATTTCTGAGGACTCTGTTCTGTTCCATTGGTCTATATCTCTGTTTTGGTACCAGTACCATGCTGTTTTGGTGACTGTAGCCTTGTAGTATAGTTTGAAGTCAGGTAGCGTGATGCCTCCAGCTTTGTGCTTTTGACTTAGGATTGTCTTGGAGATGCGGGCTCTTTTTTGGTTCCATATGAACTTTAAAGCAGCTTTTTCCAATTCTGTGAAGAAACTCATTGGTAGCTTGATGGGGATGGCATTGAATCTATAAATTACCTTGGGCAGTATGGCCATTTTCACGATATTGATTCTTCCTATCCATGAGCATGGTATGTTCTTCCATTTGTTTGTGTCCTCTTTTATTTCACTGAGCAGTGGTTTGTAGTTCTCCTTGAAGAGGTCCTTTACATCCCTTGTAAGTTGGATTCCTTGGTATTTTATTCTCTTTGAAGCAATTGTGAATGGAATTGCGTCTATTTCATTCTTCTCTCTTTTCTTCTTTATTAGTCTTGCTAGCAGTCTGTCAATTTTGTTGATCTTTTCAAAAAACCAACTCCTGGATTCATTGATTTTTTGGAGGTTTTTTTGTGTCTCTATCTCCTTCAGTTCTGCTCTGATCTTAGTTATTTCTTGCCTTTTGCTAGGTTTTGAACGCGTTTGCTCTTGCTTCTCTAGTTCTTTTAATTGTGATGTTAGAGTGTCCATTTTAGATCTTTCCTGCTTTCTCTTGTGGGCATTTAGTGCTATAAATTTCCCTCTACACACTGCTTTAAATGTGTCCCAGAGATTCTGGTATGTTGTATCTTTGTTCTCATTGGTTTCAAAGAACATCTTTATTTCTGCCTTCATTTCGTTATATACCCAGTAGTCATTCAGGAGCAGGTTGTTCAGTTTCCATGTAGTTGAGCGGTTTTGATTGAGTTTCTTAGTCCTGAGTTCTAGTTTGATTGCACTGTGGTCTGAGAGACAGTTTGTTATAATTTCTGTTCTTGTACATTTGCTGAGGAGTGCTTTACTTCCAATTATGTGGTCAATTTTGGAATAAGTGCGATGTGGTGCTGAGAAGAATGTATGTTCTGTTGATTTGGGGTGGAGAGTTCTATAGATGTCTATTAGGTCTGCTTGCTACAGAGATGAGTTCAATTCCTGGATATCCTTGTTAACTTTCTGTCTCGTTGATCTGTCTAATGTTGACAGTGGAGTGTTGAAGTCTCCCATTATTATTGTATGGGAGTCTAAGTCTCTTTGTAAGTCTCTAAGGACTTGCTTTGTGAATCTGGGTGCTCCTGTATTGGGTGCATATATATTTAGGATAGTTAGCTCTTCCTGTTGAATTAATCCTTTTACCATTATGTAATGGCCTTCTTTGTCTCTTTTGGTCTTTGATGGTTTAAAGTCTGTTTTATCAGAGACTAGTATTGCAACCCCTGCTTTTTTTTGTTCTCCATTTGCTTGGTAAATCTTCCTCCATCCCTTTATTTTGAGCCTATGTATGTCTCTGCGTGTGAGATGGGTCTCCTGAATACAGCAGACTGATGGGTCTTGACTCTTTATCCAGTTTGCCAGTCTGTGTCTTTTAATTGGAGCATTTAGTCCATTTACATTTAAGGTTAAGATTGTTATGTGTGAACTTGATCCTGCCATTATGATATTAACTGGTTATTTTGCTCGTTAGTTGATGCAGTTTCTTCCTAGCCTAAATGGTCTTTACATTTTGGCATGTTTTTGCAATGGCTGGTACTGGTTGTTCCTTTCCATGTTGAGTGCTTCCTTCAGGGTCTCTTGTAAGGCAAGACTAGTGGTGACAAAATCTCTAAGCATTTGCTTATCTGTAAAGGATTTTATTTCTCCTTCACTTATGAAACTTAGTTTGGCTGGATATGAAATTCTGGGTTGAATATTCTTTTCTTTAAGAATGTTTTGAGAAATGTCTGTTCGTATCCTTTGCCCACTTTTTGATGGGGTTGTTTGTTTTTTTCTTGTAAATTTGTTTGAGTTCTTTGTAGGTTCTGGATATTAGCCCTTTGTCAGATGAGTAGATTGCAAAAATTTTCTCCCATTCTGTAGGTTGCCTGTTCACTCTGATGGTAGTTTCTTTTGCTGTGCAGAAGCTCTTTAGTTTAATGAGATCCCATTTGTCAATTTTGGCTTTTGCTGCCGTTGCTTTTGGTGTTTTAGACATGAAATCTTTGCCCATGCCTATGTCCTGAATGGTACTACCTAGGTTTTCCTCTAGGATTTTTATGGTATTAGGTCTAACATTTAAGTCTCTAATCCATCTTGAATTAATTTTCGTATAAGGAAGACATTCATACAGCCAACAGACACATGAAAAAATGCTCATCATCACTGGCCATCAGAGAAATGCAAATCAAAACCACAATGAGATACCATCTCACACCAGTTAGAATGGCAATCATTAAAAAGTCAGGAAACAACAGGTGCTGGAGAGGATGTGGAGAAATAGGAACACTTACACTGTTGGTGGGATTGTAAACTAGTTCAACCCCATTATGGAAAACAGTATGGCGATTCCTCAAGGATCTAGAACTAGATGTACCATATGACCCAGCCATCCCATTACTCAGTATATACCCAAAGGATTATAAATTATGCTGCTATAAAGACACATGCACACGTATGTTTATTGCAGCACTATTCACAATAGCAAAGACTTGGAATCAACCCAAATGTCCATCAGTGACAGATTGGATTAAGAAAATGTGGCACATATACACCATGGAATACTATGCAGCCATAAAAAAGGATGAGTTTGTGTCCTTTGTAGGGACTTGGATGCAGCTGGAATCCATCATTCTTAGCAAACTATCACAAGAACAGAAAACCAAACACCGCATGTTCTCACTTATAGGTGGGAACTGAACAATGAGATCACTTGGACTCAGGAAGGGGAACATCACATACCGGGGCCTATCATGGGGAGGGGGAGGGGGGAGGGATTGCATTGGGAGTTATACCTGATGTAAATGACGAGTTGATGGGTGCAGCACAGCAACATGGCACAAGTATACATATGTAACAAACCTGCACGTTATGCACATGTACCCTACAACTTAAAGTATAATAATAATAAATAAATTAAAAAAAAAAACTCAACAGCTTAAAAATTGTTACATAATTTCTGCAGGTAAATTGGGGAAATCTTATCAGTTCTATGAAACTTATAAAATTATCAGTGCACTGTATAATAAACAAATGGAATTTAATTTACCAAATTAAGAAAAATGTAAACAACTAATTATAAAAAAGATAAATAAAACAAAAACTTCTTTAAAAAAAAAAAAAAAAAAAGAATGTTGAATATTGGCCCCCACTCTCTTCTGGCTTGTAGAGTGTCTGCCGAGAGATCTGCTGTTAGTCTGATGGGCTTCCCTTTGTGGGTAACCCGACCTTTCTCTCTGGCCGCCCTTAAGATTTTTTCCTTCATTTCAACTTTGGTGAATCTGGCAATTATGTGTCTTGGAGTTGCTCTTCTCGAGGAGTATCTTTGTGGCATTCTCTGTATTTCCTGGATTTGAATGTTGGCCTGCCCTACTAGGTTGGGGAAGTTCTCCTGGATGATATCCTGAAGAGTGTTTTCCAACTTGGTTCCATTTTCCCCCTCACTTTCAGGCACCCCAATCAGACGTAGATTTGGTCTTTTTACATAATCCCATACTTCTTGCAGGCTTTGTTCATTTGTTTTTCTTCTTTTTTCTTTTGGTTTCTCTTCTCGCTTCATTTCGTTCATTTGATCCTCAATTGCTGATACTCTTTCTTCCAGTTGATCGAGTCGGTTACTGAAGCTTGTGCATTTGTCACGTATTTCTCGTGTCATGGTTTTCATCTCTTTCATTTCGTTTATGACCTTCTCTGCATTAATTACTCTAGCCATCAATTCTTCCACTTTTTTTTCAAGATTTTTAGTTTCTTTGCGCTGGGTATGTAATTCCTCCTTTAGCTCTGAGAAGTTTGATGGACTGAAGCCTTCTTCTCTCATCTCGTCAAAGTCATTCTCCGTCAAGCTTTGATCCGTTGCTGGTGATGAGCTGTGCGCTCCTTTGCCAGGGGAGATGTGCTCTTATTTTTTGAATTTCCAGCTTTTCTGCCCTGCTTTTTCCCCATCTTAGTGGTTTTATCTGCCGCTGGTCTTTGATGATGATGGTGACATACTGATGGGGTTTTGGTGTAGGTGTCCTTCCTGTTTGATAGTTTTCCTTCTAACAGTCAGGACCCTCAGCTGTAGGTCTGTTGGAGATTGCTTGAGGTCCACTCCAGACCCTGTTTGCCTGGGTGTCAGCAGCAGAGGCTGCAGAAGATAGAATATTGCTGAACAGCGAGTGTCCCTGTCTGATTCTTGCTTTGGAGGCTTCCTCTCAGGGGTGTACTCCACCCTGTGAGGTGTGGGGTGTCAGACTGCCCCTAGTGGGGGATGTCTCCCAGTTAGGCTACTCAGGGGTCAGGACCCACTTGAGCAGGCAGTCTGTCCCTTCTCAGATCTCAACCTCCGTGTTGGAAGATCCACTGCACTCTTCAAAGCTGTCAGACAGAGTCGTTTGCATCTGCAGAGGTTTCTGTTGCTTTTGTTATTGTTTACTGTGCCCTGTCCCCAGAGATGGAGTCTACAGAGACAGGCAGGTTTCCTTGAGCTGCTGTGAGCTCCACCCAGTTGGAGCTTCCCAGCGGCTTTGTTTACCTACTTAAGCCTCAGCAATGGCAGGCGCCCCTCCCCCAGCCTCGCTGTTGCCTTGCTGCGATATCGCAGACTGCTGTGCTAGCAATGAGGGAGGCTCCGTGGGCGTGGGACCCTCCTGGCCAGGTGTGGGATATAATCTCCTGCTGTGCCTGTTTGCTTAAAGCGCAGTATTGGGGTGGGAGTTACCCGATTTTCCAGGTGTTGTGTGTCTCAGTTCCCCTGGCTAGGAAAAGGGATTCCCTTTCTCCTTGCGATTCCCAGGTGAGGCGATGCCTCGCCCTGCTTCAGCTCTCGCCTATTGGGCTGCAGCAGCTGACCAGCACCGATTGTCTGGCACTCCCTAGTGAGATGAACCCAGTACCTCAGTTGAAAATGCAGAAATCACCGGTCTTCTGTGTCGCTCGCGCTGGGAGTTGGAGACTGGAGCTGTTCCTATTCGGCCATCTTGCTCCACCCCACCTGATCATTTCTTAATTCTCCCTAACCCTAATCCTGACCTACCCTAACTGAACCCCATCCTTAGCAATAGCCTGAGACCTTATCTTAACCTTATTCTAACCATTCAATCCTGATCCTTTCCTAACTTCTATCATAAGCCTGAACTAGTCTAACCTTGGCCAAATTCAAACCCAGCTGTTGGGAGTTTAAAAGTGACTTGTGCATGTTCTGGCTATTAAGCCATTTTCCTGAGACGTGGATTACATGGACCACAGGGGACAGATGTTTCCCTCTTCCGATTTAGTCCCATTCTTTGGTCTAAGTGGATCCTGAAGATGTTCTCCTGGGGCCGAGGAGGGCAGGTGCAGACACACTGGCCATGAAGAAGCTTAAAAGGTCAAGAATCTAGGAACACTTGGAGCACTTGGAGCTAACATAGCTCTCACTTGGTGCTTCTGGGGATTAGCCTCTTATAAGTACAGGTAGAAAATAAGCCTGTATTCCTTTACCTGGTAACATCTGGGAACTTTCATATTATTACTATTTTGAGATAGGGACTTTTATATTATTACTATTTTGAGATAGGGTCTTGCTCTGTTACCCAGGCTGGAGTGCAGTGGCACAATCACAGCTCAAAGTCAGCCTCGACCTCCTGAGCTCAAGTGATTCTCCTGCCGCAGCCTCCCGAGTAGCTGGGACTACAGGCATGCACCATCACGCCTGGCTAACTTATTATTTTATTATTGTTATTATTATTATTTTTTTGAGACGGAGTCTTGCTCTGTAGCCCAGGCTGGAGTGCTGTGGTGCGATCTTGGCTCACTGCAAGCTCCCCCTCCCGGGTTCACGCCATTCTCCTGCCTCAACCGGCCAAGTAGCTGAGACTACAGGCGCCTGCCACCACGCCCGGCTAATTTTTTTTTTTTTTTTTTTTTTTTGTATTTTTAGTAGAGACGGGGTTTCACCATGTTAGACAGGATTGTCTTGGTCTCCTGACCTTGTGATCTGCCCGCCTCGGCCTCCCAAAGTGCTGGGATTACAGGTATTATTCTTTTTAACTCTTAAGTTCAGGGGTAGTACATGTGCAGGATGTGCAGGTTTGTCACACGGGTAAATGTGTGTCATGGGGGTTGGTTGCACAGATTATTTTACTACCCCGATATTAAGCCTAGTATCCACTATTTATTTTTTGTTTTTTGCTTCTCTCTGTCCTCCTACCCTCCACCCTCCGATAAGCCCCAGTGTGTGTTGTTCCCTCTATATGTCCGCGTGTTCTCATCATTTAGCTCCCACCTATAAGTGAGAACATGTGGTGTTTGGTTTTCTGATCCTGCATTAGTTTGCTGAGGATAATGGTCTCCAGCTCCATCCATGTCCCTGCAAAGGATATCGTCTCCTTCTTTTTTATGGCTGCATAGTATGCCATCATGCCCAGCTTATTTTTAACATTTTTTTCTTTTTTTTGTTTTGTAGAGATGGGGTCTCCCTGTGTTGTCCAGACTGGTCTTGAATTCCTGCTTCGGCCTCCCAAAGTGCTGGGGTTACAGGCGTGAGGCACTGTACCTGGCTGAACGTTTATGTTTTGAATGTTGAAGAACCTGAGGCACTGCAACAGCAACATTAACCTGGTCTAGGGTCTGGCTCTAGGTCTAGCCCCAGATGAACCCCAAGTCTTTTTCTCCCTGCTATAAGCTTTCATTTCCCCCTTTACTGTCCCTTAAACAATGACATGAGACATCCAAGCCAGAGGAGCATCCCATCTTTACCGACAGTGACAGGGGCCAGAAAGAGGCCTCGACCTCCTCATCCCCTCATAGTCAGACCTACCCAGCCTCCCTGGACCAATCACTGGGGCCCCTGCCCTGGACGGCGGAATCGGCTCCAGGTCCGCCTGAGGGCCTCCTTGACCTCCTTGTTGCGGAGGCTGTAGATGAGCGGGTTGAGAGCCGGGATGACCAGGGTATAGAACACAGAGGCCATCTTGTCAGTGTCCAGGGCATAGCTGGAGCTGGGACGCAGGTACATGAAAATGAGTGTCCCGTACATCATGGCCACGGCTGTGAGGTGCGAGCAGCAAGTGGAGGCTGCTCGCCGACGGCCCTTGACCGAGCGCATGCGGATCACAGCCCCAGCAATGAAGCCATAAGACACGGTGATAGCTAACACCGTGGCTGTCTGGATGAAGCCACAGATGGCGAAGAGAAGGAGTTCATTGAGACTGGTGTCACTGCAGGAGATGGCCAGCAGTGGAGGGATATCACAGAAGAAGCTATTGATCTCCCAGGAGCAGCAGAAGGTCAGGCGGAAGGTGAGGATTGTGTGAACAAAGGCGCTCACTGCCCCACCCAGGCCTGATGCCCCCAGCAAGGCCAGGCATAGACGCTGCGACATAGCTGTTGTATAGAGAAGTGGGTTTCTGATGGCCACGTAGCGGTCATAGGCCATGGCTGCCAGCAAGCAACACTCGGTGTCAGCCAGACCTGCAAAGACAAACATCTGGAGGGCACAGGCTGTGTAAGGGATAGTGGCTCGGGGCAGCAGCAGGTCCACTAGCATCTTGGGGCCGATGGCGGAGGAATAGCAGGCATCCAGCAGGCAGAGGTTGGCCAGGAAGAAGTACATAGGTGTGTGGAGCCGGGCATCCAAGCGAATTAGCAGCACCATGCCCACGTTTCCCAGCAGGCTCACCAAGTAGACAGGCAGGCAGGTCAGGAAGAGGGCCACACGCACGTCCCAGCGATTCGTGATGCCCAGGAGGATGAATTCAGCAGGGGCAACCGCAGCCCGGGTGAGGTTCTCTGAGTTCATCCTACTGGACAGAGACTGAGAAGAGGCAAAGCAGGAGGGAGATAAGAGAAAGGTCAAGGTCATGGCCAGGGAGAAGAAAGCGTCCTGTACTGTGAGTTCGGTAGGCTTGGGTTTCAGCTTGGGTTTCACCTGTGCAACAAAATTGCTATGTGACCTTGGGCAAGCCACATAACCTCTCAAAACCTGTTTCTAACCCTTAGAAGTCCTTGCAGCAGCTTTTTTTTTGTTGTTTTTGAGAGGGAGTTTCGCTCTTGTTACCCAGGCTGGAGTGCACAGGCGCAATCTCAGCTCACCACAATCTCCACCTTCTGGGTTCAAGCGATTCTCCTGCCTCAGCCTCCTGAGTAGCTGGGATTACAGGCATGCGCCACCATGACCGGCTAATTTTGTATTTTTAGTAGAGACGGAGTTTCTCCATGTTGATCGGGCAGGTCTCGAACCCCCAACTTCAGGTGATCCTCCCACCTTGGCCTCCCAAAGTGCTGGGATTACAGGCCTGAGCCACTGTGCCCCGCCCATCTTTTTTTTTTTTTTTTTTTTTTTTTTTTTTTTTTTTTTTTTTGAGATGAAGTCTTGTTTTGTCACCCAGGTTGGAGTGCAGTGGCTCAATCTTGGCTCATTGCAACCTCCGCCTCTTGGGTTCAAGTGATTCTCCTACCTCAGCCTCCCAGGTAGCTGGGACTACAGGCGCCTGCCACCATGCTGGCTAATTTTTGTATTTTTAAAGTAGAAACAGGGTTTCACCATGTTGGTGGCCAGGCTGGTCTTCAACTCCTGATCTCAATGATCTGCCCACCCCGGCTTCCCAAAGTGTTGGGATTACAGGTGTGAGCCACACCCAGCCTTCTTCTTCTTCTTCTTCTTTTTTTTTTTAAAGAGACACAAAGTCTCACTATGTTGTCCAGGCTGAACTAGAGTTCCTGAGCTTAAGTGATCGTCCTCCCACCTCAGCCTGCCAAGCAGCTGGGATTATAGGCTTGCTCCACCACACCCACAGGAGTCTTGTCCCTCTTACTCACTTTTGTGTCTACAGCACTGAGAGCATTGCCTAGCACACAGCTGGTGCTCAAAGAAGATTTGATAAATGAATGAATGGGATGATATTTCATGTCCAGCCAATGATTGAAAACTTTGTGACTGTATATGCATTCTCCTCTCCAGTTTTCCAGGTAAGAAAAGAGACAGTGGAATGAGCAGAAATAATCTTCAGATCCAAGGGGCACCTGGCCATGGGTTTTGAGGTTTGCTAGGAGGGACATCTTTCCTTTGGAGTAAGATGGGAGAAAGGAGTAGCCTGGTGTCTTGGGAAAACAGTGGGGAGTAGAAAGAACAGAGAGTGTGAATATATTCCTGAGCTGAATTCTTGGCCTCTCTGAGCCCCAATGTTCTCATCGGTATAATAGGGGAAAGCTGCAAGGATTCGTTGAGATAATGCATGTAACGCTTCTCACACAGGGCCTAGCACACACAGGCATTTAACAAAGGCCCTATGAATGGAAATGAATTGAGCTGGATGATTTGGCTCCAAACTGGAAGGAAGCAATTTTATGGCCATCAAAAGTAGTCTAATTCCCAGAAAATGCAATGTTGCTTCACATTGCTGTGCCTTGCATTTGTTCTCTTTGCCTGGACCTGATTTCCTCCTTTTGTGTTTGATAAAAAGTATCTCCAATGTGAAGCCTTCCCTTAAAACTAAACATTTTTCTTGTCTGTGCCCTGCTGCACTGGAGCATACAGTAGTTCCCCCTTATCTATGGGGAATACGTTCCCACACCCCCTGTGGATGTGTGAAATCACAGATAGTACTGAATCTTATATATGGGATTTTTTTCCCCTATACATTCATATCCATGGTAAAGTTTAATTTATAAATTAGGCATAGTAAGGGATAACAACAATAACTAATAATAATATAGAACAATTATAACAATGTACTAAAATACAAGTTATGTGAAGGTGGTCTTTCTCTATGTCCCTCAAAATATCTTACTTTTTGTTTTATATATATATACAAACACACATATATACTTATATACACACACACACACACACACACACATATATATATATATATATATATATTTTTGAGATGGAGTCTCACTCTGTCACTCAGGTTGGAGTGCAGTGGAATGATCTCAGCTCACTGCAACCTCCACCTCCCAGGTCCAAGTGATTCTCCTGCCTCAGCCTCCTGAGTGGCTGGGACTACAGGTGTGTGCTACCATGCCCAGCTAATTTTTTTGTATTTTTAGTAGAGATGGGGTTTCACCACGTTGGCCAGGTTGGTCTTGAACTCCTGACCTCAGGTGATTTGCCTGTCTTGGCCTCCCAAAGTGCTGGGATTACAAGCGTGAGCCATTGCACCCAGCCTATTTTTAATATTTTCGGGTCACAGTTGACTGCAGGTGACTGAAACTGCAGAAAGCAAAACTGTGGGTAAAGGGGAACAACTGCTGTACATCTCTCATGCTGCTTCGCCATTCTACCGCAAATATCTTTTACGTGTCTGTCTCCTGTGAACTCTGAGCTCCTTGATTCAATATTCATTCAACAAAGTTTTATTGAGTATTATTACTATGTGCTAAGAATGCCCCATAATTCATTTTTGTATCTGCAGGGTGCGGTACGTAGTCAGAGCTCAAAAAGTGTTAGTTGAGTCCATAACACAGTGATCAAGAGTATAGACATTAGCAGCATGAACACTGGCTTTTGAGCCCTAGTTCCACAACTTTCTGGTGTGTAACTTCAGGCAAGTCACTTCATCTCTCTTAACTTTGGTTTTCTCCTTGCAAAGTAGGAATCATAATGTCTCCGTTGGAGGGTTCTAAGAGGCAATAGGTGTGCAGGAAGGGGCCTGGAGCTGAATAAATGCTCCTTCCCCTCCTTTTGAGAGAAGTTTAGATGTTTGGGACTTACCTGTGCCCAGTGAGGATGGTGAAAATCTCCTACAAAGCACAATTTGGATGAAAAATTTTGACAATATCACGTTGGTGAGGTTGTGCTTGTGGAAATGTAAATTGGGACATTTCCGACCACTGTGCACTCCCCAGTGTCTTAAGCTACTCAGTTTGCTAAAACAAAATGCCAATAGACTGGGTGGCTTAAACAACAGACATTTATTTATATAACCACAGACTGGGAAGTCTGTGGTTAGCATGTCAGCATGGTTGGGTTCTAGTAAGAGCCCTCCTTCTGGCTTGTGCATGGCCACCTTCCTACTGTATTGTCACAGGGTGGGGACAGAGAGACAGAGAAAGCTCTCTGGTTTCTTTTAAGGGTACTAATCCCATTATCATAGATGCCACCATAATGACTTAATTAGGTGTAGACTTAGTTACCTCCCAAAGGCTCCTCCAAATACCATCATATTGGGCGTTAGCATTTCAACATGAATTTTTCTGGTATGTAAACATTCAGTCCATAGCACCTGGTAATTCCACTACTTGGTGTTTACTTTTGAAAACCCTCTCATGTATACAGAAGGAGACAAGGGAGCATGCATTCCTGGACAATTTGTAATGGCTAAATGTTAGTGAAACCTAAATGTTTATCAATAGGCTCATGGGAGTTAAACAGGAATGGAGTCAACCTCTATATAACAATATAGGGAAATCTCAAGAACATATTGACATCAAAACATAATTTTCAGAAAAATATACAGATCAATGAAAAAACTCATAATATATGTTTTTTTAAATGTATGTGTATGTAAGACATACTGCTGGCTGCTCCAAACAGAGATGGGGCTCCAGCTAAAAGACTTGAGGGCATTTCAGAGGATTTCATGGCCTTTGCCCTCTGCCATATCAGAGGTGATCCTTCTTATCTTTTAAGATTCAGCTTAAGGGTCATCTTTATCTGAGCACCTGACTGCCCAACCTCTCATGCTGGAACTCCATTCACCAGTCTCTCTGCATCATATCATTATTCCATTGTTGTATAATTACCTACATGTTTATCTCCTGTCACCTGATCAAGCATCTTAAGGTCTGGGACTGTGCCTAATTCACCCCTCTGTCCATAGGCATACAGGATTTTAGGTATCTTCCCCCTTCTCCTTGGTGTGTCACTGGTGGAGGTCAGACAGCCTCCAGGGGTACAGAAACAGAGAATTCCAGCGCTACTCAACTACATGTTCTCCAAGAATGAAGTCTACTACCTGGCTGAAGTTCTGCACACAGAACCCAGCTGGTGGCCAACCCTTTTGTATTTCAGTCTGTCCACATGGAAAGCAAACGCAACTCACCTTTACCAAGTGAGGAGCAGAGCTGCTTTGAGTGCCTCTCCATTTCTCCATCTGTAAAATAGGGACAATGAGACTTCAGGACTTTTTTTTTTTTTTTTTTGAGACGGAGTCTCGCTCTGTCGCCCAGGCTGAAGTGCAGTGGCCGGATCTCAGCTCACTGCAAGCTCCGCCTCCCGGGTTCACGCCATTCTCCTGCCTCAGCCTCCCGAGTAGCTAGGACTACAGGCGCCCGCCACCTCGCCCGGCTAGTTTTTTTTTGTATTTTTAGTAGAGACGGGGTTTCACCGTGTTAGCCAGGATGGTCTCGATCTCCTGACCTCGTGATCCACCCGTCTCGGCCTCCCAAAGTGCTGGGATTACAGGCTTGAGCCACCGCGCCCGGCCGAGACTTCAGGACTTTTAAGGTTCTTTGAATGTTTTGGGTACAAGTACCCATAAACTTCAGTTAAATGGGTATTGTGGAGTGCGTGTGTTTGCGCACACAAAACATAGAATTAATTCTCCATTAATGTCTCTCTCTCTCTCACCTTACTACCCAGAGGAGCAATATTGATGTTCTAGACTTGCGCACGTCAGTGTGGGAGTTGCTAAACTCAGGTTTTCATAAGGAGCAACTTCTGCATTTGCTCTTAGATGCTACTTAATGCTAGAAAGGAACTGGAAAACTTCGGATTCCTGCACTTTTAGGTTCCTGGTTGCTTCTAGTTGACTCTCTTGTCTTTTCAAATCCTTCCAACATTCCAACTTCTGTCTGACTCCACCTTTATCCTTCAGTCCTTGGGATTAAACTTATGAAGTCTATGTATCTATTTATGTATGCATGCATGTATGTATTTATCAATCTATCAATCAATCACTTAACTATCAATCCATTTTTAATTATATACTCAACAAGCATTTATTAACTACCTATTATGGGACAGAGACTCTATGATCACAAAGGATACAGATGTCACTATCACACATCTGTCACTGCTCTCATGGAACTTTCAGGCTGGTGGGAAGAGAGAGCTCTTAATCAAATAACCACGCACATATAATTACAAACTAACATATATATGATCTGAAGGAGAGGAACACATTTCTCTCTTTTTCTCTCTTTCTCCTCAGCTTACTGAATGGCATCTGATGCCAATCAGTGGAATGATTGGTAGGTCGTTGATTGATTGATGATTGCATGAACAATCTCATTTGATACCTATCACATCCTTATGAAACAGATACTTTTATATCTACTCATAGATGAAGAAATCCAAGCCCAGAGAAGCATCTTTTACTTTTGAGGTTGACTCTGTTCCCACCCTTTCCTTTTGTAGCCAGTGGGCCACCCACCTGTTGTGCCTCGGCAGTACCCTTGTGCTGGTCCACTTCACTCCAAGGACTGCCACATCCCTGGTCCAAGTCTCACTCATGTGATCATGTGTGAGCTTCCCAGCTGGTCTCCATGCAGACCATATCTTCCCCTCTCCACTCTGCTTCTCAAGACTTGTCTAAGTATTTCACTCTGACTGTGCATTAGATAACTCTGAACACTTTGCCAAGGGTATCCACAAAAGCACTTTTCTAATATTGTTTCTTCTGTGTAAGACTTTGCTCTTGTCCTGTCTCCTTATTATTCACTCTTCTCCCCTGTCTTTGATGCTAGGCCTACTTATTACTATCTTTTGAAACTCTTTTGAAATTATTGTCCCTGTCTAGAATCCCGTTTTTTCCTTCTTCTTCCCTGTATTAGTTTGTTTTCATGCTGCTATAAAGAACTGGCCAAGACTAGGTAATTTTTAAAGGAGAGAGGTTTAATTGACTTACAGTTCCACATGGCTGGGGAGGCTTCAGGAAACTTAGGATCATGGCAGAAGGGGAAGCAAACATGTCTTTCTTCACATGATTGCAGGAAGGAGAAGTGCCAAGCAAAAGGGGGGAAAGCCCCTTATAAAACAATCAGATCTCATGAAAACTCACTATCACGAGAACAGTAGCATGAGGGTAACCGCCCCCATGATTCCACTACCTCCCACCAGGTCCCTCCTATAATACTTGGGGATTATGGGAACTACAATTCAAGATGAGATTTTGGGTAGGGACACAGCCAAACCCTATTGTTCCCCTATTCAAGTTCCTAGCTAACACTTTTTTTTTTTTTTTTTTTTTTTGGAGATGGAGTCTCGCTCTGTCACCTAGGCTGGAGTACAATGCCATGAACTCTGCTCACTGCAACCTTTGCCTCCCAGGTTCAAGCAGTTCTCCTGCCTCAGCCTCCTGAGTTACTGAGACTACAGTCACGAACCGCAAGACCCAGCTAATTTTTGTATTTTTCGTAGAGATGGGATTTCACCATGTTGGCCAGGCTGGTCTTGAACTCCTGACCTCAGGTGATCCACCCGCCTTGGCCTCCCAAAGTGCTGGGATTACAGGCATGAGCCACTGTGCCCAGCCCCTAGCTAACATTTAAGCCCGATTTAATTTGTGCCTTCTCTGTGAATCTATACCCAGCTACTGCCATCTACTTTGGCTGAATATCAACGGACTTGTGATATTTTGTGCCACAGTATCACTTTAGTTTCACGTATTCACCACCCCAAGAGGTATTCACTCTTAAAATAAGTTGGATTCTGCAACTGAACATAGGCTGCCATCAAATGGAGTGGTGTAACACAGTCTCACTGGTTGGAGTCATTTGGCGAGAGATGGAGTTTGTATAAAAGAGGATGCTATGACCCCATTCTGTGAGGAAGGCAGACTTGGCTAGTCAATCTTGCTACTCATTCTCACTGAACTCAGACTAGCCTTAGAATCCTTCTTATCTCAGTGCTTGTGGAAGTCACTGCCTGAGGGTTGGGGTTGGTAGGAGAGGTGCATCATCTTTGTTATCCCTTGGTTAGGTGCATGCCTTCTCTACGATTCAATCTCCCCTTTTTCAATCCTGGGTTTTTCACAACATTTCCCAATGAAAAAAATCTTTAAAAATTAAATTTAATATTAATAATAAATATGAGTACATCCTTAGAAGTTAGTGTTTTCTACTTTGCTCTCTTTTAGTTATTTATTTTTAGGAGCAATACGATGCACTGTAAAAAATTCAAGAGGCACCAAAGGGTATTTTATAAAAAACAACTCTTCCTCCCACCTTGCTTCTGAGTTCTTTATTCCTGCTCTCTAGAGGGGCAGCTGCTAGCAGTTTCTTGTGTATCCTTCCAGAATTATTTTATAAATGCAAAGACATATATGTATACATTTATTTTAAAACTCATATGTTGGCATATAAATGGAAATACTAAGCCAAAGAGCATATGTACTTTATTTTATAGATATTATCAAATTGCTCTTAAATAATGATGTACTAATTTATATTTCCACAAGCAATACATAACAGTACATGCTTTCCAACATTCTCCATAATACTGTTTTCAGACTTTTTGATCTTTGCTAAATGGTATATAAAATTACCTCGTTGTAGCCTTAATTTACATTTATCTTATTATGAATGCGAATGAACATTATTTCATAAACTTAAGAATCACTTGTATTTCTTCTTTTGTGAATTCTCTGTTCACATTTTTTGCCAATTATCTGTTGAATTTTTGGTCTTTGTTGCTATTAATTAATTATTATTATTATTTTTGAGACAGAGTCTCGCTCTGTTGCCCAGGCTGGAGTGCAATGGTGTGATCTTGGCTCACTGCAACCTCCACTTCCCGGGTTCAAGTGATTTTCATGCCTCAACCTCCTGAGTAGCTGGGACTACAGATACATGCCACCATGCCCAGCTAACTTTTATATTTTTCATAGAGATGGGGTTTTGCCATTTTGGCTAGGCTAGTCACGAACTCCTGACCTCAGGTAATCTACCTGCCTTGGCCTCCCAAAGTGCTGGGATTACAGGTGTGAGCTACTACACCCAGACTGTTGCTATTAATTTAGAGTAACTCTTTATGTTTTGTGGACATTAGCTCTTTGTGATATAAATTATATATATATTTCTATTTTGTCATTAGTCTTTTGACTCTATGGTTCTTTTTCTTTATGAAAAGTACATTTTAACTTATTTAATTGAATTAGTAAATTCTTATTTTATTGGTTTTAGGTTTTATGTTATACATAGAAGCCCTCTTTCCATTCTAAGGTTATAAAAATATCCTCCCATGCTTTTCTTCTAGTACTTTCGTAGTTTCACTTTTTTAGATGGTTAAATACTTAGTATACCTGAAATTTATTTTGGTGTAAGTTGTAAAGTGAGGCTCCAACTTAATTTTTTTTTCACCAAAATTTCAGCAGAAAGAATAGGCAGAGGGTTACTCAGAGTTCCACATCATGGTAAAATTGTGAGGCATATCCTCCTCTCAGCTGTAAGCTCTGTGAAGGTGGAGGCGGTATCTCTTTTACTGTTATTGCCAAGCACCTGGCACATCATAGATGCTCAGTGAATTCTTGTGGAATGATGAAGGTAGTTCCCTTATATACTCACTAGAACTGACTGAAGCCTTTTATGCATTCCATTCTGCAACAGAGAGACTTCAGCCCACCCATCCTCACCCCTAGGATCAGAGTGACCAACAGTCCTGGTTTGCTTGGGACTGTTCCAGTTTTAGACCTGAAAGCTCTGTGTCCCAGGAAACTCCTCAGTTCCAGGCAAACTGGGACTGTCGGTCACCATAAGTTAGGATAATTCTTCCTTCCCCAGGAATGTGAAGAGTATGCTCAGTGGAAGCCTGTGTTGGGACTGCTTCTATAGGTGAAGAAAGGTTTTTCCTTTATGTGCCTGATTTTCTTCTCCCTCCCTCCCTTCCTTCCTTCCTTCCCTCCTTCCTTCCTTCCTTCCTTCCTTCCTTCCTTCCTTCCTTCCTTCCTTCCTTCCTTCCTTCCTTCCTCCCTCCCTCCCTCCCCTCCCTTCCTTCCTTCCTTCCTTCCTTCCTTCCTTCCTTCCTTCCTTCCTTCCTTCCTTCCTTCCTTCCTTCCTCCTTCCTTCCTTCCTTCCTTCCTCCCTCCCTCCCTCCCTCCCCCTCCCTCCCTCCCTCCCTTCCCTCCCTCCCTCCCTCCCTCCTTCCCTCCCTCCCTCCCTTCTTTCCTTCCAGAGTCTTGTCACCCAGGCTGGAGTACAATGGTGTGATTTCGGCTCACTGCAACCTCTGTGTCCTGGATTCCAGTGATTCTTCTGCCTTAGCCTCCTGAGTAGCTGGGATTACAGGCGCCTGCAACAACGCCCAGCTAATTTTTGTATTTTTTAGTAGACATGGGGTTTCACCATGTTGGCCAGGCTGGTCTCAAACTCCTGACCTCAGGTGACTCACCAGCCTTGGCCTCCCAAAGTGCTGGGATTACAGGTGTGAGCCACCACGCCCGGCTACATATGCCTGATTTTCTATCTCCTACAAAATTTACCGAGTACAGCCTGGTCCAGTCAGGATTAATGTATGCTGGCTTCTAGCCTTCATTTCTCCCCCCGCTGCTGCTACCTCTTAAGCATTTTCTCTTGGTGGTGCAGCTGGTGGGTGGCATAGCTGGGATTCCCACTTGGCTCTTCTGACCTCAGCTCCAGCTGCCTGTCCCTTTCTTTCTCTGGTTAGGGGTATCTTTACTTGAAGGTAAGAAAACTGAGTTCCAAAGAAAGAAGAGGGGAAATTTGTTCCAAGAGGCACAGCTATGAAGGCGTAGAGTTGGGGCTTGAACTCAGATCTCCTGGCTCCAAATCAAGTTCTTTCCTTAAATGCTATCTCTAGGTGGAAGCCCTCATCAGGTCTCTTAATAGATTACCAAGCTAGTTGTTGCCACTGTCTTTCCTCAGTTGCCACCCGTCTTTTCTCATCTTTAGATTGAGCAGTTTGGACTGATCAGCGGTTCCCACTCTACTGTGCGGACTGGTGTCATTAGAATTACTAGTGGAGCTTTGTGAAAATATAGATTGCTACACACAGTCCCCAGATATCCTAAACAATTGATGCAGAGTGGGGCTTAGAAATCTATAGTCAGAAAAAATGTTCCAGGTGATTCTGATATGCAGCTGATTTGGGACACTCACTCAAGCAGTGCTTCCCAACCTTTAGGGTGCATAGGAATCAGCTGGAGATGTTATTAAATGCAGTGACTGCCTCAGGACTAGCACTCTGAAAATTCTGCATTTCTAACAAACTCCTAGGTGTGTGTTGATGCTGCAGCCTGGGCACCGCTTGCCTGGTAAGACCCTAGGTGATATTGAACAGTATTTCTGGCTTTGATATCTTAGGATTTCAGCTTTCTGGAGGGTTCCTTAGCCTCTTCCTGCTAGCTTTCTGCTCAACTCTGTGTTGACTTATCCTCTGCTCTCCAGGCCCCACTGTACTCATGAATGCATTTAAGTCTGCTGGGGCTGGCCTCCTGGCATTTCTCAATATGTGGCTTGCCCTTTTCTTAACAAGCCCAAGTTCGTAGATCATCCTTCCTAGCACACAGACATTTAATATGTCTTGGTTCACACAGCAGCTGCTGTCACTGCAATGGCATGTGGTTATTGGATTGTTAGGACATACCTTGAGAGTGGAGGTGGAGGGGGAGTTCTTTCAGCAGAGCAGCTTTGGTGCAGTCTGTAGGGTGAGACTGGCAGGGGGAGGTAGCAGGGACATGCCCCAGTCCAGAGGTAGTAACAGGGGGACTTAGAGTCTTTGTGGCCCCTGAGGGAATGACTCTATTTTCTTCCTGCCTCCTCCTTCCCTATCTGCTGTCCCAGAGTCCATGGAGACTCTCTCCACATCCTTTGGGGACCTTGTGACAGCTGGTGGCAGGGGAATGCCTGGATGACTCACACTTCGGTGCCTGGGGAGGTTGGAGAAATTTGGCTGAGTGGGTCCCCAGGCTCTGTGTGGGGAAGACAATCATATCCCTCAGTGAGAGGAATCCCTCTGGCTCACTTTCTTCATCCATTCTTTAGGACTCTCTCTTATATTTATTTACTTATTACTATGCACTAGAATCTTTGAAACCCTTCTGCACAAACCCACATTCTTCTTGCGATTCTCCTAATATGTCACCGTGGTCCTCTTGCCTGAAATGTCTTGCCCCTTCCTTGTCTACCTGGTAAACTCTTTATTGCAAAACCAGCTCAGATATTACTATCTGCAGGAAGCCTTCCTACCTCTGCGACAGGGGCACTCTTGCCCTCTGTGCCTCTTTAAGATGTGTATAATAGCATGAATCTGAGACAGGTAAGGAAACAGATGATTGTGTCTGATGCTGCCCTAGACTCGAAGCAACCTGGGGCCAGGGCTCAGCATGGAGTAAGTGCTCAGGAAATTAACTCTTGGAGACATGCCCAGGCTTAGGCAATTCTTAAAAGCTGTCAGGATTAAAAACTACTTGTCATGTCCTTCTAGGATTGAGAACTACTCTCCAAGAGATCAGAATGGATGGCTAAGTGGCTCAGGCTGTGGAGAATAAATGACTATGGGGTAGGAAGCTGCAACCTGGCTAACTTGTCCATCACGTTAGCAAAATGTTCTTTAAGTTCACATAACTAGCATTTATTACATTCTACTATGTTCTGGGCTTAAGTTTAGGAGCTTGGGATACAATAATGAATGAACAAGCCATAGTCCTTTTTTTTTTAATAGAGCCTTCAGGGAGAGTCAGAATTAACTAACAAATGTGTGGGGGAAAGTGTGTCAGGTGGGAATAATGGCACGCAGAAAGGCCTGGGGCTGGGAATGCAAATGGCGCTTTTGAAGACTTGAAAGAAGACCAGTGGGACTGGAGCTCAGAGAATGATGGAGAGAAAGGTGTGACTGACGCTAGAGATTTTTCATTGAGAACTAAAAATAAAATCCTAAGCACCCCCAGCCAGCTGAACGGACCCCCTTCTTGGCCAGGGGGATCCCAGAGAAATCTTAAAAATGATTCCAGGCCATAATGGGACAGAAGGTGGGACATGCCTCATTATACCTCCTTCCTTTTGCAGTTTAGACACAAAATGACCAGCATTAATGTTAAAATAGAGGTCACAAGATTGAGGCGATGGACTCTTTGCAGCAATAAAACTTATAAATGAAACCTAAGGCTACGCCAGGCAGGGGTTAAGTCCCTTGAAAGAATAAACTATGTTCTAACTGCCACAGGTTGTTCTTTTTCTCTGGCAGCTAAACAAGCACTGGCCTCAAGATAAGCAATATTAAAACAATTGCAGCTCCACCAACCACTTGATGCTGGCTGACTGACCTCCCCTTCTACAAGCCGTCACGACAGCTTTAATTGGACAAGAGACTGATTTCAGTAATTTTCTCCTGATAAAAGAACACCAACCATGGACTGGTTCTGGCCAGTCCATGGAGGCTGCACACTGAATGCCTTCATGTCCCTGCTTCATTGTTTTTTTTTTTTTTTTTTTTAAATAGAGACAGGGTCTTGCTCTGTCGCCTTGCCTAGAGTGCAGTAGTGTGATCATAGCTCACTGTAGCCTCGAAGTCCTGGGCTTAACTCATCCTCCCATCTCAGCCTCCAGAGTAGCTGGGACTATAGGCACATGCACCGTGCCTAGCTGATTTAATTTTTTTTTTCTTTTAATTTTTAGAGACGGGGTCTTACTATGCTACTCAGGCTGGCCTCAAACTCCTGTCCTCAAGCCATCCTCCCATCTCAGCCTCCCGAGAAGCTCGGATTGTAAGCATGAGTCATTGTGCCTGGTTTACCATTGGATTTTTTTTTTTTAGACGAAGTCTTGCTTGTCACCCAGGCTGGAGCGCAGTGGTGTGATCTCAGTTCACTGCAACCTCTGCCTCCTGGGTTCAAGTGATTCTTCTCCCTCAGCCTCCTGAGTAGCTGGCATTACAAGTGACTGACATCACAACTGGCTAATTTTTATACTTTTAGTAGAGACAGAGTTTTGCTATGTTGGCCAGGCTGGTTTTGAACTCCTGACCTCAAGTGATCTGCCTGCCTTGGCCTCCCAAAGTGCTGGGATTATAGGTGTGAGCCACCACACCTGGCCTTACCATTGGAATTTTGATAAAGATTGCATTGACTCTGGAGGTTGCTGTGCATAGTATGGACATCTTAACAATGTTAATTCCTCTGGTCCATAAAAACTGGGTATCTTGCCCTTTATTTGTATCTTTTTCAATTTCTTTTTCTTTTCTTTTTTTTTTTTTTTTTGAGACGGAGTTTTGCTCTTTTTGCCCAGGCTGGAGTGCAATGGCGCAATCTTGGCTCACCACAACCTCTGCCTCCCGGATTCAAACGATTCTCCTGCCTCAGCCTCCCCAGTAGCTGGGATTACAGGCATGCACCACCATGCCTGGCTAATTTTGTATTTTTAGTAGAGACGGGGTTTCTCCATGTTGGTCAGGCTGGTCTTGAGCTCGTGACTTCAGGTGATCCACCCGCCTCGGCCTCCCAAAGTGCTGGGATTACAGGCGTGAGCCACCGCGCCCAGCGCTTTTTCAATTTCTTTCATCAATGTTTTGTAGTTTTCAGTGTACGGGTCTTTTATCCTCTTGGTTAAATTAATTCCTATAGATTTATTTGTTTTTGGTGCTATTGTAAATGGGATTATTTTCTTGGGTTTTTTTTTTTTGAGATAGTGTATTGTTAATGTATAGAATGCTTCTGATTTTTATGTGTTTATTTTGCATCATGCAACTTTAATTTGTTCATTAGTTTTAATCGTTTTTCATGGATTCTTTAGGGTTTTCTACATATAAATCTATGTCATCTGTGAACAGAGACAATTTACTTCCTTCTTTCTGATTTTGATGACTTTTACCTCTGTTTCTTGCCTGGTTGCTCCAGCACTATGGAGCTGTTAGAGAAAAAGGATACTGGTTATTTACCTTAGAGGAGGAGAGAAGAATAATTGGTAGGAGGCAAGAGGAAGAGTTTGGTAGGGCTGGCAATGTTCTACTTCTTGTGTGAGAAGTGATATAATATTCACTCTGTAATATTAATAATTCACTGGGCAATTATGTTTTCTGCAGTTTTCTATATGCATCTTTACTTCATTGATTTTAATAACCACATAATGAGATACTGCTACACACTACTATGATGTCCACAGTTCTGACATCCAAAATGAGATTCATTTAGATTGTTGTATAAAGCTGTAGTTTGTTCATTTTCCTTGTTGTGAGATGCTCTGTTGTATGAAGATATGATGTATTATTCATCAAGTCTATTATTGAAGGGGCAGCCAATTTTTGGCTGTTAGAAGTAATACTCGATGGTCATTCTTGTGTGTGTTTCTTGGCACACTTGTGTACTCTTTTTGTTCGATGTTTACATATGAGTGGAATCTCTGGATTTTAGGATGTCCCTATCTTCAATTTTAGTATATATTGTACTGCCAACCTGACTTTCAAAGAGGTTGTACCAAATTACAGTTCTATCAGCAATGTATGAAAATTCCAGGCCGGGCGTGGTGGCTTATGCCTGTAATCCCAGCACTTTAGGAGGCTGAGGTGGGTGGATCACGAGGTCAGAAGATCGAGACCATCCTGGCTAACACAGTGAAACCCCATCTCTACTAAAAATACATAAAATTAGCCGTGGTGGTGGGCACCTATAGTCCCAGCTACTTGGGAGGCTGAGGCAGGGAGAATGGCGTGAACCTGGGAAGTGGAGCTTGCAGTGAGCTGAGATGGTGCCACTGCACTCCAGCCTGGACAACAGAGTGAGACTCCATCCCTCTCAAAAAAAAAAAAAAAAAAAAAAAAAAAAAAAAAAAAGAAAGAAAAGAAAATTCCAGTTGCTTCACATCATCTGTGATACATAGCGATGTCAGTCTTTTTCATTTTGGTCGTTCTGGTGGGTGTGTAGTAGAATCTTCTGATTTTTAAATGAGGATTTTTGTGATTACTAATGATATTAAGCCATTTAATGTTTTTTAGACATTTAAAACATTTTTTTGTATTTCCTTTCTTTTTAACTTTTATTTTAGGTTCATGGGGACATGTACAGGTTTGTTATATAGGTAAATTGTGTATCACAGGGAGTTGGTGTACAGATTATTTCATCACCTAGGTAATAAAAATAGTACCCAATAGTTGGTTTTTTGATCCTCATCCTTCTCCCACCTTCCACTGGTGTCTGTTGTTCCCTTTTTTGTGTCCATGCATACTCAATGTTTAGCTCCCACTTACAAATAAGAACATGTGGTATTTGTTTTTTTGTTCCTGTGTTAGTTTGTTTAGGATGATGACCTCAAGCTCCCTCCACGCTGCTGCAAAGGACATGATCTTAGTCTTTTTCACTGCTGTATAGTATTCCATGGCGTATATGTACCGAATTTTCTTTATCCAGTCTACTGTTGATGGGCGTTTACGTTGATTGCATGTTTTGCTATTGTGAATAGTGCTGCAATGCACATGTCTGTATGGTAGTACGATTTAGATTCCCTTGGGTATATTTTCAGTAATGGGATTGCTAGGTCGAATGGTAGCTCTCTTTTAAGTTCTTAGTGAAATATTTAAACTGCTTTCCACAGTGGTTGAACTAGTTTACATTCCCAGCAACAGTGTATAAGCATTCCCTTTTCTCTGCAACCTTGTAGGCATCTGTTATTTCTTGATTTTTAAATAATAGCCATTCTGACTGGTGTGAGATGGTATCTCACTGTGCTTTTGATTTGCATTTCTCTAATGATTAGTGATATTTAACATTTTTTCATATGCTCATTGACCACATATATGTCTTCTTTTGAGAAGTGTCTCTTCATATCATTTGCCCATTTTTAATGGGGTTGTTTGTTTTTTGCTTGCTGATTTGTTTAAGTTCATTATAGATTCTGGGTATTAGACCTTTGCCAGATGCATAGTTTGCAAACATCTTTTCCCATTATGCAGTGTGTCTATTTACTCTGTTGATAGTTTCTTTTGCTGTGCAGAAGCTCTTTAGTTTAACTAGGTCTCATTTGTCAATCTTTGTTTTTGTTGTAATTGCTTTTGTCATTTTCATCATGAAATCTTTGCCAGGGTTGATGTCCAGAATGGTATTTCCTAGATTTTCTTCTGGGGTTTTCATAGTTTTGGGTTTTATGTTTAAATCTTTAACCCATCTTGAGTTGATTTTGTGTATGGTGAAAGGAAGGGGTCTATTTTCAATCTTCTGCATATGGCTAGCCACTTCTCCCAGCACCATTTATTGAATAGGGAGTCCTTTCCCCATTGCTTGTTTTTTGTCAACTTTGTTAAAAATCAGATAGTTGTAGATGTGTGGCTTTATTTTTGGGTCCTCTGTTCTGTTCCATTGGTCTCTGTATCTGTCTTTGTACCAGTACCATGCTCTTTTGGTTACTGTAGGCTTGTAGTATAGTTTGAAGTCAGGTAGTGTGATGTCTCCAGAATTGTTCTTTTTGTTTACAATTGCTTTGGCTATTTGGGCTCTTTTTTGTTCTATATGAATTTAGAATAGTTTTTTTTAAAAATTATGTGAAAAATGTCATTGGCCATTTGATAGGAATAACATTGAGTCTATAAATTGCTTTGGGCGGTATGATCATTTTAACAATATTGATTCTTTCTATCCATGAGCATGGAAGGTTTGTCCATTTGTTTGTGTCATCTCTGATTTCTTTCAGTAGTGTTTTGTACTTCTTATTGTAGAGATTTTTCACCTCCCTGGTCGGCTGTACTCCTAGGTATTTTATGTGTGTGTGTGTGTGTGTGTGTGTGTGTGTGTGTGTGGTGATTGTGAATGAGATTGTGCTCTTGATTTGGCTCTCAGCTTGGACATTGTGTATAAAAATGCTACTAATTTTTGTACATGGATTTTGTATACTGAAAATTTACTGAAGTTGTTTATCACTGCTGACATTTTGTTAAATTTTTTTGTACTGTTTTGTAGTTCCTTTCTTCCTTTCTTAATCACCTGCTTTCTTCTTTTATGATAGAATGTTTTTTTTTGTAGTGGTATGCTTTGATTCCTTTCTCTTTCTCTTTTGTGTATTGACTACATGTTTATTCTTTGTAGTTACCACAAGGCTACACAAAACCTTTTATAATTACAGTAGTCTATTTTGAAGCTTATGACAACTTAACTTTGACTACATATGAAAACTTTACACTTTATCTTTTCTCCCCATATTATGTTATTTTTTTCTTCAATTTTTATATTAAGTTCCAGGGTACATGTGCAGGACGTGCAGGTTTGTTACATAGGTAAATGTGTGCCATGGTGGTTTGCTGCACAGATCAATCCAACACCTAGGTATTAAGCCCAGGATGCATTAGCTATTCTTCCTGATGCTGTCTCTCCCCCTGCAGCCCCTGACAGGCCCCAGTGTGTGTTGTTCTCCACCCTGTGTCCTTATGTTCTCATCGTTCAGCTCCCACTTATAAGTGAGAACATGCAGTGTTTGGTTTTCTGTTCCTGCATTAGTTTGCTAAGGATAACAGCTTCCAGCTCCATCCATGTTCCTGCAAAAGACATGATCTCATTTTTGTTTATGGCTGCACCGTATTCCATGGTGCATATGTACCACATTTTCTTTATCCAGTCTATCATTGATGGGCATTTGGGTTGATTGCATGCCTTTGCTATTATGAATAGTGCTGCAATGAACATATCAATGCATGTATCTTTATAATAGAATGATTTATAATCCTGTGGGTATATACCCAGTAAAGGGATTACTGGGTCAAATGGTATTTCTATTTTATTTTACTATATTTTATTTTTTTGAGATAGTGTCCCACTCTGTTGCCCAGGCTGGAGTGCAGTGGTGCGATCTTGGCTCACTGCAACTTCTGCCTCCCAGGTTCAAGCGATTCTCTGGCCTCAGCCTGCAGGGTAGCTGGGATTCCAGGTGCCTGCCATCATGCCTGGCTAATTTCTTTTTTTTTTTTTTGTATTTTTAGTAAAGATGGGGTTTTACTATGTTGGTCAGGCTGGTCTTGAACTCTTGACCTCAACTGATCCACCCGCCTTGGCCTCCCAAAGTGCTGGGATTACAGGCATGAGCCACTGCGCTTGGCCTCAAATGGTATTTCTGCTTCTAGATCGTTGAGGAATTGCCACACTGTCTTCCACAATGGTTGAACTAATTTACAGTCCCACCAACAATGTAAAAGCATTCCTTTTTCTCTGCAACCTCACCAGCATCTGTTGTTTATTAACTTCTTAATAATAGTCATTCTGACTGGTGTTTTTGCATCCAGGAATTTATCAATTTCTTCTAGATCTTCTAGTTTATATACATCGAGGTGTTTATAGTATTCTCCAATGGTTGCCTGTATTTCTGTGGGGCCAGTGGTGATATCTCCTATATAATTTCTGATTGTGTCTACTTGAGTCTTTTCTCTTTTCTTATTAGTCTAGCTAATGGTTTATCTATTTTATTAGTTTTTTCAAAAAATCAACTCCTGGGTTTGTTGATTTTTTTGAAGGAGCTTTTGTGTCTCTATCTCCTTCAGTTCCGCAATGATCTTGGTTATTTCCTGTCTTCTGCTAGCTCAGGGGTTGGTTTGGTCTTGGTTCTCTAGTTCTTTTAGTTGTGATGTTAGGTTGTTGATATGAGATCTTTTTAGCTTTTTGATGTGGGCATTTAGTGCTATAAATTTCCCTCTTAACACTGTTTTAGCTGCATCCCAGAGATTCTGGTACATTGTCTCTTTGTTCTCATTAGTTTCAAATAACTTCTTAATTTCTACCTTAATTTCACTATTTACCCAGGGGTCATTTAGGAGAGATTGTTCAATTTCCATGTAGTTGTGTGATTTTGGGTGAGTTTCTTTATCTTGAGTTCTAATTTAATTGTGCTTTAGTCTGAGAGACTGTGTGTTATGATTTCAGTTCTTTTGCATTTGCTGAGGAGTGTTTTACTTCCAATTATGTGGTCAATTTTAGATTAAGTGCCATGTGGCAATGAGAAGAATGTATATTCTGTTATTTTTGGGTGCAGGGTTCTGTCGATATCTATCAGGTCCACTTGATCCAGAGCCAAGTTCAGGTCCTGAATATCTTTGTTAATCTTCTGTCTTGAATCTGTCTAATATTGTCAATGAGGGTGTTAAAGTCTCCCACTATTATTGTGTGGGAGGCTAAGTTGATTTGTAGGTCTCTAAGCACTTGCTTTATGAATCTAGTGCTGCTGTATTGGGTGCATATATATTTAGGATAGTTAGCTCTTCTTGTTGAATTGAACGCTTTAACATTGTATGATGCCCTTCTTGGTCTTTTTTGACCTTTGTTGGTTTAAAGTCTGTTTTGTCAGAAACTAGGATTGCAATCCCTGCTTTTTTTCTGTATTTAATTTGCTTGGTAGATTTTCCTGCATTCCTTTATTTTGAGCCTGTGTGTGTCTTTGGACATGAGATGGGTCTCTTGAATACAGCATACTCATGGGTCTTGACTCTTTATCCAGCTCACCATTCTGTGTCTTTTAATTTGGGCATTTAACCCATTTACATTTAAGGTTAATATTGTTATGCCTGAATTTGATCCTGTCATTATGATGCTAGTTGGTTATTTTGAAGACTTGTTTATATAGTTTCACTGGTCTCTGTACTTCAGTGTTTTTGTAGTGGTTGGTAACAGTTTTTCTTTTCCATATTTAGTGCTTCCTGCAGGAGCTCTTGCAAGGCAGGCCTGGTGGTGACAAATTCCCTCAGCATTTGCTTGTTGGAAAGGATCTTATTTCTCCTTTGCATATGAAACTTAGTTTGGCTAGATATGAAATTCTGGGTTTGAAATTGTTTTCTTTAAAAATATAGAGTATTGGCACCCAATCTTTTCTGACTCGTAGGATTTCCACTGAGAAGATCACTGTTAGTCTAATGGGCCTCCTTTGTAGGTGACCTGGCCTTTCTCTCTGGTTGCTCTTAACATCTTTTCTTTCATTTTGACCTGGAAGAATCTGATGATTATGTGTCTTGAGGTTGATCTTCTTGTGGAGTATCTTACTGGGGTTCTCTTGATTCCCTGAACCTGAATGTTGGCCTGTCTTACTAGGTTGAGGATGTTCTCCTGGATGATATCCTGAAGTATGTTTTTCAACTTGGTTCCATTCTCTTCATCTCTTTCAGGTACCCTAATCTACCATAGATTTGGTCTTTTTACATAATCCCAACTTGGAGGTTTTGTTCATTCCTTTTCATTTTTTCCCCTATATTTTTCTCTGCCTGTCTTGTTTCAGAAAGACAGTCTTCAAGCTCTGGTATTCTTTTCTCCACATGGTATATTCAGTTATGGTTACTTGTGATTGCCCTGTGAAGTTCTCATTTTGTGGTTTTCAGCTCCATCAAATCAGTTATGCTCCTCTCTAAACTGGCTATTCTGGTTAGCAACTCCTGTATTGTTTTATCATGATTCTTAGCTTTTTTTTTCTCTTTCTTCAGTGGTTTAGAACATGCTCCTTTAACTCAGTGAAGTTCATTATTACCCACCTTCTGAAGCCTACTTCTGTCAATTCAGCCATCTCAGTCTCGGCCCAGTTCTGTGCCCTTGCTGAAGAGGTGTTGTGATCATTTGGAGAAGAAGAGGCACTCTTGCTTTTTGAGTTTTCAGCAGTTTTGCATTCTTTCTCATCTTTGTGGGCTTATCTACCTTTGATCTTTGGGTTGCTGACCTTTGAATGGGGTTTTTGTGGGATCTTTTTTGTTGATATTGTTGTTGCTTTTTGTTGGTTTTTCTTTTAATAGTCAGGCCCCTCTTCTGCTGTGATTTGCTGGGGATCCACTCCAGACCCTAATTGCCAGGCTGCAAAACAGCAAAGATGGCCACCTGCTCCTTCCTCTGGGAGCTCCATCCCAGAACGGCACCAACCTGATACTGGCCCAAACACTCTTATAGGAGGTGTCTGTAGACCCCCGTTGGGAGGTCTCATCCAGTCAGGAGATCATGGACCTGCTTAAAGGAGCACTCTGGTCCTTGGTGGAGTTGGTGTGCTGCACTAGGGGAAACCCCCCTCCAGACCACCCAGGCTCTCCAGAGCCAGCAGGCAGAAAAGCCCAAATCAGCTGAACTGTAGAGACTGCAGCCCTCTCTCCTCCCAGGAGCTCTGTCGCAGGGAGATCAGAGTTCTGTCCATAAAACCCTGGCTACAGTTGCTGAAATTCCCATATAGAAGCCCTGCCTAGTGAGGATAAATGGATCGGGGTCTCACTTAAAGAAGCAGTCTGACTACGATCTGCCACAGCAGCTGTGCTGCACTGTGGGGACAGCCCAGACTCCCTGGAGCAGGAAGGCCAGGACATGTGACATGAGTGCAGAAATGGTGGCTGTCCCTCCCCTCCAGGAACGTGGTTGTCTCAGGCAGTCTCCAGCCTGCTACCACTGGCTAGCAGGAATTCCAAGCCACTGGGTCTTAACTTGTGTGGTACCATGGATGTGGGGCCCACTGAATGACTCCACTTGGCTCTAATGTATTGGTGTACCTTGGATTTGACTATATTCTTACCTTACTGTTATATCTTCATAAGTTTTCATGTTGTTAGTGTTCTTTCATTTCAACTTGAAGAACTCCCTTTAGCATTTCTTGTAGAATAAATCTACAATACCCACAACTTCTGTTGTCTGGGAATATCTTTATTTCTCCATTGTTTCTGAAGATACCATCATCAGGTATAGTATTCTTGATTGGCAGTTTTTTTTTCTCTGTGCACTTTAAATATATCATTCCATTTTCTTGTAGCCGGAAAAGATTTCTGCCGAGAAATTCACTTATAGTTTTAGAGAGTTTTCCTTGTATGTGATGAGTTCCTTTGCTTTGCTCCTTTTCAAAACTGTCTCTGTCTTTGACTTTTAAAAAAAAATTATTTCCGTAGGTTTTTGGGGAACAGGTGGTATTTGATTACATGAGCAGGTTCTTTAGTGATGATTTGTGAGATTTTGGTTCACCCATCACCTGAGCAGTATACACCAAACCCAATTTGTAGTCTTTTATCCCTCACCCTCATCTCTCTTTGACTTTTAGTAAATTGATTCTAATAAATTGATCTGTGAAGATCTCTTTGTATTTAATTTATATGAGATTCTTTGGGTTTCACAGATTGGAATGTTCTTTCCCTCTCCAGATTTGGGAAAATTTCTATCATTGTTTCTTTACATAAAATTTCTGCTCTTTTCTCTTTTTCTGCTCCTTTTGTGATTCTCATAAGGCATATATTGGTTTGCTTGTTGGTGTCCTATAAATCCCATAGGCCTTCCACCCTCTTTTAAATCTTTTTTCCTCTGACTTGATGAATTCGGAGGATATTATCTGGGTAATTTCAAATGACCCATCTTTGAACTTACTAATTATTTCTTCTGCTTGATTGAGTCTGCTGTTAAAGCTGTTTATGAAATTTTTTCAGTTTAGTGATTGTGTTTCTTACCTTCAGAATTTTCATTTGGCTTTTTTTTTTTTTTTTTTTTTTTTTTGGTTTCTATCTTTTTGTTAAACTTCTAATTTTGTCCACGTATTGTTTTAGTGATATGATTTAGTTGTCTATCTGTGCTGTTTTGGAGCTCACTGTTTCTTTATGATGATTATTTTGAGTTTTTTTGTGAGATAGTTCATAGATCTCAATTGTTTAGGTTCATTTACTGATGTTTTATTTTGTTTCTTTAGTGTTGCTCTGTTTCACTGATTATATATGATGCTATGGCCTTTTGTTGGTGTCTGTGCATTTGAAAGTAGGTTCTTTTTTCAGTCTTTATAGACTGACTTTGGCAGAGAGAGTTCTTCGTCAGTCAGTCCATCTAGAGATTCTAAGCTAGCCATCTGGCAAGGTCCCCATGTGGGCTTGCTTGCTCATCTGGTGCCTGGATCAGTGGTGGGTAGACTTGGTGCTTGGGTTCATGGAGGCAGGCCTGGATCCTGGGTCCACTGAGGTTGGCCTGTAGCTTAGATCTGTGTGGCAGGGCTTGCACTTGAGTTCATGGTAGCAGGCATAGATCGTGAATCTCTAAGGACAGGCCTGTATCTTGGGCATATGGGAGCTGGTCTGGCACCTGTGTCCACTCAGACTGGCCTATTGACTAAATCCATATGGGAGTGAGGGCCTAGAGCCTGTGCCCATGGGGCTGGCCTGAAGCCTGAGTCCATGGGAGCACTTCAGACACTGAAGCTTGTCTTAAGTCTGAGTCTATAGGGGCCAGTCTGGTGCTGGAATGGGCCATAACCTAGGTCCAAGGAGTTAGGTCTGGTTTTGAGTTGCAGGGGCTGGCCTGATGCTGGTGTATGGAGTTAAGCCTTTTGCCTGGGAGTTTGAGGGTGGGCTGGCAGACTAGATCTGGCCTTGAGTCTGGTGCTGTGAAAGCTGGCCTGGTGGACCTGGAGCCTGGAGTGGTAGGACCACCTGGTGCAGGCCTAAAGCCTGGGTCCATGGGAGCTGACCTGTTGCTGTATTGAGCCTTGATCCTGAGTCCACAGGGACTTTTCTGGAGCCCAGGGTGGGTCTGGAACCTAAGACTCTGGGGCCGAGATGTTGTTGGGGCCAGCCTGGAGCTTGTCTGGTGCCTGATCTACGTGGTCCAGCCTCTTACCAGTGTTCACTGCAGAAGGCCTGGTACTAGGGGTCAGGGGCAAAGTCTGATGCTCAACTCTACTTTCCTTCTCTTGTGTGGAGGGTATCTCTCTCTCTGTTGCACTGCCTGGTCTTGGATGAGGGGTGACAAAAGTAATGTGAAACTGTCCTTGTTACTTGGAGGAAGGGTGATATAGGAAATATAAAACTGTCCTTCCTGTGTCTTTTCTTATTTCTGTGTTCTACCCAGGTGCTGTCACCTCTTGCCTGGATTACTCAGTTCTTTAAAAGTATTTTTGTGGATGGAAAGTTGTTTAAATTGATGTTTCTTGGAAGGAACAAGCACTGGAAACTCCTATTCTGGCATCTTGCTGATAGCACTTCCTATCTTCTTTTTGTTAAGAGAGCTATCATGATTGAATGTTGAATTATATCATACGCTTTTTCTTCCATCTGTTGAAACAATCATATGATCCTGTCCTTTGTTCTGTTAATATGGTAAATCATTTTGATTGATTTTTAAAGGATATTTATATTTTTAATTAAAAATATATCATTAAAAATTAGTCTTTCTGACTCTATTCTTGTGCCTTCAACATTTTCCAATGATTTCTCATCCTCCAATAATGAAAGTATGCTTGATCCTGACATGGGCAATTTAGCACACTTGAAAGCATCAAAGATTCTGTTGATGTGCTGTTTTTGGTTGTTGGTTTGTTTTACACAGCCTCATAAGAACTTTAGATCTCATGAAATGAACCTTTCAAAGTTGGCCCGGTCAACATGAGGACTTTTTACATTTCCAAGCTTCTTAATGAAAAGGTAAACCTATTACCTGGGGTTCAGGATAGCTAGTTTTGTTAAAGGCTCTATTGTAGGATAATCTACATTGATATCTCAAACACTGGTCCATTCTGAAAGCTGTTAAAGAAACACATTATTTTGACACTCATTAAAATGGTAAGGAAGACCTTATTCAAGACTATTGCAGTAGGAATATTGCAATAAGGAAAGAGACTGAGCTCAACTTTGAATCCCCAGCAAAGACAGCTAGGGACTTATAGCCAATGAGCAGAGTGAGGGGGCTAGTGGATTGAAAATTACTAAGAGGAGACATCAAGGGTAGGAGGATTCTTGCTAAACTGACCTTAAAGGATTCTTGTTAAAGGCAGGCCAAGGACTTATACATTAAAGGTAGGGGATGAGGAACTCGATCAAATATCAAGGATGGGTGGATTCTTGCTAAACTGGTTTGTGTAGTATTCTTGCTAAGGTTGGACTGGGCAGGCTGAAGACAAGATGGGACCAAGGTCAAGACCTACTCTAGAAGATGGCTCAGAGAAGCCCGATGGAAGTCTGTTTAGGGAGAGAGTTGGTCAATGACTTTAGATACTGTTCCTGGAAAGGAAAATATCTTTGATTAATTTTTGAAAGTTAAATCAACCTCACACTACTGGTAAAATCCAACTGATCATGTTAAATTATCTTTTATGAATGATTTCTTTTACTAATATTTTGTTTGGAATTTATGAGTCTATATTAATCAGTGAAATTTGCTTGAAATTATATTTTTGTGTAATGACATTGTCAGCTTTTGGTATGAAGATTTTTCTTTCCTTCTAAAGGGGGTTTTTGAATGTTCTTTATTTTTTATTATCTGGAAGAGTTCTTGTAAGATAGGAATTAATTCTTTCTTGAAAAACTTAAAAAAATAAACCCATTGTTCTAGCCATCTGGGCTGAGAATTTTCTCTGAGGAAAGTTTTTTGAGTACTGATTTACTTTTCTTAATGGTTATAGATATATTCAGGTTTTTAATTTTTTTACATCAGTTTTGATGTTATATTTTTCTAGAAATTTGTCTATTCAGTCTGAAATGTCAAGTTCATTAGCATAACATTATTTATAAGATCCTCGCATTTTAATATTTGAAGATATGTAACTCTCATTACTGTTATTGGTTGTTTTTTTTTTTTCTTGACCAGTTTCACCATAGGGGAATACATTTTATTGATCAACTCCAGTAATCATCGTTTGGTTTTTATGACTTTCTTTATGTTTTTCTATTTTAGCATTTTTTTTGCCCTCATGTTTATCACTTCTGACTTCTTTAACCCTCTTTGCATTGATTTTACCATTCATTCTCTAACTTCTTATGATGGATGCATATCTCATTATTTTGTAGCTTTTAAAACTTTCCTTACTTTTGAATATATGGCTATAATTTTCTCTAAGGAATGTTTTATTTGCATCCCACATGTTCTGATATGCATCATATTGGTTGTCATTTTCATAAAATATCTTTAATACCATAATTATTTTTCTTTCACTCTTAGATTATTCGTAATGTGTTTCTCAATTCTTAATTGCATGGTATGGTCTTCAAGTACAAGAAAAAAAAAGATTTTGAGAAATTTTACTCTTCCTACTCATTCAAGATGGGGCCATTGAAACTGTGGTATACCTGATGTTGACTCCTACACAGAATTCTTTATCTACAACCTAAGAAACAGAGGTGTTAAAGATGCTCTGTGTATACTCATAGGAAGAGAAACTTCTCCCAGATGAATTATTATTCAGAGGAGGGTCAAGGAGCAGAAAGTGAAGTTCTCCCTGGACTTTCTCCTTCTGTTTTCATATTGATCCAACAGCCACACATTATTATATGGCAACTTGACAACAAAGTATTGACTGTCCTGATTACCACAGTTGACCTAGATGTCAAGAAACCTATGTTCAGGTCTGACCCAGCCAAAGCTCTATGTAAACGCATCATGGTATAATAACTTTTCATGTCCAATAAGGATTCCTTTCTTTCCACTAACAGTCAGGATCCAATTTTAGTAAATTATAGGATCTTCTGCAAATCTTACAGGGGAAGCATCTGACCAGATCCATGAGTTAGGGCTAGTTTCTCATAGGGAGCTCATACCTGGAAAGGAGATAATGGAAAAAATGGATTGTACAAGATGGGATGTGGACAGGGCATGTCACTAGATGCCGAGATTTGCGCATCTGATTTTAGCATGAGAAAAATAGCCAGGGCAAATTTATGAGACTGGGAAATTCTTTTACCTAAGAACTTGTGTTGATGGGGTAAGATAGCTGTACAGCTGAAAGAGGGTAAGAAGTGGCCTGAGGCGGGGTAAGATGATTAAAAGTGAGACACATTTTAGCCCTTTCAGTGATTTCAGGGAATTTAGGTGGGAGGCAGAACAAATTAGCAAAACAAGGGTGAACTCTGGTTTAGAAGGACCTACTCACAGCCCTTTGTGTTCAGCCAAGGACTCTTCTGCCTGAAGTTGTCTGTGAAGTTGTCACCTATCCTTGGGTGGCTTTGTAGTTACCACCCATAGGGTCATTGTGCTGCTCTTTTCTGGTAATCCCAGTTGAAATTGAAGAGCTACTCAGAGTGGCGCTCAGAATATATTCCATGATTCTGTATTTCCTTCCAAGGTGAGTCTGCTTTTATATTTTCTTTCGTTAGTGACCAAGGTGAGTCTGCTTTTATATTTTCTTTCGTCACCTCTGGCCTAGTTCTTTGCCACAATACCTGACATATCTGGATACTTGAAACTATTGTTAATTCAGGAAGGACTGAGTGTTGATATTAATCAGCTAAAGAGAATACCATGGTGTTTTTACCTGCACAATTTACTCCATTGAATATTAAGTTCCTACAGCTTTTACACATTCATACAAAAAGGCAAAAACAAAGGAGTGATTTCTTCCTTTTAATCACTGTGGGCGGTACAGCTGGGCATAGGCTGTGGAGTAGGGGGTCTTAGCTGGGCTGGAGATGGGGGAGGCACCATGGAGAGGATGCTGTGAGTGAAGACCCTGAAGTGGAATGTACATATTCATATGAGAGAATGACAGCTCGTTGACACTCAGAATTTTTATCTGCTAATAATTGTGTTAAGCAAAAAAGGGAAGAAACACTTAAATAAAGAGAGAGGGATGTGTTGGGAAAGAACTCCTTTAACTATTTATTGTTTTTCTAAACTAATTTTTTGTCTCACTAAAAAGTAATGTGCCATGAGAAAATGGAAAAAAAGTTGACCATTCAAAGAACTCTGCATTGAGAAGAATGTTCTCATTATACAACCAGCAGAAGAGGCCACAATATGATATAATAATATATAAATTGATATGCATATGGTATGATAATGATAACATGAAAGTTGAAAACTTCCTTAGATAAAAAGACCACAAAGTTAAAAGATGAAGAATTAACCGGGAATATCAGCAACATGAAGCAGATAAGGATATAATATATTTAACACAAAAAAAGCAGTGATGCAATTCAATAAAGAGCTCTATCAACACTGCTTGATCCTCATAAAAGGCGCTTGCTCCCTGTCCCTTGCTTCAACCATCCCAAGTACCATCCTCCAATGAGTGGCACCTTTGCATAGGTGGGGAAACCTGCCTATCTGTACTCCCTTCTTCTGAGACTTAGGGGGCTTTAACAGAGAAAGAGAGGTCCTATATCCAGTCCTGCTGTCAACCCAGACTTCTCTCTACCATCCGCTTTTACCTAGAGTTTTCTTTTTAAGAAACAGCAGTTGTATCACACAATGTCCCCTCAATATTGCTAGACAAAAGGCAGATATACATAAGTCAAATGGAGATAACTCATGTTATAGATTAAGAAAGAAAATATATATATAATTATTTTTATGGCATTTTCTCATCAAATGCAAATGCAAAAGCAGTTAGAAAAATACAAAAAGGTAATGGTGTAAAGTATTAACAGCAGTTGTCTTTAAATGAAAAAATGATGGGTAATTTTTTCCTTTTCCTTAGTTTTTTTTATATTTTATATTCTTACAGAATTCATATATATTGTTTTTCAGTAGGGACAAACAGAATAAACTAGGGATTAAAAATGAAGGAATGAAGAACTTGTTCCAATAACTAATAGTCACTCATTGTCTTTAGATCTGTATTACAGCACTATTTACAACAGCAAATACATGGAACCAACCCAAATGCCCATCAATGATAGACTGGGTAAAACAAATGTGGTACATATACAGCAAGGAATACTCTGCAGCCACAAAAGGAATGAAATCACGTCTTTTTCAGGGACATGGATGAAACTGGAAGCCATCATCCTCAGCAAACTAACACAGGAACAGAAAACCAAACACCACATGTTCTCACTCATAAGTGGGAGTTGAACAATGAGAACACATGGACACAGGGAGGGGAACAACACACACCGGGGCCTATTGGGGGATGCGGGGGGGTGAGGGGAAGGAAAGTATCTGGACAAATAGCTAATGCATGCAGTGCTTAAGATCTAGATGATGGGTTCATAGGTGCAGCAAACCCCAGTGGCACACGTATACCTGTGTAACAAACCTGCACATTCTGCACGTGTATCCTGGAACTTAAAGTGAAATTAAAAAAAAAAAAGATCTACTCCCAGTTGGGTGATTTTGGGCCAGTCTCCTGATCTATCTGTGCCTGGTTTCCTTTCCTCTTCCAGTATTATTCTTGTTCTTAGTTCCAGCAAATAGTATATCTCCTTGGTTCAGCTTTCTCCATGTGGAGGTTAATCCCTATGAATGAACCACTTCCAAAGCTGGTCTTGGAAATGATCCCTGAAGCTCAGAGTACTTGATCCTTCCAGGTTCTGTTGACATTTCTTGTGATTGGGTGGGACCTCTTGGTCCCAGACTGAGCTGCCAACTGAGCTTCCTTCTAGACCTAAGTTGTGGTCTGGTGTCATTCTTTTGGTGGTCTCACTCTCAGGTTTGAATATCTTGAACACCTATCAAGTTTACTTATCAAGTCACCCTTGACCACGGCAGACTGAATGTTTCCCTCCACTTGACTAAACTTCACACAGGCTCTTTCCCAACTCTAGGTTCCTGACCTCCCTTTTCTTACAGCATTTACTTTAGAAAACCTATGAATTATTTCTATGCCTCTTGAAAAATTTAAAAAATTTTAAAAGACTCTTGCCAGTTTTACAACCCAGGAATATCATTCTCAATGACCTGGGAACTGTCTACTTGAAATGAAATCATTTTATTTTCATATTTCAATCATCAAAATTCATTCAAAATTTCATTTTAATCATTGAGGGTGATGGCACACCTATCCTCCAGGCTCTGTAGGAGGGTAACAACCTAATTTTCATGGACAATTCTTTGTTCCACATTGAGGAACTACCTCCTGTCACAAAGATATGAGAAGTTTGTTTTTTTGGGGGGGTAAAGCCAGTTAGCAAAAATAGCTTATGTTCTTTCTCTCACCCCAGCACTTAAATATCCTCCTGCCCTTAGTTTCAGCAGACTTGATTTCATACTGAGTTCTGGTGTCTGCTCCGTATTTCAACTGCCTTAAATGAAGTCTTCCCAGTGTGTTTAAATTTGTCCAGTACAATTTTTGCTGTGATGCCCTGTAATGATTGTGGGCCACTGCCTCTCTCCAGGCTGCAGCTCTGTCTCTGGCCAGTTGGTCCTTTTCCAGTCCTGCCACACCAGGCATCCTTCATCTGTTAAACTGCTTGTGATATTGAGCATCCATCTTGCCCTGAATTTGGGTTTTTCAAGATTATATTAGAGAAGTCCAATTAGGAAGGCATTTAGAAGAGCCTGGGTCTCTACTCTGGAGAAGTACCCTTTATGAGTACAGCATTTTCCCAAGCCAAGGAATTTCTGCAAAGCTCCCTTCATGTCCCTGTTCCTCAAGCTATAGACAAAAGGGTTCAGCATGGGAGTGACTATTGTGTATACCACAGATGCAATCATTCCAGCATCTGCTGAGTAGGGGGATGAGGACTGGAAATACACCAGAAAGACCGTTCCATAGAAGAGAGTGACCACTGTCAGGTGAGAACCACAGGTAGAGAAGACTTTGTGCTTCCCCTCAGCAGAGGGGATCCTGAGGATGGTGTGCATGATGTGGGCATAAGAGACCAGGACACAGGTGAGAGGAACGACTCCCGAGAGAGTGGTTTCAGTGAACATCATGATGTGAAAGACCCTTGTGTCTGAACAGGCAAGCTTGAGGATTGGGAGAAGATCACAGAAAAAGTGTGGGATGGAATGGGAGGCACAGAAAGAAAGCTGAGCTATGAGAAAAGCAAGTGAGAAAGCCAGGAGGTGGGAGCAGAGCCAGGACATGGCCACCAGCAGCAGGCAGCGCTGGGGATGCATGATTGTGGTGTAGTGTAGAGGAAGGCAGATGGCCACGTAGCGATCATATGCCATCACGGCCAGCAGGAAGTCATCCAGCAGGGCCAATGCCATGAAGAAGTGCATCTGCATGAGACACTCAGTGTAGGAGATGGTGTGATGCTGTGTCTGGATGTTCACAGCACCTTGGGGACAATGGTGCAATTGAAACAGGTATCGATGAAAGACAGGTTGGCCAGGAAGAAGTACATGGGGGTGTGGAGATAAGGGTCAGAACCAATGGCCAGGATGATGAGCAGGTTCCCCAGAACGGTGACCAGGTACATGCCCAGGAAGAGCCCAAACAGGAGAGGCTGCTGCTCTGGGTGCTCAGGGAAGCCCAGGAGCAGGAAGTCAGAGATGTTGGTTTCGTTTTTAATTTCCTTCTAAGGTGGAAAAAGTAGCAGGTAATTCTGATTAAGTAAGTTATCCTTTAAAAATTACGGAGTCCATGGACATTGGTATGTTTTTCTTTGTTCTTTGGGGAGGTCACTCTGATTCACTAATGGCTGTAATTGTGTGTTTGCAAATATGTACAGATATGGAGACTGCAGACGATGATAATGAAGGGTTGGGATGAAGGTGTTCTTTGGTTTCTAGAATACTGTAATATTGCAAGTTTTCCTCATATATCGCCTGACTGAGACTGAACTGGAATTTACCTTAAAGAACTGCTTCAAGTTTTAATTTTCCCTTTAAAACAAACTCTTATAACATCAGTTTTAACCTCAGTGACTTACTGTGGAGCTAATTTGGGGGTCTTGCACATACTAGGATTTAGTGAGCAACACAAGGAGCTCTGTACGTATGTGGGTGAATGTGTGTGTGTGTATGTGTGTTGAAGGAGATGGAAGACAGAACAATTTCTTTAGAGGGGAGCCAGTGGAGAGTCAGGGGTCTCTGGCCCCTTTGCCTTTGATGATCATTGTAATGAGTCAATGTGACCATGAGGAGGTTGCAAACTTTAATACACATTATCATTAAGAGCACACCATTTTCATTTTCATTATGAACTTCACCATCAACATATTTTGTGTTAAGATCTAGGCTGGGCACAGTGGCTCATGCCTGTAATCCCAGCACTTTGGGAGGCTGAGGCTGGTGGATCACCTGCAGTCAGGAGTTCAAGACCAGTCTGGCCAACATGGTGAAACCCTGTCTCTACTAAAAATACAAAAATTAGCCGGTCATGGTGGTGTGATCCTGTAATCCCAGCTACTTGGGAGACTGAGGCAGGAGAATTGCTTGAACGCAGGAGGTGGAGGTTGCAATGAGCCAAGATTGCACCACTGTGCTCCAGCCTGGGCGACAGAGTGAGACTCTGGAAAAACAAAAACAAAAACAAAATAAAACATATTTTTTGTTAAGATCTAGTCCTTGGCATCTTGGAGACTGGATGGGAAATCCTTTCTCTGCTCCTTGTTCTCAGTCTGACCTTAGTCAATTGTTGAGCCTGTTTGAATCTCTGTTTCCTAGTTTGTACCATGTGCAACCTCACAGAGTCACTGAAGTTATTGTTGAAATAACATATATGGAAAGCGGCTCTCATGAATGGTGGTGATTGTTATGTCATTAGTAGCAGTAGAAATGGGACCTTGGGACAGAATATAATAGGAAGCCTTGAATGCTTTCCAGTTCTGTTTCTCACATGTTTTTAAACTTTGGGAAATATTTACCTCTTTTGAGCCTTGCTGTTTTTCTTTTCTTTTTCTTTCTTTCTTTCTTTTCTTTTTCTTTTTTTTTTTGGTCTATAGGAGGTAGCAAATAACCCTACCTGATAGTTTTGTTGAGAGGACTAAATGCTGGAGTCAGTCGAAGTCTCTTCATAAACCATGATGTGCAATCAAAGCGAGAAACTCCACTGTTCTGTTGGATGGTATCGAAGAACAAATACAACCAACACTCAGTGGTAGCATGTGCTAATATCATGTTTGTTTAGTGTAGTGATTAAAACATACAATTCTTTTTGGAATCTGACAGAATTTCCCCACTCTTTACTCTCTGTGTGACTTTGAGGAAATTTTTTTTTTTTTTTTTTTTTTTTTTTTTTTTTTTTTTTTTTTTTTTTTGAGGTGGAGTCTCTGTCTCCCAGGCTGGAGTGCAGTGGCGCAATTTCGGCTCACTGCAAGCTCTGCCTCCTGAGTTCATGCCATTCTCCTGCCTCAGCCTCCCAAGTAGCTGAGACTACAGGCGCCCACCACCACGCCTGGCTAGTTTTTTGTATTTTTAGTAGAAACAGGGTTTCACCGTGTTAGCCAGGATGGTCTCGATCTCCTAATGTGATCCGCCCGCTTCAGCCTCCCAAAGTGCTGGGATTATAGGTGTGAGCCACCGTGCCTGGCCTGAGGAAGTCATTTAACCTCTCTCAGCTTCATTTTCCACATCTGCTTAAATGGGATAGTTACTAAAGTTACCACATTAGAGTAGTTATGAGGATTAAATTCAATAATGATTGTAAGATATTCAGAACAGGACTGATACACTATTAAGTGCTCAGTAAATATGATCTATTATTCTTATTTCTGTTTTAAATAAAATGACAGTGCTTTTTCCTTGTCATTGTGTCCTGGTTAGGACCTGCATGTTGGGCTTGTAAATTTTGAGGTGTCCATATTGAGAGTCATCATTATCATTGTTCACATCACCAACACCACTTTTAAATGGTTGTGATTCTACTCATAACTATTCATAGCAAAGCATCTGTTTTTCTGGGAGCAACGTATAAACTTGGTCAAATATCTTCATCGTCAGAGCCCAAATATTATTAATCATATAATGGAAATAAATAAGATCCATCTTGGGCTGGGCACGGTGGCTCACTCCTGTAATCCCAGCACTCTGGGAAGCCGAGGTGGGCAGATCACTTGAGGTCAGGAGTTCAAGACCAGTCTGGCCAACATGGTGAAACCCCATCTCTACTAAAAATACAAAAATTAGCTGGTTGTGGTGGCTCATACCTGTAGTCCCAGCTACTCGGGAGGCTGAGGCACTAGAATCACTTGAACCCGGGAGGTGGAGATTGCAGTGAGCTGAGATTGCGCCACTGCACTCCAGCCTGGGCAACAGAGTGAGACTCCATCTCATAAAACAAAAACAAAAACAAAAACAAAAACAAAATAAGATCATCTTAAATAATCATTCACCAGTTCGATTTTAAGAAAAAGAAAGGATGTGAATGAGGTTGATAAAACATAAATGGACGTAGAAAAGTAAATTATTGGTATTGACCTGGTGTGATGACTGAGGGTGATTCTGGGAACCTTGCCTGTCCTAGCTGGCTGAGAATGAGTTATGCTTTATTATTGCTCCGGTGCTATATACTGGTTGCCAATAAAGCTTAGAGAAGGATGGTCTGAAACCTCTTCTCTACAATGACCTTAGGCTTGACCTGATGAACACCAGAGTTAACCAGAAAGTGATTGGCAGAAAGAAAGAGTGGAAAGAAGGAGAGAAAGGAAAAAGGGAGAAGCTGTGTGGGCTGCTTGTGTGTGTTTGTACATGCACATGCTCTAGATTCTGCTCTCTTTCCCTATTCCTATGCCTCAGTTCTTACCTGGCAATGCTGACCAGTCTCAGACTCTGCCACTACCACCAAAGATATTGAGTTCACTCCACTGCTTTCTCTCCAAAAAAACATGGTTGGAGTCACAGATTCTTTCCATGCCTAGGAACAGCATAGACTAAAGTCAGGTCTTCAGTGACACCTCAGGTACAGGAGCCAGGAGACGCTGCTGACTTTTGACGTGCAGTGTCTCTTGGGACCCAATCCCAGACCTCCTAGTTAGAGACAAGATAGGGTAATTGTCCAACCTCCCAGCTGTCCCCTCTGGACTATGGTTCCCTGAGTCCCAGCAGTGTCAATGATGCCCCTCGTCAGAACAACCAGGGTTGGGATTCGGGAGGGTCACTGCTCCTGGATTTTCCCTTAGGTGAGCTGCAGGTTGGATTTGTCATCTTCAGTCATCTTCACTATGATTTTTTCATGGAGTCCACACCTTTAGTTAGAGCCCAACATTTATGGATAAAATACAGTATGTTCCAGAAAATAAGAAAAAAGTAAAGAATAAAACAGATCAAAGGTCACATTTTTTACCTTCAAATGTCATAAACATTCTTACTCTCTATAATCCCAGGGAGCAGAGATTAGACTAATGTATAGACTCTGTATTAGGTACAGGTGCTATCTCTGGATTTATTTGTTGATTTATGTTGTAAATATATTATACATAAAGAGAATGTATAGAACACATATGTGCTGTTTAAATAGTGATAATAAAGTTAACACACATTTTCTCACTGCTCTGTGTAAACAGTATATGGTTCAATCCTTTTAAGGTTCTGTGTGTGCTTCTTTTCAATTATATTCCTTTCTTCCCTCTTTAGAAGAAACGCCTATCATGAGTATGGTGTTACATTGCCTTACTTTTCTTTGTAGTTTTGCCACATATACATATATGTCTAAACTACATACAGTATGCTCTGAATTTGCCTGTTTTTGTACTTTTTGTAAAGGGAATTATACTTTTTTGCATTCTTATGTTGCTTATTTTGCTCAACATTATTCTCTTAGGGTCATTCATGTGAATACATGTAGCTGAAGGGCATTCATATCCATTGCTATTTAATAATCCCTCATTATAAACTGTTTGCCTGCTGAATTTCAGAATTCAGAACTTTCGGATTTGAAATTATTTGTATATCATCTAAGAGTCTCTCAGAAGTTTTTAGGGTAACACTACATAATCAAACACATAGTATTTCCACAACAGAATGAATATTCACACTAAGCACAACTAATAAAGACTACAAGTAGCCTTGTGCAAATTTAGATCATGGTTTGTGGACTAAATGAGTTCACCACAGGCAGTAATAAATTTTTTTTATTGTCAGAGTTTTTCAGATGATAGAAGGATATTCAGATGAGTGTGTACTCATTACCTCATGTGCATCTAAAAAATTAAATAGTACAACACATGCAGAAAACTACACAAAATGCAAATGTGCCACCTGAGAAATTATTAGAAACCAATAACCAAAAAACAATGTTCTACTTCATGATCTCTGTATTAGTCCATTCTCACACTGCTAAAAAGAAATACTACCCAAGAGTGGATACTTTATTAATATAAACAAAGGAAGTTTAATTGACTCACAGTTACGCGTGGCTGGGGAGGCCTCAGAAAACTTACAATCATGGCGGAAGGGGAAGCAGGCACGTTTTACATGGCAGCAGATGAGAGAGCATGTGAGAATGCAGGAAAAACTGCCATTTATAAAACCATCAGATCTTGTGAGAATTCACTATCATGAGAACAGCATGGGGGAAACAATTTCCTTTCTCTGCATCCTTTCCAGGATTTGTTTTTTGTCTTTTTGGTAACATTCTAACTGGTGAGGTAATATCTCGTTTTAGTTTTGATTTGAATTTCCCTGATGATTAGTGATATTAGTCATTTTTTCATTTATCTGTTGGCCACTTATAAGTCTTCTTTTGAGAAATGTCTTTTCAGGTCTTTTACCCACTTTAAAGTCAAATTATTATTATTATTATTTTCACTATTGAGTTGTGTGAGTTAATTATATAGTCTGGATATTAACTCCTTGTCAGATGCATAGTTTGCAAATACTTTTGCCTATTGTCTCTATACCTTATTGATTTTTTTCCTTTTCTGCACAGAACCTTTTTAGTTTAATGTAATCCCATTTTTCTATTTTTGCTTTTGTTGTCTGTGCTTTTGAGGTCTTATTTTAAAAAATCCCTGCCCAGTCCAATTTCTTGATGCATTTTCTCTAAGTTTTCTTCTAGTAGGTTCATAGTTTTGGGTCTTATATTTAAATCTTTAATCCACTTAGAGTTGATTTTTGTATATAGTGAGAGATAGAAGTCTACCTTCATTCTTCTGAATATGGATATCCTATTTTCCCAATACCATTTACTAAAGAGACTGTCCTCCAATGTGTATTCTTGGCACCTTTGTCAAAAATCAGTAGGCTGTTAGGTGCATGGATTTATTTCTGGGTTCTCTATTCAGTTCCATTGGCTTATATGTCTGTTTTTATGCCAGTTACCATGCTGATTTCGTTACTATAGCTTTTGAATTCAGGTAGTGTGATGCCTCCAGCTTCATTCTTTCTGCTCAAGATTGCTTTGGTGATCCAGGGTCTTTTTCCTTTTCATATGTATTTTCAGATTTTTTTCTATTTCTGTGATGAATATGATTGATATTTTGATAGAAATTGCATTAAATCTGTGGGTAGTATAGTCATTTTAACTATATTATTTTTTTCAATTCATGAACACAGGATATCTTTCCTTTTATTTGCACCCTCTTCAATTTCTTTAATCAATGTTTTATAGTTTTCATTGTAGAGATCTTTCACCTCCCTAGTATGGGACTTCACAGCAATGAACAGATAATTCAGACATAAAATCAACAAAGAAACATTGGAGTTAAACTGCACTCTAGACCCAATGGACGTAACAGACATTTATAGAACATTCCGCACAACTGCTGCAGAATACATATTTTTTTCAACAGCACATAGAACATTCTCCAGGGTAGACCATATATTAGGTCACAAAATTAGTCTTAAAAAAGTTAAAAAAATTAAAATCAGATCTAGTATCTTTCTGACTACAATGCAATAAAACTAGAAATCAATAACAGAAGGAACTTTGGAAACTGTTCAGATATATGGGAATTAAATGACATGTTCATGAACAACCGATGGGTCAATGAAAAAATTTAAATAATAATTTAAAAATTCTTAGAGACAAATGAAAATGAAAACACAACGTATCAGATCCTATGGCATACAGCAAAAGCAGCATTAAGAAGGAAGTTTATAGCAATAAAAGGTTACATCAAAAAGTAGAAAGATCTTAACTAAACAACCAAATATTGCACCTCAAGGAACTAAAAAACGAAGATCAATCTAAACCTAAAATAAGTAGAAGCAAAGAAACAATAAAGATGGAGCAGAAATAAATGAAGTAGGGCCTGAAAAACAATGAAAAGAGCAATGAAATTAAGAGTTAGTGTTTTTGGAAGTATAAGCAAAATAACCAAACCTTTAGCTAGACAAAGAAAAGAAGAGAGAATACTCAAATAAATAAAATCAGAGATGAAAAAGGAGAGATTAAAACTGATACCATAGAAATACCAAGGATCATAAGAGACTATTATTAATAACTATACACTAACAAATTGGAAAATCTAGAACAAATGGATAAATTCCTGGACACCTACAGCTTACCAAGACTGAGTCATGAAGGAATAGAAAACCTGAACAGATGAATAATGAGTAACGAGATCAAAGCCATACTAATAATTCTGCCATCAAAGAAAAGCCCAGGACCTGACTGTGTCACTGCTAAATTCTACCAAACATTTAAAGAAGAACCAATACTCATTTTACTCAACTATTCCAAAAAACCAAAGAGGAGGGCATACTTCCAAACTCATGTACAAGGCTAGCATTACCCTGATTGTGAAACCAGACAAGGACATAACGAAAGAAGAAAACTACAGGCCAATATCCCCAAAGAACATTGATGCAAAAATCTTCAACAAAATACTAGCAAACTGCATTCAACAGCATATTAAAAAGACCATTCAGCATTACCAAGCAGGATTCATCCCCAGGATGAAAGGATGATTTAATATATGAAAATCAATAAACACATCACATTAACAGAACCAAGGATAAAAACCATATGATAATTTTAATAGATGCTTAAAAGTGTTTGATAAAATTCAACATCCCTTCATGAAAAAAACCCTCAGCAAAATGGGTGTAGAAGGAGCATACCTCAATACAGTAAAGGCCATATATGACAAACCTACAGCAGACATCAGTTGAATGTGGAAGAGTTGAAAGCTTTTCTTTTCAGATTTAGAACAAGATAAGGATGCTCACTTTCTACAGTTTTATTCAAGAGAGTACTGGAATTCCTAGCCAGTGCCATCAGGCAAAAGAAAGAAGTAAAGGACATCCACATTGGAAAGGAGGAAGTTGACAATTTTCCCTGTTTGTAGATGACATGATCACATATCTCGAAAACCCTGGAGACCCCACCAAAAAACTGTTGGAACTAATGAATAAATTTGTTAACATTTCAGGATAAAAAATCAACATACAAAAATCGGTAGCATTTCTACATGCCAATAGCAAACTATCTGAAAAAGAAGTCAAGGAAGCAGTATCATTCACAATAGTTACAGAAAAATAAAATACTTAGGAATAAACCTAATTATAAATTACAATAATTCATCCACAGACTTTTTTGAATTGCTATTATATGAAAACATCATATATGAATAAAATGAAGCTTTTTTTCTTTTTTTGTAGTACTTACATCTTCTATTTATTTTTCTCATCTTATTGCACTGAATGTGACCTCAACTACAATGTGAAATAGTTGTGGTGAGAGCTGGTATTTTGTCTTTTTTCCTCATTTATACAGAAAAGATTTAAATATATTACTATTATGTGTTATACATGCTGTATGTTTGAGAAAAGCTAACTTTCAGCTTTTTAAAACCCCATTTTGTTAAGAGGACAAAATGGATTGTGGATTGTGGAATATGAGTTGAATTGTATCATATATTTTTTCTTGCATCTATTAAGATAATCATATGATGAGTGTCTATTTTTTTGTTAATATGGTGACTTCAATTATTGGATGTTTCATCAATCTTGCCTTCTTGGGAAAACTCAACTTGGTCATGATATGTATTCTTCTGCATGTTATAATAATTATATTACTAATATTTTACTTTGAATTGGTACATTAATATTTATGAATGAGATATGCTTGTCATAACTTTTTTGCAGTTTTTTTTAATCAGTTTTGGGGTATAGATGTGGTTCTAATCTCAGAAAGGGAGATGGTGAGTATCCCCTTATTTTGTATACTCTTTTTTTTTTGTTGTTTTTTTTTTTCCCATATTTTAAAAATTTATTGATTTTCATTTCCATCATGGTAAATATTTCTAGATATTACCCACATATCATCAGCCCACCTTTTTTTTTTTTTTAATTTATTTATTATTATTATACTTTAAGTTGTAGGGTTCATGTGCATAACGTGCAGGTTTGTTACATATGTATACTTGTGCCATGTTGCTGTGCTGCACCCATCAACTCGTCATTTACATCAGGTATAACTCCCAATGCAATCCCTCCCCCCTCCCCCCTCCCCATGATAGGCTCCGGTGTGTGATGTTCCCCTTCCTGAGTCCGAGTGATCTCATTGTTCAGTTCCCACCTATGAGTGAGAACATACGGTGTTTGGTTTTCTGTTCTTGTGATAGTTTGCTAAGAATGATGGATTCCAGCTGCATCCAAGTCCCTACAAAGGACTCAAACTCATCCTTTTTTATGGCTGCATAGTATTCCATGGTGTATATGTGCCACATTTTCTTAATCCTATCTGTCACTGATGGACATTTGGGTTGATTCCAAGTCTTTGCTATTGTGAATAGTGCTGCAATAAACATACGTGTGCATGTGTCTTTATAGCAGCATAATTTATAATCCTTTGGGTATATACCCAGTAATGGGATGGCTGGGTCATATGGTACATCTAGTTCTAGATCCTTGAGGAATCGCCATACTGTTTTCCATAATGGTTGAACTAGTTTACAATCCCACCAACAGTGTAAAAGTGTTCCTATTTCTCCACATCCTCTCCAGCACCTGTTGTTTCCTGACTTTTTAATGATTGCCATTCTAACTGGTGTGAGATGGTATCTCATTGTGGTTTTGATTTGCATTTCTCTGATGGCCAGTGATGATGAGCATTTTTTCATGTGTCTGTTGGCTGTATGAATGTCTTCTTTTGAGAAATGTCTGTTCATGTCCTTTGCCCACTTTTTGATGGGGTTGTTTGTTTTTTTCTTGTAAATTTGTTTGAGTTCTTTGTAGGTTCTGGATATTAGCCCTTTGTCAGATGAGTAGATTGCAAAAATTTTCTCCCATTCTGTAGGTTGCCTGTTCACTCTGATGGTAGTGTCTTTTGCTGTGCAGAAGCTCTTTAGTTTAATGAGATCCCATTTGTCAATTTTGGCTTTTGCTGCCGTTGCTTTTGGTGTTTTAGACATGAAATCTTTGCCCATGCCTATGTCCTGAATGGTACTACCTAGGTTTTCCTCTAGGATTTTTATGGTATTAGGTCTAACATTTAAGTCTCTAATCCATCTTGAATTAATTTTCGTATAAGGAGTAAGGAAAGGATCCAGTTTCAGCTTTCTACTTATGGCTAGCCAATTTTCCCAGCACCATTTATTAAATAGGGAATCCTTTCCCCATTTTTTGTTTCTCTCAGGTTTGTCAAAGATCAAATGGCTGTAGATGTGTGGTATTATTTCTGAGGACTCTGTTCTGTTCCATTGGTCTATATCTCTGTTTTGGTACCAGTACCATGCTGTTTTGGTGACTGTAGCCTTGTAGTATAGTTTGAAGTCAGGTAGCGTGATGCCTCCAGCTTTGTTCTTTTGACTTAGGATTGTCTTGGAGATGCGGGCTCTTTTTTGGTTCCATATGAACTTTAAAGCAGTTTTTTCCAATTCTGTGAAGAAACTCATTGGTAGCTTGATGGGGATGGCATTGAATCTATAAATTACCTTGGGCAGTATGGCCATTTTCACAATATTGATTCTTCCTATCCATGAGCATGGTATGTTCTTCCATTTGTTTGTGTCCTCTTTGATTTCACTGAGCAGTGGTTTGTAGTTCTCCTTGAAGAGGTCCTTTACATCCCTTGTAAGTTGGATTCCTAGGTATTTTATTCTCTTTGAAGCAATTGTGAATGGAAGTTCATTCCTGATTTGGCTCTCTGTTTGTCTGTTACTGGTGTATAAGAATGCTTGTGATTTTTGCACATTAATTTTGTATCCTGAGACTTTGCTGAAGTTGCTTATCAGCTTAAGGAGATTTTGGGCTGAGACAATGGGGTTTTCTAAATATACAATCATGTCATCTGCAAACAGGGACAATTTGACTTCTTCTTTTCCTAACTGAATACCCATGATTTCTTTCTCTTGCCTGATTGCCCTAGCCAGAACTTCCAACACTATGTTGAATAGGAGTGGTGAGAGAGGGCATCCCTGTCTTGTGCCAGTTTTCAAAGGGAATTTTTCCAGTTTTTGCCCATTCAGTATGATATTGGCTGTGGGTTTGTCATAAATACCTCTTATTATTTTGAGGTACGTTCCATCAATACCGAATTTATTGAGCGTTTTTAGCATGAAGGGCTGTTGAATTTTGTCAAAAGCCTTTTCTGCATCAATTGAGATAATCATGTGGTTCTTGTCTTTGGTTCTGTTTATATATGCTGGATTATGTTTATTGATTTGCGAATGTTGAACCAGCCTTGCATCCCAGGGATGAAGCCCACTTGATCATGGTGGATAAGCTTTTTGATGTGTTGCTGAATCCGGTTTGCCAGTATTTTATTGAGGATTTTTGCATCGATGTTCATCAGGGATATTGGTCTAAAATTCTCTTTTTTTGTTGTGTCTCTGCCAGGCTTTGGTATCAGGATGATGTTGGCCTCATAAAATGAGTTAGGGAGGATTCCCTCTTTTTCTATTGATTGGAATAGTTTCAGAAGGAATGGTACCAACTCCTCTTTGTACCTCTGGTAGAATTCAGCTGTGAATCCATCTGGTCCTGGACTTTTTTTGGTTGGTAGGCTATTAATTGTTGCCTCAATTTCAGAGCCTGCTATTGGTCTATTCAGGGATTCAACTTCTTCCTGGTTTAGTCTTGGAAGAGTGTAAGTGTCCAGGAAATTATCCATTTCTTCTAGATTTTCCAGTTTATTTGCGTAGAGGTGTTTATAGTATTCTCTGATGGTAGTTTGTATTTCTGTGGGGTCGGTGGTGATATCCCCTTGATCATTTTTAATTGCGTCGATTTGATTCTTCTCTCTTTTCTTCTTTATTAGTCTGGCTAGTGGTCTGTCAATTTTGTTGATCTTTTCAAAAAACCAACTCCTGGATTCATTGATTTTTTGGAGGGTTTTTTGTGCCTCTATCTCCTTCAGTTCTGCTCTGATCTTAGTTATTTCTTGCCTTCTGCTAGCTTTCGAATGTGTTTGCTCTTGCTTCTCTAGTTCTTTTAATTGCGATGTTAGAGTGTCAATTTTACATCTTTCCTGCTTTCTCTTGTGGGCATTTAGTGCTATAAATTTCCCTCTACACACTGCTTTAAATGTGTCCCAGAGATTCTGGTATGTTGTATCTTTGTTCTCATTGGTTTCAAAGAACATCTTTATTTCTGCCTTCATTTCGTTATGTACCCAGTAGTCATTCAGGAGCAGGTTGTTCAGTTTCCATGTAGTTGAGCGGTTTTGAGTGAGTTTCTTAGTCCTGAGTTCTAGTTTGATTGCACTGTGGTCTGATAGACAGTTTGTTATAATTTCTGTTCTTGTACATTTGCTGAGGAGTGCTTTACTTCCAATTATGTGGTCAATTTTGGAATAAGTGCGATGTGGTGCTGAGAAGAATGTATATTCTGTTGATTTGGGGTGGAGAGTTCTATAGATGTCTATTAGGTCTGCTTGCTGCAGAGATGAGTTCAATTCCTGGATATCCTTGTTAACTTTCTGTCTCGTTGATCTGTCTAATGTTGACAGTGGAGTGTTGAAGTCTCCCATTATTATTGTATGGGAGTCTAAGTCTCTTTGTAAGTCTCTAAGGACTTGCTTTATGAATCTGGGTGCTCCTGTATTGGGTGCATATATATTTAGGATAGTTAGCTCTTCCTGTTGAATTGATCCCTTTACCATTATGTAATGGCCTTCTTTGTCTCTTTTGATCTTTGATGGTTTAAAGTCTGTTTTATCAGAGACTAGTATTGCAACCCCTGCTTTTTTTTTGTTCTCCATTTGCTTGGTAAATCTTCCTCCATCCCTTTATTTTGAGCCTATGTATGTCTCTTCGTGTGAGATGGGTCTCCTGAATACAGCAGACTGATGGGTCTTGACTCTTTATCCAGTTTGCCAGTCTGTGTCTTTTAATTGGAGCATTTAGTCCATTTACATTTAAGGTTAATATTGTTATGTGTGAACTTGATCCTGCCATTATGATATTAACTGGTTATTTTGCTCATTAGTTGATGCAGTTTCTTCCTAGCCTCAATGGTCTTTACATTTTGGCATGTTTTTGCAATGGCTGGTACCGGTTGTTTCTTTCCATGTTTAGTGCTTCCTTCAGGATCTCTTGTAAGGCAGGCCTAGTGGTGACAAAATCTCTAAGCATTTGCTTATCTGTAAAGGATTTTATTTCTCCTTCACTTATGAAACTTAGTTTGGCTGGATATGAAATTCTGGGTTTAAAATTCTTTTCTTTAAGAATGTTGAATATTGGCCCCCACTCTCTTCTGGCTTGTAGAGTTTCTGCTGAGAGATCTGCTGTTAGTCTGATGGGCTTCCCTTTGTGGGTAACCCGACCTTTCTCTCTGGCTGCCCTTAAGATTTTTTCCTTCATTTCAACTTTGGTGAATCTGGCAATTATGTGTCTTGGAGTTGCTCTTCTCGAGGAGTATCTTTGTGGCGTTCTCTGTATTTCTTGGATTTGAATGTTGGCCTGCCCTACTAGGTTGGGGAAGTTCTCCTGGATGATATCCTGAAGAGTGTTTTCCAACTTGGTTCCATTTTCCCCCTCACTTTCAGGCACCCCAATCAGACGTAGCTTTGGTCTTTTTACATAATCCCATACTTCTTGCAGGCTTTGTTCGTTTCTTTTTCTTCTTTTTTCTTTTGGTTTCTCTTCTCGCTTCATTTCATTCATTTGATCCTCAATCGCTGATACTCTTTCTTCCAGTTGATCGAGTCGGTTACTGAAGCTTGTGCATTTGTCACGTATTTCTCGTGTCATGGTTTTCATCTCTTTCATTTCGTTTAGGACCTTCTCTGCATTAATTACTCTAGCCATCAATTCTTCCACTTTTTTTTCAAGATTTTTAGTTTCTTTGCGCTGGGTACGTAATTCCTCCTTTAGCTCTGAGAAATTTGATGGACTGAAGCCTTCTTCTCTCATCTCGTCAAAGTCATTCTCCGTCCAGCTTTGATCCGTTGCTGGCGATGAGCTGCGCTCCTTTGCCGGGGGAGATGCGCTCTTATTTTTTGAATTTCCAGCTTTTCTGCCCTGCTTTTTCCCCATCTTTGTGGTTTTATCTGCCTCTGGTCTTTGATGATGGTGATGTACTGATGGGGTTTTGGTGTAGGTGTCCTTCCTGTTTGATAGTTTTCCTTCTAACAGTCAGGACCCTCAGCTGTAGGTCTGTTGGAGATTGCTTGAGGTCCACTCCAGACCCTGTTTGCCTGGGTATCAGCAGCAGAGGCTGCAGAAGATAGAATATTTCTGAACAGCGAGTGTACCTGTCTGATTCTTGCTTTGGAAGCTTCCTCTCAGGGGGTGTACTCCTCTCTGTGAGGTGTGGGGTGTCAGACTGCCCCTAGTGGGGGATGTCTCCCAGTTAGGCTACTCAGGGGTCAGGGACCCGCTTGAGCAGGGAGTCTGTCCCTTCTCAGATCTCAACCTCCGTGTTGGGAGATCCACTGCTCTCTTCAAAGCTGTCAGACAGAGTCGTTTGCGTCTGTGCAGAGGTGTCTGTGTGTCTTAGTTTTTTTTTGTATACTCTTGAAGAGTTTTGCAAGCTAGGAATGATTTTTTTTCCCCAGACAGGGTCTCACTCTGTCACCCAGGCTGGAGTGCACTGGCACGATCACTGCTCATAGCAGTCTCAACCACTCAGGCTCAGGTGATCCTCCCACCTCAGCCTCCTGAGTAGCTGGGACCACAGTTGCATGTTATCATGCCAGGCTAATTTTTGCACTTTTTATAAAAATGGGGTTTTGCTCTGTTGCTCAGGGTGGTTTTGATGTCCTGGGCTCAAGCGATCTGCCAGCCTTGGCCTCCCAAAGTAAATACTGGGATTACAGGCAGGAGCCACTGTACCCATCTCCCTCCCCTCCCCTCCCCTCCTCTCCCCTCCCCTCCCCTCCTTCCCTACTTCCTTTTCTTTTTTAAAAATAATTTTAAAATTTACTTTGTCTCTAGGAGATGATCTTTCTTTTTAAATTTTAACATAGTACCCAATAAACAGCTTTTCAACCCACACCTTCTCCCTCTCTTCCCCCTCTAGTAGTCCCCAGTGTCTATTTTTCCCACCTTTATGTCCCTGGATGCTCAACGTTTAGCTCCTACTTATAAGTGAGAACATTCAGTATTTGTTTTCTGTTCCTGTGTTAATTCGTTGAGGATTATGCTTGAATTACTTACAGAACACACTGTTGTAGCCATCTGGACCTGAAATTTTCTTCAAGGAAAAATTTTGGCTACTGATTTAACTTTTTCAATGGTTATATGTTTATTTGGATTTTCTATTACTCTCTTTTTTTTTTTTTTTGAGATGGAGTTTCTCTCTTTTTGCCCAGGCTGGAGTGCAATGGCGTGATCTTGGTTCACTGCAACCTCCACCTCCCAGGTTCAAGTGATTCTTCTGCCTCAGCCTCCTGAATAGCTGGAATTATAGGCACACACCACCATGCCCGGCTAATTTTGTATTTTTAGTGGAGATGGGTTTCACCATGTTGGCCAGGCTGGTCTTGAACTCTTGACCTCAGGTGATTTGCCTGCCTTCACCTCCCAAAGTGCCGGGATCACAGGCATGAACCACCGTGCCTGTCCCCGATTCTCTATTACTTTTAAAATTAGTTTTGATGTGTTATATTTTTCTAGAAATGTGTCTATTAATCTAAATTTTAAAACTTATTTGTATATAACATTATTTATAATATTCTCTTTAATATCAGAGGTGATGTTGCTTTTTAAATTCCTGTTATTGATATTTTACCCACATAACCATTTTTACCAAATGAATGTAAATTATATTTTCAAAAAAAATCTGTTGTTTTTGTTGGTCTTTTCTATTGTGTGTTTTATTCCATTTTGTTATGTTTTGCTCTCATCTGTTTTACTTCCTTTCTTTTACCCTGCTTGGATTGATGTTGCTGTTCTTTTAATTTCTTAAGATAGATACTTAGCTTATGATTTTGCAGTATTTTTTTTTCTAACCTTTGCATGTAAGGTTATATATTTCTTGTAAACAGTGTTTTGTATTGGTTCTCAGTCAGATAAAAATACTCCATAATAGTCGTCGTCATTATTTTTTTGCTCCTAGATTCTTCCTAGCTGAGTTCCCAATTCCTAAATATATGTGGATTTCTAGTAATATTTTGTTACGATTTTTAGTTTAAGTGCATGTGGCCTATATGATTTCAACCCTTTGACATTTATTGAATTTTGCTTTGTGGCTCAGTACATGAGCAAGTTTTGCAAACTTTCCTTGAGTTCTTGCAACGAATGTGTTCTCTGCAAATGTCAAGTGCAGGTGTTCTATATATGTCTATTAGGCTGATACTGTTAATTGTGCTTTTCAAATGTTCTCTGTCTTTACCAAATTAAAAAAAAAATCTATTTGTTCTGCCAGTTACTATAAGTGTGTTAAAATCTCCTACTAAGAATGGACTTGTCTAGTTCTTAATGTTTGTTGTTCTGTTAATTTTTCTTTATATTTGTGACTTTTTCATTACTGAAAAAAATTAGAACTGTCATACTTTCCTAGCGAATAAAAAGTTTCATTCTTGTGACATGAACCTTTATATTTGTAATCATTAAAATCTATTTGTTTGATAATAATAGAGCCAGGCCAATATTTTTATGGTACATTATTTTTCAGCTCTTTTATTTTCAATCTTTTTGTATTTTTATGTTTGTTGAGTAAACATTTTATTTACAAATATTTATTGAAGTATACAGAAAATGCACTAAGCCATACGTATACAGTGTAATGAATTTTCTCAAAGCGAACACCCTCATATCACCAGTACCCAGATCATAAAACAGAACCTGGTCAGCACCCCACAATCTCTCTTCAGGACCCTGTTTAGAGACAGTCAACACTTACAGTTATTTATTATAGTTGTATGCCACAAAATGGAGAGAACTTACAGAAAGTGAGGGAAATATGCTGAGAAAGAACAATTTCAATCATATGATTTCATTTAAAGTAATACATGGTTACATTAAAAAACAATGTATTCCACAAGAAAATGAAAAAACATTTGACCGTCATATGAATTCTGCATAGAGAAGGTTTTTCTGGTTATAACTCTAGGAAAAGACATTACAAAGTGGAAGACTTCTCAATTTGATAATATACAAAATAAAAACTTCCTGACATAAAAATCACCATGAGTAAAGAATTAATGGAGAATATTACCAAGACAAAGAAGACAAATAGATATCATTAATATAAAAAGGCCTGTATAATTCAATAAAACAATCCTCAATAGATAATGAACAGGTGACATGAATAAACAATCAGTGAGATAATTAAATAAATTGGTTAACAGACATGGGGAAATGATTCCCTTACCAATGATCTAAGAAATGAAAATGAAAACAGGGATATCATTTTGGCTGTGATTAGTTACGATGAAGGGGAAAATGTAACATCAAAATCTTAGAGGACGCAGTAAAAAAGGTACTCTCATTTGGGTAGTTTGGCACCATGGATAAAGAGCCCTAAAAATGTTCTACTTAGACATCCTACTTCTGAAAATACTAAAGGTAACAGACTATACATATAAAAATGGGTTCTTGGCTGGGCGTAGTGGCTCATGCCTGTAATCCTAGCACTTTGAGAGGCTGAGGCAAGAGGATTGCTTAAGGCCAGGAGTTTGAGACCAGCCTGGGCAACACAGCAAGAACCCGTCTCTACAAGAAATAAAAGATTAGCTAAGTGTGGTGGTGCATGCTTGTAGTCCCTGCTACAGGGAGGCTGAGACAGGAGGGTCACTTTGGCACAGGAGTTCAAGGCTGCAGTAAACTATGATAGCCACCGCCCTCCAGCCTGGGTGACATAGAGAGACTCTGCCTCAAAGAAAGGGTTCTTTCTGAAATGAGATCATGTCGCTTGCAGGGACATGGATGGAGCTGGAAGTCATTATCCTCAGAAAACTAAGGCAGGAACAAAAAAGCAAGCACCTCATGTTCTCACAAATGGGAGCTGAACAATGGTAACACATGGACACAGGGAGGGGAACAACATACACTGGGGCCTGTTGAGGGGTGGGGCGGTGGGAGGAAGAGCATTAGGAAAAATAGCTAATGTATGCAGGGCTTAATAACTAGGTGATGAGTTGATAGGTGCAGCAAACCACCATGACACACGTTTACCTATGTAACAAACCTGCACATCCTGTACATGTATCCCAGTACTTAAAATAAAATATAAAGGGTTTTTTTTTTTAAGATACTTTCCTTGCATCATTACTTGTAATAGTAAAAATTTAGAAACCTCCTAGTCATCCAAAGATAGTTAAATGTTATGTAAATCATGGACCTTTCTTCTGATATAATCTTAGACAAATGTCTAGGAAGAGTGAATTAATATGAAGACAACGAATGTTACAGGGTAAGTGAAAAAGTATATAAAATTGTACCTATAATATTTTCTCAACAAAGTAAAAGACAAAAACAGTTAGAAAAGGATAGGAGAGAAATGATGTAAAATATAACAGTGGTTGTCTTTAAATGAAGTGATGGTGTTTTCTTCTTTTTCCTACTTTTTTTAATAAAAATTTTTAATTTTATGGATACATACTAGTTGTACATATTTATGGGGTAGATGTGATATTTTGATACAAGCCTATGATGTGTAATGATCAAATCGGGGTAACTGGAAGAGCCATCACCTCAAGTGTTTATAATTTCTTTGTGTTAGGAGCATTCCAATTCCACTCTTTTTGTTTTTTTGAAATACACAACAGAGCATTGTTAACTATAGTCACCCTCTTGTGCTACCAAACACTAATCCTATTCTTTCTTTCTAACTGTTTTTCTTTTTTTTGAGACAGAGTCTCCCTCTGTCACCCAGGCTGGAGTGCAGTGGCACAATCTTGGCTCACTGCAACTTCTGCCTCCCGGGTTCAAGTCATTCTCCTGCCTCAGCCTCCTGACTAGCTGGCATTACAGGCATGTGCCACCACACATGCCTAATTTTGTAGGCATACTAATCACATACTAATTTTGTATTTTTAGTAGAGATGGGATTTCACCACGTTGGCCAGGCTGGTCTCGAACTCCTGACCTCAAGTGATCTGCCCACTTTGGCCTCCCAAAGTGCAGGGATTACAGGTGTGAGCCTCTGTGCCTGGCCTCCAACTGTATTTTTGTACCCATTAACCTACCTCTCTTTATTTTCCCCCTCCCCAATACTTTTCTGTGCCTCTGGTAACCATTATTCTACGCTCTAGCTCCATGAACTCAATTTTTCTTAGCTTCCACATATGAATGAGAATATACAATATTTGTCTTTCTGTGCCTGGCTTATTTCACTTAACATAATGTCCAGTTCCATGCATGTTGTTGCAAATGACAAAGTTTCATTTTTATGGTTGAATAACATTCCACTGTGGCTATGTACCACATTTTCTTTATCCATTCATCCACTGATGAACACTTAAGTTGGTTCCAAATCTTGGCTATTGTGTTCTACTGAGTTAGCAGCTCAGTCTATGACTGACAGACTTCACTCAATGACAAGAAATACTGAAAAGATCTGGGAAGGGTCACATACTTCGACTTTCAGGGACTATTTCTAAGTCCAGCTTAGGAAGCACATAGAAACCCACTAGGAGGTTTTTTTTTTCTTTAAGTTCTGGGGTACATGTGCACAACGTGCACCTTTGTTAAATAGGTATACATGTGTTGTGTTGGTTTACTGCACCTATCAACTCAACATTTACATTAGGTATTTCTCCTAATGCTATCCCTCCCACCGCCTCCCATCCCCAACAGGCCCAAGTATGTGATGTTCCCCTCCCTGTGTCCATGTGTTCTCATTGTTCATCTCCCACTTATGAGTGAGTACACGCAGTGTTTGGTTTTCTGTCCTTGTGATATTTTGCTGAGAATGATGGTTTCCAGTTTCATCCATGTCCCTGCAAGGGACATGAACTCATCCTTTTTTATGGCTGAATAGTATTCCAGGGTATATGTGTGCCATATTTTTCTTTATCCATTCTATTATTGATGGACATTTGGGTTGGTTCCAAGTCTTTGCTACTGTGAATAGTGTCACAATAAACATACGTGTGCATGTGTCTTTATGGTAGCATGATTTATAATCCTTTGGGTATATGCCCAGTAATGGGATTGTTGGGTTCAATGGTAGTTCTTGATCCTTTAGAAATCACCACATCATTTTCCACAATGGTTGAACTAATTTACACTCCCATCAACAGTGTAAAGGTGTTCCTATTTCTGAAAACTACTAGGTTTTTAACCTCTCATTATTACAAGTAATGATGCAATGAAATAGTTTCATAAAATTATTTTAATGAGTATGTATTGCAGGACATATAAGAAAAATAAATCAGGATTTAAAACTAAAGAATTAAGGGCTTGTCCCAATAACTTACTGTCAGAGTCTTTAGCTCTAATCTCAGTTGGATGACTTGGGACCAGTTCTCTGATCTATTTGTGCCTAGTGTCTTCTAGAACAATTCTGGTTCTGTTAGTCCTACCAAAATGTGTGCCTTTTTGGTTGTTTTCTGCATGTGGAAGTTAATCCCTGTGAGTGAGCTGCTTCCTAAGCTGGACTTGGAAATGGACTTGAAGTATGTGACTCTTCTCAGATCTAGTCAGTATTTTTTCTCATTGAGTGAGGCCTGTCAGTCAGACTGAGCTGCTAACTGTGCTTCCTTCAAGAACCTAAGTTCTATCTGATGTCATTCTTTTGGTGGTTCCCACTCTCTGATATGAATCTGCTTGGGTACCTCTCCCCACTAATTATATCATCCTGTAGGAATTGCTGGCCACTCCATCTCTCCAGGCTGTAGCTCTGTCCCTGGCCAGTGGATCCTATTCCAGTCCTGCCACATCAGGCATTCCTCATTTGTTAAACCTGCCTGTAACACTGAGCATTCATCCTGCCTTGGATTTGAGTTTTTCAAGATTGTAATAGAGAAGTTCAATTAGGAAGGCATTCAGAAGAGCCAGGGCTTCTGCTGTGGGGCAGGACTCTTTATTGAGTAGTGCATTTTCTCAAGCCAAAGAGTCTCCACAAAGCCTCTTTCATGTCCCTCTTCCTCAGGCTATAGACAAAAGAGTTCAGCATGGGGGTGACCATTGTGTATACAACGGATGCAATCATTCCAGTATCTGCTAGTAGGAATGAAGGCTGGAAATACACCAGAAACAGGGTTCCATAGAAAAGAGTGATCACTGTCAGGTGACAGCCACAGGTAGAGAAGGCTTTGTGTTTCCCCTCAGCAGAGGAAACTCTGAGGATGGTGTGCACGATGTGGGCATAAGAGACTAGGACACAGATGAGAGGGACAACACCAGAAAGAGTGGCTTCAGTGAACATCATGAAGTGAAAGACCTTGATGTCTGAACAGGCAAGTTTGAGAAGTGGGAAAAGATCACAGAAAAACTGTGGGATGGAATGGGAGGCCCAGAATGAGAATCGAATGATCAGGAGAATGAGTGAGAAAACCTGGAGGTGGGAGCAGAGTCAGGACATGGCCGCCAGCAGCAGGCAGGCTTGGGGATGCATGATCATGTAGTGCACAGGAAGGCGGATGGCCACGTAGCGATCATACGCCATCATGGCCAGCAGGAAGTTATCTAGCAGGGCTAGTGTCATGAAGAAGTGCATCTGCATGAGGCACCCAGTATAGGAGATGGTGTGATGTTGTGTCTGGATATTCACCAGCACCTTGGGGACAATGGTGCAGATCAAACAGGTATTGATGAAGGACAGATTTGCCAGGAAGAAGTACATGGGGTGTGGAGACAAGGGTCAGAACCAATGGCTTGAAGGATGAGCAGGTTCCTTAACACAGTGACCAGGTACATGCCCAAGAAGAGCCCAAACAGGAGAGGCTGCTGCTCTGGGTGCTCAGAGAAGTCCAGGAGCAGGAAGTTAGAGATGCTGGTCTCTTTTTCTTTTTTTTTCTTTTTTGAGACGAGTCTCTCTCTGTTGCCAGGCTGGAGTGCAGTGGTGTGATCTCAGCTCACTGCAACCTCTGCCTCCCGGATTCAAGCAATTCTCCTGCCTCAGCTTCCCGAGTAGCTGGGACTACAGGTGGATGCCACCATGCCCAGCTAATTTTTGTATTTTTAGTAGAGACGGGGTTTCACCATGTTGGCCAGGCTGGTCTTGATGTCTTGACCTCGTGATCCACCCACCTCAGCCTACAAAAGTGCTGGGATTACAGGTGTGAGCCACTGCGCCCAGCTGAGATGCTGGTTTCATTTCTAATTTCTGTTTAAAGTAGAGTAGTTGGAGAAAAATCGTCCTCAAACATAGACTCCAAACATTTACATAACTCTAGGCTGTTTGTTTTCTGTGATCTTCTCAAAGAGCAAAGACATGTATTGGTGTCAGGCACGTAAACCTACATAAAGGCAAGAACCCTGGACAATGATAATACGAGATCTTTTTGGGGGTGATTTTTGCATTTTAGTTATCTAGCAATGTGTCCTGTAGACCTCCTGGATGAGGCTAAACTGGAGATCAGATGGAAAGACATTTCTAAATCTTAGTCTCCCTTCTTCATTCCCCACCCTTTTAAAATAGGAAAGCTATTCTATAGGTTTTTCATAGGTTTCAATTTTACAGTTTTTTCAAATTTGAGTAAAATATCTTGGGAATATGCATTTACTAGAAACTTATGAAGCAGACATGTGTTTTGTGTGTCTATGTGTGTTGGGGGAGAAGGGGTAACAATGTACTCTGGTTATAGCTGAGACTCAGGTATTCTTGGCATATTGGTAGTATCTACCCTCTTGATCTTTTGAAGAACCTTCAGCGGAACTAGCGTGGATAAAATAACTTTATAAACTCACAATAATTTAAAAATAAAAGATCCGGTCATAATTATCAACAGCATTATCAATGTCATCATCCATTAAGAGTGTTGGGTTTGGTGTCTTACAAGACTAGAGGGAAACCCTATCTTTCCTAGCTGTGTAATCCTCTACAACCAACACATTTTCTTATCCTCTTTGAGCTTCCAATTTCCTGATCTGTAAATGATGTACATATTTTGTATTGTTGTAGATAATGAGATCACATATCCAAAGTGCTAATACAGAGTAGGCTTTCAATAAATTGTATAATAGTTATTAGTATTGTTGGTAATAGTAGATAAAATGAAACCTGGAGTTTCTGATGTACTGAAAATGTTAGATGACATGCCTCCCAGCTTTAAACCTCAATTAGCTTTTATATTTTGGGCAAATGATTTTTTTTTTCTGAGCTTCATTTTCTTCCTTTTGTAAGCTGTGGACATAAACCTACCATAAGGGGCTGCTGAAAGCATCAAAATTCTGGAATCAGTTGCAGACTTTTTCAGGCCCTATGATATAAAATCCAACACAAGAGATTCTAATTTGTGCAATTGGATAGTGAACAGGCATTGCCAGCATGTGCTAACGTCATACTCTTGGATATGGTGAGCAAACACATTCCCTCTGGGTCTGATAAACTTTCATTGGGCCACCAGCTTATGGGCTGTGACACTGAACAAGTTGCCCAATCTTTCTGGTTTCACTTTCTGCATCTACTTGAAGAGGTAATAACAATGCCTAACTCATAAAGTTGTTGTGAGGATTAAATTAGATAGGGATTGTGCAGAACTAGAACAATGACTAGTTCATATCCAATGCTCATAAAATATTAGCTTTTGTTGATGGTCTTGTTTCTCTTGATAGAGTTAAGAAAATGAGAGCACTTTCTGCAGGTGATCAATTAGTCCTTCGTGTTTGCTCAGAACTTTCCTGCTTTTAAAATAGAAAGTCCCACTTGTGGGGAACCCCTCAGTTCTTGGAAAACTGGAATAACTTGTCACCATATATGTCACTTTTCACGATCACCATCCGTGGGAAGCTGGGGTTTGAAAACAGTTAACTTTAATAAGGAGTTGTAACTGTCATTATCACAATATCATCCTCATGACTTTTGGGTGGTGATGGCTCTGACGTAGTAGTAAAATAATGAAGCAGCCACTTTGGCTTGTACTGACTCAGGTTTGAGTTCCATCTATACCATCTTGGTCAAGTAATTTAACTTTTCAGAGTATCAATTGCAAAATGAACCTAAATAAATCTACCTCAAATGATTCTGAGGCTCTACAAAATACATTTGCTGAAGCTTTATAAAATATCTTTTGTTGATTTTTGGATTTCAGGATTGCAATTAAGAGAATGTGGACTTACATTTCACTGTGGTATATGTCACAATGTATTTATCCATACTAATGTTGATGGACTTTTGGGTTTGTTGTATGATGTTCGCCATTATGTTTTTAAAAAATGTTTAGTATCCAAAGTGGAACTTCTTTGCAGATAAAAAGGCATAAGTGATAGTCAAATAAATATGCCTGACCTTTTCAACTGTTTATTTCTTTTTAAAAATATCTTCTCACCAGGCACGGTGGGTCACTCCTGTAATCCTAGCACTTTGGGAGGATCCTCGTGCCAAGGTGGGAGGATCGCTTGAGCTCAGGAGTTCGAGAATAGCCTGGGTGACATAGTGAAACCATGTCTCTACAAAAATACAAAAAAAAGTATCTTCTGCATGCAAGTTGGAGAAAAATTTTGAGACCACAATTTTCTAATGAGAACATCTCCATAACAACTATCATTTATCTTCCTTTGTTCAGTTATTGATATTTTAGCAATAGCCTAAGATTTCTTATTTCAGTAGAAATGACTGGAAAACTGGGATTTTGTAACCCATTTCTTTTATATTAAGTTAAATTAGATTACTTTTATAGGTGAGAGAGTAAAATCACAATAAATAAAACCAGAGCATCATGTTTGTTCCATTTTAATTTCTTCCATAAACATTCCTGTAGTCTTCTGATGTACCTGCTCAAGTTTCTCTGTGGTATGTCACAAGGAGTAGAATTGGTCACTGAGTCATTGATTAGTGGATTAGCTCAGGTCTTCTGAGAACCAAAACGAGACTAGATGTGTGTATTAGTCAGAGTTCTCCAGAGAAACAAGGCCAATAGGATATATCTGTATATCTATATATATAGCTATATAGATAGATACAGAGAAAGCTATTTATTTATTTATTTTTTAAATTTATTTATTATTATTATACTTTAAGTTGTAGGGTACATGTGCATAACGTGCAGGTTTGTTACATATGTATACTTGTGCCATGTTGGTGTGCTGCACCCATCAACTCATCATTTACATCAGGTATAACTCCCAATGCAATCCCTCCCCCCCCCCCCCTCTCCATGATAGGCCCCGGTGTGTGATGTTCCCCTTCCTGAGTCCAAGTGATCTCATTGTTCAGTTCCCACCTATGAGTGAGAACATGCGGTGTTTGGTTTTCTGTTCTTGTGATAGTTTGCTAAGAATGATGGTTTCCAGCTGCATCCACGTCCCTACAAAGGACACAAACTCATCCTTTTTTATGGCTGCATAGTATTCCATGGTGTATATGTGCCACATTTTCTTAATCCAGTCTGTCACTGATGGACATTTGGGTTGATTATGAGGGATTGGCTGATGTGATTACAGAGGCTGAGAATTCCCATGGCTTACCATCTGCAACCTGGAGGCCCAGGAGAGCTGGTAGTGTAGTCATCCAAGCCCAAAGACCTGAGAATCAGGATACATAATGGTAAAGTCCCAGTTTGAGTCTGAAGACCTGAGAGCCAAGAGTGCTGATGTCCAAAGGCATGAGAAGATGGATATCACAGCTCAAGAACAGAGAGTGAGTTCATCTTTCCTCTGCCATTTTGTTCTACTTAGGCCCTCAGCAGATTGTGTGATACCCAGCCACATTGGTGAGGAGTATCTTATTTACTCTGTCTACTTATTTAAATGCTAATCTCTTCTGGAAAACACCCTCACAAACATAGTCAGAAATAATGTTTTATCAGCTCTCTGGGCATCCCTTAGCCCAGTCAAGTTGACACATAAAATTAGCCATCATAGTGGCAAGAGAATTAGTGGAAGAAATCCTTCAGACTCAGTCTGAGACCTGTGGGAAAAAAGAGAGAAGGAAGGAGGATTGGGGTAGGAAGAGACTGCAACATTGTACCAGGGGCCAGGAGTGGTGGCTCACGCCTGTAATCCCAGCACTTTGGGAGGCTGAAGTGGGTGTATCACTTGAGGCCAGGAGTTCAAGACCAGTCTGGTCAACATGGCAAAACCTCATCTCTACAAAAAATACAAAAATTAGCTGGGCATAGTGGTGCACGACTGTAGTCCCAGACACTTGGGAGACAGAGACAGAATTGTTTGAATCCGGGAGGTGGGGATTGCGGTAAGCCGAGATCGTGCCACTGCACTCCAGCCCAGGCAACAGAGTGAGACTCTGTCTCAAAACAAACAAACAAACCAAACAAAAACAACAAAAACAAAAAAAACAAACAAAAAAACCCCCAAGGTACCAGGAAAAGTTTGATCATTGGAGGATCCTAGAATGAAAGTTATTCATCAGAAGTGTCCTATATTTCTCTGGAATGGGCCTGTCCTGGTACCTCTGCAATGCCCAGTCATTGGCTAGGAGCAGTCTATATAAACATGGCTTTGGCACAATGGTGGTGATGGCCCAGGTGGGGACAGTAGCTGGGGTCATTATGCTTTCATCACAGGAGATCTTAGTGGTATGTTTTCATGGCTACCAGTTTCTACCCTTTGCATAGCACAGATTCAATTCTCCACACATGTATGGTGAAGAGATCTTCCATGGTTTCCATGGGCCCCTCTTCCATAGAGGAAACATAGAAGAGGACGATTAGTGGGATGAACTATAGCCCCCTTTGCACAGTTTGTCTTGAGGGTGAAACTTGTACTTATCCTCACTCTTACTCACTCTGCATTCTAAACTCCTAACCCTCAGCTCTCATCTTGGTACATCTGGGGGGCTTATGCACTATTATGATTAAAACCTTTACTCCCAAGACTACGAGACCTTGATAAGCATACCCTTCTCAGGTTAGGGTTGCTAAGAGTGTCTATTTACAGTTACAATTGTGAAGGGAGTATCAGCAAATGTTCAAGTGGATCAACTGGGTTCTATATGTATTCCTGCCTGTCCTCATTGTATGAAAGCAATCTTACTCTGAGAGGTAGCTTTGGTATTGGAAAATGGTTGCCTAGAATTGATGTCTACCTATCTCCACTGACTGTTTTTCATCTTCTCTAAAAAACTTATTTATTATAAAACCAAATTTATCAGCTTAAGGAGATTTTGGGCTGAGACAATGGGGTTTTCTAAATATACAATCATGTCATCTGCAAAGAGGGACAATTTGACTTCTTCTTTTCCTAACTGAATACCCTTGATTTCTTTCCCTTGCCTTATTGCCCTAGCCAGAACTTCCAACACTATGTTGAATAGGAGTGGTGAGAGAGGGCATCCCTGTCTTGTGCCAGTTTTCAAAGGGAATTTTTCCAGATTTTGCCCATTCAGTATGATATTGGCTGTGGGTTTGTCATAAATAGCTTTTATTATTTTGAGATACGTTCCATCTATACCAAATTTATTGAGCGTTTTTAGCATGAAGGGCTGTTGAATTTTGTCAAAGGCCTTTTCTGCATCTATTGAGATAATCATGTGGTTCTTGTCTTTGGTTCTGTTTATATGCTGGATTATGTTTATTGATTTGCGAATGTTGAACCAGCCTTGCATCCCAGGGATGAAGCCCACTTGATCATAGTGGATAAACTTTTTGATGTGCTGCTGGATCCGGATTGCCAGTATTTTATTGAGGATTTTTGCATCAATGTTCATCAGGGATATTGGTCTAAAATTCTCTTTTTTTGTTGTGTCTCTGCCAGGCTTTGGTATCAGGATGATGTTGGCCTCATAAAATGAGTTAGGGAGGATTCCCTCTTTTTACATTGATTGGAATAGTTTCAGAAGGAGTGGTACCAGCTCCTCCTTGTACCTCTGGTAGAATTCAGCTGTGAATCCATCTGGTCTTGGACTTTTTTTGGTTGGTAGGCTATTAATTGTTGCCTCAATTTCAGAGCCTGCTATTGGTCTATTCAGGAATTCAGCTTCTTCCTGGTTTAGTCTTGGTAGAGTGTAAGTGTCCAGGAAATTATCCATTTCTTCTAGATTTTCTAGTTTATTTGCATAGAGGTGTTTATAGTATTCTCTGATGGTAGTTTGTATTTCTGTGGGGTCGGTGGTGATATCCCCTTTATCATTTTTTATTGCATCTGTTTGATTCTTCTCTCTTTTCTTCTTTATTAGTCTTGCTAGTGGTCTATCAATTTTGTTGATCTTTTCAAAAAACCAACTCCTGGATTCATTGATTTTTTGGAGGGTTTTTAGCAAAGTCTCAGGATACAAAATAAATGTGCAAAAATCACAAGCATTCTTATACACCAGTAACAGACAAACAGAGAGCCAAATCATGAATGAACTCCCATTCACAATTGCTTCAAAGAGAATAAAATACCTAGGAATCCAACTTACAAGGGATGTAAAGGACCTCTTCAAGGATAACTACAAACCACTGCTCAGTGAAATAAAAGAGGACACAAACAAATGGAAGAACATACTATGCTCATGGATAGGAAGAATCAATATCGTGAAAATGGCCATACTGCCCAAGGTTACTTATAGATTCAATGCCATCCCCATCAAGCTACCAATGAGTTTCCTCACAGAATTGGAAAAAACTGCTTTAAAGTTCATGTGGAACCACAAAAGAGCCCGCATTGCCAAGACAATCCTAAGTCAAAAGAACAAAGCTGGAGGCATCACGCTACCTGACTTCAAACTATACTACAAGGCTACGGTCACCAAAACAGCATGGTACTGGTACCAAAACAGAGATATAGACCAATGGAACAGAACAGAGTCCTCAGAAATAATACCATACATCTACAGCCATCTGATCTTTGACAAACCTGAGAGACACAAGAAATGGGGAAAGGATTCCCTATTTAATAAATGGTGCTGAGAAAATTGGCTTGCCATAAGTAGAAAGTTGAAACTGGATCCTTTCCTTAGTCCTTATACAAAAATTAATTCAAGATGGATTAGAGACTTAAATGTTAGACCTAATACCATAAAAACCCTAGAAGAAAACCTAGGTAATACCATTCAGGACATAGGCATGGGCAAGGACTTCATGTCTAAAACACCAAAAGCAATGGCAACAAAAGCCAAAATTGACAAATGGGATCTCATTAAACTAAAGAGCTTCTGCACAGCAAAAGAAACTACCATCAGAGTGAACAGGCAACCTACAGAATGGGAGAAAATTTTTGCAATCTACTCATCTGACAAAGGGCTAATATCCAGAACCTACAAAGAACTCAAACAAATTTACAAGAAAAAAACAAACAACCCCATCCAAAAGTGGGCAAAGGATATGAACAGACATTTCTCAAAAGAAGACATTCATACAGCCAACAGACACATGAAAAAATGCTCATCATCACTGGCCATCAGAGAAATGCAAATCAAAACCACAATGAGATACCATCTCACACCAGTTAGAAAGGCAATCATTAAAAAGTCAGGAAACAACAGGTGCTGCAGAGGATGTGGAGAAATAGGAACACTTTTACACTGTTGGTGGGAGTGTAAACTAGTTCAACCATTATGGAACACAGTATGGTGATTCCTCAAGGATCTAGAACTAGATGTACCATATGACCCAGCCATCCCATTACTGGGTATATACCCAAAGGATTATAAATCATGCTGCTATAAAGACATACGCACACGTATGTTTATTGCGACACTATTCACAATAGCAAAGACTTGGAATCAACCCAAATGTCCATCAGTGACAGACTGGATTAAGAAAATGTGGCACATATACACCATGGAATACTATGCAGCCATAAAAAAGGATGAGTTTGTGTCCTTTGTAGGGACATGGATGCAGCTGGAAACCATCATTCTCAGCAAACTATTGCAAGAACAGAAAACCAAACACTGCATGTTCTCACTCATAGGTGAGAACTGAACAATGAGATCACTTGGACTCGGGAAGGGGAACATCATACACCGGGGCCTATCATGGGGAGGGGGAAGGGGGGAGGGATTGCATTGGGAGTTATACCTGACGTAAATGATGAGTTGATGGGTGCTGATGAGTTGATGGGTGCAGCACAGCAACATGGCACAAGTATACATATATAACAAACCTGCACGTTATGCATATGTACCTTAGAACTTAAAGTATAATAATAAAAAAAAAGAAAAAAAAACCAAATTTATTTGTCTCAAGTTATAAAGTTCCAAACACTATCACCATCATAATAAACAACTTTTATCAAGCATTTACAATAGGCCATGCAGTGTGCTACTTGCTTTACACAGATTGTCATCTCATTTAATCTTAATGAAACAAGCTATTATTATTATTTCCATTTTATGGATGAGACAAGTTAGGTTTAGCAGGGTTGCTAATTTGTTGAAAATTACAAAAGTAGTAGCAGAGTCAGGATTTGAATCCAAAGGCATTATGCTCTTGGTAGCTACTCCCCCACACCATACCATAGCTGTCCCTTGTGTGTATCTCCCACAACAAGTAGCATGCTCACTGGATGATGGTTTTATTCAATTGGTGTGGCTGTCCCATCCTTTTATACCTTGCTTCAAGACTGACCATTGGAAAATTTTTTCATCAGTTAAAGTCAGTTTCATCTTCTGCAACATCTTTTTTTTTTTTTCTCATTGAGGTAGGTTGCTATGTTCTCCCACCTTTTATTTTTGCATCAAATCCTCTTAGTTCTTTCTTTGTAAAGCTATAGTTTCCCCTCAACTTTTCTTCATTTGTCCGCTTCACATTCTTTAGCCATAGTTTGTATTTCAGATGTTTGAAGTGCTGGGCAGTGTGCCCCATGGAGGCTTTGATAGTGAAATTATTTGAAATTCAGTGAAGATGAGATGGAGGAACAGGGATGGAGAAAGGAAGGTCAGTGAGAATCATGTTCTAATGATTAAGGGGGGCCTTCTTCATATCCATTGGGATTCCCCCCCAAAAAAACTGACAAAATAGTGATAAAGTCCTAAAGAGAATAATTACACTTAATTTTCAGAAACATTTAGACTGAGCTCAATGGGAGGATGTATGAGAATGTATTTGCCACCCCATTATAAAACATGGAATGCTAGTTGGAAAGGGACATAGAAACATTTCTATATAATGTTATTCTAGTGCTTGACATTTATTATGATGTTGCTATGTGCAAGACACTGTTCTAAGTATTAGGTTGGTGCAAAAGTAATTGTGGAAACAGCAATTTTGCACCAACCTAATTCTTAATACATAATTCATATATGTCTTAGAACACTTATTAGATCATTAAACTCTAACAACAATTGACTGCATACAAAAAAACCAAGGCACAAAAAGATTAATATACTTTCTTAAGAACACAGGGCTGATAACTCTTGGATCTGGGCTTATAGCCCAAGTAGTATACTAAAGGACTAGGGAATTAAAACTAAAAAAGGTTAAGTAAATCACTTAAGTCACTAAATGGCAGACGTGGAAGCTTTAAAACTTTTTTTTTATGGTGAAATACTGGTTTACACTGGTAATGTACATGAGATGCATGAACTAGGTATTTCAAAGGAAAAGGGAAAAATATGCCAAGGAAGAGGGGAGAAGTTGGGGAATTATTTTATAACTTAAGATATTTATCATCTTATTTTGTAATTTAAGATGCTTATAATAATGACTCATCTAATTTTTATGAAGAAGAAAAACAAACTCTTATTAAAACAAACTGTTGACAATCTCCTGTCTGCTATTTGGAATATAAATAGTTTTGAGGACAGAAGCTATGATTTACGTTACTTTCCCCACAGATTAAGTACTTGCAGATAGTAGGTGCTTAACATATAATTGCTGAGTCGATTCCTAAACTTCTAGAGGTAGCAAAATATGCATATTCTATTCGGTTCTTTTTGCTAGCTTTCTCAAGGCCTGTTTCATGTCCTTGTTCCTAAGGCTATAGATAAAAGGGCTCAGCATGGGAGTAACTACTGTATAGATGACAGTGATCACACTATCCTTTGTCACTGAGTAGGTAGATGAGGGGCAAATGTACACAGATGTTACGGTCCTGTAGAATAGCGCCACAACCGTGAGGTGGGATCCACAGGTGGAGAAGGCCTTGTACCTGGCTCCTGCTGAGGGGACCCTCAGAACAGCACAGGTGAGAGAGACATGAGAGACAATAATGAAGATAAAGGGACTCAGGATCACAAAAGAGCTCTCTGTGAAGGCCAGAAGCTCATTGACAGAGGTGTCAGGGCAAGAGAGCATCAGCTAGTGGCTGGACATCACAGAAGAAGTGGTGAATGACGTTGGGCCCACAGAAGGACAGGCAAGCCATGAGAAGAGTGTGGGTGAGCGAGTGGAGGTGGGTTGTCACCCAGGATGCAGTGACCAGCAGGAGACAGTGCCTGGGACTCATGGCCGTGGTATAATGCAGTGGGTTACAGATGAACATGTAGCGGTCAATGGCCATGGCAGCCATGAGGAAGCTGTCTGTGATCCCAAAGGCCACAAAGAAATACATCTGGGTGAGGCACTGGGCAAAGAGGATTGTCCTTGTCTGAGTCAGCATGTTCACTAACATTCTTGGCACGATGACAGTGGTAAAGCAGATGTTCACCAGGGACAGGTTAGAGAGGAAGAAATATGTGGGAGTATGGAGGTGGGCGTCCCCCCAGATGGTTGCAGTGATGACCGAGTTGCCAGCCACATTGACCATGTACATGAGCAGGAAGCTGGCAAAAAGCCACACCTGTTGTTTTGAGTCTGTGGTCAGTCCCAGAATGAGGAATCCAATCAAGTGACTCTGGTTTCCCCTTGGCATTGCTGCCCTAAGAGTAAAAAAATATGAAGGAATATTAGGTGTATGTCCTGGCTTGGAGTCTTCAATTTGGTATAGGATATTTCAGCTTGCACACTGCATAAGGGGGAGCCATATACAGTCTATAATATAACTTCACAGATTTGATGTGGACACATCTTGATTTCACCTCCAACTTTCAACTAATTCTGTGCACTTGAAAAAGGCACTTCATCTCTTGTTTTTTAAAAGACAAAAATTATAATATCTATATTCTTAGATTATTCTGAGTATAAGTGGTAAAGATTATAGGAAAGATAGTCAGAAAGTCATTATTTTTCTTCATTTCCGAAAGAACGGTAACTATGACACACTTTTTTTCTTTTTCTTTTTTTTTTTCAAGACAGAGTCTCGCTCTGTCACCCAGGCTGGAGTGCAGTGGAGTGATCGTGGCTCACTGCAACCTCTACCCACTGGGTTCAAGCGATTCTTCCACTTCAGCCTCTCTAGTAGCTGGGACTACAGGAATGCACCACCATGCCTGGCTAAGTTTTGTATTTTAATTGGGGCCGAGTTTTGCCACGTTGGCCAGGCTGGTCTCAAACTTCTGGCCTCAATTGATCTGCCCACGTTGGCCTCCCAGAGTGCTACGACTGCAAGCATGAGTCACCGCGCCTGCCACTATGACACATCTTTTTGCTCTGTCTGTCCTCAGTTACTCTTCTTCTGTGGAGTGTTAAACTCCACCTGATGCTTCTGGCTATGTTTTCTCTTTTTCTTCTCATCTGTGTAAGAAAAAGTGGGTTATCCTAAGTTTTGCCTGTAAATAAAAAATCACATAATCATTGTAGAGATCATATTTCTGGATTTAATCCCTCTTGGGAAAAACATACTTTTAGAATGTATTTGGCAGTTTAATTATGGGGAGGAAGGTCTAGGAGTGGCTGAGACCTGAAAATTCAACATGTCCATTAGAATGTAGAACTGTCTGTGGTGGATGGAAGGTTGAAGTACTGTATCTGGCAGAGGGAGCCTATTTACCCAACATTGGTCTCGATGTTTCAGCGAGGTGAATGGCATCAAAGAAGACCCAGAGAAACTAAGAGGTGGGTGTCCTTAGAGGCAAGAAGTGTCCAAGGGAAAATGAAAATGTGAGAATATATAACATTATGGCAAAAAACACTGCAATGTATGAATAGGAAGATGACGAGGTTCAGGAACTGGTCCCTGTTCCCCACAAAAGGCTAAAGCCTGGGAGAATAAGCCAAGGTTTCAGTCTGGCAGGAATTCAGGCCCTAGTCATTTATTTACCAGGGTAGGGACTCAGTTGAAATGGAATGAGACCGGAAAATCATCAGGGCATTGATTTTGTTTCTTGAAACTTTACTAAGGTTGTTTATTAGGTCTAAAAGTCTTTTGGAGGAATCTTTAGGGTTTTCTAGGTACAAGATTATGTCATCAGTGAACAGAGATAATTTGACTTCCTCTTTTCCTGTCTGGATGCCTTCTCTTTCTTTATTTTACCTGAGTGCTCTGGCTAGGACTTCCAGGACTATGTTGAATAGAAATAGCAAGAATTGAAGCTATTCCTATCAAATTACCAACATCATTTTAAAAACAATTAGAGAAAACTATTCTAAAATTTACCTGAAACTAAAAAGAGCCTAAATAGCCAAAGCAGTCCTAAGAAAAAGGAACAAAGTCAGAGGCATCACACTAATGGACTTCAAACTATACTACAAGGCTACAGTAGCTGGAACAGCATGATAGTGGTACAAAAACAGACAGATAGACCAATGGAACAGAATAGAGAACCCAAAAATAAAGCTGCACACCTACAACCATCTGATCTTTGCAAAGCTAACAAATAAAGCAATGGGGGAAAAGACTCCTTGTTCAGTAAATGGTGCTAGGATAATTGGCTAGCCATATGCAGAAGAATAAAACTGGACTCCTACAATTCACCATACACAAAAATTGCGTCAGGATGGATTAAAGATATAAATGTAAACCCTCAGACTATAAAAATCCTAGAAGAAAAACTAGGAAACACCCTTCTTGACATTAGCCTTGGCAAAGAATTTTTGGTTAGGTCCCCAAAAGCAATTGCAACAAAAACAAAAGTTGACAAGTGGACCTAATTAAAGAACTTCTGCACAGCAAAAGAAACTAGCAACAGAGTAAACAGACAACCTACAGAACAGAAGAAAATATTTGCCAACTATGTATTGAATTAAAGTCTAGTATCCAGAATATATACGGAACTTAAATAAATTAAGATGCAAAAAGCAAATAATCCCATTAAAAAATGGCCAAAAAACATGAACAGACAATTCTCAAAGAAAGACATACAAGTGGCCAACAAATGTGAAAAAAATTCTCATCATCACTAATTATCAGAGAAATGCATCAGAGAAATGCAAATCACAACCACAACAAGATACCATCTCACACCAGTCAGAATGGCTATTGTTAAAAAGTCAAAGAATAACATACTGGCAAGACTGTGGAGAAAAGGGAATGCTTATACACTGTTGGTAGGAATGTAAATTAGTTTAGCCACTGTGGAAAGCAGTTTAAAGAACTTTAAGTTCCTCAGAGAACTTAAAACAGAGCTACCATTTGACCCAGAAATGCCATTATTAGGTATATACCCAGAAGAAAATAAATCATTCTACCAAAAGACACATGCACGTGTTTGTTTATTGCAATGCTATTCACAATAGCAAAGACATGGAGCCAATCTAGGTGCCCATCAGTGGTGAACTGGATAAAGAAAATGTGGTACACATACACCATGGAGTATTATGCAGCCATAAAAAAGAGTGAAATCATGTCCTTTGCAACAATATGAATGCAGCTCGAGGCCATAATCCTAAAGGAATTAATGTGAGAACAGAAAACCAAGTACTGCATGTTCTCACTTATAGTGGGAGCTAAACATTGGGTAGTCATGGACATAAAGATAGGAACAATTTTGCCACACTGGACTGCTGGGGGTTGGGGGAGGCATGGGTTGAAAAATTACTTGTTGAATGCTATGCTTACTACCTGGTTGATAAGATTCATACCCCAAATCTCAGTATCACATGATATACTCATGTAACAAACCTGCGCTTGTACTCCCTGTGTCTAAAAGTTGAAATTATATTAAAAATATGTACCCTACAACTTAAAGTATAATAAAAAACGTATGTATTAAAAAATACAAAAATTAGCTGGGTGTGGTGGTGCATGCCTGTAATCCCAGCTACTCGGGAGGCTGAGGCAGGACAATTGCTTGAACCCAGAAGACGTAAAGTTGCAGTGAGCTGAGATCGCGCCACTGCACTCCAGCCTGGGTGACAGAGTGAGACTCCATCTCAAAAAAAAAAAAAAAAAAAAAAAAGAATAAAGATTGAATTTTTTTCCTAAAAAAAAATCAGTAGAAAAATTAAATTGATTACATCATAATTATGCATAAAACAAACATACATATGAAAGACTTGGAGGTGATATTTGAAATGTTAACAGATGAGTTACTAATATCCATTTTATGCAGTGATCATTTTCACATCACGAAGAAAAATATAAGAACTCTAATAAAAGATGGGCAACAAAGCCAAAAGGCTAACAAACATATGAAGATATGCTGAAATTCATTGGTGATCAGAGAATTAAAAAAAAAACACAATATTTCACTTTACATTTATTAGCTTGGCCATTATGAGAAAGAAGAATAAGGACAAATGTTGGCAAGGATGTGGGGATATAGGGACCCTAGGTCACTGCCAATGGGAATGGAGACTGGTGCAGTAGTCTAAAGAGAAAACTGGCATGATTTAGTGAAGTTAATGTATATTCTATGACTGAATCATCTTGCTCCTAGATGTATATCACAGAGGAAGTCTCATGCAGGCATATAAAAAGCTCGTGGATGAGGATGCTTTTGCACTGTCATCTGCAGTGGTGAGGAGTTTGAAGCAATCTGGAAGTCCATGACCGGGCTGGTAAATGTGATGGAAGCACACTGTAGAGTTTCTTAGAAACAGTCGACTAGAATTACGCCTAGTGACACTGATAGATTTAAAAAATGTAATCTGAGTAAAAAGGGTAAGAAAATAAATGACTTCTATAATACAAGATGATTTGTGTAAATTAAAAATGCAGCAAAACAACATGTATATCCATATACAGAATTAAACATTAAACATGTTAGAATGGGAGAGAGTAACAGAGGTACAGAGTGAGTACACAGGTTCATGAGTGAGTGAGGAAGCAAACAAAAGTGTTGGCAATATGTCATCGATTGAGGCATGTGGTTAATTCAACCCTTTGCATGTAAAGTCTATAAATAAGAAAAAGAATCTCAACTCTTAAATATAACTCAGGGGATTTATTTTTCATTCTATTCCCCAGAGCATGAACCCATCAGGAACACAGATGCCAGGTCATCTAGATGAAATATTACCAGTAAAGGAAGTTCACTACCTCCTAAATTGTACCTTTGACTCTTCGTGATCACAGTTGGATATGTCTAATATATCTTGGATTGAAATTGAAGAGCCAAGGATTCTAAGCCTGACAGTACTGTTATCCGTCTTCACTCTTTGCTAGTGATGTTAGTCATGCTTCTCTTTTGCGAATTGATTGATTGATTTATATTCATGATTTATATTCACTCAACTCACTTTCACTGACTGCCAGGAGATAACCTAGGCCTATAGGAGAAGGAGAACCTTGGGAATGTGGAGACTGTGGCATTGGAAGTTTAGGCAGCATTCCTAACATTTAGTAAGTATGACCTGGTTTGTAGTCTCAGCTATGCTGAGGCTCAGAAGAGGATGGCAAGCAAAATGCTTTCTAAATTCTAACACTCTAGAGTGCAGTGATTTGAGTAGGACTTGAGTGTAGTGATGAGATTGAAGATAAAGATAGTAGCTACTTACTCAGAAAAAGGATGGTGACCTCCAGGGTGGCCAATCAAGGGTCCAGGAATCTTCTCCTTCACTTCACTGGCCTTGGTGATTAGGGGAGTTAATGAGGCTAGGGAGACAGGCAGAGTTCTCACATCAGGCAAGGAAGGAAAAGGTATAGCTTGTGTGGCAGGGGGCAGGATTTGTTAGCCCCTGGGGGTTTTGTGTGTGGTTGTCATCTCAGCCATTTCTCTCCCTGTTAGGATAGTCATCTTTCGATGTAGCCCCAGGGATCAGGGAAATGAGGCCATCTTCCATCTCCAGCTACCATTACGGGTCCCTTCAAGTTTCACTGAATGCTGAAGGAGTGGGAACCTGGGAGGAGGTGCCTGCCCTTTGTGTAACTTTGCCCCAGGGACACAGGCAGTCTTTCCATCCACCACCCCCAGGGAGCTCATTAAGCAGGGGGCTTGGGAGAAGAGTAGAGATGGTGGAGCCTCAGGATTCCAGGGTGAGAAGTCTCTTCAAAGCTCAGATCAATAGTGGCTTGTTATCACAGTGATTTTGAGAGATTGGAGGCTGGTAAATTGAGAAGGTTTGTGCCTGGAGCTGTCCCTGAGATGTTGGGGGAGGGTATGTGGCGCTACTAACAGGGAACTGGAAGTGAAGATGCCTGGGTTCTGGTCAGTTAATGAATAGCTGTGATTTTCAGCAAACTCTTAGCCTCTCTGAATTGTAGGTTTATCATCTATTCACATGGGTCTAGTAGGTACCAGTATGCCAGAGAGGGTTGCCTAGAGAATTAAATAAGCTCAAGGATGAAAATATGTTCACATAATAACCACCATTTAGTGAATGCTCATGTGACACTTCATATGCAGCTCTTCAAGTGCAGTGTCCTGGTTTTTATAGATGAAGGAATAGAGGTCTAGTCTTATTAAATAACTTGCACAAAGTTGCATTGCTGTGGCTGGAGCTATGGAAGTGCTAGAGCGAGGCTCAAATCCAGAGCTCTCTTGCTCCTAAATTCCACATTTATTCTGTTTCGTTGTGTAAGACTGCACTGGAGAATGTCTTTGATGGTTCCTCTATTTTCCCCTTCAAGGTACTAGCCCATCTTTAGATGTTCTACAAACTTACCTACCCTGTCCCCCTTCCCTATTCTGGTAATGCTGACCGAGCTGTTTCTCCACTGGGTAGGGCCATGCCTTCTTCTTAGTTCACTGATGCATCTCCTGTCCACAAGTAGAAGGTTTGGCTCATAGTGGATCTTCAAAAACCATCTGTTAAAGTTATAAATAATGTACCAGGCACAGAATGTCTTTAAATTTTTGTAAAGAACTTAAAAATTAATTCCAAACTGGGACAAGTTCTTGTTGCTGTGCCACCAAAAGAATAATTACATTTGTGAAGTGTTTTAAGACTTAAGGTGAAGGAATAGATTATGCCTAGAAATAGCAAACAGAGAAATCTAAGGGGTTTCCTACCATATGTGATGTAATGGAGACATTGTTATCAATCAGTCTTAGAATGAGAAAACCCAAAAATATGCTGAAAACCTTTTTGCCTTTGATTATGTTGCTCCTTTGATTAAAACCCTCCATTCATGCATTCAACACTATGTTAGATGCTAGAAATCAATCAATCACAACAAATCCTCATTCTTATGTCTAGTGGGGGAGAGAAACATGTAATCATCCAGTTATAACATAGAGTGACCAATTGTACAAAATAGGAATGTGTAGGAGCTTTGGCAAAACAGAAAAATGAACATTATGTTCATGCTTGGGTGGAGCTAGGGGGTTAAGAATAGGTTGAGAAAAGCATTTACAGTAAAAAGGATACTTGAACTGATTCTTGAAAGTGTAAGTAAAAGATAGCCAGAAAGTCATGGGGGAAGAATATTTAAGACAGAGGAACTGTCTTGTGGCCAGGCATGCTGCGTTTGGGGATGTGTACGTAGCCATATGTGACTCAAACTTACAGTGAATATGACGGCAGGACCAGAGATAAAGCTGGAGAGTTAGGCCTGCTCTATCTATTGAAAATAATCCAAACTCTATAGGTCGCCAATCATAGCTTTCCATGATTTAATCCTGTTCCTGTTCTCCAGCACCTGTCAGTACTTCCTGAGGCCACACCCATCCCTGGCTTCTCGCCAATAAAACTTTATTTCTTAAGCCCAGCACTTTGGGATGCCGAGGCCAAAGGATCATTTGAGCTCAGGAGTTTGAGACCAGCCTAGGCAACAAAATGAGACCCTCTCTCTCCAAAAAGAAAAAAGAAAACAAACAAAAAAACAAGCTTATTTCTTTGCTGACTAAAAGTCCAAAGTGAAAAAATTTTCCATGTGCTCATTCAGGGTCTCAGAATCTCTCCTTTTGCCCTCCTCTGTTTCCTCTGTTTACTGTATGCTAGGCCCCGTATGGTGATTTAATATACATAAGAACTCACAATATATAGACGAGGAGCCTGAATTACAGAGTTATTACATAGATGTTCAAGAACTTGCTTAAAATTTATAATTAGTATGTGGCTATAATGTCAACTCAAGCAGTTTGGCTTCAGAGTCCTGCTCTTAGTCATTACAGTCTGTGAACTCTCTGCTTATTAAATATTTGCTGACAGAATAAATGCAGAAATGACAATGTTGTCAGTATCTTGAATGATGTGGGTGTGTGGCATGCATGACCAGAATCATTCTTAGGATCAGGAGAAATAGTAGAGAGTCCAGGATTTGAATTTTAATCCTGGTTTAGAGACTTCTAGCTATTCCTCTTGGAAACTCTGTGCTTCATTTACTTTTCTCGTGGAAAAATGGGAGTAGTACAGAATCATTTCTTTTTTTAATTTTTTAATTTTTTTGAGACGGAGTCTGGCTCTGTCGCCCAGGCTGGAGTGCGGTGGCCGGATCTCAGCTCACTGCAAGCTCCGCCTCCCGGGTTTACGCCATTCTCCTGCCTCAGCCTCCCGAGTAGCTGGGACTACAGGCGCCGCCACCTCGCCCGGCTAGTTTTTTGTATTTTTTAGTAGAGACGGGGTTTCACCGTGTTAGCCAGGATGGCCTCGATCTCCTGACCTCGTGATCCGCCCGCCTCGGCCTCCCAAAGTGCTGGGATTACAGGCTTGAGCCACCGCGCCCGGCTACAGAATCATTTCAATCAGAATAGTGCGGGTGTCAGATAAATGAGTATGTCTGAAAAGTGCTTTATGAATGGGCAGGTGCTAGATAAATACCAGTCATATAAATAACATAGAATGTAAACAAAACAAAATAATAAATAATAGTATTCATAACTAACATATTGCACTCGATTAAGCTGGGTAAGGCAAAAGAAAGTGAGGAAGAATGTGTGTGTGTGTGTGTGTATGTGTGTGAAATAGTTGATATTGTCACTCAAAGGTGAGCAGGGCCTAAGCCAGAGAAGTGAAGAACAGGAGATATTAGAATTTTCTGGGCAGAGAGGGAAGGAACAGAGGCTCCAGTGGCTTTCCTGCCTTGTAGAGTCTTTCCGGCAGCAGTGACTGATACATTAAGAGCCTGATGTGAACAGCCTGACCATAATCTGGTCACTGGCAATGGTTTCAAAGAGCTCAGCAAAGCTAGATGGCTTTTCTTGACCTAGTATTTTTCACTTACTCAAAAATCGTTTGATGTGGGTCAAGAAACTGGCTTGTTATCAGCTCCCTAGTTTGTATGATTATTTCTATGCATCCTCTTTGGTTCCAAAGCAGGCTGTTTTTGACTTGTGACAAAGCGAGAAATGGAAAAGTAGACAGCAAGAGGCCAGGGGGGCATGAGAATTGTATGTGTGTATGGGGTGAGCATGTGTGTGATCAGATAGTCCTGAGCCTTGCCCAAGAAGTTTTAAATTAAGGCGCAAAATGATGACAGGCAGAGAGGGAACTGAGGAGCATTATAAGACCCCTGAACCTAAGGGCTCAAGTGGAGTTAAGAGTGCATTGAGTTCAAATGCATGTTGTAATTGCAAACTCCACTAAGTCCAGCCTTGTGGTTAGGATTGAGGGCTCTGGTATTAGACAGTCCTGGGTTCAAGTCCAAGCCTTACCAATATTTTGTGCAGTGATTGGACAAGCTGCTTAACTTTTAAGCCTTAGTTTTCTTTTTTGCAAAATAAGAATTGAAAGAATCTCTCTTGGCAGTTGTGAAGATTATCATGATATGCATGTGTATCAGTGAATAATGTAGGTAGCACAGAATAAGCCCCTGATAAATATCAGCTGTAATGACCTCTGTTCTTTAACAACATGATTTAACAGATTTGTGTATATAAGTGTTAGGAAACTGGCACATAATAGATGTTCAATAAGTGCCTGAAGTGTATAGACCCAAATAATCTCAGAACCAGGAGAGAACTCAGAGGTGCATTTACATTATTGTTCAACCATCATCTCTATCATCTCCAGAACTTTTTCATCATCCCTTATTTAATTTAAACTCTGTATCCATTAAACAATAACTATCCCTTGCCCCCTCTTCCCAGGCCCTGGTAACTACTGTTCTACTTTCTGTCTCTGTGAATTTCACTATTCTAGGTACCTCATATAACTGGAATCATGCAATATTTGTTCTTTTGTGTCTGGCTTATTTCACTTTGCATAATTTCTTCAAGGTTCATCCATGTTGTAGTATGTTCAGTTCTTCCATTTTTTAAGGCAAAAGTGCAGTTCTGCAGTCTGGATGTTAACTCAGTCTAATCTTTTATTTAATACTCTATTAGAAAATGGCAGTGCCCTGATTTATGTCACTAGCTTTTTTCACAGCAGGCATTCAGCACCGCCAACTGAAACAGGCTTTATTTGTCGTTGAGCTATTGTGTGCATCTCTACAGGCACTGCAATATGACTAATTAGCCTGTAAGATGCCTTAGTGGCTTTCCCGTTTCTTGTTTGAAGAACTGATAAAAACAAATTTTGACTTCTTAATTGTAGTAACATATACCTAACACAAATTAGAAGTGCTCATAAACTCAATGTTTAAAACATAATTTTCTTCTTACTTAAATTCTGAGCAATTGAACTTAAAATGATGTCAAAATTTAACTGTCACCAATATACTACTTGAAAATTCTTGGTTGCATAAAGCACAATATGGTAATTTATTAACATTTATAAAACCAAGAAAATATAGCTTTGTCATTTTTTCATTTCTTATTTACAACTTAGTCCAGTTCCTTTGGAGGACAGTTATCTCTTTTATGGTTCAGATAACTTTCTAATATATCAGTTTCATTTGTTTTTGGTAATTGTAAATGTAGATAGTACAGCTTTGGGTTGAGAAAATAAATCTTCATATCTTCTTTTAAGCCACTGATCCATCATTAAGTGTAATAAAACATAAGCAAATTTTTAACATTTTAGAACATTGTATTTAAATTTGTATAGGTTTGGGGATATGATTAAATTCAAATTAATAAATTATAAAATATTGAGATTTAGATAAAATAAAAATTGAGAGAAAGGGCCGGGCGCGGTGGCTCAAGCCTGTAATCCCAGCACTTTGGGAGGCCGAGACGGGCGAATCACGAGGTCAGGAGTTCGAGACCATCATGGCTAACACGGTGAAACCCCGTCTCTACTAAAAAATACAAAAAAAAAAAAAAAAAAAAAAAACTAGCCGGGCGAAGTGGCAGGCGCCTGTAGTCCCAGCTACTCGGGAGGCTGACACAGGAGAACGGCGTAAACCCGGGAGGCGGAGCTTACAGTGAGCTGAGATCCGGCCACTGCACTCCAGCCTGGACGACAGAGCCAGACTCCGTCTCGGGGAAAAAAAAAAAAAAAAAAAAAATTGAGAGAAAGTTTGAAAAAAATTAAAAATATTATTGTAAAACAAGATAACAAAGTGTGCTTACTTCTTACTGAGTTTTCATGCAGTTGGAAGAAAAACATCAAATTTCAAAATAACAATTAGATGGTAGTGAAAATACAGAAATTGCAGTGAATATAACCAAATGAAGTTAGTAAGATCATAGTATAAGTACTGAAGACAAACTGAGTTAATCTCTGTGAACGCTCATATCTATGTCCTAAACCTATTACCTTAGAACATTCTAGAAAACACAAGAACACATTACGTATTCTATTAGCCATCAGTGATACTGTCATCACACATCATGTGGCCCTTAAAAATTCCACTGTATATTCATGAAAGACTGAGAGTGACAAAGTCAAACAACATCTGAGTATTGCTATGAAAATGATTTTGATGTTATGAATTCCCCGATAGGGTCTTTGGGACTCTAGAGGTCTGTGGATGACAGTTGGAGAATCACTGGCCTACAGCAAGCTTCCTCTCTTCCTCTAAAGCTATATCGTATCTTCTCAGCTTTAAATGACTTCTTACCTGCATTTTTCATATTCATGTGGCCCATCTATTGCATCCTGTATGCATTTTGGATGAAAGCTAGATAAAGAAGTGATGGTTCACTTTTCAGAGACGGAGATTTTGCATTATGGATGCATTTATTTTTTATTTATTTATTTTTTCTGGAAAATAATATTATGTTTTATTTTTGTGACAAGACTCATGTAAAAGATTGAAAGTACACATACTAAATGTCCCTCAAAACATTTTCAGTTATAGCATTAAACAATATATATATTATTAAACAAAATAAAATTCAAAGTAAAAACATCTTCATATAAAGTATTCAGCTACATTTTTGAGAAAACAATTTGAAAAGCAGTTCATTGTGGATAATTTTGCCATGTAAAATTTACTGTTTACTATTTTGAGCACTGTGTTTCCTGCTCTACTGTGGATTATATCATTTAATCTCATAGCATTATTGTAAAATAAATTCTACTTTATCAATTCTATTTTATAAATTTAAAAAAACTCTGTTATAGAAGGCAATTTGGTAGTACCTATGGAAAGTTTTAAGCAATATTTATCCTTTAGCCCATAAATTCTACTTCTGGCATTTTATTTTAGAAATACACATACCCATATATGAAATGAAGTATGTAGGGAGCTACTCATTGCAGCTTCATTTATAATAGCAAATGATTAGAAACAATCCAAGTGCCCATCAACAGAAAAATGGCAAAAATACACTATAAATTTATTGCAAATATCTAATGCTATATTTTTAAATTTATTTATTATTATACTTTAAGTTCTAAGGTACATGTGCATAATGTGCAAGTTTGTTACATATGTATACTTGTGCCATGTTGGTGTGCTGCACCCATCAACTTGTCAGCACCCATCAACTCGTCATTTACATCAGGTATAACTCCCAGTGCAATCCCTCCCCCCTCCCCCCTCCCCATGATAGGCCCCGGTGTGTGATGTTCCCCTTCCCGAGTCCAAGTGATCTCATTGTTCAGTTCCCACCTATGAGTGAGAACATGCGGTGTTTGGTTTTCTGTTCTTTATGGATGCATTTATAATAGGATTTTCTTCGTAATAATTTGTAAAAGTCCTTGACTATTTGCAAAATCAACTATATGGGTAATATTTCAAACTTACTAGTATTGTGTATCTTGATGCATATTCAACAGGCTCTCTTAGCATTGTGTGGAACTGTGTATGCTGTCACCTCATTAGGATGTAACTTTTGGAAAGCTGAGACTACCTCCTCTGTATCCTTACCCTTTATTATTCCTAGAAGAGTTTATCTCTGCATATATTAAATTCTAACTATGTTCTAAGCTCTGTCCTAGCCTCGGCGGAAAATAAAATCAAATGAGAAATGTACTTCCGGCCAGGTGTGGTGGCTTATGCCTGTAATCCCAGCACTTTGGGAGGCTGAGGCAGGTGGATCACCTGAGGTCAGGAGTTAGAAACCAGCCTGGCCAACATGGTGAAACCCTGTCTCTACTGAAAATACAAAAATTGGCCAGGCATGGTGGCATGCTCCTGTAGTCCTGGCTACTCGGGAGGCTGAGGCAGAAAAATCACTTGAACCTCGGAGACGGAGGTTGCAGTGAGCCAAGATCATGTCATTGGTGGCTTACACCTGTAATCCCAGCACACTGGGAGGCCAAGATGGGCAGATCATGAGGTCGGGAGTTCGAGACCAGCCTGGCCAATATGGTAAAACCTTGTCTCTACTAAAAAAACAAAACAAAATCAACCAACCAACCAGCCAACCAACCAACCAACCAAACAAACAAAAAAGCGAAAATTAGCTGGGCGTGGTGGCCTGTGCCTATAGTCTCAGCTACTAGGGAGGCTGAGGCAGAAGAATCGCTTGAACCCAGGAGGCGGAGTTTGCAGTGAGCAAACTGCTTACTGTGAGATTGTGCCACTGCACTCCAGCCTGGGCGACAGAGCGAGATTCAGTCTCAAAACAAACAAAACAAAACAAAACAAACAAAAAAAGAGAAATGTACTTCCTAAGTTACCAGTAGGTATACAGTATTTAGATACTGACCATCTAGGGCTCTCCCTGTGTAATCTTTGCCTATATAATATGAATAGAATATTACATAGTGATCACAAGCAAAACTAGGATCACCCACCTCTGGGTTTGAATCTTAGCTCTTCCACTTGTTATCCTGGGAAAGGAGACTCAGTTTCTTCATCTGTGAAATAGAATAGCACCCATCTCAGTGTGTTATTGTGAGAATTACATGCAATCGAGCATGTAAACCTTCAACTTGATGTCTTAAGAAGCATTCAAACAATGCTATTATTATTATTGATGATGATAATGAAGAAAGGAAAAATGAGAAAAAATAGCACTTATCTGATGGCCAAAATGTTTGCTAGTCAGTGAGTTTAAAATAGCTTGATATGGTAGAATCACAGTGGATAAGATTCTACAAAACTATTCCTGTACAGTGAATTGAATTAGGACACCCCCAAAGGGGCCAAAGGTAAAAAAAAAAAATCTATAAAAGGACTACATTTTTTATTGGAATGAAGATATTTTATTATCCTAGCTTCCATAATTCCCAGCAACTCTTTTTGTTTTTCTTTTCTTTCTTTCTTTCTTTCTTTCTTTCTTTTTTTTTTTTTTTTGAGACAGTCTTGCTCTGCCGCCCAGGCTGGAGTGCAGTGGCACGATCTCCACTCACTGCAAGCTCTGCCTCCTGGGTTCACACCATTCTCCTGCCTCAGCCTCCTGAGTAGCTGGGATTACAGGCGCCCGCCACCACGCCCGGCTAATTTTTTGTATTTTTAGTAGAGATGGGGTTTCACTGTGTTAGCCAGGATGGTCTTGATCTCCTGACCTCGTGAGCCACCCGCCTCGGCCTCCCACAGTGCTGGGATTACAGGTGTGAGCCACCGCGCCCGGACCCCAGCAACTCTTTGTCTACCTTTCATCCAGATGCATTTTTCCCATGTGAAACTTGCCTAGATTACTTGTTCAGGGGGAGCAAAGGTTAAATGCTTCCAGTTTGTGGAAGAATGCAGAGTCACTGATACCTGGATGTAGACTTGGGGGAGTGTTCCTTTGTTAGTTTTGAGAGTGTCTTCTTGATCTCTGTGCAAAAATTATTTCTTCCCGGCTTCCACATTTCTCCCCACTTCTCTTTGCCTCCTTGGCTCCTTCACATGCTCTTCTCCCACCTCCCTATATAAAACTTGGTCTCAGATCATTCATTCCCACTATGTATGATTTATAACTTGGCAAGTGACTCCTCTTCCTAGGTTGCATATTTTAAATGTTATTGATGACTTCAGTGAATTCTCTAATATTAGAATTTTAGTTAGAGAATTTTGGAAGTACGGGGGACTTCCAGGACCTTAAAGAATAAGGATGAGTTTATAATCAGTTTTTTACCCACTGAGAAAAGACGAGAGTAGAGGCTGGGCGCGGTGGCTCATGCCTGTAATCCCAGCACTTTGGGAGACTGAGGCGAGTGGATCACCGAAGGTCAGGAGTTTGAGACCAGCCTGGCCAACGTGGTGAAACCCTGTCTCTACTAAAAATACAAAATTAGCCAGGCGTGGTGGCAATTGCCTGTAATCCTAGCTACTTGGGAGGCTGAGGCAGGAGAATCACTTGAACCCGGGAGGCAGTGAGCCGAGATCACGCTATTGCACTCCAGCCTGGGTAACAAGATCGAAACTCTATCTCAAAAAAAAAAAAAAAAAAAAAAAAAGGAAGATGAGAGAGGAGTACTAGATCAGGAGCCATGAGACTTGTGGTCTGATATAAGATGTGTTGCTAATATGATGTGTGATTTATTAAACACTTTATTATAACCATTTCAACTAAAAGTATAGAAAATAGTATAATGTAATTGAACCCCATGACACATTACCTAGCATAGTAATGTAAACAATTTTTCCAATCTTGTTTAATCTATATGCCTCCTCCCCTTTTTATTTGCTGGTGACTATTTTAAAGCAAATTTGCAGATATTGCATAAATTCATTGACCTACTTCAGAATTCATCTTTCAGAAATGAGAATTTAAAAATTAAAATATCATCATTATGTCTGAAAATAGTGACATTAATTCATTGATATCATCTAATGCCTAAACCATATTCAGATTTTCTTGTCTTAAAAATTACTCTTTTCAGTTGATCTTTTCAAATCAAACTCTGAGTAATGTCCACATGTTACATTTTTGTCACTGTGTTTTTTAATATATACCAACCCCATACCTTTTTGGTTATTATTTATTGGTACCTTATTGTTAGTAATACTAAAATTAGCTGGTAATTCTCTACCTCTTCTCTGCCTCTCTCAAAATACCTGACTTAAAATAATACTTCTTAATTTCAAGTTAATAATAGGCAATAAGCAAACTTATTTTATTCTTTATACCCTCCTCTCATTATTCCCACATTTTGTTTATTGTATGTAACTACATAGTCAGAGCATTTATCCATGAACAGTATTCTCTTACCTTGTAACCATCATTTAATATTAGTTCTACAGTTAAATATATGCTTCCTGTTTATCACCAGTTCTTAAGTTGATGTGTCTCCAGTCATTTTGGTTGCCTAAAGCTTGTTCTGTGGTAAGTTCCTTAAGAGTTCTTGAATAGTGAAAGTGGCCCTTATATTTGAAAGTAATTTTAGTTGGATATGGAATCTTGACTCATCTATTATTTTCTTGAGGATCTTAATATCCAGAATCTACAAGGAACTTAAAACATTTGCAAGAAAAAAATAAACAACCCCATTAAAAAGTGGGCAAAAGACATAAACAGACACTTCTCAAAAGAAGACATTTATGCAGCTAACAAACATAAGAAAGAAAGCTCAACATCACTGGTCATTAGAGAAATGTAAATCATAACCACCATGAGATACCATCTCATGACAGTCAGAAAGTCAAGGAACAACAGATGCTGGTGAGACTGGAGAAATAGGAACACTTTTACACTGTTGGTGGGAATGTAAATTGGTTCAACCATTGTGGAAAATAGTATGGCAATTCGCCAAAGACCTAGAACCAGAAGTACCATTCAACCCAGCAGTCCCATTACTGGGTATATACCCAAAGGATATAAATTATTCTGTTATAAAGATACATGCACACGTATGTTCATTGCAGCACTATTCACAATAGCAAAGACATGGTATCAGCCCAAATGTCCATCAATGATACATTGGATAAAGAAAATGTGGTACATATACATCATGGAATACTATGAAGCTATAAAAAGGAACAAGATCATGTCCTTTGCAGGGAAATGGATGGAGCTGGAAGTTATTATCCTCAGCAAACTAACACAGGAACAGAAAACCAAATTCTGCATGTTCTCACTTGTAAGTGGGAGCTGAACAATGAGAACACATGGACACAGGGAGGGGAACAACCCACACTGGGGTCTGTCTGGGAGTGGGGAGGGAGAGCATCAGGATAAATAGCTAATGCATGTGGGGCTTAATACCTAGGTGATGGGTTGATAGGTACAGGAAACCACCATGGCACACATTTAGCTATAGAACAAACCTACACGTCCTGGATGTATCCTGGAACTTAAAACCTACATGTATCCTGGAACTTAAAATAAAAATAAGTTAAAAAAAAAGTAAGTTAGTGTTCTCAGGACTAAAGAATGTAATTGGATTTATAAGTTAATGGTGGCATAATTAATGAATTTATTTAATGTATATGTAATATACATATAATTTATGAATATATTTATTTAGTATAGATATTCCTAACATTCTGAAGTAGCTAACTGAACTTTTTGGTTGAGCATGAGAAAACTATGGCACATAAATTGAGTAAGTCGAAGTGGTACATATCTTCTAGGCCTGCATCCCACAAACCAAATGATCAGTGAGAGATAGTGGTTAAAAACAGGTGTGCCTGTACAAACATGAAGGTATTGCTTTGGGTTTCTTTCCTAGCTTTCTGGTTACTCCCTTATAATTAGGAGCACGTAGTGAAAGCACTAGCAGGGACCTTGATGTTGGAACCTAGGCATCCCTGTATTTCCTTGGACACTATTCACCTCTTACTAAATCTTTAAGGCCAAAAAACTTGTATTCAGCGTCAGGTCCTGCCACACAAGCTTGTGACCTAGAAAAACAGATGGTTGTGGGAACTTGATGAAATAATTGAAGCAGAAAAATTCCAGAGAGTGTGTAAGTCTTACATTACTATTGTTATTGACAATAACACAATCCAGAAGAATCGATGAAGCAACTAATTCACACTGATGTGTTTGTGTGTTAATATAGTTGGGTAGTAGTAATTAATGCTGTTTATCAAATACTTCTGGCTTTATTTATTTATTTATTATTATTATTATACTTTAAGTTCTAGGGTACATGTGCATAACGTGCAGGTTTGTTAAATACTTCTGGCTTTCTATCTTAGAGGGACATAGTTGGGTTGTGCCTCCCACCTTCCTTGTGTTTGAGTGGGGTCATGAGAGGGGTTTTGGACAATGAGTTATGGTCAGAAGCGCCAGTGTGAAACCTCCAGTGTGAAACCGCCAGTGTGAAACCTCCAAGAGCCTTTAACTGCCAGTGTGAAACCTCCAAGAGCCTTTCTTAGCTTCTGGCAGAGTGATGATTAATGTTTTCAATGGTGACTTCTCCATGATCTTGGTTCTCTGCATGTTGAAAATAAGTAGCACACTTACCTTTTTCTATGGTGGACATACAATGTGAATGAGAAATAAACCTTTGGTTTTAAGGTTCTAAGACTTTGAGGGTGAGTGTTTCCATAGCACAACTGAACTTTTTCCTAACTGATACACTAGCTTTTTCTAGGACACAAAGGCAGCTTGGTAAGGATGCTGGATGTATGGAGAAGGGAAGAATTAAGAGTGAAGGGAAAAGAAATTGGGTACTGAGCCTTCACACTGTCATGAAACTTAAGTGTTGGTGGAGAGAATAAATGTGTTTTGTAGATTCTTCTGTCTTTCCAGCCATATTCTCCTTTCTCTCAAACTGATCAAACCTCAGCTTTTCATTGTCCCTCCAACACATTGCAGTGTTTATTGTCTCCACATGCTTGGGTAGTTTTCACTATTTGAAATGCTTTGCAGATTTCCTCGTCTTTTGAAACTTCTTCTTTCAAAATTCAGTCCATCCTTCAAGATGCCATTCCTTCTAGAAGTCTTACCCAATGACCCATGTAGTTTCTTCTTCTTAAAATTAATGGGTTTTATAAGTCGTGGTGGCTCACCCCTATAATCCCAGTACTTTGGGAGGCCAAGGTAAGAGGATCCCTTGAAGCCAGGAGTTCAAGACCTACCAGGGTGAGATAACATGACCTTGTCTCTAAAAAAAAAAAAAAAAAAAAAAAAAAAAAAAAAGTCGAGTGTGGTGGCATGTTCCTGTAGTCCCAGCTACTTGGCAGGCTAAGGCAGGAGAATCATTTGAGCCCAGGAGTTTGAGGCTGCAGTGAGCTATAATCGCACCATTGTACTCCAACCTGAGCAATAGAGTGAGATTATGTTTCTAAAAAAAAAAAGCCATGCACACACAAGAAGAACAACCCTCCGCTGCCAAACAAAAAACTAATAGGATTTAAACTCCTTGACTGCTAGCCATTGTCAGGCTTATAGACAAGTTATTTGGAGATAGCTTTATTTTTCTATATGGTTACCAATCTAATGGAGATAGCTTTATTTTTCTATATAATTGCCCATCTATTGAGGAGGCAATACTCAGCTTTCAAAACCTGAAATCTTTTCCTGAAATCTGGATTCCTAACAGTACCTAGCCTGAGACTGAATATGTATTTGGTTAAGATCATTGATAGAAACCAAGTGTTTTGCTCCTAGGTCAATTCTCTTACTGGTATCCAACACCAATTTTCATGACCTCTTTGAGTGCCACATGGAAAATAGTAAGGAAGAATAACCCGATAATCTCTTAGATCATGTCTTAATTATGACATATCAACATTTTGTGCCTTTTACCAGTAAATTCTGTCCCATAATTTCTTCAAACCCCTTTTCATATCTTTGTTCCTCAGGCTGTAGATGAAAGGGTTCAGCATGGGTGTCACTACTGTGTACATAACTGTGGCTACCCGGTCCCTAACCACTGAGTACATGGACAGGGGCCTAAAATAGACATAGATGACACTCCCATAGAACAGGACCACTACAGTGAGGTGGGAGCCACAGGTAGAGAAGGCCTTCCACTTCCCGGCTGCAGAGGGGATTCTGAGCACAGTGACGATGATTCGCAGGTAGGAGAAGATGATACACAGGAAGGGGGTCACGATGACAGCTAAGGTCTCAGTCATGACCACCATCTGGCTGGAGGATGTGTCAGAGCAGGACAGCTTTAGCACAGGCTGGGTGTCACAGAAAAAGTGCTTAATGACGTGAGAGGCACAGAAAGACAGGCGAGACATAAGTAGCACGCGGAACAGGGAATGTAGGTGGGAGATGCTGCAAGAACCCAATAGCATGAGTAGGCAATGCCGTGGGTTCATAACCACATCATAGTGTAAGGGGTTGCAGATGGCCACCAGCCGGTCGATGGCCATAGAGGCCAGCAGGTAGCTGTCAGTGTTCGCAAATGCCATAAAGAAGTACATCTGGACCAGGCAGCCCACGTAAGAGATAACCTTTGTCTCTGATAGAAAATTCACCAGCATCTTAGGCACTATGACTGTTGTGAAGCAGATATCCATGAAAGACAAGTTGCTGAGAAAAAAGTACATAGGGGTTTGGAGCCTGGGGTCAGAGTAGATGGCCAGGATGATGAGCACATTCCCCACCACGGTGACCAGGTACATGATGAGGAAGATGGCAAAGAGAGGTTTCTGCAGTTGAGGGTTGGAAGAGAGGCCCAGGAGGATGAAGCCTGAGGTGCTGCTGCTGTAATTCTTTGTCTCCATGTCTCTGGACTTCCTGGATAGGGTTTGGAGAAGCGGTGGGAGAGATGTCAAGGGCAGTTTGACCAAGACAGCTTCTTCCCCAACCTCAAATCTATTTTAAAAATCTTACTGCTATTATACTTTGAAAGAATGTTTAGTTCTGAAACTACATAGAAACAGATAGTAAAATTCAACAAGAGAAAGGTTAAAGGATGCCAAGCTGTCTTCTAAATTAGAAACTAAAGGTTTTCCATGTGCTCATAGGAACTTCCACGTGGCCTAATTTGCTTGAGTTCTCATTTCCTTTCGTAAAGATTCTTCTGAGGTTGTTTCTTGACCATCTCCTTAGCCTTATTATTATTTTTTGTCCCGGGGAAGAGGTTGCTGGGTTCTACTTAGAATTAGAAGGCTGTCACACAAGGAATCCCTATGAATGAAGTTATCTCATTCAGCATTCTCTCTTGCTCAGAGGTCCATAGACGGTAGTAGTAGTTGGGATAGAACAAAACTAAGCATAACAGAATTAACCAAGGCTCCTCGGTACTTGTAGAATTCAGATAACTTCCTTACATCTTCAGAGCAAATCTTTCTAATATTTATTTAAGCATTTCTCTTTGGCTAATATAATCTGTTACTTTAATTATCATCTTTTGGTTCAAGGATACCAGTTAAAATTAGAGTACTCCCAGAAATAGCCTATGTAACCAAGATTAGTTCTTTGAATATATTAATTTTTTGGATTAAAAAAACTATGAAGCCCTCATTCTCAACATTAAAATATTGCAGGACTATAAAACATAGACTCTAAGAGTCCTATTTCCACCAATATCATGGAAAGAGAAGGCAGAGATAGCCTTATGACCATTATTAAACTACACTGCTGAGATGGTTGACTGAGTGGGTAACAAAGCAAAACTAAAGAATCAGGAGGCATAAATATTAAAAAAGAAGAAAATGTCATTTTTTTTTTGTGGCATGATTGTGTACTAAAAAATTCAAGATAATTATTTGAAAATCTTTTAAAACCTATGGCAATTTCACCAGTGGCCAGACGCATTGTAAAACTAAAAGTATTAATGCTCTTTCTGTATTAGACAAATGTAATGAAGAAAAGGTTTCAATTGATAATGGCAAGAAAGGCTAGGTGATACTTAGAAATTAATCTGAGGGACAAAATAAGTACAAAAGAATGAGTAAGACCTATCAGAAGAAACTATAATAAAACACAAAATGAATATTTGAATATGTAGAGAACTATACTCCTGAAAAGAAAGACTGTATTTTAAAATATGAATTCTTATTAATAAAATTCAATGCACTTCTAATAAGACCTGAAGGGAATGTTTAGTGGAACTTGAAAAGATTATTCTAAAATTCATCTAGAGTATTACATGGCTAACGACAGACAACATTATTTTGGAAACATTAGAATAATGATGGGAAATTTTTTAACCCCAGATAAAAGCACAGTATATTGAAAAGCAATAAGATAATGACACATATAGGGAACAATTAAGAATTGACCAATATAAAACATTTTGTATATCTGTATGTCTATATTTAGATCATGATCTACATTAAACTTAACATATAATAAAGATTTATTTCATAGCAATGGAAAAAGAATGAGCTATAAAACAAATGCTATTTATGACAATTGGAACATTTGGAAAAAAATAAGCCTAAACTTCTTTGTAACCCACAAATAAAAATAAGTTATCAGATTGGCTCTACATTTTTGGGGATCATATCCAAAGGACAATAGACCTTCACATATACTGAAAGTGTGACTCAGTGTAGACCTTTTGGCAGTCTATATCAGAGTTGGAAATCTGCATCTCTTTATCCAATGGTTCTACTTACAGCACTCTATCCTTTAGAAGTAGTCATATTTGTGCAGTACACAATATGTGTTGCTTGTAATACCAAGCAAACCAACCAACGAAAGCAACCCATAGAGGGAACAATCTCAATAAACACGTAGGTGAATGACTAAACAATTTATGGTGCATTCCTGTTACTCAATAGCATGCACTCTCTAAAGAAATAAGATGGCTAATGTTAGCCAACATTTATTAGCACTCAGTACATGCCACATACTGAGCTAGGTGCTTTGCCGGTTTTTAAAAATCATTGTATTCTCCCCAAATCCTAAGTGATAGGCACTATAATTATTCCAATTTTATAGATAATAATTAGAGTTTATCCAAGTTAAGTAACTTACCAGATCCCACCATGAGTAAGTGGTAAAACTGAAATTTGAATTCAGGCAGTCTGGTGGCAGAGCTGGAGCCATTTATTGCCAAGTGATGCCATCACTATTATACCACTGTTTATGATGTTTTACTAAGTGACACAAGTGAGTTGCAGAACAATGCATATAGAATAATCCTATTTTTGTAACAAAAATAACTCTTATATGTTGTGCTTATTTTGGCGTGTGTGTTTATGCGTATGTGGCTGCCTCTTGAAGTGGGCTGGATTGAGAAGTAACTTCCATATTTAACTTTATATGGCATATATATTTACTTAATTGACAAAAATTGTATCTATAGTGTACAACATGATGTTGTGAAATATGTATACATTGTGGAATGGCTAAATTGAACTGTTTAACATATGCATTCTCTCACATAGTTACCATTTTTTTGGTGTGGTGAGATTATATTGCTTGTATTTAAAAATAATGAACACATGATTTTTTACATTAATTTTATAATTAAAAGGGTGAAAGTTCTGAACAATTTCATCTCCTAGCCAACTTTTTCTCTCCATAGATCTATATGCACACTGTAGATTGTACTGGAGCCATACTGTCCCTCACAGACAGTTACAATGGATGTTTTTGTGTGTATTGCACTCATGAGAGAATTTCTAAGGTGTGGAATAGATTCTGAGATACGAAATGCAAAGTTGGAGTTTATGAACGTTGAAAATCTTAATAGATACTTACAACCTGAGACAACTATTCTTCATCCTACTCCTGGGGAATGTATCTATTTCACTCTCCGAACTCTTTCCCCAGTTCCTTCTCTGTGTCTTTCAGCCTCACTCCTGGGACATTGTGTTTGTTGGGGGTGAAGGGCTATTTGATATCCTTTGGGCTTGAACTTGGAGTTTCTAACATTAGTGCGATGTTTACCTCAGAGGTAGTAGCTTAACCCCCTCTCATTTAGCTGGATTTGACAGCATTGTATATTTTCTCATGCCTTGGGCAAGTCATTACAGTTCTGTGTATCTATTAATAAGATGGGGTGTGTGTGTGGGGTAGGGGCTGGTTTTTGTGTGTGTGCTGTTCTTCCCCACCTGCCACTGTCATTTGGAGACTCAAGTGACAGTTGAGTGACAGTTTGTCAAACCCTAATACACGTGGTTAGTATTATTGCTCACATAATCAGCTAGAGAAATGACATTTTAGTGATGGGTCTTGTTAGTGGTGGGAAGAACGAGAAGGGACTGGGAGTCTTTCTAAGCCTTTTAAATCACATCATCTCACCTGAAAAGGTATTTCCTCTCTTCCTTGATAGACAGGAAATGTGGACTATTTCTATACTTCTCATCTTTCTCTATTGGAGTTTTCACACTGTGGACATTTGTCATCTCGGGTTGTTTCTCCTTTCCTTGTTTCCTCATCATTTGTGTAGTGTCCTTCTCTTAGCCACTGGCCCACATGAAACCAGGGAGTACACACTGGCAGCAAGAATGCACTTTCCAAATTGGATAACAATGCTGGGTGGGCAGTGTGCTGGTGGAAAGCTACCCATTATCCATGCTTCCGCTTCCCTGAATGAGCAAAGACAGTTGGAAAGTGACTAAACTGGAAAAAGGCAGCTAACATTTATTAGACAGAGTCTGTGCTTAGCCCTTGTCTCATTTAATCCTCACAATAACACTATGTTTGAAGTACCACTATTTCCCCCTTTATAACAAAGGAGGCTGAAATTCAGAGAGTCACAGAGCTGGTGAGTAGTGTATCTAGGATTCAAACCCAGGCACACTGATTGCAAATTATGTTTTAAACTGCTCTGTCATACCTCTTTCCCAAACTGTACATGTGTAGTAGGAAACTAAGCTGGTGTGTCCTCTGCCAACAGAGGTCGTCTTACTGCCAAGTGCCTTCAGCCTCCTTGCTGACCCACTCCTTCCACTCTATCCTTTGCTCCTACGTATTGGAATTCTTTCGATTTCCTTCCTTCCTGTTCCCATTTCTGCCTCCCATTCCACAAAGCCATATCCTCTCCTCTTCTCCTTGCCTTCAGAGAGGACAGGCTGTAGATGACTTTGGACCTCAGCTCTGTCAGATCTTGACTCAACAACAGTTCTCTGATTTTGCAGCACCAGTACCTGACCTTAGGATCTCTCCTGGGCCCACATTTTTATTTTTTATTTTATTTTATTTTATTTTATTTTATTTTATTTTATTTTATTTTTGAGATGGAGTTTTGCTCTTGTTACCCACGCTGGAGTGCAGTGGCGTATCTTGGCTCACCGCAACCACTGCCTCCTGGGTTCAAGCGATTCTCCTGCCTCAGCCTCCCAAGTAGCTGGGATCACAGGCATGCACCACCATGCCTGGCTAATTTTGTATTTTTAGTAGAGACGGGGTTTCTCCATGTTGGTCAGGCTAGGGTTGAACTCCCGACCTCAGGTGATCCACCTGCCTCTGCCCCCCAAGGTGCTGGGATTACAGGTGTGAGCCACTGTGCCCAGTCAGGCCTGTTTTTGGAAACCTAGTTTCTCCCTTTCTACTCTCTTTTCACTGGGAGTCTGAGAATACCTTGATATCTTAAGGTACCTGTAAGACACCCAGATCAGCAGTGTTGAGTGCATAGGCCCCTTTCAGCAGTATGTCCCATTTAGGGATTCGGCAGGGTTCTTTTTAGGTTGGGTCTTTCTCTTTTCAGTTCTCTGAAATCTCTTTTTTTCTGCCTAGTTTTTACTCCGGTATTAGATTAGAGCTTTACCTCCTGTCTCTTGGCTCCAGAAAAGGTGGTATCTCAGCCTAATTTCCCATTTCCTGCTTAGTTTAGGTTGAAAGCTCTTCTGGACACCTTAAGCCCCTCAGATCCAGGATTGAACCCAGTTCCTCCGGCTCAGACTGTTCTCAGCTAGATTCCACTCCATTGTTGGTTTTGTCTTTCTTCTGACAAATCACTAGTTTCTGGGACGCCTGGCTCTGCCTTTGTCTTTCTCAATAATTTAATGAGTTAAAATTTCAAGTTGTCAGTTTGTTTTCTGGTGCCTCACATATCCGTGACTAGTCAGTATTCATCAGTGCAGCTATAAACACAGAAATGACAGGCTACGTATCCTGGGTCATAAGGAGGGGGTCTAACAATATGGATTCTCAGGGAGCTTTGCTTGCCTTGGAGTCATAGGGCTTTAGATCCCTGTGCCTTCCACCTTTGCCTTTTCAGCATTCCAGAGATAGGCTGCTCAGAATATGCAGAAGTGCCCTAGTTCTTCATGGGACAGATCTATCAGGTTGGTGCAAAAGTTATTGCGGTTTTTGTCATTGAAAGTAATGGCAAAAACTGCAATTACTTTTACATCAAGCCAATAGAAACTTTTTTCCCCATCCAGCCTCATCAAGGCTGGAGTTTGCCTCTCTATTTTTTGCTATGTGAAAACTGTGGCTTATTGTCCCATTCTCATCCGTTAATACATAATGCAATAAGTCTAACCTACCCTTCTTTACGGGCACCACCTAATGAAATACTCCTCAGATGGTGTGGACAGGACAGGCTGTCTGGTCTCTCACTCCTTAGTATTTTTCTTACCCTCTTCTCCAATATATGTGAAGATTCATCACATCTTTGAAGAGCCCAGTGACCAGACAGTGCCCACAGTGTCAGCCATGGGACACAGAAAGCTGAGATGCAGAGAAGCAGCATCCAGTTCCTGATTGCAAAACAGACTGACCATCGTGAAGGCAAGCACTGTTCTCCATCTCCTCTTTTCTAGCAACCTTGGAATCCTTGGTTTGAAATAAAATAGTCTTAGGCTACCCTAAAGCTACCCCAAATTCTGGATTTCTTCTTCTCTAATATCCATTTCAAAGGTCAACCTGGTGGTGTGGTGAGACCTCTGAAATGGAAGCCAGAAGAACAATGTTCTAGGTTTGACTTTGCTGTTGAGCAACCTTCAAACAGTTACTTAATCTATCAGAGCCTTGGTTTTAGTCATTTCAAAGAAGGCAAAAACATCTGGGAAATTGATTTTTTAATGAGATTCGCTACATAGAAGGTGGTATCTCAGCTTAATTTCCAATTTCCTACTTAGTTTAGCAGGAAAAAACAAAACAAAACTCCATGACTATCCACACCCCCCACCAGACTGGAACATTTATTACAGTTGATGAACTTATTCTGATACCTTAAGGTAGTAGAAATGAGACACCTCCAAAATTAACTGTGCTATAGAAATGTGAGGGTAAAATGTGAATCTCCAGGTCATCTCATCCACCCATTGCTCCAATGATTAGTTATTCCCTGTCTCAGAGTCCCCAAGCAATTGTCTAGTTGCTTGAATATCTTCTCTGCTGGAGACACCATGTTCCTTCACTGACATAGTTTTCTCCTTACCCATCTGGTCTTCTGTGTCTTGTGACACTCCCTAATCTTAAATCCAGACTTACATATTCCCTCACAACCATTTCTGATTCCCATGGTGAGTATAGCACCTCATAACTGGGTTTTGCTCTGGCTATTTCACTGAACACAGGGCTGAAAGTCAGGGGACACGTTTCTGGTTTCAGCTCCGCCATGAGTTCACAGAGCCTTATCCCATAGCAATCTGCCTCATTTCTATGCTAGCAATGGCAGGTTGTTAAGATGAATTACCTTGTCCTTCCTTGGATTTAAAATTCTAGATTCTAGGCAAATGAATGCTTAAAATGTGCCTATTGAGATTCTTTTTGTGAATAATTACCTTCGCTCTGTCTCAACATACCTTTGGTAGCCATCAGATCCACCAGACATACTGCAATTGGGATTTGCTGAAAACAAATCTTGTCTTCCTTAGCTGAGCTGAGAAAGCCCCATCTCGTTTTTTCTTGTCTAGAGATACCCACTTTATTACAGCTCCTTCCCATGAATATTCTCAATTATAGTAACGTAATGGGTAGCAATTAAATAGCACTTACACATGGAAACACTGCTCTAAGAACCTTATATACATGAAGTCATTTGGTTTCTACAACAGTCCATTTTACAGGTACCAAAAGTGAAGTACAGAGAAGCTAAGTGACTTGCCTAAGGACACACAGCCAGATGGTGGTAGATTCCAGCTCCAAGTGTGGGCTTCCAGTCTCTTTATTGGCCAAATGTTCTTGTTTATTCGTTCCTCTGCCAACTCAGTTTCCCTGGAGGAAATAGCTCTGTGGGTCTCAGGTTGTAGGTTGTGGGCTGCACCATTTAAGGGCAGGGGTTAATGATGACGACAACAGTGTCTTGCATAGAATAGGCACTTTAAATGTCTGATATTTAATCAAAGGGAGCAAGAAGAGAAATATATAGAGGGACAATATTTCCTGGTTTTTGAGATGAAGGAAAAAAGTCAGGAAAAGGGAAGAAGATTATATGAAGATATTGACCCCAGAGTTTCCATTGCCAAAGACCACTCAGCCTGCCTACCTGTGGGCGTGATAGGAGATTCAGAGGCCTGAACAGGCTTCAGGGCTGTCAGAGGGTTACAACTGGGCTCTGGATCTCTGAAGAAGCGGCCTCTTGAAGCACAGATCTAGCCTCAGAAATGTGACAGTTCTTCACCTACAGTGAGAATTAGTGATAGAAAGGGAGATCCAGGGACCCGTCCTCTATGCATACCAGAACCCTGAGGGGATTGGCCCTGCGGTTTTCCCAGGGGTGAAGAACATTACTATGGGGAACCTGGGTTCCAGAAGTGTAATCTATTACACCTGGGTAGGAAATTAGAGCCATGTAGCAGCAGGGCTGGAGGTTTGTTCATGCACATATGTATATCCTATGCACGTGTGTGTTTCCATACACATGTGTGCACCCTATATAAGGTGTTTTTTCATGCATATGTATAATCTATGTACACGTGAGTGCCTACTCTACCTACATGCATGTACTCTTGTGAACCTCTGGGTTTACACTTATGTGTGCCTACCTGGAAGGAGAAGTGATGACTTCTGACATCCCTGAAGTTCTGTGTTTGCATGTATGACTGCATCTAGATACACATGCAGTGTTGTGGGGAAGGGGTTAAGGTACAGCCTGGGGAGCCAGACTGACTATATTCTGATGCTGCCTCGGCGTCTTATGATCTATGCAGTTTTGCAAATAATTAACCTTACTGAGCCTCGATTATTTTGGTTTCATTTGCCTTTCTTAAACATTTTATTACTTCAATTTCTTTTTTTTTAATATTTGTTTTTATTGTTCTTTTTTCTTTTTTTTATTATTATATTTTAAGTTCTAGGGTACATGTGCACAACATGCAGGTTTGTTACATATGTATACATGTGCCATGTTGGTGTGCTGCACCCATTAACTCATCATTTCATTAGTTGTATCTCCTAATGCTGTCCCTCCCCCTCCCCTGACCCCACAACAGTGTGTGATGATCCCCTTCCTGTGTCCAAGTGTTCTCATTGTTCAATTCCCACCTATGAGTGGGAACATGCAGTGTTTGGTTTTCTGTTCTTGTGATAGTTTGCTGAGAATGATGGTTTCCAGCTGCATCCATGTCCCTACAAAGGACATGAACTCATCCTTTTTTATGGCTACATAGTATTCCATGGTGTATATGTGCCACATTTTCTTAATCCAGTCTGTCACTGATGGACATTTGGGTTGGTTCCAAGTCTTTGCTAGTGTGAATAGTGCCGCAATAAACATATGTGTGCATGTGTCTTTATAGCAGCATGATTTATAATTCTTTGGGTATATGTCCAGTAATGGGATGGCTAGGTCAAATGGTATTTCTAGTTCTAGATCCTTGAGGAATCACCACACTGTTTTCCACAATGATTGAACTACTTTACAGTCCCACCAACAGTGTAAAAGTGTTCCTATTTCTCTACAGCCTCTCCAGCACCTGATGTTTCCTGACTTTCTAATGATCGCCATTCTAACTGGTGTGAGATGGTATCTCATTGTGGTTTTGATTTTCATTTCTCTGATGGTGAGTGATGATGAGCATTTTTTCATGTGTCTGTTGGCTGCATAAATGTCTTCTTTTGAGAAGTATCTGTTCATATCCTTTGCCCACTTTTTGATGGGGTTGTTTGATTTTTTTCTTCTAAATTTGTTTAAGTTCTTTGTAGATTCTGGATATTAGCCCTTTGTCAGATGGGTAGATTGTAAATTTTTCTCCCATTCTGTAGGTTGCCTGTTCACTCTGATGGTAGTTTCTTTTGCTGTGCAGAAGCTCTTTAGTTTAATTAGATCTCATTTGTCAATTTTGGCTTTTGTTGCCATTGCTTTTGGTGTTTTAGTCATGAAGTCCTTGCCCATGCCTATGTCCTGAATGGTATTGCCTAGGTTTTCTTCTAGGGTTTTTACGGTTTAGGTGTAACATTTAACTAGGACAGTGCAGAGGTGAAATACGGGGTTGGAGCCCCCCAGACAGAGTCCCCACTGGAACACTGCTAGTGGAACTGTGAGAAGAGGGCCACCAGCCTCCAGACCCCAGAATGGTAGATCCACCTGCAGCTTGCACCCTGGGCCTGAAAAGCTGTAAGCACTCAATGCCAGCCCTTGAGGCCAGCTGCAGGCACTGAACCCAGTAGAGCCACAGGAGTGGAGCTGCACAAGGACTTAGGGACCCAATCCTTTCATTAGTGTGCCCTGGATGTGGGACATGGACCCAAAAGAGATTATTTTGGAACTTCAAGATTTCATGACAGCCCTGCTTGATTTTAGGCTTGCATGGGGTCTGTAGCCCCTTTCTTTTGGCCTGACTGGCACTGTCATCTGCCTGGTCATCAAAACCAAGAAGTTGGAAACAGCCCTTAACTGTTTTTCTTTTTTTTTTTCTTTTTTTTTGAGATGGCATCTCCCTCTGTTGACCAGGCTGGAGTGCAGTGGCACAATCTCAGCTCACTGCAATCTCTGCCTCCTGGGTTCAAGTGATTCTCCTGCCTCAGCCCCCCAGGTAGCTGGAATTACAGGTGACCACCACTATGCCTGGCTAATTTTTGTATTGTTAATAGAGACAGAATTTCATCATTTTGACCAGTCTGGTCTTAAACTCCCAACCTCAAGTGATCTGCCTGCTTCAGCCTCCCAAAGTGCTGGGATTATAGGCATGAGCCACTGTGCAAGGCTTCCCTTAACTTCTCATTGCTAGCTTCTCCTCCCCCTACTTAATTAATAACTAAATCTGGTCAGAGCTTCCTCCTTAAAATTTCTCACGTCTATCTCCCCTGTATGTCTCCACTGCCACTGCCCTATCTCAGGACTCAATGTCTTTGTTTTGGTGTATTACCTCAAACTCCTAATAGGTCTAATTGCCTCTAGTGTCTTTTGCCATATGTCATTCAGTCCTAGCAAGAAAGAGATGGAACATTCCAAATGAGAAGACTGATGGATTATTTTCAAAAGTGGGAGTAGGGTGTAAGGAAATTTTCAAGTGATAATGCAGTACTCTTGGGCTGGAACAACAGAGAGTCATTACACCTGTAGACCTGAAGGGAAAAATCACAGGGAGTAGATCTCAGAACCTGAACAAGGTGGCCATATGGAGAAAGTTGCCTCATAGGAGCTGTGGCCTTTGTTAGATGGATACAGCTAATTCACTGTGACCAGCAGAAAGGAAATTGATGGAATGATTACTCTGATCTTTCCCGCCTCCCTCCCTCAGGATCTCTTACCAGTACCTTGCATTGCCTGGAGGGAAAGGGAGTCTTGTGAAACAAGTCTCAACCTTATGAAACACAGAACAGAGTGGACACAAGTGGAGAGCAGGGTGAATGGACAAATGGACTCTTTCCTGTCAACCCCATTCTATCTTCCATCTGGTGACCAGAGTGGTCTTTTCAAGTTACAAAAAATTTTGTTATAATTTGGTCCCTTCTCTGCTCAATGTCCTTCAAATTTTCTCCCTTGTCGACATCCTGTATTTTCAAAGCAAATTGTCATGGTATGTGATGGCTCAGAATTAACATGCAGGAGTGTCAATTTTACTCACTTTTTAAAGGAGAGACAAGGGAAATACTGTCTTATATTTATGGCACGGAATGAGAACTTTGCATGAATTTTAGTGATAGAACATATATAACCCAAATGTTTACAAGTTCTTCATCCATCAGTAGAGTTGCTCCTCCCTTGAAATGTCTACTTTCCTGGGTCAAGCCCCCAGGTTCTGTGACTGAATATCCCCACTGGTCTCCCCATGAGTGTGTCTTTTTACTCTGTTGCAGTTCTTTTTAGTTTGCCTCACCACAAAGTGAGATTGAGGCCACCTCCCTTTATTTCTCAAGACACACCCTGATCAAGGCCGTGCATTAATAGAGTGGTCTCCAACCTTTTTGGCACCAGGGACTGGTTTTGTGGAAGAAAATTTTTCCACGGATGGTGGGAGGAAGATGGTTTTGGGATGAAACGGTCCCACATTAGATCATCAGGCATTAGATTCTCATAAGGAGCAGGCAACCTAGATCCCTCGCATGCACAGTTCACAATAGGGTTCGAGCTCCTTTGAGATCGAATGTGGCCACTGATCTGACAGGAGGCATAGATCAGGAAGTAATGCTCACTTGCTTGCCACTCACCTCCTGCTGTGTGGCCTCCTGCTGTTCCTAACAGACCACAGATTGGTACTGGTCCATAACCCAGGTGTTGGGGACCCCTGTTAACAGATTCTACCAAGACTTAAAGTTAACACAAGGAAATCACAATGCAGAAAACACAAAAGCAGACAGCGGCTCTCACTGTCCCTAGATGCCACTGGCAGTGCCCTCTTTGTTAAAGGGAACTCATTCTGATCTTTTCTTATCCTGGCAGGATAACATTAAGGCACATTTATCTCACCCAGAGGAGAGTTTTCTTTTCCATAGTCTTCTCTCAAGTTCAATTCTCTAACAACCTATTTCTGGACACATTAAAGGGCTGTAGGTTTGCCAGATTAAGCAACTGTGGAAAGGTTCTAATACCAATAATTTCTTTAGAGATGCCACAATCCAATGAAAACAGTCATTTACATTATTTCACAAAATGCATACTATCTCAATCTGAAACTCTGTAATTATTTCCTGGTTCAGGAATCACAGAGCAAGTAAAAGGTATTCTACTTAAAATTTGCTAATTTTTTTTTTGACGGATTCTTGCTCTGTTGCCCAGGATGGAGTGCAGTGGCACGATCTCAGCTCACTGCAACCTCTGCCTCCCAGGTTCAAGCAATTCTCTTGCCTCAGCCTCCCAAGTAGCTGGGATTACAGGCACCCACCACCATGCCTGGCTAATTTTTATATTTTTAGTAGACACAGGGTTTCACCATGTCGGACAGGCTAGTCTCGAACTCCTGACCTCAGGTGATCCACCCACCTCAGCCTCCCAAAATGCTGGGATTACTGGTGTGAGCCACTGCACCCAGACTATAATTTGATGATGTTAAAATGTCTCAGAATAGTCTCTCCCAAAAGAAAGTTAACAGCAAAGCCCCATAAGTCACTGAGCCTCATGTTGCAATCTGATGAACACTGCTATCTTCCCTGAAGGCTATGCATTATGGAAGGGCTGGAGCCATCATTTAATTTAAAATTTTAATATAACACAAGTAATACTTTACACACATGCTCACAGTGCAGATGGATAAAGATTGTTTTGTTCTTCTTTGTGTCTTCTTTGGGGTTGTCTATAGCACTTATAAATGTGGATTGGACCAATTAGTGCAATTTTGAAAAACTGAACATAAGGAAATTTTTAAAAACTATTTACTATTCTAGAAAGATGTTTGGCAGTTTCTTAAAAAACTAGACATGCAACTACCATGCAACACAATGATTATACTCATGAGCATTTATCCCAGAGAAACAAAGACTTATGTTCATATAAAAACCTATATACAAATGCTTATAGCACCTTTATTCATAATGTTCCTAAACTGGAAGTAGCTCAGATGTCCATTAATGGGGGAATGGTTAATGAAATTGTGATACTTATATTCCATGGGCTACTACTTGGTAATAAAAAGGAACACATTATTGATATACACAACAACCTGTATTAGTCTCCAGAGAATTATGCTAGGTAAAAATAGCCAATTCCCTCTTCCCTGGAAACCACCATTTTATTTTGTTTCTATGAATTTGACTATGTACTTTAGATATTTGATGTGAGGGCAATCATATAGTATTTGTCTTGAATTACTTTTGTGTTATTCTTTTGTTTTAATTTCTAAACTAATTACAGTAGAGAATGTGGCTTGTATGATTTCTGATGTTTGGAATTTGTTTAGATTTTCTTTATTACCTAATGCATAATAATTTCGTAAATATTTCTCATGTATTTGAAAAGAACATATTTCTATTGAATATAAATCTTTGTTTTTATTAAATCAAACATGCTAAATGTATTTCAAAATTTTACATATTTACTTAACTTTGTTTGACTTCATCTAATGATTTCTGAAAAAAGAAAATGTCTCCCACATTCATGGGGGATGTTTAATATCTCCCCCTTCCTGTTCATTTTGTTTTGTATATTCTGGTTTCAAAATAATTTTCTATGAAGACTTTGAAGACATTACTACCAGTATGCTGGTAGGGATTCTGACATTCAGCTGATTCTCACTATTGTGTAATTAAGAAACACCTAAGCTATTTTTTGAAAAGATCGGTAGAGTGGTCAAGCCCTTAGTAAGTATAAATTCATAAAAATGAGAGAAGACTAAATTAAACACTATTAAGGATAAGAAGAAAAGTTAAAATAAAAGAAAACTGTGTACAATTCCCTGATGAATTTCTAGTAAAATATAATTGAAATGGTCAAAAAGATGAAAACTCAATATCATTAGTTTAAAAAAACTATTCAAATCAAAACTTTGTAAATACACATGAAAAGATACCAGTTTCACCACATGAGATACCTCTAGAATGGCTATAATTTTTTTTAAAAAGGAAGATAGATGTTGAGAAAATTGAACCCCAGCACAATGCTAGTAGGAGTGTAAAATTGTGCAGGTGATTGGTGGTTCTTCAAAAAGTTAAATGTAGAATTACAATATGACCCACAATTCCATTTCTAAGTATATACTCAGAGGAACTGAAAACAGGTGGTCAAATACTTGTACACAAAAGTTTATATCAGCTCTATTCATGGGAGTCATAAAATGCTATGAACCCAAATGTCCATCAACTGATAGATAAACAAAATGTACTATATCCGTTCAGTGGAATATTACTTGCCATAAAGAGGAATAAAGTACTGATACATAATATACCATGAATTAACCTCCAAAACAGTAAACTAAGTGAAAAAAGTCAGACACAAGAGGTCATATATTGTAGAATTCCATTATTTATATGAAATATCCTGAGTAGGCAAATCAATAGAGACAGAAAGTCGATCAGAGTGCTCGCCAGAGTCTAGGAGGAGGAGGAGGAATTGGGAGGGTGACTTTTTTTTTTTTTTTTTTTTTTTTTTTTTGAGACAGAGTCTCACTCTGTGGCCTGGGCTGGAGTGTGGTGGTGTGATCTGGGCTCATTGCAAGCTCCGCCTCCCGAGTTCAAGCGATTCTGGTGCCTCAGCCTTCCAAGTAGCTGGGATTACAGGAGCCCATTACCATGCCTGGCTAATTTTTTTGTATTTTTAGTAGAAACGGGGTTTCACCATGTTAGCCAGGCTATTCTCGAACTCCTGACCTCAGGTGATCCTCCCGCCTCGGCCTCCCAAAGTGTTGGGATTACAGGGGTGAGCCACCGCACCCGGCCAGAGGGTGACTACTTAAGGAGAAAGGTGTTTTCCTTTGAGGTGATAAAAATATGGAACTAGATAGAGATGCTGATTGTACATTGGGAATGTGCTAAATGCCACTGCATTGTACACTTCAATATGGCCAATTTATATTATGTGCATTTTACCTCAGTAAAAAACTCACAAATAAAAACACCATGCCTATATAGTTTTACCAGTGAATTCCAGCAAACACCAAGAAATGGATAATTCTACATCATTTAAATTGTTCCACAGCATAGAACAAGAAGGAGAGCTTCTTAACCCATTCAGCAGACAAGGAAAACATTAAGAAAGAAAACAATAAGACTGTCTCATTTAGAAAAGTATACACAAATTTTTACTCTAATATCAATAAACATTAACATTACTTATATTACATATGTTACATATATAATATAAATTATTAAAGAAATAAAAAAATACATCATGACCAATTCAGGTTTATTCTAAGAATTCAAGAAAGGGTCAGCATTAGAAAATGTATTATTGAACTTTACTACATTAGCAGATTACAGAAGAAAAACCATAAGGCTTCTTAATACATGTTAAAAGATTATTAAATTTAATACAATATCTGATTAAAAATTCTTAATAAGTAAGAAACATAGTGAGACTTAATAAACTTGATAAACTTGAAGTTAAAAAAAAAGTACAGCAAACATCATAGGTAATGGCGAAATACCAAAGAAATCTCACTGAAGTCACAGACAAACATGGCGCATATATTGCATTTATTTAACATTTACCAGAAATGTTGTCTAATACATCAAGATAATTCAATACAATATAATCACCAATTATTTATTGAGTAGTATTTTTCTCTCCCGATACCTATCTTTTAGAGGGACCAAAAAAGAATAAGGCATAATTATTGAAATAGAAGCATGGAAAAACACTTATTATTATAGATAATATGATTGCCAAAATAGCCAACAGAATCAAGTAAAATATTGTTAAGTTTGCTAGAAGAGTTTAAGAAGTTTATTTAGAACAGGTGCTGTGGCTCATGCCTGTAATCCCAGCACTGTGAGAGGCTGAGGTGGGCAGATCACTTGAGGTCAGGTGTTCCAGACCAGCTTGGCCAATGTGGCGAAACCCCATCTCTACTAAAAATACAAAAATTAGCTGGACGTGGTGGTATGTGCCTGTAGTCCCAGCTACTCGCGAGGCTGAGGGACGCGTATCACTGGAACCTGGGAGACAGAGCTTGCAGTGAGCTGAGATCGGGCCATTGCACTCCATCATGGTAACGGAGTGAGACTCTGTCTTAAAAAAAGAAACAAAACAAAACAAAACAAAACAAAAACTACTTAAACTTTTATGTTTACTAAAATAGAATCAAGTAAAACAATTTTTAATTTGCTAAGAGAGTTTAAGAAGTCTACTTGTCTACTTATGTTTACTAAAAGACATAAAGGAAGGTAATGGCTAACATTTATTAAAATGTACTGTGTTCCAGGCATCCTTGCAGGTCCTTTACATAAATTATCTCATTTGATCTTCACAACAAACCAACAAAATAGGTACTTTTATTATTAACCTTTTACAGAAGAGGAAACTTAGGCTGGGTAATTAGTGCAAGGTTGAGCTGGTATTAATGACAGAAAGAGAAGTCAAACCCAGGTAGCTTGGTTCCTTATCTCATGCACCTTCACAGTTCTGTATATTGCTTGGTGCTAGCAGAGATCACCAATTGGTCACATAATCCATATTCCTGGATAGGAAGATAGTATAGTAAAAAATGTTGGTTCTGGGCCAGGTGACTTACAGGTGACTAATACCTGTAATCCTAGCCCTTTGGGAAGCCAAGACAGGAGGATCACTTGCAGCCAGGAGTTGGAGACCAGCCTGGACAACACAGTGAGATGTCTGACTCTATGCTTTTAAAAAAGGTTGATTCTCCCTAAATTAATACACATATTCCATATATCCTCACAAAATGTCAATAGGAATACTATTCAGCTTTGTAAAAAGTGGGATTATTTTTATTTTTATTTATTTTTCATTTATTTTAATTTTTTATTTCAATAGCTTTAGGGGTACCAGTGGTTTTCGTTGCATCAATGAATTGTATAGTGGTGAAGCGAAGTCTGGGATTTTAGTGCACCCATCATCTGAGTAGTGTACATTAAACTTAATAGGTAATTTTTCATTCCTTACGCCATTCCCATCCTTCCCACTTATGAGTTTCCAATGTTCGTTATACCAACTGTATGCTTTTGCATATCTGTAGCTCAGCTCTCACTTACAAATGAGAATATATGTTTGGTTTTTGATTCCTGAGTTACTTCAGTTAGAATAATGGCCTCCAGTTCCATCCAAGTTGTTGCAAAAGACATTATTTCATGCTTTTCTATTGCTAATATTTCATGGAGTATATATAACACATATATATATAAAATTTTCTGTATCCATTCATCAGTTGATGGGCACTTAGGTTGATTCAATATCTTTGCAATTGTAAATTGTGCTGTGATAAGCATATGTGTGCAGGTGTCTTTTTGACATGCTGACTTGTTTTCCTTTGGGTAGATAGCCAGTAGTAGGATTGCTGGATTGAATGGTAGATCTACTTTAGTTCTTTGAGAAATATTTGTACTATTTTCCACAGAGGTTGTAGTAATTTACATTCCCACCAGCAGTGTATAAGCATTCCCTTTTTACCACATCTGCACCAGTATCTACTACTTTTTGACTTTTTAATATTGGCTGCACCAGCTGGGGTATGGTGGTATCTCATTGTGGTTTTAATTTGCATTTCTCTGATGATTGGTGATGTTGAGCACTTTTTCATATGTTTGTTGGCCATTTGTATATCTTCTTTTAAGAAATATCTATTCGTAAGCCTGGCATGGGTGCTCACACCTATAATCCTAGCTCTTTGAGAGGCCAAGTTGTGCGGATTGCTGGAGCTCACGAATTTGAGATCAGTCTGGGCAACATAGTGAAACCCCATCACTATTAAAAAAATACAGAAAAGAGTAGCCAGGCATGGTGGTGCATGCCTGTAGTCTCAGCTATTTGGGAGGCTGAGGTGGGCGGATGGCTTGAGCGTCGGGGGCAAAGGTTTCAGTGAGCCAAGATCACGCCACTGCATAGAGCCAGACCTTATCTCAAAAAAACCCAAATAGTATGTTCATGCCATTTAACCATGATTTAATGGGATTATTTGTTTTCTTTCTTGATGACTTGTTTGAGTTCCTTGTAGATTCTGGATATTAGATCTTTGTTGAATGCATAATTTGCAAATCTATTACAAAGTTTTCGAGGGAGAGAAAATGTGCAAAAGTAATGAAATAATTTTGAAAAATAAAACAAAAGAAAACATTGAGAGTGGATTTTCCTTCCCAGTCAGAAAAACACAATGCTATGTTAATTAAAATAACGTAGTATTGGTAGAGAAAGAAGCAATTCATCTGATGGAACAGAGTAGAATCCAGACACAAACCTATACACAAAGACATTTAGCTTTTAGAATGTGACAAGAAAGAAAATTGTGAGACAATTGTATATTTGACTGAAAGAAAATAAATTTAGATCTCTACCTAATACCATATGTAAAAATAGATTCCAAATGTATTTGGACATCTTAAAGGAAAAAATTTATAAAATTATAACAAGAAATACAGGAGAATATTTTTTGTAATCTTGGGGATGAAATAACCCTTCCTCAGCAAAATAGAATCCCCAATGCTCTAAATTAGAAGATGGACAGATTTGACTATATGAAAGTGAAAATACGTGTGACAAATGATGCCATGAAAAAAGTTAAAAGAGAAGCACAAGGATTAGAAAAAAATATTTGACACATTTATATGATGTATCCACAGGGGTTTGCTTCTAGGACCCCTGTGGATACCAAAATCCATGATACGCAAGTTCCTGTAATAGAATGGCATAGTATTTATATATAACCTATGCACATCCTCCAGTACAGTTTAAATAATTCTGGATTACTTATAATCCCTAAGGTAACATAAATATTGTATAAATAATTGCTATACTGTACTGTTTATTTGTATTATTTCTTATTGTTGCAATTTTTTTTCTAATATTTTAAATCCATGATGGATTGAATCCACACATGTGCAACCCACAGATATGGAGGGCTGTATGCACAGCAGACAAGATTACTATTCATATAATACAAGGGATTTCAATAAGTCAATATGGAAATTATAAATATTCCAAGTTGTGGTAGAGACAGCCATGTTTACCAAATATTGCATACAAAAACTTACATTTCTCACTCTCTGCAGTTTGGTGTGAATACATAACTACTTCTGTCCAAAGAAATATGAATTTGAGTGATGTGTGTTATTTCTGGGTTAAGGCAAAAGAAACCCACAAGCAATTCTCTTAGTTTTTCTCTGCTAAGGAGTCTGTATGATTTGGATATGCGGTGGTGGACCTCTATCAATGTGGCTTCCTCTGAGTCACTATCCGTAGAGCACCCCGATGACTCACAGTGGACACATAGTGTGAGCAAGAAATAAAGTTTCATTGTGTTAAGATATTGAGATTTTAGGATTAATTTACTGGTGCAGCATATATAGTCTAGTCTGGCTAATGTTTCAATAGAAAAATGAGAAAACATATAAACAGATAATTCTCAGTGGAAGAAAGAAAAATGGTCAATAAACATTTATAATGGTATGCAAATTAAAGGAACAAAGAAATATTATTTTTGATCAGTATATTGGAAAACATGAAAGATGTTGATACTATAGAGTGTTGACTATGTGAGGAAACAGGTGCTGTCAAACACTAGACTGGCATAGAAATGCCTTTTCTGGGCCTTTGACAAAATTCAACAGCCCTTCATGCTAAAAACGCTCAATAAATTCGGTATTGATGGAATGTATCTCAAAAATCATAAGAGCTATTTATGACAAACCCACAGCCGACATCATACTGAATGGGCAAAAACTGGAAAAATTCCCTTTGAAAACTAGCACAAGACAGGGATGCCCTCTCTCACCACTCTTATTCAACATAGTGTTGGAAGTTCTGGCTAGGGCAATCAGGCAAGAGAAAGAAATCAAGGGTATTCAGTTAGGAAAAGAAGAAGTCAAATTGTCCCTGTTTGCAGATGACATGATTGTATATTTAGAAAACCCCATTGTCTCAGCCCAAAATCTCCTTAAGCTGATAAGAAACTTCAGCAAAGTCTCAGGATACAAAATCAATGTGCAAAAATCACAAGCTTTCTTATACACCAGTAACAGACAAACAGAGAGCCAAATCAGGAATGAACTTCCTTTCACAATTGCTTCAAAGAGAATAAAATACCTAGGAATCCAACTTACAAGGGATGTAAAGGACCTCTTCAAAGAGAACTACAAACCACTGCTCAGTGAAATCAAAGAGGACACAAACAAATGGAAGAACATACCATGCTCATGGATAGGAAGAATCAATATCGTGAAAATGGCCATACTGCCCAAGGTAATTTATAGATTCAATGCCATCCCCATCAAGCTACCAATGAGTTTCTTCACAGAATTGGAAAAAGCTGCTTTAAAGTTCATATGGAACCAAAAAAGAGCCCGCATCTCCAAGACAATCCTAAGTCAAAAGAACAAAGCTGGAGGCATCACGCTACCTGACTTCAAACTATACTACAAGGCTACAGTCACCAAAACAGCATGGTACTGTTACCAAAACAGAGATATAGACCAGTGGAACAGAACAGAGTCCTCAGAAATAATACCACACATCTACGGTCATCTGATCTTTGACAAACCTCAGAAAAACAAGAAATGGGGAAAGGATTCCCTATTTAATAAATGGTGCTGGGAAAATTGGCTAGCCATAAGTAGAAAGCTGAAACTGGATCCTTTCCTTACTCCTTATACGAAAATTAATTCAAGATGGATTAGAGACTTAAATGTTAGATCTAATACCATAAAAACCCTAGAAGAAAACCTAGGTAATACCATTCAGGGCATAGGCATGGGCAAGGATTTCATGTCTAAAACACCAAAAGCAACAGCAACAAAAGCCAAAATTGACAAATGGGATCTAATTAAACTAAAGAGCTTCTGCACAGCAAAAGAAACTACCATCAGAGTGAACAGGCAACCTACAGAATGGGAGAAAATTTTTGCAATCTACTCATCTGACAAAGGGCTAATATCCAGAACCTACAAAGAACTCAAACAAATTTACAAGAAAAAACAAACAACCCCATCAAAAAGTAGGCAAAGGATATGAACAGACATTTTTCAGAAGAAGACATTCATACAGCCAGCAGACACATGAAAAAATGCTCATTATCACTGGCCATCAGAGAAATGCAAATCAAAACCACAATGAGATACCATCTCACACCAGTTAGAATGGCAATCATTAAAAAGTCAGGAAACAACAGGTGCTGGAGAGGATGTAGAGAAATAGGAACACTTTTACACTGTTGGTGGGATTGTAAACTAGTTCAACCATTATGGAACACAGTATGGCGATTCCTCAAGGATCTAGAACTAGAAGTACCATATGACTCAGCCATCCCATTACTGGTATATACCCAAAGGATTATAAATCATGCTGCTATAAAGACACATGCACACGTATGTTTATTGCGGCACTATTGACAATAGCAAAGACTTGGAATCAACCCAAATGTCCATCAGTGACAGACTGGATTAAGAAAATGTGTCACATATACACCATGGAATACTATGCAGCCATCAAAAAGGATGAGTTTGTGTCCTTTGTAGGGACATGGATGCAGCTGGAAACCATCATTCTCAGCAAACTATCACAAGAACAGAAAACCAAACACCGCATGTTCTCACTCATAGGTGGGAACTGAACAATGAGATCACTTGGACTCGGGTAGGGGAACATCACACACCGGGGCCTATCATGGGGGGGGGGGGAAGGGCGGAGGGATTGCATTGGGAGTTATACTTGATGTAAATGACGAGTTGATGGGTGCTGACGAGTTGATGGGTGCAACACACCAACATGGCACAAGTATACATATGTAACAAACCTGCACGTTGTGCACATGTACCCTAGAACTTAAAGTATAATAATAATAATAATAATATAAAGAAAGAAAGAAAGAAAACACTGATTGCATAAAAAAGCAAAAAGAAAAGTAATAAAGTCACTTCATTTTAACTTTAAAAAAAAAGAAATGCCTTTTCTGAAGGACAATTTTATAGTATCTAGCAACTTCTACTTTTATGTATGTATATAAGGCATAGAACACATTTGAACGATATATATGTAGAAGATGTTCACAGTAGCTTTGTAACAGAGAAAGAGAAACTATTGATATGTCCAATAATAAAGGAATGTTTAAATAAATTATAGTAGCTTCATATTATAAAATATTGTTAAAATCCTAAGGGCCAGTTAAAAACAATACTGTAGATTGTAGATACTAGTGACTTGGAACCATCTCCAAGACATCTTATTAGGTGAAAATTCAAGATGCAAAATAATATATTTATGCTGTGTGATTTCAAGGCTGTTAATATTTATATTTGCATACATAAAGATATGTTTTTATATACAATGGGTTTGTGGGTGGGAATCAAGAAATACTTTTAAGTTTTACTTTATAACTTCTGTTTGAATTATTTCACAACTAGACTGTATTCATGTGTTATCTGTGGACTTAGGGGAATAAAGGAAAATAGAAATGTGTAAGACCAGAAAAATTGAATTAAATTATTTTTAACAGAGTGCTTTCTTTATGTCCTTTCTCAGTATCAAGTAGTGATCCATAAAATCTAAGAAAAAGCAAAAAGAAAACCCCCAAAACTTATGATAGATAAAAATAGACTCAGGAGATTAGGGAAGGAGGTCATTCATTTGCTTAACCCTAAACTCACAGCATTGGCTCTATCAAATTACACAAGCCAATAGGGACCCTCTAAAGAAATACCAACCTTGGCTGCACCTTGGAATCACCTGAGAGCTTTGAAAATACTGATACCTGGGTTGCATCCTTAGAGATTCTGATTCAATTGGTCTAGGGTGTGGCTTGGGCATCGGAATCTTCTGTGAAGCTTCCTGGGTGGCTAAATGGGCAGAGGAGCCTGAAAATCCCTGCCTTAGATAAAGTAGACATCATTACCAGGGTTTTAAATTAGGAGATCAAAAGGAATAGGGGAATCAATTTGTATCCCTCAAAAATGATGTTATTCAAAGAAGACATGAAAAAATGGCTCTGACTAAAACTGGTTTAAATATGCTATCTCTCTCAAACTGGTTACTCAGTAGCTCTCTCCAATGCTGCCCTGGAGGACTGGCCTCAGATGGGAGCGGGCAAAACCTCTGAGTTACGGCATCATCTTTCCCCTTTCTAAAACCAAAGTAGAATATGGCCCCTTGAGAGCAGCCCAAGGGAAAAGTCGGGAGGCCTCACTCATGATGCTGTGTCAGAAAAGTTTCTGAGACACTGTCATTGCAGAAGGTGCCTCTGAGGGACAGGTCCAATCTCAGCTTTCCTAACGAGGCTCTGGGGAGGACTTGCTATTGAACCTTTAGGCTCTTTTTCTTTGATGTTAATTAACCACTTGAGTTGGCTACTGATAGCCTAATTAAATGGAATCCAGAGGTAAACGTTTGGCTTCTCCTTGGTGAATGGGTGCTTGGGAATTAAGCTTGGTATCTCTTAGCATATCAAGTCAGTCTCAAAGTAACCGTGGCCTCAGCTGATCCCAACACAGTTCCCTGGTACAGAGAAACCAAAATTACCCAGGCATACCCATCCCACTGTCTAGTCAGAGAAACATGTTCTCCCTTGAGAGCAAAGGTATTTATCTCCTGATTAGAACGTTGGCATATCTGGTTTGGAACTCTACTGAAACAGAAGCAAAATGGGACTCTGGGGGAGGTAACGGCTGTCCTTGGTGACCTTAGCTTCACACAGGTTAAGGTTTGGCCACAAATATCTCTGCTTTTTCTCCAGGGTGTTTGTGTAGGCACCTGGGATTGAGAAATAGACACAGCAGTTATATTTCCTTTACCATGATGACCTAGTGAACATTGGTTGACATCTTTAAATTTGTTAAAATTATGTGATTAAAAAATATGTCCTAGTTCAGTAGGTGGTGAAAATTATTAGATGGTATTATGGCAAAGGAACTCAAGAAACTTTGAATTCCACTCTAAAATACAGGTACTTCTTCCCATGAAATTGCTAAGAGAAATGCTGCCCAAGGAATAATGGCAAACCAAATCAAAGTAACATTTTATTGTTATCTGGACTTTGGGCTCTCCAGAGAATTCAGTGAAGCTACAAGGTTTCTAAACTAGTTATATTTATTTTTAATTTTTATCTTCTTAACTTTTATATCTTTAGGGGATACAAGTGAAGATTTCTTACATGTACACTATTAATTTTTATCTTCTCAACTTTTATATCTTCAGGGGATACAAGTGAAGATTTCTTACATGTACACTATTACATAGCGGTGAAGCCCAGGCTTTTAGTGTACCTATCATCTGAATAGTGAACATTGTACCCAAAAGGTATTTTTTCAACCTGCACCCCACAGCATCCCCCCTTTTGAAGTTCCCAGTATCTATTGTTTCTATCTTTATATACACATGTACCCATTGTTTAGCTCCTACTTATAAGTGAGAACATGTGGTATTTGACTTTCTGAGTTATTTCACTTAGGATAATGACCTCTAGTTCTATCCATGTTGCTGCAGAAGACATGATTTTGTTCTTTTATTATGGTTGAGTAGGACTCCACAGTGTGTGTGTGTGTGTATACACATTATCTATCTATCTATCTATCTATCTATCTATCTATCCATCCATCCATCTCATATTTTCTTTATTCAATCCTCCACTGATGGACACTTAGGTGGGTTCTATATCCTTGCTATTGTGAATAGTTCTTCAATAAACATATGGATGCAGGTATCTTTTTGATACAATGGGCCCAGTTTCATTTGTCTGCATATGGCTATCCAATTTTTGCAGCACCATTTATTGAATAGGGTGTCCTTTCCTCAGTGTATATTTTTGTCAACTTTGCGAAAGATCTGTTGGTTGACTGTACGTGGCTTTATTTCTGGGTTTTCTATTCTGCTCCATTGATCTTTGTGGCTATTTTTATAACAGTACCATGCTGTTTTGGTCACTATAGTCTTGTAATATAATTTGAAGTCAGAAAATGTGATACCTTCAACTTTGTTCTTTTTATTTAGGATTCCTTCGGTTATTCAGGCTCTTTTTTGGCTCCATATACATTTTAGGATTTTTTTCCATAATTAAAAAAATTACATTGGTAATTTGATAGAGATTGCATTGAGTCTGTAAATTGCTTTGGGAAATGTGGTCATTTTCACAATATTGATTGTTCCAATCCATGAGCATAGAATGTTTCTCCATTTGTTTGTGTCATCTACGATTTCTTTCATCAGTGTTTTGTAGTTCTACTTATAGAGATCTTTTACTTCCTTGGTTAAATATATTCCTAGGTATTTTACTTATTTTTTGTAGCTATTGTAAATGGGATTGCCTTCTTTATTTGTTCCTCAGCTAGATCATAATTGGTATATAGAAATGCTACTGATTTCTGAACATTAATTTTATATCCTGAAACTTTATTGAATTCATTAATAAAATCTAAGAGGTTTTTTGGTGGAGTCTTTAGGGTTTTCTCGATATTAAATCATATCATCAGCAAAAAGGGAAAATCTGACTACCACTCTTCCAATATAAATGCCTTTTATTTTTCTCTCTTGCCTGATTGCTTTTGCTGAGACCTACAGTACTATATTGAATAAGAGTGGTGAAAGTGGGAATCCTTGTCTTGTTCCAGTTCTTAAGGGGAATTATTTCAACTTTTTCCCCATTGATGTTGGCTGTGGGTTTTTTTTTTTTGTATATTGCCTTTATTATGTTGAAGTATGTTACTTTGATGTCTAATTTGTTGAGGATTTTTATCATGAATGTTGCTAAATTTTACTGAATACTTTTTCTGCATATATCGAGACTATCATATGGCTTCGGTCTTTATTTCTATTTATGATGATGTATCACATTTATTGATTTGAGTATGTTGAACTACTGTTACATCCCTGGGATAAATCTCACCTGATCATGGTGTATTATCTTTTTAATGTGCTGTTGGATTTGAGCTGCTAGTATTTTGTTGAGAAATTTTGTATAAATGTTCATCAGGTATATTCCTCTGTAGTTTTATTTTTCTCTTGTGTCCTTGTCTGGTTTTCGTATCAGTGTGATACTGGTCTTGTAGAATTAGGGAGCATTCCAGGCTCAGTTTTTTGAAATAGTTTCAGGAGGACTGGTATTAGTTCTTCTTTGTATGTTTGGTACGATTTGGCTATGAATTCACCTGGTCCTGGGCTTTTTGTTATTGTTGTTGTTAGGAAGTTTTTTGTTACTGATCCAATCTCACAGCTCATTATTGGACTGTTCAGGAGTTTTGTTTCTTCCTTGTTCATCTCAGGAGGTTGTATCTTTCCAGGAATTCATCCATTTCCTCTATGTTTCCTATGTTATAAGTGTATAGTTTTTCATAATAGTCTCTGATGATCTTTTGCATTTCTATGATATCAATTGTAATGTTTCTTTTTTGTTTCTGATAGTGTTTGTTTGGACCTTCTTTTCTTGCTATTGGTCTATCAATTTTCTTTTATCTTTTTGAATAGTTTTTAGTTTTGTTGATCTTTTTTTTGGTTTTAGTTTCATTTAGTTCTGCTTTGCTCTTTATTATTTCTTTTTTTCTGCTAACTTTGGGTTTGGTTTGTTCTTGTTTTACTAGTTCCTTGAGGTGCAATGTTAGGTTGTTAATTCGTGATTTTTCTACTTTTTTGTTGTAGTCATTTAATGCTATGTAATTCCCTCTTAGCACCACTTTTACTGAACCCAACACGTTTTGGTATGTTGTTTTGATTTTCATTTGTTTCAAAAATATTTTAAAATTCTATCTGAATTTCTTTATTAGCCCAGTAATTGTTCAGGAGCATGCTGTTTAATTTTCATGTATTTATGTAGTTTTCAAAGTTCCTCTTGGTGTTGATTTCTAGCTTTTATCCACTGTAGTCTGAGAAAATACTTGATATGATTTCACATTTTAAAAATGTGCTGAGACTTGTTTTTTGGACTAATACGTGGTCTATCTTGGAGAATGTTCCATGTGGTAATCAAAAGAATGTATATTCTGTAGTTGTTGGGTAAAATGTTCATTAAATGTCAAGTAAATTTGGTCTAGAGTCCAATTTAAATCCAGTGTTTCTTTGTTAATTTTTTGTCTTGATGATCTGTCTAGTGCTGTGAGTGGGGTGCTGAAGTCTCCCATTATTATTTTATTGCTATCTATCTCTTTCTTTAGGTCTCATAATATTTGTTTTGTGAATTTGAGTGCTTCAACATTGGGTACATTTGTATTTAGGATTGTTATACCCTCTTGCTGAATGAATCCCTTTATCATCACATAATGTCCTTCTTTGTCCTTTATTGCTTTTTTTTTTTTTTTTTACATTTTAGCTGTCATTGTTTATTATTGTTTTGGCTATATTCTGTAAAATTTCAGCAGCATTTTAAAGAGACAATGTGTCTATGTACAATGAAAAAACAAAATGGCTTGCAACATCAGAAATACAGTTTAACTGTACAACATTAAAGAGAATCCATGGTAAGTATAACCTCCTTTTTCTGCAACATGAACAACTTACATTAAGTATCAGCATTATTAATGTGACAATAAAGAAAAAGTCCTTCCAGGAGTGAAATACAGCATCCTGAAAAATATTGGTTTCTACCCTACAAGGCAGTTAGAAAATGTTCACATTTTAACAAATTTGAAGAAACCACAAGAAACTTATTTATGGGATCATCTTGCTGATAAGAACTTTCTAGAAATGTAGAATAACCATGAACAATGTATAAATCTAGTATCTATGTGCTCCACAGCCCTAGAACCCACTAACTGATTTAAAGAACTCAATATGTCCAACATGGATCATTTTTACCTGTCGTGATTGTTAATGAATGTCTGCTAATGACAGACAACCTGCACCTTCTAGGGGGTCATTTACTTTTTTAGCAAAGAAGTGACATCATTTAGCAGTAATAAGAGCACCTTCAAGAAGACTTAAAAAATACAATACCCAATTAGAAAAGCCATATTTTAAACATTTGTACAAGAATAAGCTGCTGAAACTTAGTAATTGAAATCTGTACAGCAATTTACAATAGAGCTAGAAGGGATTTTATCATTATCCTGCATAGAACTGGTCTGCATTTGGTTACATACTGTCACCTGTTTTGATGAACAAGGCCTGGTAACAAAAGAAACGTACCTGTTATCAATTCTAATGTGTTGAAAACACTGGCAATATTACAATTTAGTGAATTCAACTGATTTCAAAACAAGTAGCTCATTTTGTCAAAGGCGTAAAGAATTTAGAAATAATAGCTCTCCCTTTAATATAACAAGTGAAAGAAAATGGACATGTGATTTCGAGGTACAACTTGGTAAAAGTCAGAATAGGCAAATGACAAAGCCTAACTTTGTCCAAAGAGAACTCTTACATTCTATTACTATAAAACCCAACTGTCACTCTCATTCAGTTCTTACTTTGACTTCAGCAGATTAACTGCCAAATGCTGAAGAATGTATCCAGGCACTGTAGTTCATGTGTTAGAAATGAAAAACTAATATGAAAAACTACCTTTCATATTAGAACTCTGGTAACAACCAAATGTATTTAAGTATTATAAACATTATTTACGGTGTTCCTTCAAATAAAAGAACAAAAATGTTTTTCTTCTGTCTTAACATGGTATTCCTGTTTCTTTATAACACGTGGTCATCCTTCACTGCTCAAAGTTATAGTCAGAAGTGTGCATTTATTCATTGTCCATGATCCACTCTCAAAGAAATGACACTATGAGGAACTTCAGTTCACAAGCAGTTCTTTACCATGTCCTGTGTAAAAAAAAAAGAAAACAAACACACAAAAAACACTCAAATGCTCTCAAACTTAAGTGTGCATCTGGAAGCAATCCAAAGACATCATGCCGGTCTTGGAGGAAAGTCAGTAAGTAATTATGCTTGAAGAAAGCAGTGTAGGAGATGCTGTCAGCCCAGCCATGTTGTAGGTTTCCTGAAGAATTTGATGTGCTTTTGTGGGGGGAGGTATGGGTCATTTGCCAGCTGGTGCACATCAAATCAATCTTCTTTTCCATATGCTAAGCAGTGTCTTATAAAGGCCTAGGGTTCACTGCTTGCAATTGGTTTTACATGGAACTGGACTTCTGTGGCTTTTAATATTGTATTTTCTTGAAGAATGTCTTGTTGAGATTGATTGTGACCAAATGGCTTTCTACCACAAAGATGCTGAAAGAAGATGACTCTAATTGACCACACATTAACCTTGTTGGAAATCTTTGGTGCCACTTTTCCAACTATGTAACACTCAGGAGGTAGATTAGTTCCATCTATACCATAGCTATCATCATCTGTAATCTTGGACAGACAAAAATCAGTGATTTTGATTTCACCACATGCTGTTCTATCTACCAAAAGGATGTTTCCTGGCTTAAGGTCATAATGTGTAATGGGGGATTGATCTTATTGGGATATCTTAGTGCATTTACAATCTGCATTACAATAGACTCGGCTTCTTTCTCTGACATTAGCTTGTGTTGCTTCAGATAGAAATCCAAGTCATTGCCTTCACAGTATTCTAACACCGTACAAAGTGTATCTGTATCCAAGGAGAAATAATCATAGAGTTTAACTATTCTGGGGTGATTCAGTTCTTTGTGTATTCTATACTGCAGGCATACTTGTAGTAGTTTTCTTTTTTCTCATCTCTCCAGCCTTTATTAAGCTGATGTATCTTCACAGCAGTGTATCTTTGTTCATAAAGTTCAAAAGCCTTATACACTTTGCTAAAGCCACCTCTACCAAGCAGATGAAGTAATAAATATCTTTCGTTTAACATTGGGTGATCTTTGAATTGTGAATTATCTTCATTGTTTATTCTGCTCAGCTCATGTCATGTCAACATTCAAGTTCTGCTTGGATTTCTGCCTCTTCCTTTCTGAGATGTCCTAGTCTAAGTTTGAAAATGTCTTCCTGTTCATGATATTCTGCCAAAGTCAGCAGTTGTAGTAAATTTGGTCTAGCAAAGGGATCATTTTCTGCTGCACTGACTGCTTTGTTTTTCCTTTGTTTTGGTTCAGTAGTGGTAGAGGGTGTCTGAGAATTATTAGCTGTGGGAGGTTTGTGTTTGGCTAAAATTTTCCTTTGCCTTTCAATATCTTCCCTTTGCTAATTCACCCATTCTTGTTGCTTCACAAGATTCTGAAATGCAAAACCGTCTGTCCATTATTCAGTAAATGAAACGCCATGTCTAACTGTTGTAAAGTGCCTGAGATGTAATCAATCTTGCATACTCTTCTCTCTGTTTGACAGTTTTTCTTGTGTACTCTTTTCAAAAGAAGTTTCTTGCTCATTTATATACACTTATTTAATCATTCTTTGTATTTTTCAAGTAATTTTTGTTGTTCATCTATTTGCCATCTGAGATCATGGTTAGCCCTGAGCAAATAATCTATATATCCTTCCTTCTTTTCCAGCTCCTGGATTTTATTACTTTCTAATGCTGCTAATTTCAGGATCGTTAGAACAGTCTGAATAATTTTAAAGGGTAACTGCTTTGATTGTACAATAGGGTGGTCCCCAAATGCTAATGCAGTAGGAGAAGGGCCATTTGGTCAAAGAGATGAGGAAGGAGTGGAATGTGAATATGAATTTTGAGGAGAACTGATTGCAGAAGGTATGCCTCTTACTGGACTTGAGCCATTTTCACCCTGGTATTCAAAATAGTCACTAATTTTGTGGCCACATCCCCCCAGTACTTTTTCCCTGACAATTTTCATTCTGGGTTTCTGCTTTTCTATATTTTCTCCTAGATGATTCTGATTGTTTCTTCTCTGGTTTCTCAAGGGAACCCACTGCAGATAAAGTCCGGTCACTTGCACAGTCCTTTCAGCTGCCTGCCAGTCATTTCTCTGATTCTTTGTCACTTAAAGATCCTAAGCTTCTAAAACTGCGATAAGAGCTTTCATTATTTGTTGAGGCTTTAGCTCCAACACTGCAATTGCTGGTACTCCCTGTGTTCTCACTTACAACCCAGTAAATCTAGCTTCCAATAACTCTTGCCTTCTTGGATTCAGACTATGAAGCTCATCCATTGCATCTTCCCTGGGCCTCCTGGATGGTGGTGCGTGGTTTATCAGGGACCTGGCTGCTGCTTGCCACTGAGCCTGGGGTTGGAGATGTGGAGCGCTGGTACCAAGATGGTGGCTCCTGCAAACTTCCACTGCTACTTTGGACACCCATCATGCTACTTTCTGGGAACATGACTCCCACTCTGCGATGGCAGCAGTGACAATGGCACTGGCACCTGCCTCCATCATGGGGGGTCCAGGCTGAGGGTGAGCGAGAGAGTAAGGGCAGGGAGGGGAGAGTCAAGGGGATGGGGGAGGAAACCAAGAAGAGGGGAAGTGGGGAGGAAAGAGGTGAGGGAAGGAGAGCAGATGGGGAAGAGGGAAAGGGGGAGAAGTGAGGGAGTGGGTGGGTGCACCAGAGAAGAGGCTGAGGGAAGGAGCCGAGTGGTGGAGGTGTGGTGGGGGCGCCTGCCAGGGCTGGGGTCTGAGTGTGGGCCTATTGCTGTTTTTGATTTAAAGTCTTTTTTATCTAGTAGAAATTTAGCTACACCTACTTGCTTTTGGTTTCCAATTGCATGGACTATCTTTTCCCACTCTTTTACTTTCAGTCTATGTGTATCTTTATGGGTAAAGTGAGTTTCTTGTTAGCAGCATATAGTTGGATCTTGATTTTATTTTATTAATTATGCCAATCTTTATCTTTTAAGTGGAACATTTAATTTGTTTACATTCAAGGTTATTATTGATATGTGAGGCTTTGTTTCTGTCATATTATTAATTTTTACAAATTGTTTTATTAATTTTTTCTTTTTTTTCTCTTTTTGTCTTTATGGTTTGAACAAATTATGTCATGTTGCCATTTGATTCCTTTCTCCTCCTCCTTTGTGTGATTGTTTTTATAAGAATTGTTAGTTTTATTTTTCCATGTGTTTTCATCATAATGAATACTGACCTTTCATTTCCATGTTTAAGACTCCTCTGAACATTTCCTGCATAGCCAGTCTAGAGGTGACAAATTTACTCAGCATTTGCTTGTCTGAGAAAGACTTCATTTCTCCTTCATTTATGAAGCTTTTTCTGGTAGAATATAAAATTCTTGGCTGACAGTTTTTTTTTTTCTTTCTAGTGTTTTGCAAATGCCATCCCATTCTCTTCTGACCTATAAGGTTTCTGCTGAAAAGTCTGCTGTTAATCTGATGAGATTTCCTTTATAGGTGACTAGCTGCTTTTCTCTTGCTAATTTTAAAATTCTTTCATTCACTTTGACTCTAGACATTCTGAATAATACATGTCATGTTGGTCTTTTTGCAATGTTCTTTCCTGGGGATAGCTGGACCTCCTATAACTGGATGTGTGACTCTCTTGCTAGGCTTGGGAAATTTTCATCAGTTATTTCCTCAAATAGATTTTCTAAACTTTTTGATCTCTCTTCCCCCTTGGAATACCAATAATTCAAAGGTTTGGTCATCTTATGTAGTCCCAGGTGTCTAGAACTCTTTGCTCATTCTTTCTTTTTTTTTTTTTTTGAGATGGAGTCTAGCTCTGTGGCCCGGGCTGGAGTGCAGTGGCGCGATCTCGGCTCACTGCAAGCTCCGCCTCCTGGATTCACACCATTCTCTTGCCTTAGCCTCCCGAGTAGCTGGGACTACAGGCGCCCGCCACCGTACCTGGCTAATTTTTTGTATTTTTTAGTAGAGATGGGGTTTTACTGTCTTAGCCAGGATGGTCTCAATCTCCTGACCTCGTGATCCGCCTGCCTCAGCCTCCCAAACTACTGGGATTACAGGCATGAGCCACTGCGCCTGGCTGCTCATTCTTTCTTATTCTTTTTCTTTACTTTTGTCTAAGTGTATTACTTCAAAAAGACTGATCTTCTATTTCTGAGATTCTTCTTTCTGCTTTCTAGTCTATTATTGAAGTTTTCAAATGTATGTTTTATTTCCTGCAATTTTTTTTTTGAGACAATATTGCTCTAAATTGCCCAGGCTGTAGTGCAGTGGTGCAATCATAGCTCACTGCAGCCTTGAACTCTTGGGCTCAAGTGATCTCCAGCCTCAGCCTCCCAAGTAACTGGGACTACAGGCATGCACCACTATGCCTGGATTATTTTTGCATATTTTTTTGTAGGGAGGGGATCTTGTTATGTTGCCCAGGCTGGACTTGACCTCCTGACCTCAAGTGATCCTCCTACCTTCGCCTCCCCACATGCTAGAATTCTAGGCATGAGCCACTGTACTCAACAGTGAATGAATTTTTCATTCCATAATTTCTGCTTTTTTTCCCCTAAATATATCTATCTCCTTGGTTTTAGTCATATCCTAAGTTGATTTTTGGACTTCTTTGTATTAGTTTTTAGATTTCTCTTGCATCTCATTGAGCTCCTTTAAAAATCAATATTTTGAATCTTTTACTTGGCATTTTGAGGAATTTTTTGATTGGGATCTGTTGCAGGACAGTTGAGGTCCTTTGGTGGTGTTATATTTCCCCACTTTTTCATGTTTTCTGTGTCCTTCTTTTGATATCTGAGCATCTGGTGAAGCAGTTGCTGGTTCCAACTTTTTTTTTGAAATTGCTTTGGTAAGGGAATTTCTTTCTTGAAGATGTGTGTGTGTTGTTGCTTGAGTAGGATACTTTGGCTAGGATTATGGGTGCCTGCAATAGTGTGATCTTTGCATGAGCTCTTTAGTAGTACACAGAGTCAGTGGTATCTGTGATTTCCTCAGTGGCTTAGGGTACAGTTATTAGTTGAGGTTGTGGCAAGATTTTGTTGGGGACTTGGACACTGACTGATCCAGTCTCCAGGTCCCTGTGGTGGCAGCAGTGGGGTTAATGTGCCTGTTTTTAAGCCCAGAGCAACTTACAGTGACTTTGGTGTTAAAGGGTCCTGGAGGGCTGGTTCTTGGGCCTCCAAGTGGCTTGACTAGAAGCTAGTAGTGGGATTGGTAGGCCAGGTGTGTGGGTGGGTTCTCATATCCTGTGGCAGCTGGTGTCATGTGGGTGATGGCAGTATCAGTGGTGGAGCAAACCCCAGGGACCTGGGTGGTCCATATTGGTGTTCTTGATAGCTGTGATGAGTTGGGCAGGCTAGTCCCCAGTCTGAGAGCCACTGTAGCAGGGTGGTGGGTATTACCCTTAGTGTGCTTAGGATAGCTTTGCCTCCCCTGTCTCTCTCCCAGCTGAGTGTCAGCTGCAGCTGTATTGCCTAATGAACTTGGGCCAAGTATGGGGCACGGCTCAGTGTTAAACTCTTGAAATGAAGCTAGCTTTCAGTTTGTGACCAGAGAGGGCAGGACCACCTAAGGCAAGCAGTATGGGCAGGAAAATATGGGGAGTGTGGTCTGCTCAAGTCTTAGTCTCACAGCAGCCTGTAGCAGGGCAGTGAGTATTATCCTAGGTATGTGCAGGACAACTTGGTTTCCTTGTCCCTTTTTGACTGGCTGCTGGCTGCAGCCGTGGCAACTCAAACTTGGCCCAAGGGTGAGGCAAATCCCAGGATTAAACTCTTAAAATGGTGTCAGTTGTGGGCTTATTACCAGAGAGTGTGGATCCCCTCTCAGGTGAGCACCATGGGCAGGAAGCTGTGGGGAATGTGGTCTGCTCATATCTCAATCTCAACAGCATTCTACAGCAGAGTGGTAGGGATCCTTCTTGGGGTGCATGGGAGCACCCAGTCTCTCCTATCTCTCTTTGAAGCAGCACAGTGGCAGCAGCTAAGTATGTAGATCGCCAGTATCTAGGCTCTCTAAATGGCACCTGGCTGAGGCTGGTCTAGGCTCGGATGCCTGTGAAATTCCGTGTGGGTTCCCTTTCTGGAGTGACATCTCTGTGCAATCTTTAGGCAGCTCTGTATGTCAGGTCCAAGGTCTGGAGGGTTAAAGGTTTCTCCCAAAGTCAAGAGAAACCTGGGGGTTTCTCTCTTACTGTTTCCCCATATCCAGGAGCCTCTTTCAGCTCTTTCAGTCCCTGGCTAGGCAAGGTGTCCTGAACCCTCTCTGTACTTATTTTTGGTGCTTCTTGTATTTTCTCTGGTGAATTCTAGCATTCTCTTCTATGCAGTCTGTTTGAAATGTACCTACTTTCTATTCTGTTCCTCTCCATGGAGGAGGAACATACTACCTGCATGTAATCAGCCTTCTTAATCCCTTTCTTGTCTAAATTGTTCTGTTTTCAATTAAATTCATACTCTGGATGAAGCACCTTTAGTTCATCTTCTTAGGATGTTCAAATCCAGGTCTTCCCCCTTATCACATCCAGGTATTATGAAAGGAACAGGTAAGAGAGTGACAGCATCAATAACAATATTGACTAAATGCTTACTATGAACCAGGCACTGGTCTAAGCATTTTATACACATAAAACATTTGATCTTCACAGTAATTCTTGTATATTGAAGCCATTTTATGCATAAAAAACAATGTAACATTTCTGTTACATTAGGATTAGAGACAAGTGTATTCTTGGGGCAAACAGGAAATGGGTTAAACAATACTGTATTGCTCACAGAAAATGGTCTGAGAGAATAGATTTTAGGTACTTTTTAGTACACTAGAAAAACTAACTATGTAAGATGATGGATATGTTCATTTGCTTGACTATAATAATAATTTCACCATGTATATGTATATCAAAACATCATGTTGTACACCTTCAATATATACGATACAAAATCTCAAGAAAATTTTTGTGAAACTGATTAACTGTTGTTAAATTTTCTCTAGAAAAGAAATTGTTTAAGAATGATCAAGAAAAAAATTAAAAATAACAGTGATGGAGAACTTGCCCTAAACAATTTTAAAATAGGCTCTTAAGTTGTAGCAATTAAAAAGACATAGGAACAAATGTACATATTGCTATAGTTTGAATGTGTCCCACAAAGTTTATTTGTTAAAAACCTAATCCCCAGTGCAACAGTATTGAGAAGTGGGAACTTTGAGAGGTGATTGAGTCATGAGGGCTCTGTCTTCATGAATGGTTCAATGCTGTTATCTCAGGAGTCAGTTAGTTATTGCAGGAGTGGGTTTCTGATAAAAGGATGAGTACAATCCCTTCCTTGCTCTCTTTCTCATGCTTTTGCCCTTCCACCTCATACCATGAGATGACACAGCAAGAGGACCCTCACCAGATGCAGGCCCCTTGACTTCCAGTCTCCAGAATGGTAATAAATAAATTTCTTTTCTTTATAAACTACCCAGTCATGGGTATACTGTTATAGCAACATAAAGCAGAATAAGACACGTATGGGGGGGCGGAGCAAGATGGCCGAATAGGAACAGCTCCAGTCTCCAACTCCCAGCAGGGGCGGCACAGAAGACCGGTGATTTCGGCATTTTCAACTGAGGTACTGGGTTTATCTCACTAGGGAGTGCTGGTCAATCAGTGCTGGTCAGCTGCTGCAGCCCGACCAGCGAGAGCTGAAGCAGGGTGAGGCATCGCCTCACCTGGGAAGCGCAAGGGGGAAGGGAATCCCTTTTCCTAGCCAGGGGAACTGAGACACACAACACCTGGAAAATCGGGTAACTCCCACCCCAATACTGTGCTTTAAGCAAACGGGCACAACAGGAGAGTATATCCCACACCTGGCCGGGAGGGTCCCATGCCCACGGAGCCTCCCTCATTGCTAGCACAGCAGTCTGCCATCTAACCGCAAGGCAGCAGCGAGGCTGGGGGAGGGGCGCCTGCCATTGCTGAGGCTTAAGTAGGTAAACAAAGCTGCTGGGAAGCTGGAACTGGGTGGAGCTCACAGCAGCTCAAGGAAACCTGCCTGTCTCTGTAGACTCCACCTCTGGGGACAGGGCACAGATAAACAACAACAAAAGCAGCAGAAACCTCTGCAGATGCAAATGACTCTGTCTGACAGCTTTGAAGAGAGCAGTGGATCTCCCAACACGGAGGTTGAGATCTGAGAAGGGACAGACTGCCGGCTCAAGTGGGTCCCTGACCCCTGAGTAGCCTAACTGGGAGACATCCCCCACTAGGGGCAGTCTGACACCCCACACTTCACAGGGTGGAGTACACCCCTGAGAGGAAGCTTCCAAAGCAAGAATCAGACAGGTACACTCGCTGTTCAGCAATATTCTATCTTCTGCAGCCTCTGCTGCTGACACCCAGGCAAACAGGGTCTGGAGTGGACCTCAAGCAATCTCCAACAGACCCACAGCTGAGGGTCCTGACTGTTAGAAGGAAAACTATCAAACAGGAAGGACACCTACACCAAAACCCCATCAGTACGTCACCATCATCAAAGACCAGAGGCAGATAAAACCACAAAGATGGGGAAAAAGCAGGGCAGAAAAGCTGGAAATTCAAAAAATAAGAGCGCATCTCCCCTGGCAAAGGAGCGCAGCTCATTGCCAGCAACGGATCAAAGCTTGACAGAGAATGACTTTGACGAGATGAGAGAAGAAGGCTTCAGTCCACTGAACTCCAGCCTGGGCGACAGAGCGAGACTCCATCTCAAAAAAAAAAAAAAAAAAAAAAAAGAAAAGGAAAAAAAGAAAAAGAAAAAGAAAAAAATTACCATAGTCTAGATGGCTTAAACATTTACTTTTCACAGTTTGGGAGGCTGGGAAGTCCAAGATCAAGTTGCTAGCAGATCCAGTGTCTGTGGAGAGCTTGTTTCTTGATTTTCATAGGGCTGTCTTCTCCTTGTAGTCTTGCATGGCAGAAAGCAGGGGGAGGAAACAAACTCTTCTTATAAGGGCATTAATCACATCAGGAGGCCCTCAACCCTCATGACTTAAATTACCTGTCAAATATCCATCTCAAATATGATCACATTGGGGATTAAGTGACTTCTGGGAGGACATAAACATTTAACCCATAGCAAGATCTATAGAGAACAGATAGAGAAAGAAAGAGATCAGGAGCAAATGGCTGATCGCTTTCTCCTCCTCCTTACTCTGTGGCTGATAATTACAGGAACCACAGATAAAGACTATGAATCAAGTTCAGGCCATCTTCTGATTAAGGATTACGAGTGGCTAAACCACATCTAGGTAACGAGATAGTTATCTCACGTAGCTTGTAGCTGATGAATAACCTTTAAGTCAAGACGTTTCTTTCCACATCATTTACAATGGAAGCAAGAAACTCACTTAAGGAACACTGACTTGAATGTAAACAGTTATTGGGAAAAGAAACATGGGGGATGAGAGAGTGAGGGGGACAGAGTAAACTTGTGTGAGAAAATTCTCTCACAAGCTTTCCTACTCTCTGGCTGATAATCCATATCCTGAGATCAGGGGAATGTATTTCTGGAGTAGACTAGGGTAAAGGAAGACCACACTTTAGAGTATAAATACAGATAATCTACATTTAGGGTAAACATGAATAAGCTCTCTTATTTAATGTCCAGTGACAACTATTTCCCAGAGATCAGGTATTTTTGCTTTCTCACCAGGCACTCTCTAGGTTGATTTCTTACCTAGAAAGGATATTAATATCTTGCCTTATGTATTCATTCCTCTCATTTCTGCTCCATGAAATAGTCAGAAAGAAGACAAATCTGTGCCAAGAAACTGCATACAAAAAGGTATCTAATTGTAAAAACTCTCCCAATGCTTCTTGATTCTGAATGCTCCCTTCCCTGGATTCTTACTCTCATTCACAAGTTGTAGATACTTATAGCCCCTGTTTTCCTCGTGGGAGTATCTTCTGAGACTGTGCCATTAGGTCTCTGGTGTTTGGTAGGGAAGACAGTAAGAAAACAACCATTCATTAACTTTGTGCAGAATTGTCTCCAGGGATCCAGAGAAATGGCACGTTTTCTCTGTTCACCCCAGCAAGTGGCCCCACATTCTCCTCTTGGAACCTTCAGAGGTAGTGCAAGATCTGCCTAGCTTGATGTAGGTATCTCAGATGGACAATAATTTTCTTTTCCCAGCTCTTCCAAGCTCTCTGAGGGCTTGCCTGGAAGATATCCCAAGTAGCACTGAGGACAGAGTAGCTGGCATTGATACCTGGGTCCAATTCCCCCCTTGAACCTATAAAATATCAATTTGGCCTCCTCCTTAGTGCCTCCATTTTTTAAAGGACAACTACCCCAAGTGTACCCCAACATCATTGGTGCCTTCTTTCCCAACCCTCCCAGGATTAGATACAGATTCTATTAGGCAGTCTCCAAGTCTGCTGCTTATATATCTGATTCCCTTTCTTTGCTATCCCTACTAGGGAAAGCCACCAGCTTCAAATCTTTTACTCTTCTTGATTCATGTAAGCACACAGAATCCATATTTCAGAGTCCCTAAATGCCCTGCCTTTTACACATTGTCCATTCTTGTCACTTATTGATTTCTGATTACATCTTACATTTCAATAAACTCACTTTTTTCTTTCTTTTTCTTTTTTCTACTCTCCTAACTGTATTAAGGTATTGTTAACTTAAAAGATTATACATTTGGAAAAGGAGGGAGACTTTAATTTTTATGAGTTTACAGCTTGCAAGGTGGCTATACAGAGGCCGGGAAGCATACCTCCAGCCAAAACCAGAGATAGGCACTTTGAAGGAGAAGGAGCTGAGATAGGAGCTTTATGCTGAATAGGTTAGCTAAACACATATTCAACAGGTTAGAGAAAGAGCTATGAATATTCAGGAAGACAGTCCTGACATATGCGTATTGAACCAACATGCATGTAATATATGACTCATGTTCACTTTGGGATGGAGACTTAACATTTAAATGTATTACAATTAGAGCCTATACATCAAAAGATCTTTTCAGGAAAAGAAAGCACATAAGTGCACAGTCTGTGTAAACTGGACAGAACCAGTTCATGATCAGTGATCTTTTTATTAGGAGAAATTTACTAAAGTCAGTCTCTTGTCCAATCAAAGCTGTAGTTATGGCTGGTGGAACAAGGGCTGGGGTTCAATTAGTCAGCATCTGGTGGAGCTGAAAATTGTTTTAATATTGCTTATCTTGAGGCCAAGGTTGGGTTAGCTGCTAGAGAAAGAGAAAAGCCTTGTGGCAGTTAGAACACAGTTTATTCTTTAAGTGAAGGAAGGTGTGACTTAACCCTTTCCTGGCATGGCTGTAGGTCCCATTTATAATTTGGTATCCTATTGCCACAAAGAGTCTGTTCTGTTCATCTTACGATGTCTATTTTAACAATAATGCTGATCAGTTGTTGTGTCTACATCATAAAAGAGAGGGTATATAGTGAAGCCTGTCTAACCTACCATCCTGACATGGCCAGGAACTCAGTTTTAAGGTTGTTCTGGAGTCCCGTTGGCTACCTAGGCATTCATTTAGTTGGTGGGATAGGGGATGGTTAGGATTTTATTTTAAGTTTACATTATAATTGGCAAATACAAATTGTATATACTCAAGGTATACAATTGATGATTTGATATATGCATGCATTGTGAAATGATTACCACAGTCAAATTAATTAACACATCCATCACCACACATAGTGTGTGTGTATTTGGTGAAAATACTTGTGATCTACTGTCTCAGTAAATTTTAAGTAAAGAATATGATAATGATATTATTAATTATATTAGGCATGCTTTACTTCAGATCCCTAGAGTTTATTCATTTTATAACTGAAAGTTCATAACCTTTGACCAATCTCTCCCCCTTTCCTCCATCCTAGTCCCTGGCAATCACCACTGTGCTCTCTGCTTTTATAAATTCAACTTTTTAAGATTTTACAGATAAGTGAGATTATAAGGTATTTGTCTCCTGTATCTGGTTTATTGCACTTAGCATAATGTCTTACAAGTTCATCCATGTTGTTGCAAATGTCAGGATTTCCTTCTTTTCTGTGGTTGAATAATATCACACACACACACACACACGGAATATGCCAAATTTCCTTCTCTCTCTCTCTCTGCTTGCTTGCTTTCTTCTCTTCCCTTCCTTCCTTCCTTCCTTCCTTCCTTCCTTCCTTCCTTCCTTCCTTCCTTCCTTCCTTCCTTCCTTCCTTCCTTCCTTCCTTCCTTCCTTTCTTTCTTTCTTTCTTTCTTTCTTTCTTTCTTTCTTTCTTTCTTTCTTTCTTTCTTTCTTTCTTTCTTTCTTTCCCTTCCCTTCCTTTCCTTTCCCTTCCCCTCCCTTCCCCTTCCTTCCCCTCCTTTCCCGTCCCCTCCCTTCCCCTCCCCTCTCCTCCCCCCCCCTCCCCTCCCCTCTCCTCCCCTCTCCTCGCCTCCCCTCCCCTCCCCTCCCCTCCCCTTCCTTTTTTCTCCCCCTGTTGCCCAGGCTGGAGTGCAGTGGTGCAATCATGACTCACTGCAGCCTTGAACTCCTGGGCTCAAGCAATCCTCCCACCTCAACCTCTCAAGTAGCTAGACCTACAGGCATGTGCTACCACATCTAACTAATTAAAAAAAACAAACAAACCTTTTTTTAATAGAGATGGTATCTTGCTATGTGGCCCAGGCTACTTACAAACTCCTGGCCTCAAGTAATCCTCTGGCCTTGGCTTCCTAAAGTCGGGGGATTACCTGTGTGATTCAACGTGCCTAGCCACCACATTTTCATTATCCATTCATCTGTTGATAGGTACTTAGGTTGATTCTATATCTTGGCTACTGTGAATAATATTGCAATGGACATGGGGTGCAGATATCTCTTTGAGAGACTGATTTAAATTCTTCTGGATATAAACCCAGAAATGAGATTGCTGAATTCTATGGTTGTTATATTGCAGGGGCTTCATTGTCTGGGGAAATACCCGATGTTTGTTGTCTCACACTAAGGAGAACAAAGACATGGACGCACAAACACGTGGAGTGGAAAGTTCAATAGGCATAAGAAAGAAGAGAGAGAGAGAAAGAGAGCTTCCTCATGCAGAGGAAGGGGGCGTCCAAGTGGATTTCCAGGTTTGGGGCAAGATGTGGTTGATTTTATAGAGGTGCTTGAGGAGTCAGTATTTGATTTACATAGGGCTCAGGGGATTTATTTGACCAGATGTGCCATTTATATAGCCTGTGAAAAAATAGGCTGTCCCACTTAAATCTTTTATTATGCAAATGGAGCCTTTACCTGACCAGCACCATGACACCCATACACGTGGCAACACGGAAAAGGGAAGAAGGAATTGCCATGTTGGATATACCTGGCGTCTGGCATAGCTGCTGGCATTTACCTATGCAAGCTTCCAGCTTGCTTATCTATGCTTGCAACTTGATTTTTCAGGCTGCTTTTTATTAGAAAAGAAATGATTTCGGGGCTGTTTTTTATTAAAGGAAAATTCCCACTGAGAATTCTTTCACCCTCACTAACTGCCTAAATATTTTTAACCTGTGTATCAATTGTAAGACACAATGAATTTCTCTGAGTTTCTCTTCAAAGATTTAGCCTGCTAACTTCCTTGTCCTTTGTTTTCAAACTCAACTTTCTTGTTCCTCCTTGCCCCTAGTTACTGCCTACCCACATCCCCTCAGCTCTAATCAATAACTCACATCTGTTCCCTTAGTTACCTGAATCCTTTGTTCTTTGAAACTGCACATCTCACATGCTTTATCACTGTACCTCACGTTCCCCTTCCCTTCCATATTTAGAAAAATATTTGGAAGTAGCTAGTTGGGTCAGCTCAGATTGTGCGGCCTGACCCCAGCCCATGGGGGAGTGACACAGAGGTAAGTACTACTGTCAGAAATAAAAACTCGCTGCTCTCCTTTGTTCCCTGTGCTGTTGCCATCTTGATTGGCACAAGTGGCACCCTTCTGCAGGAGTGTATTGCCTTGCTGAGACAACTTTTGCCTGAGCGCTGGTTTCGCTTTGCAGCAATGAGCATTTTTTTTTTTTTTTTTTTTTTTTGAGACGGAGTCTTGCTCTGTCGCCCAGGCTGGAGTGCAGTGGCCGGATCTCAGCTCACTGCAAGCTCCGCCTCCCGGGTTTATGCCATTCTCCTGCCTCAGCCTCCCGAGTAGCTGGGACTACAGGCGCCCGCCACCTCGCCGGGCTAGTTTTTTGTATTTTTTAGTAGAGACGGGGTTTCACCGGGTTAGCCAGGATGGTCTCGATCTCCTGACCTCGTGATCCGCCCGTCTCGGCCTCCCAAAGTGCTGGGATTACAGGCTTGAGCCACCGCGCCCGGCCTTCCTAGAGCATTTTTATATCCAACACAATAATTTCAGTTTTTTGGCCAGGTGCAGTGGCTCATGCCTGTAATTTCAGCACTTTGGGAGGCCGAGGCGGGTGGATCATGAGGTCAGGAGTTAGAGACCAGCCTGGCCAATATGGTGAAACCCTGCCTCTACTAAAAGTACAAAAATTAGCCGGGTGTGGTGGCGGGCACCTGTAGTCCCAGCTATTTGGGAGGCTGAGGCAGAAGAATTGCTTGAACCGGTGAGGCAGATGATGCTGTGAGCTGAGACTGCACCACTGCACTCCAGCCTGGGTGACAGAGTGAGACTCTGTCTCAAAACAAACAAACAAACAAACAAAAATAATAATAATAATAATAATTTCAGTTTTTTGAGGAGCCCCCATACTGTTGTCTATAAAGGCCGTGTTAATTTACATTCTCACAAACAGTGTGTAACTGTTCCCTTTTCTTTACATCTTTGCAATAGTTATCTTTACACTTTTTGCTAACAGCCATTCTAACAGGTGTGAGGTAATATCTCATTATGGTTTTAATTTACGTTTCTCTGATAATTAGTAATGTTGGGCATTTTTAAATATATCTGTTGGCCATTTGTATGTCTTCTTTTGAGAAATGTCTATTCACCTTAAAACCAAATTATTTGCCTTCATACTATTGAACTGTTTGAGTTCCTTATATATTTTGGATATTAATATTAACTGCTTATCAGATATATCATTTGCAAACATTTTCTCTCATTCTGTGGGTTGTCTCTTCACTTTGCTGATTGTATCCTTTCCTGTGTGGAAACTTTTTAACTTGATGTGATCCCATTTGTCCACGTTTGCTTTGGTTGCCTGTGCTTTGGGATATTGCTCAAGAAATTTTTGCTCAGAGCAATGTCCTGGACATTTTCCCCAATATTTTCTTGAGGTCTTAGATTTAACTCTTTAATCCACTTTCATTTGATGTTTGTATATGGTGAGAAATAGGGGTCTAGTATCATTGTTCTGTGTCTTCAATTGGTAATTCGTTGTTGTTGTTGTTGTTGTAGTATGTTTTGATTCCTTACTTTTTTCATTTTTTGCATTTACTATATGTTTCTATTTTGTGGTTACCATGAAGCTTACTTAAAACATTCTGTACTTGTAACAAACTATATTAAGCCGATAACAACTTAAGTTTAATGACACAAAAAAACTACACTTCGATGCTCCTGTCACTTCTATTTTATATTTCAGATGTCACAATTTACATCTTTTTAAATTGTGTATCCTTTAACAAATTATTGTAGCTGTTATTATTTTTAATAGTTTTGTCTTTAAACATTTATACTAAAGTTATGACTGGTTTACACAAACATTACAGAATTAGACTATTCTGAATTTGACAATGTACTTACTTTTACCTGTGAGTTTTATATTTTCGTGTTTTTATGTTACTATTTAGTATCATTTTTTTCCAGCTTGAAGAGCTCTTCTTAGCATTTCCTTTGGCAGCTCTGGGGATGATTAACTCCATTAGCTTTTACCTTTCTGGGAAAGTATTTATATCTTCTTCATTCTAAAATATAGCTTTGCTGGTCATGATATTCTTAGTTGACAGTTTTTTTTTCTCACTTTGAGTATGTCATCCCACTCTCTCTTGGCCTGCACATTTTCTGCTGAGAAGTGTGCTGCTAACCTTATGGGAAATCAGTAAAATGTGATATGCTTCTTTTTCCTTGCTGCTTTTAGGATCCTCTCTTTGTTGGTTTGTTTTATAATTTGATTTCGTGTCTTGTGGTAGTCTTATTTGGATTGAATCTAATTAAAGACCTTGGATTCCCATGCACTTGCATATTTATATCTTTTCCCAGATTTGGAAGTTTTAAGCTATTATTCTTTATATAACCTTTCTATCCCTTTTTCTTTCTCTACACGTTATTTAAATTCTATAATGCTGAGGAAAGTTATCATTATGTTGTCCTATAAATCCCATACACTTTCTTCATTTCTTTTCATTTTTTCCTCCTTTGAGTGTATATTTTCAAATAACCTGTTTTCAATTTTAGAGGTTTTTATTGTTTGATTAATTCTGCCATTGACACTATTTCATTTTTATTCCATTCACTGTATTCTCCATTGTGTTTTTATTTCATTCATGTATTCTTCAGTTCTAGAATATCTTATTGATTTTTTAGGATTTCAATCTGTAGCTTTTTCATTTTTTATTTATTGTTTTCCGGATTTTGTCAAAAAATTTTTTCTTTGTCTTCTTTTGAGCTTTGCTGAGATTCCTTAAAAACAAATATTTTGAATTCTTTGGCCATTCAGAAATTTGTACGTTTGGGGTCAGCTACTGGGAAATTATTATATTCTTTTTGTGATGATATGTTTCCCTTGTTTTTCATGTTTCTTGTGACCTTCTGTTAATGCTTGAATTTGCTTGCAAACCAGACTATACACTCAAAGTTTTCAAGGCTGTGAAATAATCCCCTCTGTCAGTCTGATTTCTGGGATGGTTTTGGTGGGGAAGGATCTTCTTTTATGGGAACATGCAAGGGTGCTGGCTATGCAGGGTGCAGCAATTCTGACTCTGCTGAGGGTGCAGCAGCATAGTCTCTGTACAGCTATGTCAGCTGCAGTCAGTGTTGGTAAAGTTCACAGGGCAATGATCAATGATGTGAGTGCCTGCAGCAGCAGTGAGGGCTTTTGATATGTTTGGTGTTTATGGCTGCTAAAAGTTCTCCTGAGATCTTTTAATTCCACTTGGGAAACCATGACCAAAGGGATGTCTCTTGCCACTGGGTTTGACTCATGGGCCTGCTCACACTGGCAGCAATACCGGTGCCTGATGAGCCACACCTGTAGAGTAGCCAGTGAGCCAAGGCTTAGAGCACTGGCATGTGTGGAAAGACCATGGCTCCGAGGTTCAGGGCAGCAAACGCACTGGTGCCCAGGGTGCAGGTACCCCTGCTGTTGTGTTGGTAATGATGTACAAGGCATGGGTGCTTATGAAGCAGGCAGGGAGCCATGGACCTGTGCAGAGCTATAGTAGCTCCAGGCTCCAGGTCATGCACTAGTACTCTATGGTGGCTGGGCTGATATCTGGTATGTGAAGACATGCATACAGACCTTAATTCTGGGGTGCAGAGTGTAAACTAACTTGCTATGGTGGTGGCTCTGATATCTGAGGCATGGGTAGATGTAGCACAGCCACAGAGCCAAGGTCTGGAATGCAGGCACTCATGGAGAAGCTGTAGTTTAGTGGTCAGGAACATATGTCAGGTTGAGAAGAGTGGTGGCTCTGGTTCTGGAGTGGCACAACGTTGGCTACTTCTTGAGGGTGTGTGTGTGTGAAGCCAAGTCTTCCTATCTGGGGTTCCCTGGCAGGAATGGCTTTTGGTTACCTTAGTGTCAAAATGCCAAAGTTTTCTGCAGAGCAGGTCACTGGGACTGCCGTGTCTCCCATGATGTGCCTGATACCAGTGACCTTGGCTTTTCTCTTTGTATCTAGCCATTTCTAGGTGTTTCAGATACACTGATCTCACAAGTCATCCTGATGTGCGTACATTCCTCTTCTTTTTATTCTTCTTCTTGCAACTGTGTTGCTGCAGATTCTTAAATGAGCCCTTGAGCACTCTCTGGGTTATTTTGGTTTGTGGATTGCTGTCTATATGTGTTTTTTTGGGTGGTGGGGTGGGGAGATAAAGGCTGGCATCTCCTATTCTGCCATATTAATTATGTCATAGCTGGGAAAGTCTTTTAACACCTCTGAAACTTGGCTACCTTATCTGTAAAGTGGCCATGATTATAGTGTTACTATCAGATGATAATATTATATCATAGTATTATTCTGGTAATTAAAACATGTTTTAATTCTGGCACATAAAAACTCTCAACAATATAGCTATCATTGAGGGATTTTCTGCCCCTTGAGTTCTAAGTAAATGTGACTCAATGTTCCCATTTCACAACACACAGAAGTTCAACTTATTATGGATAATTTTGCACAGTTTTAGGAAGTTTATGTCATTGTGGTCATCTGTGCCTCTGGGTTTCCGTTTTTAAGAATGAAAATAAAGTTCACCTCACTGACCTAGACTTGTTTTTTTTTTTAAAGAAAATAGTAAGTTGAAGAAATTTGTCTTTATGGACACATAGGTACCTTTAGGGAGGTAGGATAGAGGATAAGAGCCAAAAATATAATTTTCAGAACATGTTTAAGTTCTCAGATTAGATGTTAAGAGTTGTTTGATATTCAACAAGTTATTTGTACTTTCCGATTCTTATTTATCACATCTGCTATATGGACATAATAAATTTGTACTTTCACCAAAAACTTAGTAGAAAGTTAGTATGGTAATGTATGTAAAGTGCTGCATTTGAGTGCCTTTTACAGCTCAATGCTTGGTGGCTTTATTACATAGGGTAAGGATCAGCAGCATCCCTCTGCTGAACGTTCAGGTAAGATTGAATTCAGGAATCTATCAATTGCCTGGTTGGTGGAAGTTTAAGTTCTTTGCCAGTGTTTCTGCAAATCCCAGAGGCTTGTAATCTTTTATGACCAATGCCTGCAAGCTTTTAATTCTGTTATTCTCCACATTGACCCATATGTGCAACTGAGTCCTTCTCCAGTTACTTACATAAGGCAGTCCCTGTGTGGTGTATGGTTTACTAAGGATGTTTGGAGTATGTTTGGCTGTTTATTTTGGGGGGAGTTTATACTTGCATGAAGGGCACATTTGTAACTGTTATACATATCCGCTGACCAACGTGTCTCTGGGAAGTTTCCGTGTTTACTTTAGCACTATGTAATCTCCAATTCACTCTAGCTGATTGACTCTTCTCTCCCATAAGTCCTCATTAGAGGGTACTGGAGAGGGTATTGGAGAGAAGCTTCTTATCTTCTGTGCGATTCTCATGACCATGGCCTTCTTTTTTGAACTTAATGTGGAAGGGCATCAAAATGACATGTTCATGAATCTTGTGTTTTCCCCTGAATAGCCTTTCAGAGCCTGAATTACCTTCCAACTCTGTGGGGTCCAACCATGCTTTAATTTTTATTCTTCTGTGAGATCTGGCTGTGCAGCTGAGATTTATGTCTTCTTTTTACCTTGTGAATTCTTACAGCAAATCCCTGTGCCAATGTTGAATTTCACCTGAGCCCCGTGCTCCTGGAAAACAGTGGCAGTTCAAGAAATCCCTCCACTCTTTTGTGTTCTGGAAAAGAAAGCACTTTGACCTACCCTCAATCTGAGTTGGCATATAACCCCTCCTTAATGACCCCGCTGGAACGTCAACTAATAAAATACCTTCTTTGACCAACTCTTCAGTCCTGCTACTGTTACTAGCTCATCCCACTTCTGCATATCTGTTTCTTTCTAGCCTCATTCTTGTTCACTTCTTTTTATGAAAGAAAATTCCTTTTCTCTCTGACATTTGACACTTTTGTTGGTCTCACAATTGAGACATTCTCCCTAGTGCAATAGTTCCCTTGCATTATTGCTATAGACCATTTCCCCCCTTTTGCAGTAATATCTCTCCTTACCTAAGACCAGATTGGATTTTTATTTGACACTTGTTACTTAAAAGTATGTGTGTTTCTCTGTACCTTGCAAACCTAAAACAATCTAATTAACAGGAAATTGCCCTCCAAATACTTGTATTGCCTGTGTTATTTTGTTTCCTTAGACCCTGCTGATCTTTGGCCTTCACATTGTTGACTTAAATCATGTAGCTCATTATCTTTGTTTTTAAGTCCGGTAGGCTGGTGCATGGTGTATCAGAAGTAAAAATTTGTTGAAAGAGCAAATGAATTCACAAATCTCTGAGTTGCAAGATAATTCACGGACTAGCAGTGACTAATATTTCTCAGAACTCACAAATGAGCAAAAGTGTTTCTTTCCTACACAATTGGTTTTTCTGGTTAGAAGACTGTCTTAAGTCTGTTAAGGAAGAGAACTGACCCAGGAGTTGGAGGCATCTGCTACTAAGGTTACTGGAACTTAACACATACTTCCTGGGAAAACAGTGCAGTTGAGTTTGGGTCAAATGAAATTAATGAGAGACTTAAGGTACAGTCAGCTTTGCCAGGTGGGAAGCAGGAAGAATACTGAGATGCCATACTCTTAGGAACCTGACCTGACACTGATTCACTAAGAGTTATCTAACGGGATGATTTTATTTGTTGAGACTATGACAACAATAGAAGCCAGGCTTTAATCTTTGAGGAAATGCAGAGGAAGGAGTCACAGTTCTGACATTTATAATGGGAGAGAGAGACCTCGTTACTGAGGAGCCCCTGGGCTAATATGATGAAGCCACACACACACACACACACACACACACACACACACACACACACAGTGGCTCAAAGACATTCAAGCAGCTTTACATTACTATACAAGAAAACCCAGCTGCATGAATAGGGATACTCAGGAGATTACAGTGATCTAACTTAGTTTGTAGGCATTATATTGAGGAGTAGCTTCAACACGTGCAATAAACATTCTTATATAAGGAATGAAAGGTCCTATCCTTTCATCATTGAAGGTCCTATCCTTTCAGAATCTAATAATCATTTCAGAATCACATACCCATTAATAACCTATAGTCCAGGGCAAGAGATCTGTGGTATTCTCCTAAGACGTCAGGTCTTTTATTGACATTTCATCCCGTGCATCAACTTTGCCAAACCCTGCTTCATGTCTTTGTTCCTCAGACAATTGGATAAATGGATAAATGGATTTAGCACTGTAGTCAGTATGGTGTAGATAATTGTTGCTATTAGATCCTTGACAGTATAGTTGGACAGGGGCTGAAAATACACATAGCTAATGCTTCCATAAAACAGGGTCACCACTGTGAGATGAGAGCCACAGGTAGAAAATGCTTTCAGCTTTCCAGCAACTGAAGGAATCTTTAGAACAGTCATGAGGATTCTTAAATAAGAGATGATGATACATGAAAAGGGGGTTATTATGACAGCCAAGCCTTCTGTCATTACAATGATTTCTTTGACAAAATGGGAGGAACAGGACAATTTTAGCACTGGTTGGTCATTGCAGAAAAAGTGCTGGATGACACTGGAGGCACTGAAGATGAGTTGATTAGTCAGAAGAATGCGCAGGATGGAGTGAAAATGTGGAATGCAGAAGGAGGGAACCAGAAGCAGGACACAGCGTCTGTGACTCACAATGGTGATGTAGTGGCCATGTAGCGGTCAACAGCCATGGCTCTAGCAGGTAACTGTCTGTGCTTCCAAAGGCTATGAAAAAGTACATCTGGGTCAGACACTCACCATAAGATATGATCTTTGTCTCTGACGAGAAGTTCACCGGCATCTTAGGGATAATGACTGTCACATAGCAAATGTCAACAAAAGACAGGACACTTAGAAAGAAATACATGGGTGTCTGGAGACGAGTGTCTGACTGGATGGCCAGGATGATGAGCAAGTTTCCTATCACTGTGACAAGGTAGATGGGGAGAAACACAGCAAAGAGAGGCTTCTGATCCTCAGGTCAAGAGGAGAGTCCGAGAAGGATGAATTCAGGGGGTCTTGTTAGTTTATTTCTTCCCATAGTTGTGGGTTCACCTAAAGATAAACTAACACTGTATCAGATTCTTCCAACATCTGATACAATCTGTACAAAATTTTCCCTTTTGTTCTTCTTATCAGCAATTACAAAGTTTAAAATGTTATAATTACCTGGATTGTGGTTTCTTTCCATTAATGTAGGATATTTAGAAATTAATATATATTTTAATCTCCTTTCAGTCGCCTGCTCTAAAGAAAAAAATTACAGGGAAACAGAAATGGGAAAGGGAGAAAAGAAGAGATATAGGGCAAGAGGAAGAAATGAGTGAAAGAGAATTCTCAGAAGGAGAGGAGGGGAATCCTGGAGAAATTATTCTCTTCTTTTTCTATATATATTTATTGTATTCAGGGTTTTCAGTAGTTAATATGTGGTAGGATAAAAAGTTTCATCTCTCACTTAATTTCCAGCTGATGGAATAATGATTTCCCTTAGCGAATATTTCTCTCTGCATCAATTATTCTGGAGGCTGGCAATCATGTAAAAAGACATTGAAATACGAGATTACCCAACAGTTACTCTGTTTCCCTCATTTTTTAGTGAAACCTTATTTGAGTGAAAGGATAGGTACGAAGAGGCAAAAGATAGACAGAAATAACAGGATAGTAAAAACATTTCTTTCTTTCTTTCTTTTTTTTTTTCTTGAGAAAGGTCTTGCTCTGTTGCCCAGGCTAGAGTGCAGTGGCACAATCTCAGCTCTGCAACCTCTGCCTCCTGGATGCAAGCGATTCTCCCGCCTTAGCCTCCTGAGTAGCTGGGATTACAGGCTTGTGCTACCACGCCCGGCTAATTTTTGTATTTTTAGTAGAGACGGGGTTTCACCATGTTGGCCAGGTTGGTCACGAACTCCTGACCTCAAGTGATCCGCCCACCTTGGCCTCCCAAGGTGCTGGGATTACAGACATGAACCACTGCGCCCAGCCAACATTTCTTTTAATGTAACATAAATCTCCTTTTTTGTTACCCAGCCCCTAAATGCTAAAATTGTCATTGTTAGTGCATGCTTGTCTGTGTTGGTGTAATTCTTTTCCCAATTCTAGTCTCATTTATATATATGCTTCCCCAAAAAACCACACAGAGAAGGCATCTGATTTTAGACAAACTTTCAACCATCATGAAGCTGAAGATTTTCCTCTCTGCCTTCTCTGGGCCTCCCACATGCTGAGGAGATTGAAGACACTCATAGACCCCACCTTCTGTCAAGGGAGCATGCTTTGAGATCATCAAGAAGTCCCTGGAGTTCAGGTGGAGAAGACAGCAGAAAACGAGCCAAGAATTATTACAGTTTTGGAGTTTCTTCCCCAAGGAGTCTGGGGAGTGTCAGTGCCTTCTCTTTCTCTCAGAAATCACCCTCCTGACCTAACTTCTTTTGGTGGAAAAGACTCCACCTGTGTGAGGCTGGCTCACTTGACAGTGATGCAGAGTGATGGGTTCTCTCAAACTTCCCGAGCCCTGTCCTCACAGCCGTACTGCTTACATTGAAAGACAGCATATGGGGTTGGAGAACGTTTTCTCAGAATTCATTGATCATCAAGCTAAAACAACTAGAACATCTTATGCCACCAGTTGCTTTCCTGTCTCCCTGCGTTAGAAGCAGCCCCTTGCTAGACACTGTTCTTAGAACTTTGAAATATAATAAGTAATAGGTTTAAGACTTTAGATTCCAGGATGTGAATCTTTACTCTTCTGTCTAAAGCATCCTCAAGTCTACTTATGTATGGCCCTTGCTTCTCACCCAGGAAAGCCACCAGGGCATATATATATATATATATATATATATATATATATATATATATATATATATATATATGTATTTTTTTTGTTAGCTATTAATTTTATTACAGTTGTAACATACAAACATTAAACAAATCAGATTGATATTTTTATTGTTAAAGCAACTTTCAAAAAAAATGGTTGGCCACTCTAGTTTATTGTGTGGATCTCTTTCAAAGTAAGAAAGTAATCCTCACCGGAACCATTCTAGAACTCAGATTGTCATGTATTTGAAATGGCTCTTGCTCTCATTACTTGAAATTTAAGGTGATGTTTGTTTTCCTCCTAGAGACAGATGGCTGTAAGCAGGTGGAAGTGATGGGGGAGGGATTCTGATAGATGACTGAATGGATGAGAAGGATAAGGCTTCTACTCTCTTATTTCTTCTCTTTTTTCTTTCATTGTGGTAAGAAAACTTAACATGAGATCTACCCTGTTTACAAACTTTTAGGGCACAGTATCTTTAATAATAGGAGAAATGTTGTATAGCAGATTTCTAGGACTTATTCATCTTGTATAACTGAAAATATATTCTCCTTGAACATCAATTCTCCATTCCTCCCTCCCTCCAGCCATTACGGGCATATATTTTATATTTTATGGCAATCCGTATTTCTGGTCATTTGGGACATCTCACTTTGCGTGTAAGATGTAATTCTCAAATTAGGACTTAAACTTCCCCATATCCCTGTACAACCACCATCCAAGGATATCTGATTCCTTCTCACTCATTGCCCCTCACCCATTTAGACTATTGTGTCTTTGCTTATCCTTTCCTTCATCTATTAAACCTAACCTGCAAGGCTCGAATTCAGCCTCTTCCAGGACACTTTGCTTGATGACTACCAGTTGAAATGGCTTTGTCTCTGTCCCGACTTAACACTTTGAACCTCCATTCCATGCAATATCTCAATCTGTTTGTGTTACTGCCTAAACATTAATTTTTAAAAATCCCAGACAGCAACAATTTAATGAGTGCTTGCTATGTGCTAGGCACTCAGCTAAACAAATCAGATGTAATATCTCATTTATTTATCTCAATACCTTAATGAGGTAGGCGGTCTGATTTTCTTTACTTTAGAGTTGAGGAATCTGAGCTCAGAGAGGCAAAGTGAGCTATGCAATGTAGCCTAGCAAGTAAGCGACAGAATCAGTTTTGAAACATCTCATGAGATTGTTTAACTCCTGTTTGACTCAGTGCTCTTAACCTGCCACTGTATTGCTTTTTTATGATGCTAGCAAAAAGATTTGGATATTATATGCTGAGTAACAATTCCCAAATAAAGCATATTGCCAAAAATATAAACTATTTCTTAATTCAAAAAAACATATTAGTTTAAGCTGTCCCTCCAGACTGCATACTCCTTGAGATCAATAACTATGCCTGTTAATATCTGACTGTTCTGATCAGTTTATTAGTTCATAGACACTTATTAAAGGCTTATGATATGCTAGGAATTTTGGTGGGTACTGGAGATACAGTGGAATATTAAATAGTCAGTTTCCACTCATGAGTGACTGATCAATGCCTTGTTCAAGGTAGTGGTTACTCAACAGATGAAATATTTTCTCATTTTTCTATTTGTGGAAATTTGAAATAAAAAATGTAGAAAGGTACAAAGAGGAAAATAGTAATCATTCATGTTACCATCACCCAGAAAGGTTAGCAACAATAGCATTCTGCCCATTTTCTCCAGCCTTCAAAAAATTCATTTATTCACAAACCTTTATAAAGTACTTATGATGGGCCATGAACTCTTCTATGTGCTTTGTAAGTATTGAGTCACTTTTATTGTCCTCATAACCCTATTAGGTAGGCATTATTCTTATATTTTATTTGCAAATGGGAAATCCAAGGCACAAAAAATTGAGTAACCTTCTCAAAGTCATCCAGTTAGTAAGTGGATGAGCCAGGATTCAACCAGGCAACCTCACTTCAGAGCACATGGTCTGACTATGTATGCTATGCTTTATGTCTTCCCTCCAAAATAATACATAATTATAGGTGAATATGTTGCCCTTTAAAATGGAACACTATAAATAGAGATAAGATTGTCCTTTGATTTCTATCCCAGGTCTGGAGGTTTGCTATGTTTTTGTGTTCTGTGAGTGCAAATATCAATCTGCTCTCAAGACTACTATTGCTGGTAAAGCAGAATGGACATTGCAGTAAGTATAGTTTCACTTTCTGTAATCTGTTCTAAAAGCCCTTGATCTACTTCCAGCCAGTCCTTAGCTGGGAAGCATTACAGCATAGGCAGGAACAACATGGACTGAGGTGTCAGATATCTTGTCTTGAATTCTAGGTCTGCTAATAACCAGTTGTAGGATCTTAGGGTGAGTTACCTAACCTTTCTTTGCCTCATTTGACTTTATGTAAAAAATAGATAATAGTAGCTGCCTCATAATTGTGGTAAAGATTTAATTATTTAATATGTATAAAGACACTTTTGGTAAGTTCTATATAACAATTTTCTATTATTTGTATTTTTATTATTCACAGTCTGTGTTGGCCAGAAAGTCTCTGATTTCTCCAAAATGATAAACCTCATACTAAAAGTCTCTTTTGTAGCCGAAAGGCCCAGGAGATTGAGAATGCCCCAGACCCTTGGAATACCCTGAGAAAGATCTTCAAACATATTGGTGGTCAAAATCTACATAAAAATGAAAATAAATTAGACTAGAAATATGTATTGAATCATTTAATGTATTATATTGATAACTTTTAAAGAAAAAAAATCAGTTGGCTACCTCAGTTGATTTAAACTACTTTCAATGATGCTACTTAATTAAAAAAATGCAATATAATGCCAATGCTTATAGCTTTCACATAATCATCTAACTAAAATACATTATAAATTAAATAAAAGTACCCATTCAATAGAATTTATGTTGTAATTTTTGATTTAGTACTGTTTGGGTTTAGGAATAGAAAGTCATGCCTCAAGTTCTGGTTTTAAATTTAACTTTAGTTTGTAGACTGTGAAATGATACTGTTTTCATCCATTTTCTGCTGCTGTAATGGAATACCACAGATGGGGTAATTTATAAAGAATGAAAGTTTCTTTGGCTCATGGTTCTGGAGGCTAGGAAGTCTGAGAGCACAACGCTAGAATTTGGTGAGGATTATTCCATTGTGGAAGGTGTCACATGGTAAGGAAGTGCATATATAAGATACAGAGAGGAAGTTGGGCCAGACTCATTTTTTTTTTTTTTTTTAATCAGGAACCCACTCCCATGACAATTCCTGCAATAACAGCATTAATCTATTCATAAGAAAGCGCCCTCCAAGGGTTCATGAGAAAAGATACCTAATCACCTCTTAAAGGCCTATCTCCCAATACTGTTGTATTGGGTATTAAGCTCCTAACACATGAACTTTGGGGGACATTTTAAAACCATAGCAGATAATAATGAGAAAATTGTCCTTGTCTATGTATAATATCTGAAATCAACAAAACTTCAAGGATTTGTTTCCTATATTTAGATTAATAAATTTTTCAAAGACACATGTTGTCAGAATTGTGCCCTGTGCCAACTTCTCCATCAAATAACAACAACAACAAAATGGATACAACCTATTGAACACAGAGTACCTTTCAGGCATGTAGTAGCTACATAAATTCTTAGAGACAGATCCTATTAGTATGCCCATTTTGGAAATAAGGAAACTGAGTCTTACTCATAGAGGTAAATGATATTTCCCCATGTAATATTATTGGTAAATGTCAGGGCCAGAATTCAATGCATGCTCTTTTTTTTTTTTTTTTTTTTTTTTGAGACGGAGTCTCGCTCTGTCGCCCAGCCCAGGCTGGAGTGCAGTGGCGCGATCTCGGCTCACTGCAAGCTCCGCCTCCCGGGTTCACGCCATTCTCCTGCCTCAGCCTCCCGAGTAGCTGGGACTACAGGCGCCCACAACCGCGCCCGGCTAATTTTTTGTATTTTTAGTAGAGACGGGGTTTCACCGTGGTCTCGATCTCCTGACCTTGTGATCCGCCCGCCTCGGCCTCCCAAAGTGCTGGGATTACAGGCGTGAGCCACTGCGCCCGGCCAATGCATGTTCTTGACCATTACCCTAGGCTACCACTTCAAGGAAGACAGGTAAAATTCTGTCATTCTATATGTAAAAGCAGAAGAAATTTCACAAAATAGGACTTTTTTTAAAAAAATAATTTTAAGTTCTGGAGTACATGTGCAGGATGTGCAGTTTTGTTACATAGGTAAATGTGTGCCATGGTGGTTTGCTGTGCCTATCACTTAGGTATTAAGCCCAGTATGCATTAGCTATTTTTTCTAATGCTCTCCCTCCCCCCACTCCAACCCCCGACTGGCCCCAGTATGTGTCATTCCCCTCCCTGTTTCCATGTGTTCTCATTGTTCAGCTCCCACTTATAAGTGAGAACATGTGGTGTTTGGTTTTCTGTTCCTGTGTTAGTTTGCTGAGGATAATGGCTTCCAGCTCCATCCATGTCCCTGCAAAGGACATGATCTCATTCCTTTTTTTATGGCTGCATAGTATTCCATGGTGTGTATGTACCACATTTTCTTTATCCAACCTATCACTGATGGGCATTTGGGTTGATTTAGGTATGACTCTGTCATTTTATGTGTAAAAGTAGGAGAAATTTCACAGAATAGGACTTTCAAGGAGCCAGTAATAGGAGGACTTTGGTCAGAAACAGTCTGGACCCCACTAAGTAGAGTGGACTTGAAGCACTAGATCTCTGGGGAAAATTTAACTCCCAAGCTAGTTAAAGTTGGATGCTGCATTTTCCTTTGTTCCTTCCTCTTTGATCCCTTATCACATATTCTTTCTTTTGATATTAAAAAGTTGTTTTAGTGCTTTGAAAATAATGTGCCTGGGGGAGCAGGGTGAATGGTGCAGTGGACGACCTGGAATGATGGAGAATTTTTCTTAAATGTTTATTTTTAGTTGACAAATAATAACTGTGTAATTTATGGAGTACAATGTGATATTTTGATGTATGTTCGTAATATTGGATGATTAAATCAGGCTAATTAACAAATCCATCACCACAAGTAATTTTCAGTTTCTGGTGAAAACATTTAAAGTCTTTTAGTAATTTTGAAATATACAATGCATAATTATTTATTATAGTCACCATTCTGTGCTATATTATTTAGCCTTACAAAGGGGGGAAATCCTGTTATTTGTGACAATATGGATAAATCTAGAGGACATCATGCTGTGTGAGATAAGTCAGGCACAGAAAGACAAATACTGATTGTGAAAACAAAGGACATAAGGAGATAAAAAGGATTTATTTCATAAATATTTACTCGATATATAAACACTGTTGGAGAACGATAGGAAAACAGAGCATTTCATTTCGTTAGGGAATTAGGGTTAATGAAATAAAGGTTGTCACTCACTGGCCATTTATTCAGCCATTCTTTCTTGAGTGCTTGCTTGGGGCACCATGCTAGTCAGTGGATACACATGTGAATTAATCACAGCCTCTTCTCTCCTGTAGCACAGAATCAAATATGGGAATTGGGCTACACACAGTGCATCATAGCAACAGTTGAAAAACCTGGACTGGATTCACTTTGACTGTGTAATATCTATAATTACTATATCAGTAACAGTGGTAGCAAGAAAAACAGTTATTTGTTTCATTGATCTTTTGTATGATTTTCTTTTTATTTAAATTTATTTTTTATTATTATTATACTTTAAGTTCTAGGGTACATGTGCATAACGTGCAGATTTGTTACATATGTATACTTGTGCCATGTTGCTGTGCTGCACCCATCAACTCGTCAGCACCCATCAACTCATCATTTACATCAGGTATAACTCCCAATGCAATCCCTCCTCCCTCCCCCCTCCCCATGATAGGCCCCGGTGTGTGATGTTCCCCTTCCCGAGTCCAAGTGATCTCATTGTTCAGTTCCCACCTATGAGTGAGAACATGCGGTGTTTGGTTTTCTGTTCTTGTGATAGTTTGCTAAGAATGATGGTTTCCAGCTGCATCCATGTCCCTACAAAGGACACAAACTCATCCTTTTTTATGGCTGCATAGTATTCCATGGTGTATATGTGCTGCATTTTCTTAATCCAGTCTGTCACTGATGGACATTTGGGTTGATTCCAAGTCTTTGCTATTGTGAATAGTGCTGCAATAAACATACGTGTGCATGTGTCTTTATGGCAGCATGATTTATAATCCTTTGGGTATATACCCAGTAATGGGATGGCTGGGTCATATGGTACATCTAGTTCTAGACCTTTAGGAATCACCATACTATTTTCCATAATGGTTGAACTAGTTTACAATCCCACCAACAGTGTAAAAGTGTTCCTATTTCTCCACATCCTCTCCAGCACCTGTTGTTTCCTGACTTTTTAATGATTGCCATTCTAACTGGTGCTTCTGTATTGGGTGCATATATATTTAGGATAGTTAGCTCTTTCTGTTGAATTGATCCCTTTACCATTATGTAATGGCCTACTTTGTCTCTTTTGATCTTTGATGGTTTAAAGTCTGTTTTATCAGAGACTAGTATTTCAACCCCTGCTTTTTTTTTGTTCTCCATTTGCTTGGTAAATCTTCCTCCATCCCTTTATTTTGAGCCTATGTATGTCTCTGCGTGTGAGATGGGTCTCCTGAATACAGCAGACTGATGGGTCTTGACTCTTTATCCAGTTTGCCAGTCTATGTCTTTTAATTGGAGCATTTAGTCCATTTACATTTAAGGTTAAGATTGTTATGTGTGAACTTGATCCTGCCATTATGATATTAACTGGTTATTTTGCTCGTGAGTTGATTCAGTTTCTTCCTAGCCTCGATGGTCTTTACATTTTGGCATGTTTTTGCAATGGCTGGTACCTGTTGTTCCTTTCCATGTTGAGTGCTTCCTTCAGTGTCTCTTGTAAGGCAGGCCTAGTGGTGACAAAATCTCTAAGCATTTGCTTATCTGTAAAGGATTTTATTTCTCCTTCACTTATGAAATTTAGTTTGGCTGGATATGAAATTCTGGGTTGAAAATTCTTTTCTTGAAGAATGTTGAATATTGGCCCCCACTCTCTTCTGGCTTGTAGAGTTTCTGCCGAGAGATCTGCTGTTAGTCTGATGGGCTTCCCTTTGTGGGTAACCCGACCTTTCTCTCTGGCTCCCCTTAAGATTTTTTCCTTCATTTCAACTTTGGTGAATCTGGCAATTATGTGTCTTGGAGTTGCTCTTCTCGAGGAGTATCTTTGTGGCGTTCTCTGTACTTCCTGTATTTGAATGTTGGCCTGCCCTACTAGGTTGGGGAAGTTCTCCTGGATGATATCCTGAAGAGTGTTTTCCAACTTGGTTCCATTTTCCCCCTCACTTTCAGGCACCCCAATCAGATGTAGATTTGGTCTTTTTACATAATCCCATACTTCTTGCAGGCTTTGTTCATTTCTTTTTCTTCTTTTTTCTTTTGGTTTCTCTTCTCGCTTCATTTCGTTCATTTGATCCTCAATCGCTGATACTCTTTCTTCCAGTTGATCGAGTCGGTTACTGAAGCTTGTGCATTTGTCACGTATTTCTCGTGTCATGGTTTTCATCTTTCATTTATGACCTTGTCTGCATTAATTACTCTAGCCATCAATTCTTCCACTTTTTTTTCAAGATTTTTAGTTTCTTTGCGCTGGGTACGTAATTCCTCCTTTAGCTCTGAGAAGTTTGACGGACTGAAGCCTTCTTCTCTCATGTCGTCAAAGTCATTCTCCGTCCAGCTTTGATCCGTTGCTCGCGATGAGCTGCGCTCCTTTGCCTGGGGAGACGCGCTCTTATTTTTTGAATTTCCAGCTTTTCTGCCCTGCTTTTTCCCCATCTTTGTGGTTTTATCTGCCTCTGGTCTTTGATGATGATGGTGACGTACTGATGAGGTTTTGGTGTAGCTGTCCTTCCTATTTGATAGTTTTCCTTCTAACAGTCAGGGCCCTCAGCTGTAGGTCTGTTGGAGATTGCTTGAGGTCCACTCCAGACCCTGTTTGCCTGGGTGTCAGCAGCAGAGGCTGCAGAGGATAGAATATTGCTGAACAGCGAGTGTACCTGTCTGATATTTGCTTTGGAGGCTTCCTCTCAGGGGTGTACTCCACCCTGTGAGGTGTGAGGTGTCAGACTGCCCCTAGTGGGGGATGTCTCCCAGTTAGGCTACTCAGGGGTCAGGGACCCACTTGAGTAGGCAGTCTGTCCCTTCTCAGATCTCAACCTCCGTGTTGGGAGATCCACTGCTCTCTTCAAAGCTGTCAGACAGAGTCGTTTGCATCTGCAGAGGTTTCTGCTGCTTTTGTTGTTGTTTATCTGTGCCCTGTCCCCAGAGGTGGAGTCTACAGAGACAGGCAGGTTTCCTTGAGCTGCTGTGAGCTCCACCCAGTTCGAGATTCCCAGCGGCTTTGTTTAGCTACTTAAGCCTCAGCAATGGCGGGCGTCCCTCCCCCAGCCTCGCTGCTGCCTTGCGGTTAGATGGCAGACTGCTATGCTAGCAATGAGGGAGGCCCGTGGGCGTGGGACCCTCCCGGCCAGGTGTGGGATATACTCTCCTGTTGTGCCTGTTTGCTTAAAGCGCAGTATTGGGGTGGGAGGTCCCCGATGTTCCAGGTGTTGTGTGTCTCAGTTCCCCTGGCTAGGAAAAGGGATTCCCTTCCCCCTTGCACATCCCAGGGGAGGCGATGCCTCGCCCTGCTTCAGCTCTCGCTGGTCGGGCTGCAGCAGCTGACCAGCACCGATTTTCCGGCACTCCCTAGTGAGATAAACCTAGTACCTCAGTTGAAAATGCTGAAATGACCGGTCTTCTGTGTCACTCGCGCTGGGAGTTGGAGACTGGAGCTGTTCCTATTCGGCCATCTTGCTCCGCCCTCCTAATTTTCTTTATTCTAATCCCCAACTATGCTCTTCTCTCTTCTCATTTCAAAGATCTTTTTAAAAAAAATTATGTTTTCATTGGCAATTAAAATTTGTACAGATTTATTTATTTATTTTATTATTATTATTATACTTTAAGTTCTAGGGTACATGTGCATAACGTGCAGGTTTGTTACATATGTATACTTGTGCCATGTTGCTGTGCTGCACCCATCAACTCGTCAGCACCCATCAACTCGTCATTTACATCAGGTATAACTCCCAATGCAATCCCTCCCCCCTCCCCCCTCCCCATGATAGGCCCCGGTGTGTGATGTTCCCTTTCGCGAGTCCAAGTGATCTCATTGTTCAGTTCCCACCTATGAGTGAGAACATGCGGTGTTTGGTTTTCTGTTCTTGTGATAGTTTGCTAAGAATGATGGTTTCTAGCTGCATCCATGTCCCTACAAAGGACACAAACTCATCCTTTTTTATGGCTGCATAGTATTCCATGGTGTATATGTGCCACATTTTCTTAATCCAGTCTGTCACTGATGGACATTTGGGTTGATTCCAAGTCTTTGCTATTGTGAATAGTGCCGCAATAAACATACGTGTGCATGTGTCTTTATAGCAGCATGGTTTATAATCCTTTGGGTATATACCCAGTAATGGGATGGCTGGGTCATATGGTACATCTAGTTCTAGATCCTTGAGGAATCGCCATACTGTTTTCCATAATGGCTGAACTAGTTAACAATCCCACCAACAGTGTAAAAGTGTTCCTAGTACTCCACATCCTCTCCGGCACCTGTTGTTTCCTGACTTTTTAATGATCGCCATTCTAACTGGTGTGAGATGGTATCTCATTGTGGTTTTGATTTGCATTTCTCTGATGGCCAGTGATGATGAGCATTTTTTCATGTGTCTGTTGGCTGTATGCATGTCTTCTTTTGAGAAATGTCTGTTCGTATCCTTTGCCCACTTTTTGATGGGGTTGTTTGTTTTTTTCTTGTAAATTTGTTTGAGTCCTTTGTAGGTTCTGGATATTAGCCCTTTGTCAGATGAGTAGATTGCAAAAATTTTCTCCCATTCTGTAGGTTGCCTATTCACTCTGATGGTAGTTTCTTTTGCTGTGCAGAAGCTCTTTAGTTTAATGAGATCCCATTTGTCAATTTTGGCTTTTGCTGCCGTTGCTTTTGGTGTTTTAGACATGAAGTCTTTGCCCATGCCTATGTCCTGAATGGTACTACCTAGGTTTTCCTCTAGGGTTTTTATGGTACTAGGTCTAACATTTAAGTCTCTAATCCATCTTGAATTAATTTTCTTATAAGGAGTAAGGAAAGGATGCAGTTTCAGCTTGCTACTTATGGCTAGCCAATTTTCCCAGCACCATTTATTAAATAGGGAATCCTTTCCCCATTTCTTGTTTCTCTCAGGTTTGTCAAAGATCAGATGGGTGTAGATGTGTGGTATTATTTCTGAGGACTCTGTTCTGTTCCGTTGGTCTATATCTCTGTTTTGGTAACAGTACCATGCTGTTTTGGTGACTGTAGCCTTGTAGTATAGTTTGAAGTCAGGTAGCGTGATGCCTCCAGCTTTGTTCTTTTGACTTAGGATTGTCTTGGAGATGCGGGCTCTTTTTTGGTTCCATATGAACTTTAAAGCAGCTTTTTCCAATTCTGTGAAGAAACTCATTGGTAGCTTGATGGGGATGGCATTGAATCTATAAATTACCTTGGGCAGTATGGCCATTTTCACGATATTGATTCTTCCTATCCATGCGCATGGTATGTTCTTCCATTTGTTTGTGTCCTCTTTGATTTCACTGAGCAGTGGTTTGTAGTTCTCCTTGAAGAGGTCCTTTACATCCCTTGTCAGTTGGATTCCTAGGTATTTTATTCTCTTTGAAGCAATTGTGAATGGAAGTTCATTCCTGATTTGGCTCTCTGTTTGTCTGTTACTGGTCTATAAGAATGCTTGTGATGTTTGCACATTAATTTTGTATCCTGAGACTTTGCTGAAGTTGCTTATCAGCCTAAGGAGATTTGGGGCTGAGACAATGGGATTTTCTAAATATACAATCATGTCATCTGCAAAGAGGGAGAATTTGAGTTCTTCTTTTCCTAACTGAATACCCTTGATTTCTTTCTCTTGCCTGAATGCCCTAGCCAGAACTTCCAACACTATGTTGAATAGGAGTGGTGAGAGAGGGCATCCCTGTCTTGTGCCAGTTTTCAAAGGGAATTTTTCCAGTTTTTGCCCATTCAGTATGATATTGGCTGTGGGTTTGTCATAAATAGCTCTTATGATTTTGAGGTACGTTCCATCAATACCGAATTTATTGAGCGTTTTTAGCATGAAGGGCTGTTGAATTTTGTCAAAAGCCTTTTCTGCATCTATTGAGATAATCGTGTGGTTGTTGTCTTTGGTTCTGTTTATATACTGGATTATGTTTATTGATTTGCGAATGTTCAACCAGCCTTGCATCCCAGGGATGAAGCCCACTTGATCATGGTGGATACGCTTTTTGATGTGCTGCCGAATCCGGTTTGCCAGTATTTTATTGAGGATTTTTGCATCGATGTTCATCAGGGATATTGGTCTAAAATTCTCTTTTTTTGTTGTGTCTCTGCCAGGCTTTGGTATCAGGATGATGTTGGCCTCATAAAATGGGTTAGGGAGGATTCCCTCTTTTTCTATTGATTAGAATAGTTTCAGAAGGAATGGTACCAACTCCCCCTTGTACCTCTGGTAGAATTCAGCTGTGAATCCATCTGGTCCTGGACTTTTTTTGGTTGGTAGGCTATTAATTATTGCCTCAATTTCAGAGCCTGCTATTGGTCTATTCAGGGATTCAACTTCTTCCTGGTTTAGTCTTGGAAGAGTGTAATTGTCCAGGAAATTATCCATTTCTTCTAGATTTTCTAGTTTATTTGCATAGAGGTGTTTATAGTATTCTCTGATGGTAGTTTGTATTTCTGTGGGGTCGGTGGTGATATTTCCTTTATCATTTTTTATTACGTCTATTTGATTCTTCTCTCTTTTCTTCTTTATTAGTCTTGCTATCGGTCTGTCAATTTTGTTGATCTTTTCAAAAAACCAACTCCTGGATTCATTGATTTTTTGGAGGATTTTTTGTGTCTCTATCTCCTTCAGTTCTGCTCTGATATTAGTTATTTCTTGCCTTCTGCTAGCTTTTGAATGCGGTTGCTCTTGCTTCTCTAGTTCTTTTAATTGTGATGTTAGAGTGTCAATTTTAGATCTTTCCTGCTTTCTCTTGTGGGCATTTAGTGCTATAAATTTCCCTCTACACACTGCTTTAAATGTGTCCCAGAGATTCTGGTATGTTGTATCTTTGTTCTCATTGGTTTCAAAGAACATCTTTATTTCTGCCTTCATTTCGTTATGTACCCAGTAGTCATTCAGGAGCAGGTTGTTCAGTTTCCATATAGTAGAGCGGTTTTGATTGAGTTTCTTAGTCCTGAGTTCTAGTTTGATTGCACTGTGGTCTGAGAGACAGTTTGTTACAGTTTCTGTTCTTGTAGATTTGCTGAGGAGTGCTTTACTTCCAATTATGTGGTCAATTTTGGAATAAGTGCGATGTGGTGCTGAGAAGAATGTATATTCTGTTGATTTGGGGTGGAGAATTCTATAGATGTCTATTAGGTCTGCTTGCTGCAGAGATGAGTTCAATTCCTGGATATCCTTGTTAACTTTCTGTCTCGTTGATCTGTCTAATGTTGACAGTGGAGTGTTGAAGTCTCCCATTATTATTGTATGGGAGTCTAAGTCCCTTTGTAAGTCTCGAAGGACTTGCTTTATGAATCTGGGTGCTTCTGTATTGGGTGCATATATATTTAGGATAGTTAGCTCTTCCTGTTGAATTGATCCTTTTACCATTATGTAATGGCCTTCTTTGTCTCTTTTGATCTTTGATGGTTTAAAGTCTGTTTTATCTGAAACTAGTATTTCAACCCCCGCTTTTTTTTGTTCTCCATTTGCTTGGTAAATCTTCCTCCATCCCTTTATTTTGAGCCTATGTATGTCTCTGCGTGTGAGATGGGTTTCCTGAATACAGCAGACTGATGGGTCTTGACTCTTTATCCAGTTTGCCAGTCTGTGTCTTTTAATTGGAGCATTTAGTCCATTACATTTAAGGTTAAGATTGTTATGTGTGAACCTGATCCTGCCATTATGATATTAACTGGTTATTTTGCTCGTTAGTTGATGCAGTTTCTTCCTAGCCTCGATGGTCTTTACATTTTGGCATGTTTTTGCAATGGCTGGTACCTGTTGTTCCTTTCCATGTTGAGTGCTTCCTTCAGTGTCTCTTGTAAGGCAGGCCTAGTGGTGACAAAATCTCTAAGCATTTGCTTATCTGTAAAAGATTTTATTTCTCCTTCACTTATGAAACTTAATTTGACTGGATATGAAATTCTGGGTTGAAAATTCTTTTCTTGAAGAATGTTGAATATTGGCCCCCACTCTCTTCTGGCTTGGAGAGTTTCTGCCGAGAGATCTGCTGTTAGTCTGATGGGCTTCCCTTTGTGGGTAACCCGACCTTTCTCTCTGGCTCCCCTTAAGATTTTTTCCTTCATTTCAACTTTGGTGAATCTGGCAATTATGTGTCTTGGAGTTGCTCTTCTCGAGGAGTATCTTTGTGGCGTTCTCTGTGTTTCCTGGATTTGAATGTTGGCCTGCCCTACTAGGTTGGGGAAGTTCTCCTGGATGATATCCTGAAGAGTGTTTTCCAACTTGGTTCCATTTTCCCCCTCACTTTCAGGCACCCCAATCAGACGTAGATTTGGTCTTTTTACATAATCCCATACTTCTTGCAGGCTTTGTTCATTTCTTTTTCTTCTTTTTTCTTTTGGTTTCTCTTCTCGCTTCATTTCGTTCATTTGATCCTCAATCGCTGATACTCTTTCTTCCAGTTGATCGAGTCGGTTACTGAAGCTTGTGCATTTGTCACGTATTTCTCGTGTCATGGTTTTCATCTCTTTCATTTCATTTATGACCTTGTCTGCATTAATTACTCTAGCCATCAATTCTTCCACTTTTTTTTCAAGATTTTTAGTTTCTTTGCGCTGGGTACGTAATTCCTCCTTTAGCTCTGAGAAGTTTGACGGACTGAAGCCTTCTTCTCTCATGTCGTCAAAGTCATTCTCCGTCCAGCTTTGATCCGTTGCTGGCGATGAGCTGCGCTCCTTTGCCGGGGGAGATGCGCTCTCATTTTTTGAATTTCCAGCTTTTCTGCCCTGCTTTTTCCCCATCTTTGTGGTTTTATCTGCCTCTGGTCTTTGATGATGATGGTGACGTACTGATGAGGTTTTGGTGTAGCTGTCCTTCCTGTTTGATAGTTTTCCTTCTAACAGTCAGGGCCCTCAGCTGTAGGTCTGTTGGAGATTGCTTGAGGTCCACTCCAGACCCTGTTTGCCTGGGTGTCAGCAGCAGAGGCTGCAGAGGATAGAATATTGCTGAACAGTGAGTTTCCCTGTCTGATTCTTGCTTTGGAGGCTTCCTCTCAGGGGTGTACTCCACCCTGTGAGGTGTGGGGTGTCAGACTGCCCCTAGTGGGGGACGTCTCCCAGTTAGGCTACTCAGGGGTCAGGGACCCACTTGAGCCAGCAGTCTGTCCCTTGAGGAGATGTATCTCAACCTCCGTGTTGGGAGATCTACTGCTCTCTTCAAAGCTGTCAGACAGAGTCGTTTGCATCTGCAGAGGTTTCTGCTGCTTTTGTTGTTGTTTACTAGGTAAGGAAAATATATAGAAAAGAGGTAACCACTTGGAGGGAGGAGGATAAAATTAATCATTTTATAGTATTGTAGAGATTAGACAAAAGCAAATATCTAGAAGATAGGGGATAGTGGGTAATAACAGTAAAGAAGGAAAATGAAGAAGGGTTTACGAGAAGCAGTGATCAAGATTTCCAATTCTTTGTGTTAAAATTACAGTTCTGCCACTGACTAGTTCTACAGTGGTAAGCAAGTTGCTTAATTTGTGTGTGCTTCAGTTTCCCGATTTGTAAAATGAGAAATGGTACCTGCTCATAGAACTGAAGGCTTCATGAAATCATGCATGTGGAGTGCTTCGTACAGTGTGTGGCACATAAAAAGGGCTCAAAAAATGTTAGCTTCTTATTCTACTACTCCTGTTTTTATAGGTTATTGTGTATGGTGAAGCCTGTTCATTTATAACCTTGGAAGCAAAAATGGAGTAAATTACTTTATACTGAAACTATACTTAATTTGTTGATAGATTACAAAGTATGAATTATAATTTTAAAAACAATAATAGGCATTTTGTTTAATTCTTCCAACAACTTTGTGAAAGTAGTTCCCATGTCCACTTTATGGTTGAGGAATCTGAGATTAAAAGACATCTCAAAAAACTTCCTCACATATGAGAGTTAATAACTTAGAGCACAGAAACCTACACTCATATAAGCTTAGACCCATGCTTTGTATAATGGAAATCAGTAAACAACCCAAATACATATCACAGAGAATGTATAAATACATTGTGATATGTTCATGCAAAGGGCTATTATATAGCAGTGAAAAATAAGTGAACCAAACCTATATCCAATAATATCAGTGAAGTAATATGATGCTGAAATCTAAAGACAAGTCCACCTCAAGTTACTTAAAGCTTGTTATCCTTTAATACATTTAAGATCATCTCAAACTTGACAATATTCTTTTTGGAATATCTATAGGTGTATCAAAATCATAGATGTATATAATATATAAACATATTAAGAAGAGTAAGAGGATGATTAACTCAAGATTCTAGAGGTTGGTTAACTTAAGCAGGAGGTAACAGAGACAGGTGATGTAAAAGGTCTATCTAAGTAGATATGAATTATCATCAATGTTCTTGTTTCTTTGTTGGACAATAAGTTGATGTGTGTTTGTAATAATATTTAAAACCAAGTGAGTAAACAGGCAAGCAGGTTATAATCCAACCAATGTAGTGTAGCATAAACCAAAGCTTATGATTAAATTTTGGGCTTCTGAGACTGGGGGAATATAGTCAGTTATGAGCCTTCCATCTCTTCGTCTTGCTGAAGATTTCTCCCTTCTATTCCAGAGCTCTGTGTAAACTTTTCTCCAGCTCTAGATCCCTTCAATCGGCTCAAACGAAAAGCTGCCATGAGAAGCTCACTGTAGAACTTCCTATAGTGAGACAGAGAACCAGAAATGATAACTGGAAACATGGGTTCTACCTGGGGTCAGGGAAAGACCATCTAGGGGAACTTCATGGCTCAAGTGCACAGGCCTGATGATTATAATTCACATGTATTGTGACCTTTTCTTTTTCCATAAGGTCTTGGAAAATTGGTTTGGAGATAAATCTCTGATTATCTTAGTTCTCAGATAGATATTACCTAATTCTGGGTTCTCCATAATGTACTAGCTTGAGTATCCTGGTGCTAAATGTGTGATGTGGATGTTATTTTGAGTTAGAAAGGTATGCTTAATCTTAAAAGGCATCAATAATAAAAACTACTAAAAATAAAAGGTCTTATATCTCCATTGCTACCCTTGACATTATTGTTTATAATTTTAATAGGAAAAGCTTCACAGTATAGAAAAATGCATTGGAACCCAAACAATGAACTACATATACTAAACACCCAACTTTAACAAAACCTAAATTTTTGCCCTTTTTGGTTTCAGTTATTACCTTGAAAATATTGACTGCTATAGATACAATTAAAGCCTAAACTGCTACTCTTTCCTCTTTTCCTAAAGAAACCTATTATCCCAAATAAACTATTCATTATTTTCATGCATGTTTCTAGAATTTCCCTATATATGTTTTATAAAAATGACACAATTCTCTTGCATGTTTTAAAACTTTATATCTGTTATTGTACTTTTCTATCATTTTGCAACCGGCCTTTCCCAGTTAACATTGTATCTTGGAGTTTTACACTCCATGCATGTTGTTTTGATTACAAATGCTGTATAGTGTGAATAAAACACAAGTTAAAGTATGTATGTACAGTTATAGCACAATATTTAACTGAATTACCTATTCTTCATCACTGAAGAATGCCATACTATTATATACCACAATTTCTACAAATTGTGAGTTTGTTTTTGGGACTGTCCATTTCTGTCCCTGTATATCCATTTTTTAGCCACATATTAGGACACAAAATGAATCTTAAAAAACTTCAAAGAACTAACCTCACAGAGATTAAATTCTCTGGCCAGAATGCTATTAAATTAGAAACTGGTAACAAAAAGATAGTTTAAGAAAACATGCTTGTAAACTAAGAATGCACTGCAAAATATTACTTAAGACCTTGAAAAAAGCTTGAGAGAAGGGCCAGGTGCAACTCCTGCCAGTGCATGGAGAAAAAGAAGACTGCATTTACAAAATTTGTTGGGATAAAAATGTATGAGTTTTCCTTAGACTAACTTTCCTTGGACCCAAGGATGGTACATGAGCTGTGTCGTCTTGAAAATCATTCCACCTCAGAGAATTTCTTGCTTGAGTAAGGCAATTCTAGAAGAAGCTTAGAAGGGTGCAGTCAGATGTCCAGCATAAGGGAGGGGCTCTAAGGGATCCAACAGGGTTTGAAATAGTCTTGTCTGTGAAGAATGCAGTAATGGTTACCTGTAGGTGGTCTCAAATGGACCAACATGATGCTCCGCAAGAGAAAAGAGTCAGTATTTGTAACTTCTACCAGCTTGATCATTCAAAAAGACCTTACTTTTCCATTTCCCTTCTTCAAATCAACACTGCAATAGCCAGAGACAGGAAAGGAAGGAGACAATGGTGCAATTATGAAGAGAGTCACATCCCTCTTTCCCTAATGCAGGTTTCTGGATGAAAACATAAATCCATAAATCCTGCCTGGGAAGAAAGCACAGTTTAAATTGCTTGAGAATTAAAATGTTTATATTCTAATGTGTTGGAATTTTAGTACCTAAAAATGAGACTTTTCAAAAAGCAGTCGTGTGAAAAAAGTTACTTTTTGCTTTGTCTCTGCAAAGTTCAGCTTCTTCCAAAAATACTCTCTTAACAGAAGATGTTCTCCTTTAATCTTCTGTACCCTATAAGAAATTTTGTTACTATTTGACATATGAAAAAGCATAACTTGCTTAAGATCACATAGTTAATAAATGGCAGATATGGAGTGAAGCTCCAGGTAAGTCTGACTCCAAAACCTTTGTATTAACTTCTAGACTACTGCACTTTAGTAGAAAATCTCTTTTTTTAGTTAACAAATGTTTAACGAGCACCCACTCATTTCCCAGCTCTGTGTTAGGTATTAGGAAGTCAGTGATGAATGCAGGAAGTCAGTGATGAATGTTTGTTTGTTTGTTTATTTATTTTTAAGACAGAATTTGATTCTCGTTGCCCAGGCTGGAGTGCAATGGCATGATCTCGGATCCCACTGCAACTTCCGCCTTCTGGGTTCAAGCAATTTTCCTGCCTCAGCCTCCGAAGTAGTTGGGATTACAGGCACCTGCCACCATGCCTGGCTAATTTTTTGTATTTTTGGTAGACACCAGGTTTCACCGTGTTGGCCAGGCGGGTCTTAAACTCCTGACCTCAGGTGATCCACCCACCTTGGCCTCCCAAAGTGTTGGGATTACAGATGTGAGCCACTGCTCCTGGCCAGTATATACGTGTACGTATGCGTGTATGTGTATCTACAGAGGTTCATATGTATATATGTGTGTGTGTATACACACACACATATATTCAAGTGATTAACAGTGTACATTGGGAGATAGGCAAGTCAATATTTACAAAGTTACTTGAAAAGTGAAAAGTGCTGTACTGTGCAGGGACTTGGTGAAGTCTCCAAGTAGAAATGAAACCTGACTGAGTCCTTCAACATCATGTAGCTTTTCACTTGTTAGCATGTGGCCCTAAGTTTGGGCCCTAAGAGGATGGGAGGACATTCCATGAAAGAGAAAATATCATGTGTAAAAATGCTTTTTATTTTTTCAATAGTTTAAAGGGATATAGAATTTGAGTTTGGTCATTATTTTCTCTCAGCACTTTGGAAATATTATTTCCTAATTTTCTAGAATCTCTTGCTGCTGATAAATCTTTTGTCAGTCTGTTTGTCTTTCTTTCTTGTTGCTTTTAATATAACCTCTTTGTATTTCCTATTCAGTGGTTTCCCTAACAGTGTCTATGTATGGAATTTAGAAAATTTATCTTGTTTGGGAGTTGTTGTGATTCTTCAATCTGAGGATTCATTTCCTTCATTAAGTCTGGCAAATTCTTAGTTTGTGTCCCTTCAATATTGCATCTCCTCTGTTTTCCCATATATTTAATCTTGGACTTATTTTTTATTATGTATATTTAATGTGTACAACATAAGGTTTTAATGTACACATACATAGTGAAATGGTTACAACAGTCAAGCAAATTAACATATCCATTACCTCACACAGCTACCTATTTTTTTTTGTGGTAAGAACACCTTAAATCTACTTTCTTGGCAAATTTCCACAATAGAAGTATACAATGCAATATTATTAATATGTCATCTTGCTGTATAGCATACCTGTAGACATCCATCCTACAAAACTGTAACTTTGTATCTTTTGACCTCATTTCTTCCCCTCCCCTACTCCTGCTAATCACCCTTCTAGTCACTGTTTCTATGTATTTAGCTTTTAAAAAATAAGATTCTATGTAAAAGTAAAATTATGCAGTATTTTTTTCCTGTGCCTGGCTTATTTCACTTAACATAATATCCTCCAGGTTCATCCATGTTATCACAAAAAAAGAGCAGAACCCCTTCCTTTTTAAAGACTAAATAATATTCCACAATTTCTTCAGCCATTCATTCATTAAAAGACACTGAGGTCATTTCCATATTTTAGCTATTGTGAATAAGGCTGCAGTGAACATGGGAGTGCAGATACTCTCTGAGGCGCTGATTTATTTTCCTTTGGGTATATGCCCAGGAGAGGGGTTGCTGGGTCACCTGGTCATTCTATTTTTAAGTTTTTGAAGACCCTCTGTACTGTTTTCCATAATGGATGTACCAATTTACATTCCTACCAACAATGTGCACATGTTCCCTTTCCTTCACATCCTTGCCAATGCTTGTTATTTCTTCTTGTTATTCTGCATAATAACTATCCTAGCAGGCGTGAGGTGCTATCTCATTGTGATTTTGATTTTCATTTCCCTGATGATTAGTGATGTTGAGCACACTTTCATGTACCTATGGCCATTTGTATATCTTTGGAGGAATATTTATTCAGGTTCGGGTATGGTTTGTCCCTGTGACCCCACCCAAATCTCATCTCCAATTGTAATCCCCACATGTCAAGGGAGGGACCTGGTGGAAGGTGATTGGATCATGGGGGTGGTTTCCCCCATGCTGTTCTCATGAGAGTGCATTCTCAAGAGATCTTATGGTTTTATAAGTGGCAGTTCCCCCTGCATTTTCTCTCTCCTGCTGCCTTGTGAAGAAGGTACTTGCTTCTCCTTTGCCCTCTGCCATGATTGCAAGCTTCCTGAGGGCTCCCCAGCTGTGTGGAACTGTGAGTCAATTAAACCTCTTTCCTTTATAAATTACCCAGTCTTGGGTATTTTTTTTTCTTTTTTTCTTTTTTCTTTTTTTTTGAGGTGGAGTTCGCTCTTGTTGCCCAGGCTGGAGTGCAATGGTGTGATCTCTGCTCACCACAACCTCCGCATCCTGGGTTGAAGCGATTCTCCTGCCTCAGCCTCCTGAGTAGCTGGGATTCCAGGCATGTGCCACCATGCCTGGCTAATTTTGTATTTCTAGTAGGGACGGGGTTTCTCCATGTTGGTCAGGCTGTCGTGTATTTCTTTATAGCAGCATGAAAATGGACTAATACAGGTTCTTTTTGCCCCCACCCCTACCCTTTTTTTGAGACATAGTCTCGTGCCGTCACCCAAGCTGGAGTGCATTGGTGTGATCTCGGCTCACAGCAACCTCACAGGGACCACAGACATGTTCCACCACACCTGGCTAATTTTTGTATTTTTAGGAGAGACGAGGTTTTGCCATGTTGGCCAGACTGGTCTCGAACTCCTGACCTCAAGTGATCTGCCTGCCTTGGCCTCCCAAAATTCCGGGATTACAGGCATGAGCCACCATGCCTGGCCTCTTTGCCCATTTTTAAACTTGGTTATTATTATTATTGTTTTGCTATTGAGTATAAGTTTTTAAGCATATTTCAGATATTAACCCCTTATCAGATATATTGTTTGCAAATATTATCTCCCAGTCTGTCGGCTGCCTTTTCATTCTGTTGATTACGTCATTTGCTGTGCAGAAGCTTTTTAGTTTGATGTAGTCTCACTTGTTTACCACTGCTTTTGTTGCCTGAGCATTTGATGTAGTATCCAGAAAATCACTGCCAAAACTAATGTCAATGAGTCTCCCCCTTTTATTTTCTTCTTGGAATTTTATGGTTTCAGGACTTGTGTTTAGGTCTTTAGTCCATTTTGAGTTGATTTTAGTAAATGGTATAAGATAAGGGTCCAATTCCATTTTTTTGGTATGTAGTGTCCATTTTTTTTCCTTGGACTTATTTGATATATAGTGGGTTTTCTTATTTTGTTTCCTGAGATTCTTAACTCTTGATATGGTTTGGCTGTGTCCCCACCCAAATCTCATCTTGAATTCCTATGTGTTGAGGGAGGGAGTCAGTGGGAGGTAATTGAATCATGGGGGCAGTCTGTCCTGTGCTGTTCTCATGATTGTAAATAAGTCTCACGAGATCTGATTTTTTTTTTTTTTTTTTTTTGACGGAGTCTCGCTCTGTCACCCAGCCTGGAGTGCAGTGGCTCAATCTTTGCTCACTGCAAGCTCTGCCTCCCGGGTTTACGCCATTCTCCTGCCTCAGCCTCCTGAGTAGCTGGGACTACAGGCACCCGCCACCTCGCCCGGCTAGTTTTTCGTACTTTTTAGTAGAGATGGGGTTTCACCGTGTTAGCCAGGATGATTTCGATCTCCTGACCTCGTGATCCGCCCGTCTCGGCCTCCCAAAGTGATCTGATGGTTTTATAAAGGGGAGTTTCCCTGCAGAAGCTCTCTTCTCTTGTCTGCCGCCATGTGAGATGTGCCTTTCAACTTCTGCCATGATTGTGAGGTCTCCTCAGCCTTGTGGAATTGTAAGTCCATTAAACCTCTTTATTTTTTATATTGCCCAGTCTTGGGTATGTCTTTATCAGCAGGGTGAAAACAAACTAATACAAATACCCTTCATATTATCTTTTTCAGCAGGGTGAAAACAAATGAATACAAACCCTCTTCATATTATCTTGGTCACTTTGTACTGTCTTCTGGGTATTTTTCTTAGAATTAGCTGCTTTCCATTATTCTAGGTGAAGTAACTCAGTAATGGAAAACCAAACATTACATGTTCTCACTCATAAGTAGGAACTAAGCTATGAGGATGTAAAGGCAAAAGAATGATACAATGGACTTCGGGGACTTGGGGGAAGGGGTGGAAGGGAGGTGAGGGATAAAAGACTACAAATTGGGTACTGTGTATACTGCTTGGGTGATGGGTGCACCAAAATCTCAGAAATCACCGCAGAAGAATTCACTCTTATAAGCAAATACCACCTGTTCTTCCAAAACCTATAAAAAAAATTTAAAAAGAACTAACTTCTCTCTTCAGCCACTGTCCAACCCATCCATTGTGTTTTTCATTTCAATGTGAATGTTTTTATTTTCTAGTAATTCTTTTTGGGGCTTTAAAAATATGTTTTCTCTTTCTGATTACTTCTTTCTTATAATCTTTATTTTCTCTCTTAGACGCTAAATACTTTAAACATAATGTATATTCCTTAACAGTTTGGTTAATTTTATGACATTTCGAGGAGGCGATTCACATTATTTGTTGATTGATGAATATCTTCATAATGAATAAACATTATGTGTGTTTTGTAATTTTGAATTGTGAGCTTGTCTTTGGTGGGTTTCTGTTTGTGGGATTCCTGTCTAGAGTCTGTAAGTCACTGAGGAGAAGTTTTATGTTCCCTTCTATAAGGTACTCCAATGCTTTTACCTGTATGAGGATAATTTTTATGTTACTTTTTTATTTTGATGGTTCTAGAAAAATGTATATATTTTGTAAATTAGCATTATCCACTCCTTATGTGGTACAGATCCATAACTGAATTTTCATTAGTTCTCACATACCCTGTGTGGGCATAGGTGTGTGTGTGTGTGTGTGTTTTCCTGTTTGTGTATACCCTTTCGCTGAAAGTTTAGCCTTTTGAATGTCCTGAATTTATGTGGTGATCTCTACCTCCTGCCTTGTACAGGTTTGAGCTCTCATCTGTTCTACATGGATGTTAATAATCAAGCCTGTGAACTATGAAGACTGATGTGATGCCCTTGAACCTACCTGCAACCTCTCACCTGCCTTCACTATCTCCACCATCACAGATAGTTTTAAGATATTAATTTTTCATATTCCTCTTTGATTACAGACTTATAATCTGTACATTCTTGAAAGCTCAGTTATGATTTTAAAAGTATGATTATTATATTTTCTCTAAATTTCTATTTGTGTTGAGTGGGTGTGTGTGGATGATTGTATTATGTACCTCATATTTCAGAAAGCCCAAATTCTCAGAATAATGGGAAGATGTGCAGGGGTGTGAGAGCTTACCATGTTTGAGAATTAAGAAAAAATGTCTAGTTTAAAACATTGGGGCCGAGCATGGTGGCTCATGCCTGTAATCCCAGCATTTTGGGAGGCCAAGATGGTTGGATCATGAGATCAGGAGTTCAAGACCAACCTGGCCAACATGGTGAAACCCTGTCTCTTCTAAAAATACAAAAATGAGCTGGGTATGGTGATGTGTGCCTGTACTCCCAGCTACTTGGAAGGCTAAGGCTGGAGAATCACTTAACCCTGGGAGGTGGAGGTTGCAGTGAGCCAAGATCGAGCCACTGCACTCCAGCCTGGGTGACAGAGTGAGATTCTGTCTAAAAAAAAATTGAAACAAACAAAACAAAACACTGGATATGTGACTCAGTATAATCCTAAGAGAAGTTATGTACTAATAATGAAAGTTCCATACAAGACAGATTAAGCCATTTGGATTTTATTCTGAAGTCCCTGACTATTTAAACACAGAGTCACATGTTGAAAGTTTTATTCTGGTATCATAGGTATCTCCTGATGGAAAACCTATCAGGAGAGATAAGTAGAGAAACCAGTAATGAGGTTATAGAAATTAGTATTGGTTAGAGATGCTAAAACTTAAACAGTCATAGTAGACTAACAGCAAAGAATGGATATAAGGGAAAACATAGAAGTTAATGAGTGATTGGATGTGGGAGATGATGGAGTAATTCCTTCAGTTTTTTGTTTGTGCATCAGGCAGATGATAATGATAATGCCATTAACTAACATAGGGAACAAAGAGAAAGAACAGGTAATTTCATGACATTCTAAAGCAGTATCTCATGTAAGAGTTCTTTGATGGGGTCTTTAGGTTTTTCTAAATATAAGATCATGTTGTCGGCAAACATGGATAATTTGGCTTCCTCTTTTCTAATTTGGGTGGCTTTTCTTTCTTTCATTGGCCTGATTGCTCTGGCTAGAACTTCTAGTACTATGTTGAATAGGAGTGGTAAAAGTGGACATCCTTGTCTTGTTCCAGATCTTAGAGGAAGCATAAAAATGTCAGCTATGTCAGAAGAATTGTTTCTTTATATGGTATGTGTTTTAATGGTATGTTATTTTCCATACAGGTTCAGCGAGAAGAAATCATGAGGATTGCAGTTGGCTGAGGTATGAATGGAAGGTAAGGAATCAGAGACAGTGAATATAGATAATTCTTTCATGCAGTCAGCCCCTGGAAAAAGATAAGAAATAGTTGGATGAACAGACAAATATGAATGAAGAGTTTTTCACTGTAGGTGGGACTTTAGTAGGGCTTGTGAAGTAGATGGAACAAGTCACTACGGTGGGTGAAAAGGAAGAAATAAAGGAGAAAATAAATACATTAAGGAAGCGAAATCCTACACCTTAGAGAGGGAGCATAGATGGTCAAGGTTGAATCTAGGTCTTTAATGATATTGAGTAACATAATATAATTAAATAGAAATGTTATGATCCCTAACCTCAGATCCATGAGTTTCTTTTTGACTTAAATTGTCTTTCAGGCAGACTGACTGTCACTCATCATGAGCGGTGCCTCTAATGCTTCACACTCTCCAGTTTTCTTGCTCCTCGGGTTCTCAAGAACTAATATCTCCCACACTCTCCTCTTCTTCCTGTTCCTGGCTGTTTACCTGGCCACCATATTGGGGAATGTGACACTAGTGCTGCTCATCTCCTGGGACTCCAGACTCCACTCACCCATGTATTATCTGCTTCTTGGCCTCTCTGTGATAGCCATGGGGCCATCCACAGTCACATTGCCCCAGTTGCTGGCCCATCTGGTCTCTGATTACCCAACCATTCCTGCTGCCCGCTGCTTGGCTCAGTTCTTTTTTTTCTATGCATTTGGGGTTACAGATACGCTTGTCATTGCTGTCATGGCTCTGGATCGCTATGTGGCCATTTGTGACTCCCTGCACTATATTTTGGTAATGAATCACCAATGGTGTGCCTGCTTACTAGCATTGAGCCGGGTAGTGTCCATACTGCACACCATGTTGCATGTGGGACTCATCCTGCCTCTTTGCTGGACTCAGGATGCTGGGAGCAATGTTAACCTTCCTCACTTCTTTTGTGACCACCGGCCACTTCTGCGAGCCTCTTGTTCTGACACACATTCTAATGAGCTGGCCATATTCTTTGAGGGTGGCTTCCTTATGCTGGGCCCCTGTGCCCTCATTGTACCGTCTTATGTCCGAATTGGGGCCACTATTCTACGTTTGCCTTCAGCTGCTGGTCGCCACCAAGCAGTCTCCACCTGTGGATCCCACCTCACCATGGTTGGTTTCCTCTATGGCACCATCATTTCGGTCTACTTCCAACCTCCCTCCCAGAACTCTCAGCATCAGGATATGGTGGCTTCAGTAATGTATACTGCTATTACACCTTTGGCCAACCCTTTTGTGTATAGCCTCCGCAATAAGGATGTCAAGGGTGCATTCCACAGGCTGCTTGAATGGGGGAAGGTAGACCCCTGATTAGCCTGCTGTGGGCCATATTGAATAGGCGAGAAAAATTATGGGCATATTATAAGCAGAGTTGGTTTTGGGGAGATCAGAGGGAGGAATATCAGAGGGAGGGAGGGCCTAGATAACTTAAGGAACTCTAGATTTGCTTCTTGTCAATGTTTTGCTTTGATAGAGCCATAAACATTGTATATTCATAGACACATAACATCAGGACTTCTTTATCAGCATACCTCTGGACACCCTCCATCAGGCCTTTTATTTTATCAAAATGGATGAAAATGAATTACCAAGTCTGGGTGGTTTTAATTTTAGGGTTCTGAGGGAATATGAGGATAGGATTGTGAAACTATGAGCTAAAGGAAGGGCAGTAGAGTTAATCATCGTCACATTTAGGTTGGTGTGCGTTCTTGTGGGAGTGTTTGTGTATATCAGAAAGTAAGGGAAGACAGCAGTTTAGACAAATAGGGCTGTCAAGTTCACTACCTATTCCATTCAATGAGCAAAAATATGTCCCAGAGTGAGTATGAAATGATAATCACAATTCTACTATTCCGTAAGTTAGCCCTAATTTCCATGGGTTTCTTATAGTGTGAGCATCTAACTCTGATGCATATGAGTTCTATTTTATATATTTTTAATTAATTTTTTATGTGCATTAAAAATAAAATATAGATAGAAAAATGCAAGCTAACTACTTTGTTGCATAAAAGAAGGAAGAGTGAACTATCTTAACACTGATTAAAGCATTGGGACTTTTCTTAGCTTTTTGGCAGCTGGAAAATTGGTCTCTATTTTGGTGCTTCTTAAAAGATTAAAATGGTAATTTTGAGGGTACTCAATTTTCACTTTTATGCATTGACTTTTGCCCTCCACCCCACTTGAGATGCAGCTTCACTCAAATAGATTGTAATGTAATTGTAAGCAGCGTTTTCTGTGTTGAGGATTTCCAGGACATCTACGGCTTCTAGAGTTATAAGAACTCTAGAAGGCACCTTGACAATCACAGAACACTCTTTTTGGGACATCTTCAGCATTATTGGTCATTATTGGTCCAGCCAAGATGTGGTCTTCTCTGCTGCTTCTCCTTACTGAGTTTGCTGACCTCTGTCTCTATTCCTCTATAAGTCCCTCTACCCCCATCCCAAGGTACTACTTCAGTCCCTGGGATCTCCCCATTTCAGATACAATTTCTATATTCCCCTGACTACTTCCACACTGTCTTCTCACCAGCATCTTCTGTTCACTCAATACATGCTACCTTTCTCAAAGCATTGGAAACATGTAGTGGTCTCATCTCAATGCTTAATCTACATTGTCTGCTGGTGAGTTTGGACATAGTTTGTTGGGAACCATCACTTCACCCATATGCCTGGCTCCCTTGACATTGTACCATTGGTGGCCTCTAATGTCTCTCCATCTTTTCTGTACCCTGTGTGACATCTCTTCCCTCTACTTCAAGTCTTAGGCACCTTGCCTATGCTTGTCTCATCCTGTTACAGAACTCATTCACTCTAAATATGTCACTTCTCTTTTCAAATTAATACCACCTTACAATGAAAATCTAGGAAACTAAATCCTCACAGTAGATTCATTTCCACAGCTCTTCATTTATTGCCATTATCACCACTGATATCTAAGGTTACAATAAGTCAAGCCTAATTCTTCCTCTGTCTATATCAGTACTTTTCAACTTTCACCGTACATTAGAATCACCTGGGAGTTTTAAAAAATTCAGTTTCCTGGGCCCCCACTCTAGAGATTTGGATCCACTTGCTGTGAGGTAAAGCTTAAGCATCAGTATTTTTAAGTGTTCCCCAAATGATTCTAATATGTAGCTACAGTCAAGACCATTGGCTTAATGTGATATGTTTTGAAGCTTATCAATTAATCCTCCTAAAACCTCTTGCATCTGAACAGCAGCAATAGCTTTTATATAGCACTTACTATGTGTCAGACACTGTTTTAGGATCTCTCCACATATTAACTCACTATGTCACTATGTCACTCAGCAACCTGATGAAGTAATTGCTGTAATTGCCCCCATGAGGCACAGAGAGAATAAATTACTTGCTTGGAGTCAAACTTTGGTCATCTGTCTCCAACTATCCTGCGGCTTGTATTCCATATTTCCTCTCCAAATTGAACTATACCTAGTTCTCATAATTTTTACCTCATCTAGATCTTTATCACATCCTATGCAAATTACAATGGGCCTCCTTGCTATCAATCTCTTCCATTGTTGATGGTGTTAATCTTACAGAGTGCACTGCATAAATCAGCACATATGCCACCCATGTGCATTGGATTTGAAGTCATCAGGCTTCATCCAGTTTTGTTCAACTCAATCCCATCACTTCCTCACTGTGTCATCTTAATTGAGGTCTTGCATCTGTGAGCCTTGGTTTTCCCAGAGATGATAATACCTACATTACTTTCCTCACGAGTTAATTATGCTTCTAACATTGTGCATGCGATTTTGCTTTGTAAACTGTTAAGAACAGAAAACCAAATACCGCATGTTCTCACTCCTAGGTGGGAATTGAACAATGAGATCACTTGGACACAGGAAGGGAGCATCACACACTGGGTCCTATTGTGGGAGGGGGTATGGGGAAGGGATAGCATTAGGAGATATACCTAATGTAAATGACGAGTTAATGGGTGCAGCACACCAACATGGCACATGTATACATATGTAACAAACCTGCACATTGTGCACATGTACCCAAGAACTTAAAGTATAATAATAAAAAAAGAAAAGTTATGATGATTATGGTCCATTTTTCAAGTTCATCAGCATCATTTTTGAAATTGGATTATACTGTTGAAGAGAGAAAAGGCTATATTATATATTTATTAATTATTTCCCAAAGTAGCTGGTCACGAAACAGGTGCAAATATTCATAAGCACCCATTGACAACTATGTTCTTTGTTCTTTTTTTGCTGGAAATGCTCACAGTTTCTACAGCACTGGAGTACAAATGATGAGAAATTTTAATTTCTCATCAAATTATACATTTTCCTGGAATCCTGTCCCAGCCCCCTCTATTCTCTTCTCTATTGTTCTCTGTCTTTCCTTTTCTTCCTCTACCTCTTCTGTTTCTTCTGCTTCTGCTTCTTTTGACAATTTCCTAGTACAGTGCTTTTCAAACTTTACATGGAACTTTTATTTCTAATAATAGATTTTCATGTAATGCCAATGTTGCTGCTCAGTGGACCACATGTTGAGTAAGTAGCAGGGTCCTAGTGTGTTTTATTTGATTAAAAAATTATCCTACCAGTAGAACATAGGAATTTTATTCGTATGCATATTTTCATAATAACAATTTACATACAATTTTGCAAAAATGTTTAAAATAATGTCAAAATAATTTTCATGTTGTTACAGTGTCATTTTTATAAGAATTTTCATGGCTGCTAAATACCTGGTGGTAGGAACCATTTAATTCTTCACCCTCAAGGGTCCATCAAAGAGAACCAATCTTACCTCAAAGTGCAGAAGTAAAACAACTGGCAAGAAAATTTCTGTAACCCTCATCTACCACTTATACACAGGAAGAGGAGGAATTTTTCTAATTAGTAATCTTTACATTTATTCTGGCTAGCCCTGAGCTTCAATCTTCTGTGTCAGTGGCACAGAACAACCCCACAGCATATCAGAAACATGTGATAGCTCTAAAAGTATACTGATGCCCAGGTCATACCACAGACCAATTAATGCAGAATCACAGAGGTGGGCCAAGACAGTGATATTTTTATGATTTTCTCCAGGTGCAAAGTCAGTATTGTGAATCATGGCTGTATGAACTAATGTGACTATAAATAGTCACACTTCTGCTCTCTCTGTCCAGGTACAGGGAAGGTTAAGGAGAAATTATCCTCAATTGGGAGGAGGAAGAAAAGAATCACTCTGTTATGAATTGAATGTTTGGGTCCCCCAAAGATCTGTATGTTGAAATGCTAACCTCCTAGGTGATAGTGTTAGGAGGTGGGAGACTTTGGGAGATAATCAGGTTGTGAGGGTGGAGCCCTCATGAATAGAATTAGTGCCTGTACAAGAAGAAGTTGGAGAGAGCTTCTTTATCCTGTCTCTCTGGCTGTCCACCATGTGAGGATACAATGAGAAGATGGCTATCTGAAAACCAGGAAGTATGCCCTCACCAGACACTAGATCTGCCTGCACCTTGATCTTGGATCTTCCAGCTTCCAGAACTGCAAGGAATATTGTTTAAGCCACCCAGTCTGTGTTACTTTGTTATAGCAGCCCTAACTGACAGACAGATTTACTGTTAATAAAACTTTGATCCTGATGTGACCCTTTTTGTCTGCTCCATTGGTTAGAAGCTGAGTGAAGCAGGGATGTGATCTCTTAACTTCCTACAATAAACACTGAGTGGGTACACCACTATTTATTTTCTTCTGTAAATTAATGTTGTCTCCTTTTTGTTGCAGTTAATATATGCACTTACTCCATATTTTGAATTACTTCCAGATGTGGGATTACTCAGAGATAGTGTATGATCTTATTTTAGCTCATATATTCTCATAATTTGTATTGCATTTCACATTTTTTGTTATCTTTTCCCCCACTAGATATCTAGAGGCTTATATGTCTTACTTTTATTTAACTGCTGGTCATATTTACATTTTTCAAAATTGTACTGAAGTTTATATTTCACTGACAATATCAAAAACATATCTTTGGATGCCTTCTCATATATACTGTGAGGTTTACCATGATTTTTCTGCTATTGCCCAAAATGCATTTGGTTTTTATTTTATTTCCTAAAAATAAGATTAATATTTTAAAGCAGCTTTAGGGCTGGGCATGGTGGTTCATTCCTGTAATTCCAGTACTTTCAGAGCCCAAAACAGGAGAATCACTTGAGGCCAGGAGTTGAAGATCAGCCTGGGCAACATAGTGAGACCTCATCTCTACAAAAATTAAAAAAAAATTAGCCATGCGTGGTGGTGGGCATCTGTGGTCCCAGCTACTTGGGAAATTGAGATATGAGGATGGCTTGACCTGGGAGATTGAGGCTGCAGTGAGCTATGATTGTGCCACTGTACTCCAGCCTGGGGGACTAAGTGAGACCCCGTCTCAAAAAATAATAAATGAAATAGCTTTAGGTTCACAGCAAAATTGAGCAAAAAACACAGAGAGCTGCCATTTACTTCTTTCTCTCATGTACATAGTCTATTCCACTATTAACATTCCACACCAGAGTAGTAGTATATTTCTTAACATTGATGACCCTACATTGACATACTGTCTCCCTGAATCCATACTTTACATTGGGATTCACTCTGGGTTTAGTACATTCTATGGGTTTGGACAAATGCATAGCAGCATTACAGAATCATACAGAAGAGTTTGACTGCCTTAAAGATCCTCTGTGCTCCTCCTATTCATCTCTTCCTTCCCCCTAACCTAGAAGCAGATTATGTAGTTGTTCTGTGTATGAGTTTTTGAGGAACCTCCATACTGTTTTCCACAATGGCTGTACCAATTTACATTCCCACCAACAGTGAACAAGAGTTCTCTACTTTTCGCTCTTACACTTAGGTCTTTGGTAAATTTTGAGTTAATTTTTGTGTATGGTATGAGGAAAGAAAGGGTCTAACTTCATTCTTTTACATAAAAATAGCCAGTTATTCCAGCACAATTTTTTGAAGCATTGAATGTTTGGGTCCCCCAAAGATCCATATGTTGAAACGCTAACCTCCTAGGTGATAGGAGGTACTTTCCTCCTTGAATGTTCTTTACACCATTGTAAAAAAATCAATTGACTTTAGATAGATGGACTTATTTCTAGACTCTCAATTCTATTTCAGTGACCTATATTTCTATATTTTTGCCAGTGCCACATGGCTTTTATTGTTGGGAACAGGCCCACAACTCTGGCCATAAACTGGCCCCAAAACTGACCATAAACAAAATCTCTGCAGCACTGTGACATGTTGATGATGGCCATGATGCCCACACTGGAAGGTTGTGGGTTTACCAGAATGGAGAGCAAGGAACACCTGGCCCACCCAGGGCGGAACACTGCTTAAAGACGTTCTAAAACCACAAACAATAGCATGAGTGATCTGTGCCTTAAGGACATGTTTCTGCTGCAGATAACTAGCCAGACCCATCGTTTTGGCCCATCAATTTGTTTCCTGTAAGGAATACTTTTAGTTAATCTATAATCTATAGAAACAATGTTTATCACTGGCTTGCTGTCAATAAATATGTGGGTAAATCTCTGTTTGAGGCTCTCAGCTCTGAGGGCTGTGAGACCCCTGATTTCCCACTCCACACATGATATTTATGTTTGCGTGTCTTTAATTCCTCTAGTGCCACTGGGTTAGGGTCTCCATGACCGAGCTGGTCTCAGCAAGCGGCACCCAACGTGTAGGCTCGAATCCAGGTTGAAGTGTTGGTGGAGCGACAGTTGAAGAACGTGGAACTAAGCTGGAGGACACCGGAGTACTCTTAAAGCAATCCCTATGATGAATAAGGGGAACTTGGAAGCACCAGAGTAACAATGGGACAAGTGTGGGCTCTGGTTCATTCCACCTTGGAACCTTTTCACACTAATGATAAGGGAAAAAGGAGAGTATAATGAAGTAACAGAACAGGTGACAGAGCAGGTTTGTTTACCAGCTAAAGCTAAAGCGGCAAAGGAGGAAGAAGTTCATCCTTACCATTCTGTACCCACTCCTTATTTTGAAGAAAAAAGAGTGGCCTGACCCCCCAGATTTTTCTTTTCTGGAGGACCCTGGGCGAAAAGTAGTTGCCCCAGTGACTGATTGAGCAGCACCTCGAGAAACTGCTCTGAGTTCTATTCAGGCAGGAATTCAGCAAGTTAGAAGAGAGGGTGATTTAGAGGTTTGACAGTTGCCTGTTAGAATACACCCCTCAGATCAACAGGGAAATATAGCTACATTTGAGCCTTTTCCTTTTAAATTCAGGAAAGCATATTTAGTTGACTATATCAAGGCCTGTGATGATATCGGAGGTAATGTGCATAAGGCTACTCTGCTAGCCCAGGCAATGGCAGGACTGAGAGTGGATAAAGGAAATACTCCATTTCCTGGAGCTTGTTTTAAAAAACAAAGCATACTAAACATGCTAAAGGAAAAAACATACTAAAAAAGAATGTAGAAAAAGTCAGTGAGGCAGGCTGCCAGATAGGGAAAAAAGAAAACTGCTGAGCCTGAAATATGTCCAAAATTTAAAAAAGGAAAACATTGGGCTAATCAGTGTCACTCTAAATTTGATAATGATGGGAGCCTAATTTCAGGAAATGCCATGAGGGCCTGTCCCATGCCCTGTTCCAAACCAGGGCATTTCAGGCTCAGGCCATTCCCTCACCCCTGTACAATGTCTGTCTGCTACCACAGCTGGTAGTGCCACAGTAGATTTATGCTACACAAAAGCTGTGAGACTTTTGCCTAGGGAACTCCTGCAAAAAGTTCCAACAGGAATCTGTGGACCCTTGCCAGCTGCGATGATAGGATTACTTCTAGGAAGGTCTAGTTTAAATTTAAAAGGGGTACAAGTACAAACAGGAGTCATTGATTCAGATTACAATGGGGAAATTCAAATTTTTGTATCTATTTCTGTTCCCCAGAAAACAGAGCCAGGAGAGTGCATAGCACAGCTCCTGATTGTGCCATATGTGGAAATGGGGAAAAGTGAAATTAAATGAACAGGAGGATTTGGAAGCACAAACAAGGCAAAAGAGCTTATTGGGTGAATCAAATTACTGATAAACATCCTACCTGTGAAAGAACTATTCAGGGAAAGAAATTTAAAGGTTTGGTAGATACAGGAGTGGATACTTCAATCATTTCTCTACAGCACTGGCTGTCTGTGTGGTCAATTCAATTTAACACAGTTGGAGTTGGTAAAGCCCCTGCAGTATGTCACAGTAGTTATATTTTGCATTGTGAAGGGCCTGAAGGACAACCTGGGACTATTGAACTAATTATAACTTCTGTACCTATAAATTTATGAGGAAGAGCTTTATTACAACAATGGGGAGCACAAGTTCTAATTCCAAAGCAATTCTATAGCCCTCAAAGTCAACATATGATGCATGAAATGGGGTATGTCCCTGGTATGGGACTAGGAAAAAAATTGCAAGGTTTGAAGGAACTGCTTCAAGCAGAAAGACAAAGTTCCTGCCAAGGTTTAGGATATCATTTTTGATGGTGGCCATTTTAAGCTTCCAGAACCTATACCTTTAAAATGGTTAACAGGTAAGCCAATTTGGATAGAACAATGGCTGCTGAGTAAAGAGAAACTGGAGGCTTTAGAGGACTTAGTTACTGAACAATTCTTGATAATCATTTTTCTAAAATGAAACTGTTTCAATTTTTGAAATTAACTAATTGGATTCTCCCTAAAATAACTAAATTTAAACCAACTGAAGGTCCTGAAAATGTTTTTACAGATGGGTCTAGTAATGGTAAAGCTTCTTATTCTGACTCAAAAAGTAAAGTGTTCCAGACGCCCTATACTTCAGCTCAAAAAGTAGAGTTTGTAGCTGTAATTGAGGTATTGACTGCTTTTAATATGCTTACTAATGTGATTCGGTGTTTTGCGGTGATGGGCATTCCAGCTTCTATTAAAACAGATAATGCCCCAGGCTATACTAGCCAAGCTCTAGCTACATTTTTCTCTACATGGAATATTAAACACATTACTGGCATCCCATATAATTCTCAAGGACAGGCCATAGTAGAAAGAATGAATCTCTCCCTGAAACAGCAATTGCAAAAGCAAAAAGTGGGGAAATAGGGATTATGGGACACCCCATATACAATTGAATCTAGCAATATTAACTTTAAATTTTTTGAGCCTGCCTAAAGACCAGATGTCAACAGCAGCTGAACAGCATCTACAGAAACCAACTGCAAAGACAGAAGCAGAACAACTGGTTTGGTGGAGAGATCTGATAACAGAAAGTTGGGAAATAGGTTAAATAATAATTTGGGGTGGAGGTTATACTTGTGTTTCTCCAGGACCAAATCAACAGCTGATTTGGATACCATCGAGATACCTGAAACCTTATCATGAGCCAGATGCTGAGAAAGAGATTCCAGGAGGATTCTGAGAACTCCCCGGTTGCAGCCATGTCGAGACTGATGCTGAGGAGGACCCCAACTGTCATGAGCAACACCCATCGAACACAGTCACCTGCTGGGGGAGCAGATTAAGAAACTGTTGCAGATGGAGGAAGAAAACCTGAGGAAAGCGGGACAACCAGTCACAATGAGTAATTTACTGGTAGCTATGATAGTGGTGATCACCATTGCCATGAGTATTCTTTCAACAAGGGCTGACAGAGAGAACAATTATACTGATTGGGCGTATTTATTGATCTTGGCTGGCAATAATGTCTGGATGTAATCACTATATGACACAGTTACACATGCTTTCTGGTCTCAGTATTTATCATAATGAATGTGTTCCTATAATTAAGGCATAACACCCTCAAAAACCTATTTGTAAACAGGATTGGACCCAGTTAGAAAAAATGAACATACTTGTTTAGGAAGATTGCTTTGCAGAACAGGCAGAGTTGCTGCGCAACAATTCCTATGGAATCATTATTGATTCGTCCCCTAAGGGGATGTTTAGCTTGCAGTACAACTCTCAGTCTGTGTGCCATGGTCACACTATGTTCAGCTGATCTGAACAAAATTGTCAGATGGTAGAAATGGTAAGAAGTAGAGCAAGAGTTCCTATTATCTGGAAACATGGTAGTATAGTGGCACATCAACCTCAAATGATATGGCCTGCTCTAGGAGCTAAACATAAGGATTTGTGGAAACTATTAACAGCTCTTAATCAGATCAAAATTTGAGAAAGAATAAAAAAATCTAGAAGGATACTCTACAAACTTGTCTTTGGATATTGCAAAATTAAAAGAACAAATATTTAAAGCATCCCAGGCACACCTGACCTTAATGCCAGGAACTGGAGTGCTTGAAGGAGCTGCTGACAGATTAGTGGCTAGTAACCCATTAAAATGGATAAAAAACACTTGGAAGCTCTGTGATTTCAATGATTATTGTGCTTTTAATCTGTGTTGTCTGTCTTTGTATAGTCTGCAGATACAGATCCCAACTCCTGTGAGAAGTAGCTCACTGTGACAAAGATGCCTTTGCTTTTATCGTTTTGCAATACAAACAAGGGGGACATGTTGGGAACAGGTCCCCAAATCTGACCATAAACTGGCCCCAAAACTGGCCATAAACAAAATCTCTGCAGCACTATGACATATTCATGATGGCCATGGCACCCATGCTGGAAGGTTGTGGGTTTACCAGAATGAGGGCAAGGAACACCTGGCTCACCCAGGGTGGATAACCACTTAAAGACATTCTTAAACCACAAACAACAGCATGAATGATCTGTGCCTTAAGGACATGCTCCTGCTGCAGATAACTAGCCAGACCCATCCCTTTGTTTTGGCCCATCAATTTGTTTCCTGTAAGGAATACTTTTAGTTAATCTATAATCTATAGAAACAATGTTTATCACTGGCTTGCTGTCAATAAATATGTGGTGGGTAAATCTCTGTTTGAGGCTCTTAGCTCTGAAGGTTGTGAGACCCCTGATTTCCCACTCCACACATGATATTTCTGTGTGTGTGTGTCTCTAATTCCTCTAGCACCACTGGGTTAGGGTCTCCATGATCGAGCTGGTCTTGGCATTTTATGACTCTAACTTTGCAAAAATTTTGGAACTAGGAAAGTGTGGATTCTACAAATTTGCTCATTTTTTTTTCCAGATAGTTTTGGCTACTCATTGTTTCTGGCAATTTCATGTGAATTTCAGGATTGGCTTTTCCATTTCTACAAAATAGTCAATAAGGCTTTTTATAGGAATTGCATTGAATCTGTAGATCAATTTATGGATTATTGCCTTTTTAAGAATATTAAGTCTTCCAGTCCATTTCATGGATGTCTTTCTATTTATTTAGGTCTTTTAAATTCATTTCAGCAATGTTTTTCAGTTTTCAGCATACAAGTATTGCATATCCATGGCTGAATTTTTTCCTGTTTCATTCTTTTTGATACTATTGTAAATTAAATTTTATTTCTTTTGAAGGTTATTCATTGCTAGTATACAGAAATACAGTTGATTATTCATGTTCATGTTTTATGCTGAAACTTTGCTGGTTTATTGGCTCTATTCATTTATTAGCTGCAACAGTTTATTTTATTTTGTGTGGGTGGATTTTTGAAGATTTCCATTTGGTTCCTTTTTATAATTTCTATCTCTTTGTATATATTTTCTCTTTCGTGAGACATTCTTTTTTGGTTTACTTTTGTATTTTATTAGTAGTTTATTTATATTTTATGTTCAAAAAGTTTGCAGTTGGTCAGTCCAGGGCCACAGAGGCACTCCATGGCATCAGGAATCCAGGCATCTTTAAACTTTTTTTTGGTGTTTATGTTTGTTTTATTTTAGAAATTATTATTTTGATTGATACATAATAGTTGTATGTATATATGGAGTACAGTGTGATATTTTGATACATGTACATGATATATTATGATCAAATCAGGATAAATAATATATTCATCACCTCAAACATTCATCATTTATTGGTGTTGGAGATATTAAAAAATCCTCTCTTCCAGCTTTTGAAAATATACAATAAAGAGCAGTGGTTCTCCCAGCGTGGTGTTCAAGCTCTGAGAACAGACAGACTGCCTCCTCAAGAGGGTTCCTGACCCCGTGTAGCCTGACTGTGAGACACCTCCCAGTAGGGACTGACAGACACCTCATACAGGCAGGTGCCCCTCTGGGATGAAGCTTCCAGAGGAAGGAACAGGCAGCAATATTTGCTGTTCTGCAATATTTGCTGTTCTGCAGCTTGTGCTGGTGACACCCAGGCAAACAGGGTCTGGAGTGGGCCTCTACTCCAGCAAACTCCAACAGACCTGCAGCTGAGTGGTGTGAGTGGTAGAAGGAAAACTAAACAACAGGAATAGCATCAACATCAACAAAAAGGACATCTACACCAAAACCCCATCTGTAGGTCACCAACATCAAAGACCAAAGTTTGATAAAACCACAAAGATGGGGAGAAACCAGAGAAGAGAAGCTGAAAATTCCAAACACCAGAGTGCCTCTTCTCCTCCAAAGGATCACAGCTCCTCGCCAGCAAGGGAACAAAACTGGATGGAGAATGAGTTTGACAAGATGACAGAAGTAGGCTTCAGAAGGTTGGTAATAACAAACTTCTCTGAGCTAAAGGAGCATGTTCTAACCCATCACAAGGAAGCTAAAAACCTTGAAAAAAGGTTAGATAAATGGCTAACTAGAATAAACAGCATAGAGAAGAGCATAAGTGACCTGATGGAGCTGAAAACCATAGCACGAGAACATCGTGATGCATGCACAAGCTTCAATAGCTAATTCAATCAAGTGGAAGAAAGGACATCAGTGACTGAAGATCAAATTAATGAAATAAAGTGAGAAGACAAGATTAGAGAAAAAAGAGTAAAAGGAAATGAACAACGCCTCCAAGAAATATGGGACTATGTGAAAAGACCAAATCTACGTTTATTGGTGTACCTAAAAGTGATGGGGAGAATGGAACCAAGTTGGAAAACACTCTTCAGGATATTATCCAGGAGAACTTCCCTAACCTAGCAAGGCAGGTCAACCTTCAAATTCAGGAAATAAAGAGAACACCACAAAGATACTCCTCAAGAACAGCAATCCCAAGACACATAATTGTCAGATTCACCAAGGTTGAAATGAATTTTAAAATGTTTAGGGAAGTGAGAGAGAAAGGTCAGATTACCCACAAAGGGAAGCCCATCAGACTAACAGTGAATCTCTCTGCAGAAACCCTACAAGCCAGAAGAGAGTAGGGGCCAATATTCAACTTTCTTAAAGAAAAGAATTTTCAACTTAGAATTCCATATGCACCCAAACTAAGCTTCATAAACGAAGGAGAAATAAAATCCTTTACAGACAAGCAAATGCTGAGAGATTTTGTCACCACCAGGCCTGCCTTACAACCTCCTGAAGGAAGCACTGAACATGAAAAGGAACAACTGGTAGCAGCCACTGCAAAAACATGCCAAATTGTAACGACCATCAATGCTACGAAGAAACTGCATCAATTAATGGGCAACATAAACAGCTAACATCATAATGACAGAATCAAATTCACACATAACAATATTAACCTTAAATGTAAATGAGCTAAATGCCCCAATTAAAAGACACAGACTAGCAAATTGGATAAAGAGTCAAGACCTATCAATGTGCTGTATTCATGGAGACCCATCTCACATGCACAGACACACATAGGCTGAAAAGGATGGAGGAAGATCTACCAACAAATGGGAAGCAAAAAAAAAAAAAAAAAAAAAAAAAAAAAAAAAAAAAAAAAAAAAAAAAAAGCAGGGGCTGCAATCCTAGTCTCTGATAAAAAAGACTTTAAACCAACAAAGATCAAAATAGACAAGGCCATTACATAATGGTAAAGGGATCAATTCAGTTAACAAGAAGAGTTAACTATCCTAAATATATATGCATGCAATAAGGCAGCACCCAGATTCATACAGCAAGTCCTTAGAAACCTATGAAGAGACTTAGACTCCCACACAATAACAATGGGAGACTCTAATACCCCACTGTCAGTATTAGACAGATCAATGAGACAGAAGGCTAACAAAGATATCCAGGACTTGAACTCAGCTCTGCACCAAGTGGACCTAATAGACATCTACAGAACTCTCCACCACAAATCAACAGAACATACATTCTTCTCAGCACCGAATCACACTTATTCTAAACTTGACCACATAATTGGAAATTAAACACTCTTTAGCAAATGTAAAAGAATGGAAATCACAACAAACTGTCTCTTAGACCACAGTGTCATCAAATTAGAACTCAGGAGTAAGAAACTCAATCAAAACCACACAACTACATGAAAACTGAGCAACCTGCTCCTGAATGACTACTGGGTAAATAACAAAATGAAGGCAGAAATAAAGATGTTCTTTGAAACCAATGAGAACAAAGACATAACATACCAGAATCTCTGGGACATATTTAAAGCAGTGTGTAGAGGGAAATGTATAGCACTAAATGCCCACAAAAGAAAGCAGGAAAGATCTAAAATCAACACCCTAACATCACAATTAAAGAAACTAGAGAAGCAAGAGCAAACACATTCAAAAGCTAGCAGAAGGCAAGAAATAACTAAGATCAGAGCAGAACTGAAGGAGACAGAGGCACAAAAATCCCTTCAAAAAATCAATGAATCTAGTAGCTGGTTGTTTGAAAAGATCAACAAAGTTGATAGACTGCTAGCAAGACTAATAAAGAAGAAAAGAGAGAAGAATCAAATAGACGCAATAAAAAATGATAAAGGGGATATCACCACTGACCCCACAGAAATACAAACAACTGTCAGAGAATACTATAAACACCTCTATGCAAATAAATTAGAAAATCTAGATGAAATGGATAAATTCCTGGACACATACACACTCCCAAGAATAAACCAGGAAGAATTCGAATTCCTGAATAGACTAATAACAAGTTCTGAAATTGAGGCAGTAATTAGTAGCCTAACAACCAAAAAAGAGCCCAGGACCAGATGAATTCACAGCCAACTTCTACCAGAGGTACAAAGAGGAGCTGGTGCCATTCCTCCCTGGTGAACATCAACGTGAAAATCCTCAATAAAATACTGGCAAACTGAATCCAGCAGCACATCAGAAAACCTGTCCACCACGATCAAGTCGGCTGCATCCTTGGGATGCAACGCTGGTTCAACATACACAAGTCAATGAATGTAATCCATCACATAAACAGAACCAACGACAAAAAACACATGATTATCTCAATAGATGGAGAAAAGACCTTCGACAAAATTCAACAGCCCTTCATGCCAAAAACTGTCAATAAACTAGGTATTGATGAAATGTACCTCAAAGTAATAAGAGCTGTTTATGACAAACTCACAGGCAATATCATGCTGAATGGGCAAAAACTGGAAGCATTCCCTTTGAAAAGCGGCACAAGACAAGAATGCCCTCTCTCACCACTTCTATTCAACATAGTGTTGGAAGTTCTGGCCAGGGCAATCAGGCAAGAGAAAGAAATAAAGGGTATTCAATTAGGAAAAGAGGAAGTCAAATTGTCCCTGTTTGCAGATGACAGGATTGCATATTTAGAAAACCCCATCATCTCAGTCCAAAATCTCCTTAAGCTGATAAGCAACTTCAGCAAAGTCTCAGGATACAAAATCAATGTGCAAAAATCACAAGAATTCCTATCCATAGGCCAGGTGTGGTGGCTCAAGCCTGTAATCCCAGCACTTTGGGAGGCCGAGAAGGGCGGATCACGAGGTCAGGAGATTGAGACCATCCTGGCTAACATGGTGAAACCCCATCTCTACTAAAAAAATACAAAAAACTAGCCAGGCAAGGTGGCGGGCGCCTGTAGTCCCAGCTACTCGGGAGGCTGAGGCAGGAGAATGGCGTAAACCCGGGAGGTGGAGCTTGCAGTGAGCTGAGATCCGGCCACTGCACTCCAGCCTGGGCGACAGAGTGAGACTCCATCTCAAAAAAAAAACCAAACCAAACCAAAACAAAACAAAACAAAAAAAAGAATTCCTATACATCAATAATAGACAAACAGAGAGCCAAATCATCAGTGAACTCCCATTCACAATTGCTACAAAGAGAATAAAACACCTAGGTATCCCACTTACAAGGGATGTGAAGGAACTCTTCAAGGAGAATTACAAACCACTGCTCAACGAAATAAAAGAGGATGCAAACAAATGGAAGAACATTCCATGTTCATGGATAGGAAGAATCAATATCATGAAAATGGCCATATTGCCCAAGGTAATTTATACATTCAATGCCATCCCCATCAATCTACCAATGACTTTTTTCACAGAATTGGAAAAAGTACTTTAAAGTTCATATGGAACCAAAAAAGAGCCCACATAGCCAACACAATTCTGAGTTAAAAGAACAAAGCTGGAAGCATCATGTTACTTATCTTCAAACTATACTACAAGGCTACAGTAAGAAAAACAGCATGGTACTGGTACCAAAACACAGATATAGACCAATGGAACAGAACAGAGGCCTCAGAGAGAACACCACACATCTACAACCATGTGATCTTTGACAAACCTGAGAAAACTGAGCAATAGGGAAGGAATTCCCTATTTAATAAATGGTGTTGGGAAAACTGGCTAGCCATATAGAGAAAGCTGAGACTGGATCCCTTCCTTACACCTTATACAAATATTAATTCAAGATGGATTAAAGACTTAAATGTTAGACCTAAAACCATAAAAACCCTAGATAAAACCTAGGCAATAGCATTCAGGACAGAGGCATGGGCACAGACTTCATGACTAAAACACCAAAAGCAATGGCAACAACAATCAAAATAGACCAATGGGATCTAATTAAACTAAAGAGCATCTGCACAGCAAAAGAAACTACCACCAGAGTGACCAGGCAACCTACAGAATGAGAGAAAACTTTTGCAATCTACCCATCTGACAAAGGGCTAATACCCAGAATCTATAAGGAATTTAAAGAAATTTACAAGAAAAAAAAATCAAAAAATGGGCAAAGGATATGAGCAGACATTTCTCAAAAGGAGACATTTGTGCAGCCAACAGACATGAAAAAATGCTCATCATCATTGGTCATCAGAGAAATGCAAATCAAAACCACAATGAGATACCATCTCTGACCAGTTAGAATGGTGATCATTGAAAAGTCAGGAAATAACAGGTGCTGGAGAGGATGTGGGGAAATAGGAATGCTTTTACACTGTTGGTGGGAGTGTAAATTAGTTCAACCATTGTGGAAGTCAGTGTGGCAATTCCTCAAGGATCTAGAACTAGAAATACCATTTGACCCAGTGATCCCATTTCTGGGTATATACCCAAAGGATTATAAATCATTCTACTATAAAGACACGTGCACATGTATGTTTATTGTGGCACTATTCAGAATAGCAAAGACTTGGAATCAACCCAAATGTCCATCAATGATAGACTGGATTAAGAAAATGTGGCACATATATACCACGGAATACTATGCAGCCATAAAAAAGGATGAGTTCATGTCCTTTGTAGGGACATGGATGCAGCCAGAAACCATCATTCTCAGCAAACTATCACAAGAACAGAAAACCAAATGTCGCATGTTCTCACTCATAGGTGGGAATTGAACAATGAGATCCCTTGGACACAGGAAGGGGAACATCACACACCAGGTCCTATTGTGGGGGGCACGGAGGAGGGATAGCATTAGGCGATATACCTAATGTAAATGACGAGTTAATGGGTGCAGCACACCAACATGGCACAAGTATGCATATGTAACAAACCTGCACGTTGTGCACATGTACCCTAGAACTTAAGGTATAATAAAAATAAATAAATAAATAAAAAATAAAAAATAAAAACATTGGCATGTACGTTTTAAAAAAAATTGAATTAATAAAAAAGTCAGGAAATAACAGGTGCTGGAGAGGATGTGGAGAAATAGGAATGCTTTAACACTGTTGGTGGGAGTGTAAATTAGTTCAACCATTGTGGAAGTCAGTGTGGCAATTCCTCAAGGATCTAGAACCAGAAATACCATTTGACCCAGTGATCCCATCTCTTGGTATATACCCAAAGGATTATAAATCATTCTACTATAAAGACACATGCACATGTATGTTTATTGAGGCACTATTCAGAATAGCAAAGACTTGGAACCAACCCAAATGTCCATCAATGATAGACTGGATTAAGAAAATGTAGCACATATACACCATGGAATACTATGTAGCCATAAAAATGATGAGTTCATGTCCTTTGCAGGGACATGGATGAAGCTGGAAACCATCATTCTCAGCAAACTATCACAAGGACAGAAAACCAAACACTGCGTGTTCTTACTCATAAGTGGGAATTGAACAATGAGAACACATGGACACAGGGCAGGGAACATCACACACTGGGGCCTGTTGTGGGGGTGAGGGACTAGAGGAGGGATAGCATTAAGAGAAACACCTAATGTAAATGACAAGTTGATGGGTGCAGCAAACCAACATGGCCCATGTATGCCTATGTAAGAAACCTGCATGTTGTACACATGTTCCCTCGAACTTAAAGTATAAAATTTTTTTTTTCTGCCAAGTATGAAGAACCAGAGTCAACTAATCAAAAGTTGGTATTAATTCTTTGTTTTCATTTTATAAGAGCCAGGGCTCCCTTTACCTTGGAAGAATTTATTCTACAGGTGCGACGAAAACTTAGGGAATGTGACTTCTCAAGTCTACTTCAGTGGTACAAATTTTGAGTAAGACTTATATACAAGCTATATGAAATCCTTCTATCATGTTACAAAAAAATGCCACAATGTTAGCTCCATCAACTCAGTGTCATAACCACTCATATCCTACAAGAGAAAGTTTATCTAAACAGGTGGGCTAAATTAGTCAGCACTTGCAACTCTGACCCATGTCCTAGGGTGTCCCTCTCACATTTTCCATTTGATCCTTCACCCATAAGACTGAACAATCAACATTTTATTTTATTTATTTTAGGTTCAGGGGGGTATATGTGCAGGTTTGTCACATGGGTAAATTGCGTGTCATGAGGGCTTGGTGTGCAGATTATTTCATACCTAATGAGCATAGTACCAAACAGCTAGTTTTTCAACCCACCTTCCACACTTCAACCTCAAGTTTGTCCCAGTCTCTATTTTTTTCCTTCTCCGTGTTCCTGTGTATTCAATGTTTAGCTCCCACTTACAAGTGAGAGCATGCTGTATTTGGTTTTCTTTTCCTGCATTAATTTGTTTAGAATAATGACCTCCAGCTCCATCCATGTTGCTGCAAAGGAAATGATTTCATTCTTTTTAATAGCTACATAGTATTCCATAGTGGATATAGACCAGTCCACTGTTAATCGGCATCTAGGTTGATTCCATGTCTTTGCTATTGTGAATAGTTCTGTGATGAACATAAATGGGCGTGTGTCTTTATGGTAGAATGATTTCTATTCCTTTGGGTATATATTCAACAATAGGGATTGCTGGGTTGAATGGTACTTCTGTTTAAGTTTTTTGAGAAACTGCCATACCACTTTCCACCACGGCTGAATTAATTTATGTTCCCACCAGCATTGTATAAGCATTCCTTTCCTCTGCAACTCCACCAGCACCAGTTACTTTTTTTAAACTTTTATTTATTTATTTTGAGATGGAGTCTTGCTCTGTCACCCAGGCTGGAGTGCAGTGGTATGATCTCGGCTCAGTGCAAACTTGCCCCCTGGGTTCAAGCGATTCTCCTGCTTCAGCCTCCTGAGTAGCTGGGATTACAGGCACCTGCCACCACACCAGGCTAATTTTTATATTTTTAGTAGAAATGGAGTTTCCCCATGTTGGCAGGCTGGTCTCAAACTCCTGACCTCAGATGACCCATCCGCCTCAGCCTCCCAAAGTGCTAGGATTACAGGCATGAGCCACTGCACTCGGCCATTTTTTGACTTTTAAATGATATCCATTCTGACTGGTGTGATATGGTATCTCACTGTGGTTTTGATTTGCATTTCTCTGATGTTTAGTGATGATGAGTGCTTTTCCATATATTTGCTGCCTGCTTGTATTTCTTCTTTTGAGACATGTCTGTACATATCTTTTGATGCTTTTAAGTGGGGTTGTTTTTTATTTGTTGAATTGTTTAAGCTCTTTATGGATTTGAATAGTTTTTGAATATTTTCTCCCATATTATAGGTTGTCCGTTTACTCTGTTGATAGTTACTTTTGCTGTGCATAGATCTTTAGTTTAATTAGGTTCTAATAGTCAGTTTTTGTTTTTATTGCAATTGCTTTTGAGGACTTAGTCATAAATTATTTCCCAAGTCCCATGTCCAGGATGGTGTTTCCAAAGTGTTTTCCTAGGGTTCTTATAGTTGCAGGTATTACATTTAAATCTTTAATCCATCTTGAGTTAATTTTTGTATATGGTGAAAAGTAGGGATCCAGTTTCAGTCTTCTGCATATGGCTAGCCAGCTAGCCCAGCACCATTTATTGAACAGGGCATCTTTTCCCCATTGCCTGTTATTGTTGACTTTGTCAAAGATCACATTGTAGTTGCTTACTTCTGGGTTCTCTATTTTGTTCCTTTGCTCTATGTGTCTGTTTTGGTACCAGTACCATGCTGTTTTGGTTGCAGTAGAGTTTGAATTTTGATAGTGTGATGCTTCTGGCTTTGTCCTTGTTGCTTAGGATGCTTTGGCCATTTGGGCTCCTTTTTGGTTCCATGTGAATTTTAGAATAGTTTTTTCTAATTATGTGACAAATGTCATTGGTAGTTTCATAGGAATAGCATTGAATCTATAAATTTCTTTGGGCAGTATGATCTTTTAATAATATTGAGGAATCAACATTTTAACAGACTCTTGGTGCTTGAACCTGTTCTTCATGCCCAGTATCAATTGGTCAGAAGACAATTTTCACCCACTATTAGACCAGTCCCACATATCAACTACAGAAGAGATCAGGAACATGCTGAGGCAAAAGGAGTTTGATTTATCCCTGAGTAGTGCAGGTAAAGCAGGTTAAGAAAAATGCAAATTGGCAAGCATCACAGTGCTTCATTGTGGAGCATCTATAATTTCTGACTCCAAAGAGTAGACATTATCATTATGTTCCTCTTCTTATATTGGAGTAGTTACCCCATTTCACCTGACTTCTATAAACTTATAGAAAATAAAAGCACCAATATTGCTCTCCCAGTTTTCCTGGCAGCTAGGGGATGTGTTGGTGACAAAATTCTTGACCAGTCAGATGCAACACGTTATTTTGAATCTAGGCATAGTAGTGAAAAGAATAAGAAGTGGACAGTTCTTTCTGGATGTGGTAATAAGTAGTTTATAGACCTTCAAGGACTATGCCCAGTGACTACTGCAGGTAGTATAGGAGGAGGTACAAGCTGCAGTGAATACAGTTTGGTGGCAATAGTAGTGTCCTCATCAGACTGGTTCTGAGATTTGATTTTCACTGTGGTTCTTATGATATGACCTTTATTATTCTTGTCATTTTTCTTGAGTGTAGTTCCCTAGCCTTGGAAATGCATGAACTCCACGTATCTTTTCAAGAAACTCATTTGCTGCATGCATAAGCCAGAATCAGTTTCTATTGCCTACATCTAAGAACTCTGAGAGTTACAGCCCTAGTGTTTAGTTGCAGAGAACACTGTTAATTATAGTTAAAGAAATGCTTGTGTTTTACACTAAGTACATGGTGGCTCTTTTTTGTTTTATGTACTTTGGATTTAATAGATTTCTCTGGGTAATATCCAATGAGAAAATACATGATATATAGCTAACTTAGATATTTCTTCACACACAGAAAGTTCTAAAGAAAGCAGATCTGTGAGGCACAACATTATTTCTCCAGAATCATAGGTAAACCTCTGAACTGTGTTTGGGGTTTTATCTGAAGAAAAATGTCTGCATTCTGCTCATCCATTTCATGAATGCTCCCTTGACATCCCCATTCCTCAGGCTATAGATGAAGGGGTTCAGCATGGGAGTCACCACTGTGTACACAACTGTTACAATGCAACCCTTGGTCACTGAATAGCTGGAAAGGGGCCAGAAGTAGACCCAACTGAGGGTGCCATAGAATATGGCTACCACAGTGAGGTGGGAGCCACAGGTAGAAAAGGCTTTCCACTTGCCCTTGGCTGAGGGGATCCGGAGGACCACCAAAATGATGCAGGCATAGGAGGCAGTAATGAAGGCCAGAGCTCCACTGATTACAACAGCACCTTCTGTGTGAATCATCAGGGTGTTGAGGTAGGTACTGGTGCAGGAGATCTTCATCAGAGCATAGAGGTCACAGAAGAAGTGAGGGATTCTCTTATCTGCACAGAAGATTAGTCGGCCCATGAAAAAGGTGTGCAGCAGTGCATGAAGGTGGGAGAGGGCATGGCACATCATCACCATCTTCACACACAGCATCCTAGTCAGGATCATAGGGTAGTGGAAAGGGTTGCAGATGGCGATGTACCTGTCATAGGCCATCACAGCCAGGATGAAGTTTTCCATGGCTGTGAAGCAAATGAAGAAATAAGTTTGGGCTAAACAGCCTGTGTAGGAAATTACCTTTGTAGGGGAGAAAATATTCTGCAGCATCTTGGGGACCATGGTGGAGGTGAAGCAGATGTCTGTCAAGGCCAAATTACTGAGGAAGATGTACATAGGGATGTGGAGGCGTGGAGCAGAGAGAATCAGTGTGATGATGGCCAAGTTGCCAGAAATGTTGATTGTGTACATGAGTGAAAAAACAAGGAAGAGTGGGATTCGCTCTTCTGGGTGGGTGGAAATGCCCAAGAGAACAAAATGGGATACACTGGTCCAATTGCTATTGTCCATCTGTTGCCATAAGAACAAAAATAATTATTTCTATAGACTTGGACATACGGGCAGGCTGTTTAGTTAGTCACTGTTGTGCCCCAGTGTAAAATAAACATGGTGCTAATAAAGGGATTAAGTGATTGTGACTTTTCCAAAATAATATGGATTTTTCATTAACATCATCATTATTAAAAATTTGGCTAAAAACCACAATTACTTTTGCACCTACCTAATATCCCCATAGCTAACATTTTCAGAACATTTACCTTAAACCAGGGACTTTTCTGTGTTATCATATTTAAATCAACTCTATGAGGCTATTACTACTACTACTACTATTATTATTTCACTTTTATAAATTTGAAAACAGGGACGGAAAGTTTAAATTCATAAAGAAGAAAATATGAATTTAAGTCACATTTATCTGGTGCCAAAGATTATACTATTAACCACTATATAACATGACTCTCCAGATTAAAACCAAGCCGTCTTATTCATGATAATAAGACCTGTTGATGAGTTATATAACCAAGGAATCTGCCTGCTGAAAGGGAGATCAGAGGTCATTTGGTTCAGCAATTTTCACTTTGGGGGACACATACTCTGGCTGATATCCAGAGACTTCTCAGTAAAAAGATAATGGTTTTAGGAAAATAATTTTCTAGATCCTCAATTTCCACATTTCTCTTTTCTAAACCTGTCTTATATTAATGATGTCACCTAATGCATAATCTTGTTTCCTATGTAACAAATGAAACCTAAACGGTAATATAATTGATGTTGATTTTGACTGATTTTAGTAATAAGTAATACTCATTTTTAGATATATGAAGTAAAAAATCTCCTACTAGATGCCTTTAATTAAAATCTTATTATTTAGATATAAGAATTATTTTCAAAGTTTGTGATATATTACCATATGAAATTACCATTTTTGTAGATCAAAATAGGTGAACATTGGCAACTTAATGTTATTGAAGCTAACAATTACATAGTTTTGGTCAGTTATTTGAACTAGTAATAATTGTGATAATAACTCAATGGAGATGATTTTTCACAATTATTTTAAGAAAATTTTGTGGTCATTAGAAATAAAAAAAACTTTTATTCTTTATTGTGAAAAGTAATACAGGTGATTATAAGAGACTTTCCAGCATAAAAGTTTATTGCAACAGGATACCCATGAAGCTACCAATGAGTTTCTTCACAGATTTGGAAAAAACTGCTTTAAAGTTCATGTGGAACCAAAAAAGAGCCCGCATCTCCAAGACAATCCTAAGTAAAAAGAACAAAGCTGGAAGCATCATGTTACTTGACTTCAAACTATACTACAAGGCTACAGTCACCAAAACAGCATGGTACTGGTACCAAAACAGAGATATAGACCAATAGAACAGAACAGAGTCCTCAGAAATAATACCACACATCTACAGCCATCTGATCTTTGACAAACCTCAGAAAAACAAGAAATGGGGAAAGGATTCCCTATTTAATAAATGGTGCTGGGAAAATTGGCTAGCCATAAGTAGAAAGCTGAAACTGGATCCTTTCCTTACTTCTTATACGAAAATTAATTCAAGATGGATTAGAGACTTAAATGTTAGACCTAATACCATAAAAATCCTAGAGGAAAACCTAGGTAGTACCATTCAGGACATAGGCATGGGCAAAGACTTCATGTCTAAAACACCAAAAGCAACGGCAGCAAAAGCCAAAATTGACAAATGGGATCTCATTAAACTAAAGAGCTTCTGCACAGCAAAGGAAACTACCATCAGAGTGAACAGGCAGCCTACAGAATGGGAGAAAATTTTTGCAATCTACTCATCTGACAAAGGGCTAATATCCAGAACCTACAAAGGACTCAAACAAATTTACAAGAAAAAAACAAACAACCCCATCAAAAAGTGGGCAAAGGATATGAACAGACATTTCTCAAAAGAAGACATTCATACAGCCAACAGACACATGAAAAAATGCTCATCATCACTGGCCATCAGAGAAATGCAAATCAAAACCACAATGAGATGCCATCTCACACCAGTTAGAATGGCGATCATTAAAAAGTCAGGAAACAACAGGTGCTGGAGAGGATGTGGAGAAATAGGAACACTTTTACACTGTTGGTGGGATTGTAAACTAGTTCAACCAGTATGGAAAACAGTATGGCGATTCCTCAAGGATCTAGAACTAGATGTACCATATGACCCAGCCATCCCATTACTGGGTATATACCCAAAGGATTATAAATCATGCTGTTATAAAGACACACGCACATGTATGTTTATTGCGGCACTATTCACAATAGCAAAGACTTGGAATCAACCCAAATGTCCATCAGTGACAGACTGGATAAAGAAAATGTGGCACATATACACCATGGAATACTATGCAGCCATAAAAAAGGATGAGTTTGTGTCCTTTGTAGGGACATGGATGCAGCTAGAAACCATCATTCTTAGCAAACTATCACAAGAACAGAAAACGAAACACCGCATGTTCTCACTCATAGGTGGGAACTGAACAATGAGATCACTTGGACTCGGGAAGGGGAACATCACACACCGGGGCCTATCATGGGGAGGGGCCAGGGGAGAGGGATTGCATTGGGAGTTATACCTGATGTAAATGACGAGTTGATGGGTGCTGACGAGTTGATGGTTGCAGCACACCCACATGGCACAAGTATACATAAGTAAGAAACCTGCACGTTATCCACATGTACCCTAGAACTTAAAGTATAATAGTAATAATAAATAAAAAATAAAATAAAATAAAATTTGTATAGGAGAAGAATGGAAATACATGTTTAAATGGAGAAGGAATGATGTAAAATGTACAGCTTTTACTGATGACTTTGTTCTTGCATTTTAAAAATGACCGATGTGATTATCAAATCACTCTGTGTTTAGATGCCATTGGGTACATTTTAAGAAATAATGTAAAGTTTTATTTTAAAAGTACAACACTCCATGTATTATATACTTATAGCTATTTAATCATCAAATGAATAATTTTATATGCCTGTTTTTAAAAGTGCATGGGTCTTAAAGCATAAGAACTTGACCCAACTTCTCAATCAATTTTCAGTCTCTTTTTATAGGATCCTGGGGAAATAAACATCCTTTCTCCCCTTGAATGCTTTTAGGGGCAGGAAGCTCTAGTTGTCAGAATTTTTTTTTTTTTTAACAGGAGAAGCTAAAGTATGATTGCCTCTCATTTCTGTCTCGCAGAATGAGGTTGGTCCTCTGGGATCTCACACAGCAAGTCTGTCATTCTTCACCATGACAGCCCTTGAGAAAAAGAAACGTGCAGCACTGTGCAGTGGTTAAAAGCCCAGCCTTCATTTTCTCCTCTGTCAAATGGGGATTTTTATAGTTTATTACTCTTAAGGTTGTTACAAGGATTAAATGAGAGTACCTGCTTTGTGGAAAATATTCAGTAAATGCTGGCGATTTTTTTTTCAGTCTTGTTAAACATAGAGTCTCCAGGTTTTTCTGCCATCCAGGTTTCTACTGTGAAGCTGTTCACTTTGCATCTGTCCTTAAAATGTCATTTCCAGAACTAAGCAATATTCTAAGAGTCTGATTTTTCATCACAGGGTAGTCATAATGATTTAATCTGGTCATAAATAATAACCAAATAATCTTTTTGGGTAGAGATCAGAGTTGGCAGCCCACAAATAAAATGTGTTTATGGCTATAAGAATTCTTAGACTGTGCAATTTGGTTGTTGGGAGGAAAAAGTGCCAGCAGTTAAGAATTTTTCCTATGTAAGGCACTTTTACACATATCTCAGATAATCCATATAGCAATCTCATTATTTGTCTAGTTGTATGTCCTAGCCACAATCACTTACTATCCTTATTTTATATATGAGAATACCAAGGCTTAGGGAGGTGAAGTGATTCGCTCAGTATAACTTAGTAGTAAGTGGTGACGACTTCACACTTATGTCTGGGAACCACTAGGGCTCATATGTGCCTGACTGCCTATTTCACTTATTTAGTTTCTTCTTCACAGAATAGAATTTATCATTCCTAGTCTGTCTGCTTTCACGCCTCAAGCTAAAGGATGCCACTATGTACAGTTCAAGGGGACAAATATGTAAAATAAAAGTGCACATTTACTGAGCACTTACTATATACCAGGAATTATTCTAAGAGCTGTATATATGTTTTTCATGTGATCACAGCAATTCTGTGACATAGGTGTTAGCTCCACTTTATAAGAAGAAATTGAAGCTTGGAAGGGTCCTGTGACATGCTCAAGGTCACAGATTTAGTAAGTGGTAGAAATGAAATTTGGATTCAGCTCTGTCTGACCTCAAAGCCTATGCTCTCAACCGTGGGGCTATGCTACTTCTTAAGTTTTCTCTTGCTATTCTAGCTTCTATTTTCCTCTTTGTTTCCTTCTTTTCTACTGTGCTATCTTGTGCATTGGACAATGATAAGCACCCATCATATTTTTTCTAGTTTAATCCTCATTATAAAACTAAGCATAGATATTATGATTCCCATACTGAGATCATGAAACTGAGGATGAGGGAGATGAATTAACTTTCTCAGGGTCAAAGAGATTAGAGTTAGATCCAGGTTGATCATCAGTCTGTCTAACTCTTCCTCTCCGACCTCACCAATTTAACAGTGAGAAGTTGTTTATTTTAAATTTCTGTGAGAACCTGTGTCTCCTATCCTTTGATATCCCAGAATAGCTTTCTGTAACTGCTAGCAATCAGATCCATAAAGTGCCCTTTGTAAATAGAGGAGGCACTGGGATAACATGACTTAATAGCTTGTTGGAATGGAATGGAAAACACCTTCCATTCCTTCCCTGTGCTGGTTTTCTCTTAAAATGTGGCATTGTAATTGGATTCTTCAAATGAAGATTCACATTTCTAGCCTGCAGGGCTGGGCGTCAGGTGGCCCTGAGTTTATGGTTTAGGAAACATGAGATTTATCTTTCTTTCCAGATCTTCGGAAAGGCCTGTGAGCGGACTGAGCTCTACTTGACAGTCAGTAGCCTGTGCCCAGATGCTACCTGGGCAATGTCCATGTACCTCTTGTGACACAGCTACTCAAAAAGGTAGAGAGAGTCCCAGAAGCGGATGGTGGGTAGCTGCCTAGAAACTTAGAGTCCTCCTTGTCTTCCTCATGGCTGGCAGAAATCATCCTATCTGACCTATAGTGCAGCATATGGGCCCTTATGGCAGAGAGGAGGAGTGTGGTGTGGACAAGGAAGCAGGAGACTAAGAATGGGGAACTCAAAGAGGAGAGCATTACTTTATAAAAGGAAGTGAATTTTAAAATAAAACAGTAATGTTGTGTGTAGGAGTGGAGCTTGACCCGGGAAATTTCCATTTTCTATCTGGGCTCTGGTCCCGGGTCTGCCACGAAAATGTTCTGAAACATTGGGAAAACCGCTTCCTTTCTCGGGAGCCTCAGCTTCTTCATCTGGGGAATGGGAAGAATAATAACTGCTTTCAATGCAGAAGCTTGATATCAAAGAATATCAGAAGAGACTATAGACATGAAGGCCCTTTAAATGTCCCAAGAAACAGTGAGAAGTTGTTTATTTTAAATTTCTGTGGGAACCTGGATTTCCTATCCTTTGCTCTCCCAGAATAGCTTTCTATAACTGCTAGCAATCGGATCCATAAACTGCCCTTTGTAAGTAGAGGAGACACTGGGATAACATGACTTAATAAAGTCTCTGAGTTTCTCAGAAGTGGGAAGAAAATCTGGGTCAGTTGTTAAGAGAAGACACAGTGAACAACCATGTCCAGTGATGATTTCTGGGTCACCTAACTCTGATTATTCATAATACCTCCCTGATGGATTGAAAATCTCTGGAATCTATTAGCTATTTTCTCTGACTCAGGGAAAATTTTACTCTTCGCTGTGTATTAGTGAATAATTTTCAATTACTTCCATTGAAAATAATGGCAAAAACTGCAATTACTTTTGCACCAACCTATAAATCGTTCATATCTTTTGTGGATAGGTTTTGATAAGGGGAAATGGGAGAGTCCATAAAGACATAGCATGTCTGAGGATGCTGTGAGGAGGAGGCATGATGAGGGGAGGAAAAACACAAGAAGATTAGGAGGTCAAAGACAAACTTCACAATACTCAACAGGATCGTACAAAGGATCAGTTTTGAGAAAGATGGTCCTCCCTCCAGAAATTACTGAAAGACTATATAAGAATTATCTGAGGTGTCCAGAAACTTCTGTGCTCTGGTGTGCAGGCCCCTAAGTGCAGATATTTACCTTCAGCTGTACTGGCCCTGGCTCTCCCAACCCGCCTCAGGCAACATCTGTCATCATGTCTTGTTCTGACAGCAGCATGGAGCTGACCACTCAGGGAAGACAGAGGAAGTTTTCAAGCACAGAAGAAAGAAAGGCATCAGGGAGGGGCAGTAGGGGTAGAGCTGCCAGACTCCTGGTAGTGCTTCTGCTCATCAGGGGCAGGAGGACCTCTCTGGGGATGGTGCTGGGAGCTGATGTTTTATCACATGCTTCTGCATGGATTCCATGGTTCTCACAAGCATAGAGTCCCAAATGTGTCATTGTCCAACCTCACTAACTTCTCTGGGTAGTGAGGCCCATGAGACAGTACTCCTGGTGTCAGTGTTAGTGACTGTGGCTTAGCAGCTCAGCTGATCCCAGGAGAGCAGCCAGGGCCTGGGAGATCAGTTTGGACATGGGGTTGACTGCATGTCCTCCAAAATTTGGCTTTGATAAGAAAGCCCATAGAAACTTCGATATGGTCAAGGCAGGGAAGTACTGTCACCCTGCCTGATTTCTTTCTTAGAGATGCAGCATCTTATTTGCTTTTTAGTGGCACATACTTATATTTTAAAAAAATTAGCAGTAAGAAATATGTTGAATAAAAAGTGAGAGTGTTTCTCACCATTCCCTACCTGATTCATCTCTAGGAGTAATTGCTATTATTGTGACATGTACCCATTTAGACAATTTCTATGCACAAATTAACTTGGATATAAAAATTTTTGTTTTTATAAAAATGGAATCATTTGTTCTGGAACTTTCTTTGTTTCTCTCATCAATATATCGTGGACCTCCTATAGCACTCTTGGACCTACATTATTATTTTTAAGGCATTTCAGAGGATATTAGATGTACCACAAGTTCTAAACATTTCCACATTTCCCCCTCATGCCACTTACTTATCTTCTTCGTTCTGGCCTTACAAAGACAATGCTACAATAGATGTTCTTTTACAAGCATATTTTTGTCATCAGAATGGCCTTTAACACTCATATTTTAATAAACCTTCTATTTACAACCACTTGGATATTCTCTAAGAAGACTGAGGCTTGCTCTACAACCTTCCTCTCCTCTGAGCCCTCTCCAGAATTGCCCTTTATGGTCCATTCACAGAAATGTATGGTTTCTCCAGCATGCATTTCAAAATTCTTACAGCCTCTACCATTACCCAGTTCCAAAGTTGCTTCCACATTAGGTATTTGTTATAGCAGCATCAATCTTGGTATTTATTTTGTTATAGCAGCCCAAACGTCAGTAGCTTATAAACATGAACTGCGTAGCTTATAAACAATAGAGATATATTTCTCACAGTTCTGGAGGCTGGGAAGTCCAAGATCAAGGTGCTGGCAGATTCTGCACTGGTGAAAGCTGCTTTCTGATTCCTGACTGGTGACTTCTCACCATGTCCTTACATGGTGGAAAGGTCAAGGCAGCTCTCTGGGGCCTCTTTTATAATGGCACTAAACTCATTCATGAGGGCTTTGTCCTCATTGTCTTATCACCTCCCGAAGGTCCTACCTTCAAAAACCATCACACTGATGGTTAGTTTTCAACAGAATTTTGGGGAGACATAAACATTCAGAACATAGCAGTGAGGAAGTGAGGCTTCATCTGAGATCCAAATAATGAGTGGAAATTAGGAAGAAGAAGACGAGGAGAAAATATTTCAGGCAGAAGGAACCTATGTGGAGGCCCTAAGGCCAGCAAGAACTTGACATATTTATGGAAAGAGGGCAGCAGGGTTAAACAGCACGAGAGGAAAAACGTCAGTGTTGTGAGGTGAAGGCGCAGAGTCTGGACCATCCAGGGGCCTTGTCAATTGTATAAACATGCTTGTTCTCTATTCTAGCACCAACGGGGAAAACCTCTGAAGGGTTATAAATAACAGCATAGAACATAAAGATCTGCATTTTTAATAAATTCTCTTGGTTTCTACGTGAAGAATAATTTGTAAGACTGAGGCAGGCACAGAAAACTGAGGGAAAGGGACCAGTTGGGAAGTGATTGTGGTTATCCAGGAAAGAGTTGATGGTGATTAGAACATCAGTAGATGAAGAGAAGTGAACAGATTCAAGAGAAGTTCTGGAGGTAGACTTGATAATAGGTGGTGATGGAGAGGATGGAGGGAGTGGAAGAGTCAGAAAAGTCAAGGATAATACCTAGACTTCAGGTTGTTATCAGGGCAGAAAGAAGATGTTTCCCTCCTTTGGTCTGCACCTGTATTTATGAAATCAAAGATTATGTTTACTTTTTCAACAGCAATCAATGAACTAAGGCCATGAAAAATCCAGTGTTGACTCATACATGCCACTGTCATACTGCCATTTTCCCTGTCTCTCTTTCCAGTGCTGTATGTATAAAGTCATTTTGCAGACCAGTATCGAATTTTACTCACCTCCATATTTTATTTTCTTACAGAATTGATCCATCATTCCAACCTTAAGAAACTTTTTAAAAACTTGATTCTTTCACCCAACATATCCAATTCTTTTCCCAGCTTCATGTTCTCTAAAAGTCTTATCAAAATCTTATTTATCCTATTCTAATCCACTGATGAAAGTGGATAAAACATGATAGAAGGTTAAGTATTTGGCAATGCTATTATAATCTTTTGATAAACACTAAAAATATCACATAAGCCTGATTGTAAATAATGACATTTAAAACTAAAACTTAGTTTCAAATTAAAAAATTTAAACTTGGAAAATTTCCACTCTCCCTCTCCCTTTATTCTTTGCTGTAGTTACTCAAAGCAAAATAACTGAATGGTTAGAATTTTTCTTCATTGTTTTCTATTGTTCTTTTAATTGCCTTATAGTTTTCTTTTGTTTTTAATAGTCGAATCTGTTAGGAATCAGCCTTGCTGATAAATGAAACTCTGGTAATTTTGTGTTTTCAAACATGTTTTCTAGAGACTGGGTAGTCTAGGATCAAGGCACTGTTAAATCTTGTGTCTGGTGAGGACTCACTTCCTGGCTTATAGTTAGCTCCTTTCTCATTGTATCCTTAGATGGCCAAGAGAGAGATCATCTCTCTCTCATGTCTCTTCTTGTAAGATCATTATTGTCATTCAGAAGGTCTCCACTCTCATGACCTCTGACTCCAATTACCTCCCAAGAGCCTCACATCTAAATACCATTACGTTGGTGATTAGGCTTCAACATAAGAACTTCGGGGAGACACAAACATTCAGTCTGTAGCACCTGATATAGTCCTTTGCATGAAACCTCTATATTTTTATTGGGTAGAATAATGTAAAACATGAACTCTAATGCCATGTGTTAGGCAAGTCACTAAGCCTTTAGTTTCCTTGATTTCTCCACACATAAAATTTGAGTGACTCTAAGAAGGTTGTGAATGTAGGTGAAAATTCCAATATTCTGGGGAATTCTGATCTGAAGGAGACTTAACAGGTCTGGCCTCCTGCTCTCACTCTTTCCCAACTCAATATATTTTTCCCTTAAATAATTAATACTGCTGGGCACTGTCACATGCACCTGTAGTTTTCACTACTGGGGAGGCTGGGGCAGGAGAATTGCTAGAGCACAGAAGTTTGAATCTGACCAGGGCAATATAGTGAGACCCCTGTCTCTAAAATATATAAAAATGAATTTTATATATATAAAATATATAAAAATGAATTTTATATATATAAAATATATAAAAATGAATATATATAATACTATCTGCCCTTTTATAGCAGATTTTTTGACCTTCCCTGGCTCTGCTGTCTCCTGTTGTTTCCCTAGCTATCAGAGTCCTGATGCTCTCTTCTCTTCACTTTGATATTTGCCTTCTTTTATCCCTGTCTCTCATGGATTCCCTTCCCCCTTGCGCTTCCCAGGTGAGGCGATGCCTCGCCCTGCTTCAGCTCTCGCTGGTCGGGCTGCAGCAGCTGACCAGCACCGATCGTCCGGCACTCCCCAGTGAGATGAACCCAGTACCTCAGTTGAAAATGCAGAAATCACCGGTCTTCTGTGTCACTCGCGCTGGGAGTTGGAGACTGGAGCTATTTCCTATTCGGCCATCTTGCTCCGCCCCTGAGGGCTATTTTGAAAAAGGAAATATCCTCAGATAACAACTAGAAAGAAGCTTTCTGAGAAACTGCTTTCTGATGTCTGCGTTCATCTCACAGAGATTCACCTTTCTCTTCATGAAGCAGTTTGCTTACACTGTTTTTGTGGAATCTGCAAAATGATATTTGGGAGATCATGGAGGCCTATGGTGAAAAAGTAAATATCTTCAGAAAAAACTGGAAAAAAGCATTCTGAGAAACTGCATTGTGATGTGTGAATGCAACTCACAGAGTTTCATTTTTCATTGATCAGTTTGCTAACATTGTTGTCTTGAAATGTGCAATAGGATGTTTATTAGTGCAATGAAGCTTATGGTGAGGAAGGATATAACCTCAGATAAAAAGGAGAAAGAAGCTTTCTGAGAAACTGTTTTCTGATACTTCAATTCATCTCACACACTTACACATTCGTTTCATGCAGCAGTCTGTTACCATGGTTTTGGGGGAATCTGAGAAGGGATATTTTGGATAGCTTTGAAGACTACGCTGACAAAGGAAATGTCCTCAAATAATCACGAGAAAGAAGCCTTCTGAGAAACCTGTTTGTGATGTGTGAAATCAACTCACAGAGATACACCTTTCTCTTCATGAACGGTTTGCTAATACTGATTTCCTGCATTCTGCAAAGTGTTACTTGGGAGCGCATTGAGGCCTATAGTGAAAAAAGAAATAGCCTCAGATAAAATCTGGAAAGAAGCATTCTGAGAAACTGCATTGAGATATGTGAATGCAATTCACTGAGTTACACTTTTCATTGATCAGTTTGGGCACACTGTTGTCTTGAAATCTGCAATAGGATAATACTTAGCGCAATGAAACTTATGGTGAAAAAGGAAATATCATCAGATAAAAAGTAGAAATAAGCTTTCTGAGAAACTGCTTTCTGATATGTGAATTCATGTCACAGAGTTACACTTTCGTTTCATGGAACAGTCTGCTACCCCTTTTTTGGGGATTCTGAGAAGGGATATTTTTGCTCGCACTGAAGCCGACGCTGACAGAGGAAATATCATCAAATAAAAACTAGAAAGAAGCTTTAGCTTTCTGAGAGACTTCTTTGTGATGTTTGAATTCATCTCTCAGAGTTACACCTTTATCTTCAAGAAGCAGTTTGCTAACACTGTTTTCGTGGAATCTGCAAAGTGATATTTGAGAGCGCCTTGAGGCCTATGGTGAAAAAGGAAATATCCTCAGATAAAAACTGGAAAGAAGCATTCTGAGAAACTGCATTGTGATGTGTGAATGCAACTCACAGAGTTACACTTTTCATTGATCAGTTTGCTAACACTGTTGTCCCGAAATCTGCAGTAGGATAATTCTTAGTGCAATGAAGCTTATGGTGACAAAGGATATATCATCAGATAAAAAGGAGAATGAAGCTTTCTAAGAAACTGCTTTGTGATGTGTGAATTCATCTCAAAGAGTTACACTTTCTTCCCCTGCAGCAAGCAGTCTGTTACCACGGTTTTTGGGGAATCTGAGAAGGGATACTTTGGATCGCATTGAAGCCTACGCTGACAAAGGAAATGTCCTCAAATAAACATGAGAAAGAAGCTTTCTGAGAAACTTGTTGGTGATGTGTGAAATGAACTCACAAAGATACACCTTTCTCTACATGAACAGTTTGCTAACACTGTTTTCGAGGAACCCGCATAGTGATATTTGGGAGCTCATGGAGGGCTTTGGTGGAACAGGAAATATCCTCAGATAAAAACTAGAAAGAAGCTTTCTGAGAAACCTGTTGATGATTTGTGAATTCACCTCACAGAGATACACCTTTCTCTTCATGAAACAGTTTGCTAACACTCTTTTTGTGGAATCCGCAAGGTGATATTTGGGAGCGCCTTCAGGGCTATGGTGGAAAAGGAAATATCCTCCTGATAAAAACTGGAAAGAAGCTGAGAATCTGTTTCCTGGTATTTGAATTCATCTCACAGAGTTACACTTTCATTCCATGGAGCAGTCTGTTACCACGGTTTTTGGAGAATCGGAGAAGGGATATTTTGGATCGCATTGAAGCTTACGGTGACAATGGAAATGTCCTCAAATAAACACAAGAAAGAAGCTTTCGGAGAAACTTGTTTGGGATGTGTGAAATCAACTCACAGAGATACACCTTTCTCTTCACGAACAGTTTGCTAACACTGTTTTCATGCAATCTGCAAAGTGATATATGGGAGTGCATTGAGGCCTATAGTGAAAAAGGAAATAGCCTCACATAAAATCTGGAAAGAAGCATTTGAGAAACTGCCTTGTGATGTGTGAATGCAATTCACTGAATTACACTTTTCTTTTCATTGACCAGTTTGCTAACACTGTTGTCTTGAAATCTGCAATAGGATAATTCTTTTTTTTAAAATTAATTTATTATTATTATTATACTTCAAGTTCTAGGGTACATGTGCATAACGTGCAGGTTTGTTACATATGTATACTTGTGCCATGTTGCTGTGCTGCACCCATCAACTCGTCAGCACCCATCAACTCGTCATTTACATCAGGTATAACTCCCAATGCAATCCCTCTCCCCCTGCCTCTCCCCATGATAGGCCCCGGAGTGTGATGTTCCCCTTCCCAAGTCCAACTGATCTCATTGTTCAGTTCCCACCTATGAGTGAGAACATGCGGTGTTTCGTTTTCTGTTCTTGTGATAGTTTGCTAAGAATGATGGTTTCTAGCTGCATCCATGTCCCTACAAAGGACACAAACTCATCCTTTTTTATGGCTGCATAGTATTCCATGGTGTATATGTGCCACATTTTCTTAATCCAGTCTGTCACTGATGGACATTTGGGTTGATTCCAAGTCTTTGCTATTGTCAATAGTGCCGCAATGAACATACGTGTGCATGTGTCCTTATAGCAGCATGATTTATAATCCTTTGGGTATATACCCAGTAATGGGATGGCTGGGTCATATGGTACATCTAGTTCTAGATCCTTGAGGAATCGCCAAACTGTTTTCCATAATGGTTGAACTAGTTTACAATCCCACCAACAGTGTAAAAGTGTTCCTATTTCTCCACATCCTCTTCAGCACCTGTTGTTTCCTGACTTTTTAATGATCACCATTCTAACTGGTGTGAGATGGTATCTCATGGTGGTTTTGATTTGCATTTCTCTGATGGCCAGTGATGAGCATTTTTTCATGTGTCTGTTGGCTGTATGAATGTCATCTTTTGAGAAATGTCTGTTCATATCCTTTGCCCATGTTTTGATGGGGTTGTTTGTTTTTTTCTTGTAAATTTGTTGGAGTCCTTTGTAGGTTCTGGATATTAGCCCTTTGTCAGATGAGTAGATTGGAAAAATATTCTCCCATTCTGTAGGTTGCCTGTTCACTCTGATGGTAGTTTCTTTTGCAGTGCAGAAGCTCTTTAGTTTAATGAGATCCCATTTGTCAATTTTGGCTTTTGCTGCCATTGCTTTTGGTGTTTTAGACATGAAGTCTTTGCCCATGCCTGTGTCCTGAATGGTACTACCTAGGTTTTCCTCTAGGGTTTTTTTGGTATTAGGTCTAACATTTAAGTCTCTAATCCATCTTGAATTAATTTTCATATAAGGAGTAAGGGACAGATCAACGAGACAGAAAGTTAACAAGGATATCCAGGAATTGAACTCATCTCTGCAGCAAGCAGACCTAATAGACATCTATAGAACTCTCCACCCCAAATCAACAGAATATACATTCTTCTCAGCACCACATCGCACTTATTCCAAAATTGACCACATAATTGGAAGTAAAGCACTCCTCAGCAAATCTACAAGAACAGAAATTATAACGAACAGTCTCTCAGACCACAGTGCAATCAAACTAGAACTCAGGACTAAGAAACTCAATCAAAACCGCTCAACTACATGGAAACTGAACAACCTGCTCCTGAATGACTACTGGGTACATAACGAAATGAAGGCAGAAATAAAGATGTTCTTTGAAACCAATGAGAACAAAGATACAACATACCAGAATCTCTGGGACACATTTAAAGCAGTGTGTAGAGGGAAATTTATAGCACTAAATGCCCACCAGAGAAAGGAGGAAAGATCTAAAATTGACACTCTAACATCACAATTAAAAGAACTAGAGAAGCAAGAGCAAACACATTCAAAACCTAGCAGAAGGCAAGAAATAACTAAGATCAGAGCAGAACTGAAGGAGATAGAGACACAAAAAACCCTCCAAAAAATCAATGAATCCAGGAGTTGGTTTTTTGAATAGATCAACAAAATTGACAGACCGCTAGCAAGACAAATAAAGAAGAAAAGAGAGAAGAATCAAATAGATGCAATAAAAAATGATAAAGGGGATATCACCACCAACCCCACAGAAATACAAACTACCATCAGAGAATACTATAAACACCTCTACCCAAATAAACTAGAAAATCTAGAAGAAATGGGTAATTTCCTGGACACTTACACTCTTCCAAGACTAAACCAGGAAGAAGTTGAATCCCTGAATAGACCAATAGCAGGCTCTGAAATTGAGGCAATAATTAATAGCCTACCAACCAAAAAAAGTCCAGGACCAGATGGATTCACAGCTGAATTCTACCAGAGGTACACGGAGGAGCTGGTACCATTCCTTATGAAACTATTCTAATCAATAGAAAAAGAGGGAATCCTCCCTAACTCATTTTATGAGGCCAACATCATCCTGATACCAAAGCCTGGCAGAGACACAACAAAAAAAGAGAATTTTAGACCAATATCCCTGATGAACATCGATGCAAAAATCCTCAACAAAATACTGGCAAACCAGATTCAGCAGCACATCAAAAAGCTTATCCACCATGATCAAGTGGGCTTCATCCCTGGCATGCAAGGCTGGTTCAACATTCGCAAATCAATAAACATAATCCAGCATATAAACAGAACCAAAGACAAGAACCACATTATTATCTCAATAGATGCCGAAAAGGCTTTTGACAAAATTCAACAGCCCTTCATGCTAAAAACGCTCAATAAATTCGGTATTCATGGAACGTACCTCAAAATCATAAGAGCTATTTATGACAAACCCACAGCCAATATCATACTGAATGGGCAAAAACTGGAAAAATTCCCTTTGAAAACTGGCACAAGACAGGGATGCCCTCTCTCACCACTCCTATTCAACATCGTGTTGGAAGTTCTGGCTGGGGCAATCAGGCAAGAGAAAGAAATCAAGGGTATTCAGTTAGCAAAAGAAGAAGTCAAATTCTCCCTCTTTGCAGATGACATGAATGTATATTTAGAAAACCCCATTGTCTCAGCCCAAAATCTCCTTAAGCTGATAAGCAACTTCAGCAAAGTCTCAGGATACAAAATTAATGTGCAAAAATCACAAGCATTCTTATACACCAGTAACAGACAAACAGAGAGCCAAATCAAGAATGAACTTCCATTCACAATTGCTTCAAAGAGAATAAAATACCTAGGAATCCAACTTACAAGGGATGTAAAGGACCTCTTCAAGGAGAACTACAAACCACTGCTCAGTGAAATAAAAGAGGACACAAACAAATGGAAGAACATACCATGCTCATGGATAGGAAGAATCAATATCGTGAAAATGGCCATACTGCCCAAGATTATTTATAGATTCAATGCCATCCCCATCAAGCTACTAATGAGTTTCTTCACAGAATTGGAAAAAACTGCTTTAAAGTTCATATGGAACCAAAAAAGAGCCCACATCTCCAAGACAATCCTAAGTCAAAAGAACAAAGCTGGAGGCATCACGCTACCTGACTTCAAACTATACTACAAGGCTACAGTAACCAAAACAGCATGGTACTGGTACCAAAACAGAGATATAGACCAATGGAACAGAACAGAGTCCTCACAAATAATACCACACATCTACAGCCATCTGATCTTTGACAAACCTGAGAGAAACAAGAAATGGGGAAAGGATTCCCTATTTAATAAATGGTGCTGGGAAAATTGGCTAGCCATAAGTAGAAAGCTGAAACTGGATCCTTTCCTTACTCCTTATACGAAAATTAATTCAAGATGGATTAGAGACTTAAATGTTAGACCTAATACCATAAAAATCCTAGAGGAAAACCTAGGTAGTACCATTCAGGACATAGGCATGGGCAAAGACTTCATGTCTAAAACACCAAAAGCAACAGCAGCAAAAGCCAAAATTGACAAATGGGATCTCATTAAACTAAAGAGCTTCTGCACAGCAAAGGAAACTACCGTCAGAGTGAACAGGCAACCTACAGAATGGGAGAAAATTTTTGCAATCTATTCATCTGACAAAGGGCTAATATCCAGAACCTACAAAGAACTCCAACAAATTTACAAGAAAAAAACAAACAACCCCATCAAAAAGTGGGCAAAGGATATGAACAGACATTTCTCAAAAGAAGACATTCATACAGCCAACAGACACATGAAAAAATGCTCATCATCACTGGCCATCAGAGAAATGCAAATCAAAACCACCATGAGATACCATCTCACACCAGTTAGAATGGTGATCATTAAAGAGTCAGGAAACAACAGGTGCTGGAGAGGATGTGGAGAAATAGGAACACTTTTACACTGTTGGTGGGATTGTAAACTAGTTCAACCATTATGGAAAACAGTATGGCGATTCCTCAAGGATCTAGAACTAGATGTACCATATGACCCAGCCATCCCATTACTGGGTATATACCCAAAGGATTATAAATTATGCTGCTATAAAGACACATGCACACGTATGTTTATTGCAGCACTATTGACAATAGCAAAGACTTGGAATCAACCCAAATGTCCATCAGTGACAGACTGGATTAAGAAAATGTGGCACATATACACCATGGAATACTATGCAGCCATCAAAAAGGATGAGTTTGTGTCCTTTGTAGGGACATGGATGCAGCTGGAAACCATCATTCTTAGCAAACTATCACAAGAACAGAAAACGAAACACCGCATGTTCTCACTCATAGGTGGGAACTGAACAATGAGTTCACTTGGACTCAGGAAGGGGAACATCACACACCGGGGCCTATCATGGGGAGGGGCAGGGGGGAGGGATTGCATTGGGAGTTATACCTGATGTAAATGACGAGTTGATGGGTGCAGCACACCAACATGGCACAATTATACATATGTAACAAACCTGCACGTTATGCACATGTACCCTACAACTTAAAGTATAATAATAATAAATAAATTAAAAAAAAACAAAACAAAACAAGCAACCCCATCAAAAAGTGGGCAACGGATATGAACAGACATTTCTCAAAAGACATTCATACAGCCAACAGACACATGAAAAAATGCTCATCATCACTGGCCATCAGAGAAATGCAAATCAAAACCACCATGAGATACCATCTCACACCAGTTAGAATGGTGATCATTAAAAAGTCAGGAAACAACAGGTGCTGGAGAGGATGTGGAGAAATAGGAACACTTTTACACTGTTGGTGGGATTGTAAACTAGTTCAACCATTATGGAAAACAGTATGGCGATTCCTCAAGGATCTAGAACTAGATGTACCATATGACCCAGCCATCCCATTACTGGGTATATACCCAAAGGATTATAAATCATGCTGTTATAAAGACACATGCACACGTATGTTCATTGTGGCACAATTCACAATAGCAAAGACTTGGAATCAACCCAAATGTCCAACAGTGACAGACTGGATTAAGAAAATGTGGCACATATACACCATGGAATACTATGCAGCCATCAAAAAGGAGGAGTTTGTGTCCTTTGTAGGGACATGGATGCAGCTGGAAACCATCATTCTTAGCAACCTATCACAAGAACAGAAAACGAAACACCGCATGTTCTCACTCATAGGTGGGAAATGAACAATGAGATCACTTGGACTCGGGACGGGGAACATCACACACCGGGGCCTATCATGGGGAGGGGCAGGGGGGAGGGATTGCATTGGGAGTTATACCGGATGTAAATGACGAGTTGATGGGTGCTGAGGAGTTGATGGTTGCAGCACACCAACATGGCACAAGTATACATATGTAACAAATCTGCACATTATGCACATGTACCCTAGAACTCAAAGTATAATAATAAAATAAAAAAAATTAAAAAAAAATTCAAAAAAAAGAAACAGAAAAAAAAGAAAAAATGGCTTAAATTTTTGAACAAAAACAAAAAAACAGTTTTAGATGTATATATGTTAACAAAAAGTTAGTGTTTTAGTTATCGAAATTTTGTTATACAATGATGAGGAAAAGATAAGATATTTTACAAAAATTGCCCATAGCCACCAAATAATTGCCTCTATAATACAATTTTTTGTTAATAATCTCAAAGATTAATTAAATTATAATTTAAAAGCCACAAGAAAAAAATTGATTAATTCTGTTTATGTTGATAGAGTTGTTTTTTAATTTCTCTAATGTATCAATCTTAATAATACTGACTCGATGTAAGAGTTAGTGTATTTATTAATTTGGACAGATTTAACTTCAAAACTGATATGCTTTCCTTATCAGTTAAATCAATTGGTTAAGGATGACAAGTGCTGTCAATAAAGATGTGCATATTAAAGGAAAACGGTTTTTCACTACTTGATTCCCTTATTGGAAAACATTTAAGCATGTTTGGAACAACTTGAGTTTGTGAATCTTCTTTTTCAACTGTAAATTTTATGAATTATAAATGGAGATCAACTATATATAATGGAAATTTAGTATTTGAATTAAGATATAATAACATATACATCAAATTCTCAAGATTTTATATTAAAATAATGTAAAAGAAAAAAAAACGTGAAAGAAGCTTTCTGAGAAACTTCTTTGTGAATTGTGAATTCACCTCACAGAGTTATAACTTAGTCTTCATGAAGCAGTTTGCTAACACTGTTTTCGTGGAATCTGCAAAGTGATGTTTGGGAGTGCATTGAAGTCTATGGTGAAAAAGGAAGTATCCTCAGATAATAAGTAGAAAGAAGCTTTCTGGGAAATGGCTTTCTGATACATGACTTCATCTCACAGAGTTACACCACTGTTTCATGGAGCCGTTTGCTGGCACTGTTTTTGTGTATTCTGAGAACTGATATTTCACATGGGTTTGAAGAGTATAAGGACAAAGGAAATATTCTCCAAGAAAAACTGGAATGAAGCTTTCTGAGAAACTGCTTTGTGGTGTGTGAATTCATTTCACAGTGTTACACCACTCTTTCATGAAGAAGATGGCTACCACTGATTTTGTGGAATCTCAGAAGTGATATCCTGGATGTTGTTGAATCCCATGGTTAATAAGGAAATATCCTCAGACAAAAACTGCAGAGAAGCCTAATCAGAAACTGCTTTGTGAGCTCACAGAGTTACATCATTGTTTTCATTGAGAAGCTTGCTAACAGTGTTTTCACAGAATCTCCAATGAGACACACGGGGGCACTTTGAGACAACAAATATCCTCAGTTCAAAAAAGAAGCTTTCTGAGAAACTGCTTTGTGATGTGTGAATTCAACTCACTGAGTTACACCTGTATTTCATGGAGCCGTTTGCGAGCCCTGCTTTTGTGGAATCTGAGAACTGGTATTTCAGATCGCTTTGAAGACTATATGGCCAAAGGAAATATCCTCAGGTAAAAGCCAGAATGAAGCTTTTGAAGAAACAGCTTTGTGATGTCTGACTTCATCTCACAGAGTTACACTAATGCTTTCATTGAGAAGTTTGCTAACACTGTTTTCACAGAATCTGCAATGAGATATATGGGAGTGCAATGAGAACTGAAATATCCTCAGAGAAAAATGAGAAAGAAGCTTTCTGAGAAACTTCTTTGTGATGTGTGAATCCATCACATGGAGATCACCTTTCCCTTCTTGTAGCAGTTTGCTAACACTGTTTTTGTGGAATCTGCAAAGTGATATTTGGGAGTGCTCTGAGGCTTATGGTGAAAACGGAAATATCCACAGTAAAAAACTCGATAGAAGCGTTCTGAGAAACTGCATTGTGACGTGTGAATGCAACTCACCGAGTTACACTTTTCTTTTCATTGATCAGTTGGCTAACACCGTTTTCTTGAAATCTGCAATGGGATATTTCTTAGCGCAAAGAAGCTTATGGTGATAAAGGGAATACCCTCATATAAAGACTAGAGATAAGCTTTCTGAGAAACTGCTTTGTGATGTGTGAATTCATCTCACAGAGTTACACCTTAGTCTTCATGAAGCAGTTTGATAACACTGTTTTTGTGGAATCTGCAAAGTGATATTTGGGAATGCATTGAGGCCTATGGTGAAAAAGGAAGTATCCTCAGATAATAACTAGCTAGAAGCTTTCTGAGAAATTGCTTTCTGATGTGTGAATTCATCTCACAGAGTTAAGGACGTATTTTGTGGAGTCGTTTGCTAGCACTGTTTTTGTGGAATCTGAGAAGTGATATTTTGGATTGCTATGAAGACCCCTCGGACAAAGGAAATATCCTCAGATAAGAACCAGAAAGAAGCTTTCTGAGAAACTTCTTTATGATGTGTGAATTCATCTCACAAAGTTACATGATTCTTTCATGGAGGAATATGCTAGCACTATATTTGAGGAATCTCAGAAGTGTTATTTCGGATATCATTGAATCCCACAGGGAAAAATGAAACATCCTCAGATAAAACCTGGAGAGAGGTCTTCTCAGAAACTGCTTTGGGGTGTGTGAATTCATCTCAGAGAGTTACGCAGTTGATTTCATTGAGAAGTTTGCTAACACTGGTTTCACAGAATCTGCAATGAGATATACGGGAGTGCATTGAGAATGGAAATATCCTCAGAGAAAACGAGAAAGAAGCTTTCTGAGAAAATCCTTTGTTATCTGTGAATTCATCTCACAGAGTTACAACTTTCTCTTCATGAAGCAGTTTGTTAACACTCTTTTCGTGGAATCTGCAAAGTGACATTTGGGAGAGCATTGAGGCCTATGGTGAAAAGGGAAGTATCCTCAGATAACAACTAGAAAGAAGCTTTCTAAGAAATTGCTTTCAGATGTGTGAATTCATCTCTCAGAGTTACACTTTTTTTTCATGGAGCAGTCTATTACCACCTTCTTTGGGGAATATGAGAAGGGTTACTTTGTATCGCATTGAAGCCAACACTGACAAAGGATATATCCTCAAATAAAAATGAGAAAGAAGATTACTGAGAAACTTCTTTATGATGTGTGAATTCATCACACAGAGATTCACCTTTCCCGTCTTGTAGCAGTTTGCTAACAGTGTTTTTGTGGTATCTGCAAAGTGATATTTGGGAGCGCTTTGAGGATTATAGTGAAAAAGGAAATATCCACAGATAAAAACTGGAAAGAAGCGTTCTGAGAAACTGTATTGTGATGTGCAAATGCAACTCGCAGAGTTACACTTTTCTCTTCATCAATCAGTTTGCTAACACAGTTTTCTTGAAATCTGCAATGGGATACTTCTTAGCACAATGAAGCTTACAGTGACAAAGGAAATATCCTCAGATAAAAAGTAGAAAGAAGCTTTCTGAGAAATTGCTTTCTGATATGTGAATTCATCTCACAGAGTTGCACTACTATTTGGTGGAGCTGTTTGCTAGCCCTGTTTTTGTTGAATCTGAGAACTGGTATTTCGGATTGCTTTGAAGATTATACAGCCAAAGTAAATATCCTCAGACAAAAACCAGAATAAAACTTTCTGAGAAACTGCTTTGTGATGTGTGAATTCATCTCACAGAGTTACACATGTATTTCGTGGAGTCGTTTGCTAGCATTGTTTTTGTGGAATCTGAGAAGTGATATTTTGGATCGCTATGAAGACCCCTTGGACAAAGGAAATATGCTCAGATAAATATAGAAAGAAGCTTTCTGAGAAACTGCTTTGTGATGTGTGAATTCATCTCACAGAGTCACACATATATTTCGTGGAGTCATTTGCTAGCACTGTTTTTGTGGAATCTGAGAAGTGATATTTTGGATTGCTATGAAGACCCCTCAGACAAATGAAATATCCTCAGATGAAAACCAGAGAGAAGCTTTCTGAGAAACTGCTTTATGATGCGTGAATTCATCTCACTAAGTTACATCACTTTTTCATGGAGGAGTTTGCTAGCACTATTTTTGAGGAATCTCAGAAGTGTTATTTCGGATATCATTGAATCCCACGGGGAAAAAATGACACATCCTCAGATAAATCCTGGAGAGAAGCCTTCTCAGAAACTGCTTTGTGGTGTATGAATTCATCTCACAGAGTTACACTATTGATTTCATTGAGAAGTTTGCTTACAGTGGTTTCACAGAATCTGCAATGAGATATACAGGAGTGTATTGCAAACAGAAATATCCTCAGAGAAAAACGAGAAGGAAGATTTCTGAGAAACTCCTTTGTGATCTGTGAATTCATCTCACAGAGTTACAACTTTCTCTTCATGAAGCAGTTTGCTAACACTCTTTTCGTGGAATCTGCAAAGTGATATTTGGGAGCGCATTGAGGCCTATGGTGAAAAAGGAAGTGTCCTCAGACAATAACTAGAAAGAATCTTTCTGAGAAATTACTTTCTGATGTGTGAATTCATGTCACAGCGTTACACTTTCTTTTCATGGAGCAATCTATTACCACCTTCTTTGGGGAATCTGAGAAGGGATACTTTGGATTGCATTGAAGCCAAGGCTGACAAAGGAAATATCCTCAAATAAAAATGAGAAAGAAGCTTTCTGAGAAACTTCTTTGTGATGTGTGAATTCATCACACAGAGATCCATCTTTCCCTTCTTGTAGTAGTTTGCTAACAGTGTTTTCGTGGTATCTGCAAAGTGATATTTGGGAGTGCATTGAGGCCTATCTTGAGAAAGGAAATATCCTCAGATAAAAACTGGAAAGAAGCATTCTGAGAAACTGCATTGTGATGTGTGAATGCAACTCACAGAGTTACATTTTCTTTTCTTTGTTCAGTTTGCTAACACCATTTTCTTCAAATCTGCAATAGGATTTTTTTAGCGCAATGAAGCTTACGGTGATGAAGGAAATATCCTCAGATAAAAACCAGAAAGAAGCTTTCTGAGAAACTGCTTTGTGATGTGTGAATTCATCTCACAGAGTTACACATGTATTTCGTGGAGTCATTGCTAGTACTGTTTTTGTGGAATCTGAGAAGTGGTATCTTGGATCGCTATGAAGACCCCTCAGACAAAGGAAATATCCTCAGATAAGAACCAGAAAGACACTTTCTGAGAAACTGCTTTGTTATGTGTGAATTCATTTCACAGTGTTACACCACTCTTTTATGGAGGAGTTTCCTAGCACTGATTTTGTGGAATCTCAGAAATGATACCTTGGATATCGTTGAATCCCATGATGAATCATGAAATATCCTCAGACAAAAACTGCAGAGAAGCCTTCTCAGGAACTGCTTTGTTGTGGGTGAATTCATCTCACAGAGTTACACCACTATCTCATGGAGCCATTTGCTAGTCCTGTTTTTGTGGAACCTGAGAACTGATATATCGGATCGCTTTGAAGACTATACGGCCAAAGGAAATATCCTCAGATAAAAACCAGAATGAAGCATTTGAGAAACTGCTTTGTGATGTGTGAATTCATCTCACAGAGTTACACAGGTATTTCATGGAGTCGCTTGCTAGCACTGTTTTTGTGGAATCTGAGAAGTGATATTTTGGATCGCTATGAAGACACCTCAGACAAAGGAAATATCTTCAGATAAGAACCAGAAAGAAGCTTTCTGAGAAATTGCTCTCTGGCATGTGAATTCATCTCACAGAGTTACACCACTATTTCGTGGAGCCGTTTGCTAGCACTGTTTTTGTGGATTCTGAGAACTGATATTTTGGATGGATTTGAAGAGTATAAGGACAAAGGAAATATCCTCCGAGAAAAACCGGAATGAAGCTTTCTGAGAAACTGCTTTGTGATGTGTGAATTTGTTTCACAGTGTTACACCACTCTTTCATGGAGGAGTTTGCCAGCACTGATTTTGTGGAATCTCAGAAGTGATATCTTGGATATCATTGAATCCTATGGTGAATAACGAAATGTCCTCAGACAAAAACTGCAGAGAAGCCTTCTCAGAAACTGCTTTGATGTGGATGAATTCAGCTCACAGAGCTACATCATTGTTTTCATTGAGAAGCTTGCTAACAGTGTTTTCGCTGCATCTGCAATGGGACACACGGGAACGCTTTGAGACCACAAATATCCTCAGCTCAAAAAAGAGAGAAGCTTTCTGAGAAACTGCTTTGTGATGTGTGAATTAAACTCACTGAGTTACACCTGTATTTCATGGATCCGTTTGCTAGCCCTGTTTTTGTGGAATCTGGGAACTGATATTTCGGATCTCTTTGAAGACTATACGGCCAAAGGAAATATCCTCAGGTAAAATCCAGAATGAAGTTTTCTGAGAAACTACTTTGTGATGTGTGAATTCATCTCACAGAGTTACACCTTTCTCTTCATGAAGCCGTCTGCTAAGACGGTTCTCATGGAATCTGCAAAGTGATATTTGGGACCGCATTGAGGACTATGGTGAAAAAGGAAATATCCTCAGATAAAAACTGGAAAGAAGCGTTTTGAGAAGCTGCATTGTGACGTGTGAATGCAACTCAGAGAGTTACACTTTTCTCTTCATCGATCAGTTTGCTAACACAGTTTTTTCTTGAAATCTGTAATGGGATACTTCTTAGCGCAATGAAGCTTACAGTGACAAAGGAAATATCCTCAGATAAAAACTTGAAAGAAGCTTTCTGAGAAATTGCTTTCTGATATGTGACCTCATCTCACTGAGTTACACCACTGTTTCATGGAGCTGTTTGCTAGCACTGTTTTTATGGATTCTGACAACTGATATTTTGGGTGGGTTTGAAGATTATAAGAACAAAGGAAATATCTTCAGAGAAAAACCAGAATGAAGCTTTCTGAGAAACTTCTTTGTGATGTGTGAATTCATCTCATAGAGTTACACCTTTCTCTTCATGAAGCCATTTGCTAACACTGTTCTCGTGGAATCTGCAAAGTGATATTTGGGAGCACATTGAGGGCTATGGAGAAAAAGGAAATATCCTCAGATAAAATCTAGAAAGAAGCGTTCTGAGTAACTGCATTGTGATGTGTGAATGCAACTCACAGAGTTACACTTTTCTTTTCATTGATCAGTTTGCTAACACAGTTTTCTTGAAATCTGCAATGGGATACTTCTTAGAACAATGAAGCTTATGGTGACAAAGGAAATATCCTCAGATAAAAACTTGAAAGAAGCTTTCTGAGAAACTGCTATGTGATGTGTGAATTCATCTCACAGAGTTACACCATTATTTCATGGAGCCGTTTGCTAGCACTGTTTTTGTGGATCCTGAGAACTGATATTTCAGATCGTTTTGAAGAGTATAAGGACAACGGAAATATCCTGAGAGAAAAACCAGAACGAAGCTTTCTGAGATACTGCTTTGTGATGTGTGAATTCATTTCACAGTGTTACACCGCTCTTTCATGGAGGAGTTTGCCAGCACTGATTTTGTGGAATCTCAGAAGTGATATCTTGGATATTGTTGAATCCCATGGTGAATAATGAAATATCCTCACACAAAAACTGCAGAGAAGCCTTCTCAGAAACTGCTTTGTTGTGGGTGAATTCAGCTCACAGAGTTGCATCATTGTTTTCATTGAGAAGCTTGCTAACGTGTTTTCACAGAATCTGCAATGAGACACACCGGGGTGCTTTGAGACTAGAAATATGCTCAGCTCAAAAACAAAAGAAGCTTTCTGAGAAACTGCTTTGTGATGTGTGAATTCATCTCATAGAGTTACACCTTTCTCTTCATGAAGCCGTCTGCTAAGATGGTTCTCATGGAATCTGCAAAGTGATATTTGGGACCGCATTGAGGCCTATGGTGAAAAAGGAAATATCCTCAGATAAAATCTGAAAAGAAGTTTTCTGAGAAACTGCATTGTGACGTGTGAATGCAACTCACAGAGTTACACTTTTCTTTTCATTGATCAGTTTGCTAACACTGTTTTCTTGAAATCTGCAATGGGATATTTCTTAGCGCAATGAAGCTTACGGTGACAAAGGAAATATCCTCAGATAAAAACTAGAAAGAAGCTTTCTGAGAAACTGCTTTGTGATGTGTGAATTCATCTCACAGAGTTATACGTGTATTTCGTGGAGTCGTTTGCTAGCACTGTTTTTGTGGAATCTGAGAAGTGATATTTTGGATCACTCTGAAGACCCCTCAGTCAAAGGAAGTATCCTCAGATGAAAACCAGAGAGAAGCTTTCTGAGAAACTGCTTTATGATGCGTGAATTCATCTCGAAAAGTTACACCACTCTTTCATGGAGGAATTTGCTAGCACTATTTTTGAGGAATCTCAGTAGTGATATCTTGGATATCATTGAATCCCACAGTGAAAAATGAAACGTCCTCAGATAAAACCTGGAGAGAAGCCTTCTCAGAAACTGCTTTGTGGTGTGTGAATTCATCTCACAGAGTTACACTATTGCTTTCATTGAGAAGTTTCATTGAGAAATTTCATTGAGAAGACACACAAAGCAGTTTCTCAGAAAGCTTCATTCCGGTTTTTGTCTGAGGATATTTCCTTTGTCCTTGTACTCTTCAAACCCATGCGAAATATCAGTTCTCAGAATCCACAAAAATAGTGCTAGCAAACGGCTCCATGAAATAGTGGTGTAACTCTGTGAGATGAACTCACATATCAGAAAGCAATTTCTCAGAAAGCTTCTTTCAAGTTTTTATCTGAGGATATTTCCTTTGTCACCGTAAGCTTCATTGCACTAAGAAGTATGCCATTGCAGATTTCAAGGAAACTGTGTTAGCAAACTGATCAATGAAGAGAAAAGTGTAACTCTGTGAGTTGCATTCACACATCACAATGCAGTTTCTCAGAACACTTCTTTCCAGTTTTTATCTGTGGATATTTCCTTTTTCACCATAGGCCTCAAAGCACTCCCAAATATCACTTTGCAGATTCCAGGAAAACAGTGTTAGCAAAATGCTTCATGAAGACTATGTTGTAACTACGTGAGGTGAATTCACATATCACAAAGAAGTTTCCCAAAAAGTTTCTTGCACGTTTTTAATTCAGGATATTTCCTTTATCAGCGTAGGCCTGAATGTGATCCAAAGTATCCCTTCTCAGATTCCCCAAAGACAGTGGTAATAGAGTGCTCCTTGAAATGAAAGTGTAACTCTGTGAGATGAATTCACACATCACAAAGCAGTTTCTCACAAAGCTTCTTTCTCGTTTTTTTCTGAGAATGTTTCCATTGTCTGCTTAGGCTTCAATATGATACAAAATATCCCTTATCAGGTTCCCCTAAAAGAGAGGTAACAGATTGCTCCATGCAATGAAAATGTAACTCTGTGAGATGAATTCACACATCAAAATGCAGTTTCTCAGAAAGTTTCTTTCTAGTTTTCATCTGAGGATATTTCCTGCTTCACTATAGGCCTCAATGTGCTCCCAAATATCACATTGCAGATTCCACAAATAGAGTGTTAGCAAACTGCTTCATGAAGAGGAAGGTGTAACTCTGTGAGATGAATTCACACATCACAAAGAACTTTCTCATATATCCTCTTTCTAGTTTTTTTCTGAGGATATGTCCTTAGTCACCATGGGCCTCAATGTGATCTAAAATATCCCTTTTAGATTACCCAATAACAGTGCCACCAAACTGATCCATGAAAACAATCGTGTAACTCTGTCAGATGAATTAACACATCCCGAAGCGATTTCTCAGAAAGCTTCTTACTAGTTTTTATATGAGTATATTTCCTTTGTCACTATAAGCTTCAATATGCTCCAAAATATCCCATTGCAGATTCCAAGAAAAGAGTGTTAGCAAACTACTCAATGAGAAGAACAGTGTAATTCTCTGACATGAATTCACAAATCACAAGACAGTTTCTCTGAAAGTTTCTTTCTAGTTTTTGACTGACGATATTTCCTTTTTCACACTAAGCTTCAATGCGCTCTGAAATATGCTATTGTATATTCCAAGAAAAGAGTGTTAGCAAACTGCTCAATGAAAACAACAGTGAAACTCTGTGCGTTGAGTTCAAACATCACAAATCTGATTCTCAGAGAGCATCTTTCTAGTTTTTCTATGAGGATATTTCCTTTTCCACTATAGGCCTCAGTGCGCTCCCAAATATCCATTTGCAGATTCTACGAAAACAGTGTTAGCAAACTTCTCCATGAAAAGAAAGGTGTAACTCTGTGAGATGAATTCACATGTCACAAAGAACTTTCTCAGAAATATTCTTATAGTTCTTATCTGAGGATATTTCCTTTGTCACCATAGGCTTCAAGGCGATCCAAAATATCCTTTCTCAGATTCCCCAAAAACAGTTCTATCTAACTGATCCATGAGAAGAGTCGTGTAACACTGTGCTGTGAATTCACAAATCATAAAACAGTTTCTCAGAATTTTTCTTTCTAGTTTTTGTCTGAGGATATTTACTTTTTCACTATAAGCTTCAATGCGCTCTGAAATATTCCATTGTAGTTTGCAGGAAAACAGTGTTAGCATGTTGCTCAATGAAAAGAACAGTGTAACTCTGTGAGTTGAATTCACACATCACAGAGCAGTTTCTCAGAAAGCTTCCTTATGGTTTCTCTATGGGGGTATTTCCTTTGTCACCATAGGCTTCAACGCACTCCCAAATATCCTATTGCAGACTCCAGGAAAACAGTGTTATCATACGTCTGAAAGAAAAGAATGGTGTAACTCTGTGAGAAGAATTCACCCATAACAAAACATTTTCTCAGAAAGCTTCTTTGTAGTCTTTATCTGAGGATATTCCATGTTTCACCATAGGCCTCAATGCACTCCCGGGTATCACTTTGCAGATTCCACGAAAACAGTTTTAACACACTGCTCCATGAAAACAAAGGTGTAACTCTGTGAGGTGAATTCACACATCTCAAAAGCCTTTCTCGGAAAGTTTCTTTCTAGTTGTTATCTGAGGATAATTTCTTTGTCACCCTAGGCTTCAATGCTATCCAAAATATCCCTATTCAGATACCTGAAAAACAGTGCTAAAAATTTGATCCATGAAAAGAATCATGTAACTCTGTCAGATGAATTAACACATCACAAAGCGGTCTTTCAGAAAGCTTCTTTCTAGTTTTTATATGAAAGTATTTCCTTTGTCAATGTAAGCTTTAATGAGCTCCGAAGTATCCCATTGCAGATTCCTAGAAAACAGTGTTAGCAAACTGCTCAATGAAAACAACAGTGTAACTCTGTGAAAGGAATACATTCATCACAAAACAGTTTCTCAGAAAGCTTCTTTCTAGTTTTAGTCTGATGATATTTCCTTTTTCACCGTAGGGCTTGGTGCACTCCCAAATATCCCTTTGCAGATTCCACAAAAACAGTGTTAGCAAACTGCTCCATGAAAAGAACACTGTAACTCTGTGAGATGAATTCACACATCACAAAGAAGTTTCTCTGAAAGCTTCTTTCTAGTTTTAATTGAGGATATTTCCTTTGATACTATAGGCTTCAAAGTGATCCAAAATATCCCTTCTCAGATTCCCCTAAAACGGTGCTATCAAACTGAAAGCATCCACTGAAAGCATCGTGTAACTCTGTGAGATGAATTCATAGATCACAAAGGAGTTTCTCAGAAAGTCTCTTTCTAGTTTTTATCTGAGGATATTTAATTTTTAACAATAGGCTTCAATGCGCTCTGAAATATGCCATTGCAGATTCCAAGAAAACAGTGTTAGCAAACTGCTTAGTGAAAAGAACAGTGTAATTTTTTGAATTGAATTCACACATCACAAAAGAGTTTCTCAGAAAGATTCTTTCTCCTTTCTGTATGAGGATATTTCCTTTTTCACCATAGGCCTCAAAGCACTCATAAATATCCTTTTGCAGATTCCACTAAAACTGTGTTAGCAACTACTCTATGAAAAGACAGGTGTAACTCTGTGAGATGAATTCACGCATCAGAAATAACTTTCTAAGAAAGCCTCCTTCTAGTTTTTTTCTGAAGATATTTCTTTAGTCACCACTGGCTTCAATGCGACCCAAAATATCCCTTCTCAGATTGCCCAAAAACCGTTCTACCAAACTTATCCATGAAGAGAATCATGTAACTCCGTGAGATGAATTAACACATCATAAAGCCATTTCTCAGAAAGCTTCTTTCTAGCTTTTATATGAGGATATTTCCTTTGTCGCCATAAGCTTCAATGCACTCCGAAATATCCCATTGCATGTTCCAAGAAAACAGTGTTAGCAAACTGCACCATGAAATTAACAGTGTAACTCTCTGAGTTGAATTCACACATCACAAAGCAGTTTCTCAGAAAGCTTCCTTCTAGTTTTTATCAGAGGATATTTCCTTTGTCACCATAGGCCTCAATGTGCTAAAAAATAACCCTTTGCAGATTCCACAAAAACAGTGTTAGCAAACTGCTCCATGAAAATAAATGTGTTAATCTGTGAGATGAATTCACACATCTCTAGGAACTTTCTCAGAAAGCTTCTTTCTAGTTTTTATCTGAGGATATTTCCTTTTTCACCACAGGCTTCAATGCGATCCAAAACAACCGTTCTCAGATTCCCCAAAAACAGTGCTATCAAACTGATCCATGAAAAGAATCATGTAACTCTGTGAGATGAATGAACACATCATAAAGCAGTTTCTCAGAAAGTATCTTTCTAATTTTTTTTGTGAGGATATTTCCTTATTCACAATAAGCTTCAATGCACTCCAAAATATCCCATTGCAGAGTCCAAGAAAACAGTGTCAGCAAATTACTCAATGAAAAGAACAGTGTAACTCTGTGTGATGAATTTCCACACCACAAAGCCGTTTATCAGAAAGCTTCTTTTTGGTTTTTATCTGAGGATGTTTCCTTTGTCACCATAGGCTTCAAAGCACTCCCAAATATCCTATTGCAGCTTCCACAAAAACAGTGTTATCAAACTGCTCAATGAAAAGAACAGTGCAACATTGTGAGATGAATTCACACATCAAAAAGCAGTTTCCCAGAAAGCTTCTTTCTAATTTTTATCTGAGGATATTTTCTTTTTCACTATAGGCCTCAATGCATCCCAAATATCACTTTGCAGATTCCACGAAAACAGTGTTAGCAAACTGCTCCATGAAAGGAAAGGTGTAACTCTGTGAGATGAGTTCAGACATCACAAAGAACTTTATCAGAATCTTCTTTCTAGTTATTATCTGAGGATGTTTCCTTTGTCACCATAGGCTTCAATGTGATCCAAAATATACCTTCTCAGATTCCCCAAAAACAGTGCTACCAAAGTTATCCATGAAAAAGATCATGTATGTCTGGGAGATGAATAAACATATCACAAAGTGGCTTCTCAGAAAGCTTCTTTCTAGTTTGTATATGATGATATTTCGTTTGTCACCATAAACTTCAATGCACTCCAAAATATCCCATTGCTGATTCCAAGAAAAGTGTGTTAGCAAACTTCTCAGTGAAAAGAACAGTGTGACCCTTTGAGATGAATTCACACAACACAACACGGTTTCTCAGAAAGCTTTTTTGGTTTTTATCTGAGGATTTTTCCTTTGTCACCACAGGCTTTAATGCACTCCCAAATGCCCTATTGCAGATTCCATGAGAAAAATGTTAGCAAACTGACCCATAAAAAGAAAAGTGTAACTCTGAGAGATGCATTCACACATCACAAAGAAGTTTCTCAGAAAGCTTCTTTCCAGTTTTTATCCGAGGGTATTTCCTTAGTCACTGTAGGCTTCAATGCAATCCAAAATATCCCTTCTCAGAGTCCCAAAAAACCGTGCTACCAAGTGTCGTGTAACAGTGTGAGATGAATTAACAAATCACAAAGTGGTTTCTCAGAAAGCTCCTTTCTAGTTTCTATATGAGGATATTTTCTTTGACACCATAAGCTTCAATGCATTCTGATATATCCCATTGCAAATTCCAAGAAAACAGTGTTAGCGAACTGCTCAATGAAAAGAGCAGTGTAACTCTGTGAGATGATTTCACATATCACAAGGCAGTTTCTCAGAAAGCTTCTTCTTGGTTTTTATCTGAGGATATTTCCTTTGTCACCATAGGCTTCAATGCTCTCCCAAATATCCTATTGCAGATTTTATGAAAGCTGTGTTATCAAACTGCTCAATGAAAAGAATGATGTAACTGTTTGAGATGAATTCACACATCA